>NW_026962013.1:32966920-33654920 GCF_032445375.1 Bacillus rossius redtenbacheri | reverse complement strand
GCGCGTCCTGATTGGCCCGGCCAAATAGGGCAATAGCTTCTCTACAGACGGCCCCCACTCGCAAAGATACAATCCACTGCGTGGGCTCACTGTGTTGCAGTCTAATGAGCGATCAATTTTTTTTTCTCGCGTTAATTGCATAGCCACGTAGTTCCGAATTCACATAATCGCAGGCGACATAAGCTCCCAACAGCCACTAGGAAAATTAATACGCCGTTCTTTGCGATTTGGAGGCGGTAGGGACTAAAATCTATGCGTCCAAATTTTTTTGTACTTTTAAAAAATAGATTCCTTTGGAATCCAGTTGCCAAGAAATAGTTTTTCATTCACAAGAAAAACATTTTTACAACAAATTGCTGTGGTTATTTTTGCATGTATGAAATATATTTTTGGAAACTGTACTGAATATTTCTTGTTACGCATACGAAAATTGTCGCATAATTTTAAATTCCAATTGATGCTTTATAAAAACATAATTTTTTTAAACCATGGCAAAGAAAATCGAATATTATACGCTTTTACTTTATTTTGTTTTATTATGGTTAGTAATGTGCACAGTCAATAGAGGAAGGCTAGTTATTAAATTAATGTCACATAAATTAATTGTTCACTAGTGGGGAATGGGTTGGACATTGTGATGAGCCACTAGGTAATCTCGAGTTGTTCCCGTTTCCTACGCATGTTTGGTATTGGATTACGCAGATTGAAGAATTTTTGTTGTGTGTGTTCAAGAGCGTGCGCAGAATTTCATTTTGGGGAGGGGGAAGTGGGGATAGAACCACTTTTCGCGCTGTTTGCTTTCAAATTATTTAATTATTTTCATTTTCTTGTGAGAATTAGATTTTTTTTGGGATTAAAAAGTGTGGGAAGGGGGGAATATCCCCACCATATCCCCTCTACTTTTCCTGCGTACGTCCCTGTGTGGGCACAGGAAATAAAACGTAGAGACTGAAAAAATTCGCGAATTCATTTCCCGATAGGCTAAAATACAAATAGTTATACCTCAGTGCTGCCTCTGCTATTGGCTCACAACTCACCTGGGTGACTCTGGGCCAATGAATAACGCCCGACCAAAGCTTTATCGAATCACAGGCTGCTACGTTGGGTCGTCTCACAAGACCGCAGCCAATGAGTGAATGACATTTGACCGAGTGTCCGTAGAACTATGGTGTTCATCCGGCAGGTCATTGAACCCACGAATTTTTCCGGTCCCTAGTAATACGGCAATGGCATGCGACTATTACTTTTTTTTTTTAGTTCCATTGCCCTACTTACTCCCCGTGCAAGAAATTTTCAAACAGCGCTTGACATCGCTAGAGAGGAAGGGAGTTGCTGAACAAAGGAAGGAGACGCATGACCATGGTACAAATATCGATGACGTCACACAGCACCAGATGTACGCTCTCTCGCCTGCCTGGCCTTCGCTGGAACATGACAGACGCGTTTACATAATTGGTTAACTGATGCCGCACCCTGGCTTCCAT
This sequence comes from Bacillus rossius redtenbacheri, assembly GCF_032445375.1. Classification (NCBI taxonomy): domain Eukaryota; kingdom Metazoa; phylum Arthropoda; class Insecta; order Phasmatodea; family Bacillidae; genus Bacillus; species Bacillus rossius. Next base: position 33,653,436 of record NW_026962013.1, on the reverse strand, counting down.
TCGTCCAGTGGGAAGTGACAAGACAAGTTGCTGGCAAAGGCGGTAATCACGATTGTCTGCCCATCTCTCTCTCTCTCTTTCTCTCTCTCTCTCCCTGATTGTCTCTTTTTTCTTTTTCCACTAGCAAGTGTTCTCTAGTCTCTGTACGTTGGTAGAGTTTCACGACACAAGTTTATGCTCAGAAGATTATGGACACCGCCCACACGGGCACATATACGGAGCGCTGAGCTTCCGAAAAAAAAATTCGTGATTTAAAAACTGCTCAAAAAATCCGAGTGAGTTCTGTTTACAAAAATCATTTTAGATTACACTGAGGGCGGATGAAGAGCTCTGTTTCCGTGTTTCGTTTTTAAACTGTAGTGTGAGATATTTTAAAAAACATTTTTTTTTTATTTAAGAGTTTGTACTGTATGTATGTATATATATTGCTTAAACGACATAAATCAGTCTGTTAATACTTCCTACAAATATACCTTGAACTTATTGAGCTTATTCAACATTTAAGATTGAACAGTAAAAATTTCATCACGAAATTCTTTAACTGAACATGGCGTCGAATATATGCAGGCTAACGACACGAAAATTAAAATCCCGAGGCGTGGTCTCCGCCGATGGATGGGGCGGACACCCCTAGCAGCCGGATGGGGTATGCGTCAGCGACGGAATGAATTGGTAGGGTCACCGGGAGTACCCCGGTAAAACCCACAGGCCACGGCAACGTCCACCGGGAATCGAACCCGGACGGCCTAGGCGGGAAGCGAGTGTTCTAACCACTGAACCACCGCGCATTATGCCCCATGTGTAGGGACCGGAAAAATTCGCGGGTTCAACGACCTGTAGGATGAACTCCATAGTTCTACGTACACTCGGTCAAATGTCACCCACTCATTGGTTGCTGTCTTGTGAGACGTCCCAACGTAGCAGCCTGTGATTCGATACAGCTTTGGTTGGGTGTTTCTCATTGGCTCAGAGTCATCCAGGTGAGTTGTGAGCCAATAGCAGAGGCAGCACTGAGGTATAACTATTTGTATTTTAGCCTATCGCGAAATTAACTCGGGAATTTTTCCGGTCTCTACCCATGTGGCATCATAATCTTAAAATTATTATTGATACTGACCTTAGCTATCGACAACTCGTGAGGGACCATCCCAGCTTTTGCATGTACACAGAAAGATTTTCCATACTTTTACGAAAAAATTCTTTGTAAACCATTTGCCAAGAAATAGTTTATAATACTACAAGAAATATATCGTAACATTTTACCACACGTGGCTAGGGTTTCGAGATAATACTGAGGATTTATTACGAAAATTAGTGTATACATTTACATAGCATAATTTTTTAAGCATGGAAAAGATAATCAATATTCAATAATTAATTGTCGTTATTATGTTTTATTATGCTTATCAATGTGCGTAGTTAATATTGGAGAGCAATTCGTGGAACGGTTTGCAAATAACTTCAACTACTGGAGATGCTGGGAAAACACAAAGCATGAATGCCCGGGTAAGAATCCGAACCCAGTATAAAATGCGAACTCGTTTTTGCAGAGATACAGTTGTTTTCATGTAAATGTACAAATATCTGTAATTTTACATGCGTATTTCTGTTTCATTTACAAACAAAAAAATGACAGTGTTGGAGTTATTTGGGGAAACCGAGGAATACCTAATCAGGATGGCAGGACTGTCATTCCTCAAGGATGCGAGGCCAGTGCCCCTACCACCTGCGCCACGGTGACTTGCCTTGTTCCCGAGAGCGGCCATACTTAGGGGCAGGAAATTTTCGCGAAAAAATCTGAACGCCTACTAGACTGCAACAAGGTATACCCACACCAGCGGTTTCTTCCTTGTGATTGGCGGCCGTCTGCGAGAAAAGTCGTTGCCTTGTATGCACGAGCCACTTTAAGGACGAGTTTGCTTCCACAGTGAATTAGTGTGATTGGTTGTTGTAACAATCGACATGCACCTCAAAGTAACTCACCCAATCACGAAACACAGACGATGCTACAGTGTTTTAACTTCCAGATACCCTCGGGATCTTTTAGCGAAATCTTCATGGCCCTAGCCCCATACTTCACTGTCCTCGTACGTGGGGACGCACCACAATGCCGAAATACCACAATGCCGAATTGCCAAATTGACCACAACGCCGACAGCTAGACAACTGCTGTGTACCACTACGCCGAATTACCACAAAGCCGAAATACATTAACGCCGAAAAATGTCATTGCAGGACTGCCACAAAGGTTAGGTTATGTTAGACTAGGTTAGGTTAGACTAGGTTAGGTTAGACTAGGTTAGGTTAGGCTAGGTTAGGTTAGGCTAGGCTAGGATAGGCTAGGTTAAGTTAGGTTAGGTTATATTACGCTAGGTTAGGTTAGGTTAGGTAAGGTTAGGTTTGATTGTGGTATTTCGGCGTTAAGGTACATTTAAGAAACACACAAATTCATTCAGTTGTTATTTCGGCGTTGTAGTACACAACAGTTTTCTAGCTGTCGGCGTTGAGGTCAATTTTGACATTCTGCGTTATGGTATTTCGGCGTTGTGGTAACGACCCCTCGTACGTCCATCCTGGTGTGTAACATCTTAGCTTTCGGTACACGGCGTTTGGTCGTTTGACAGGAGTGGGTAATTTCGTGGATGGAAAGGGAAATGTGTAACGACGGTGCTGCCGTCTGTGGCGGAGACCGCGAACCAAAGTTCACAAATGCAAGGGGGAACTTTATAGCATTAACTTTTTAATGAACTTTAACGAGATATGAAGTATTTTCATAAAATTTTAGGGTCCAAAATCAGGTCCAAGGCCGTGGTTTAGTTAATTTTTTTCTAGCATTTTTCGCATTTTATCGGAGTAATTTCTTTATATGGTTTAAAAATTTCATGTCTCGCTAATCAAACGATTCAATAGTCGACGTAGCTGCTCCGGCGGCGAATTCTAGTGGCGTTACGAATGTTTCGCGGCAAGAAATTTGAATGAAAACACAATTATTCTATTTTTATCACTCTCGGAATTATTAAAAAAAAAGAAAAATTTTACTTTAAATTCCGTGTCCGAGTTTGGTATTACAAGTTTATTTGCAACATGAGAACACAAGGAGTTTTTCTCGTCACCGAGGTTTGACGTCACGCGTCTCTGGCGAGTGCTGATGTTATAGAGACCTGCCAAATTCGCGGATTCATTCGGTGATAGGCTGGAATTCAAACACATATACCTCTTAGATAATTTTGCTATTGGCTTACTGTTCATTTGGACGCATCTCAACCAGTTATAAACCCTCAACCAAAGAAGGATCGAATCACAGACAAACCAGCTGAGACGACTTACAAGTCGGCAGCCAATGAACTTGCGTTATTTGCCCGAGTGTACTGGGGGTATGTGCAGTCTATCCTGAAGGCCGTCGAAACCGCGAATTTTGCAGGTCTCTACAGCGATGTAGTCTAATGTTGAACCCTCGACGCAGATGTCCTGGGACGGCGTCATGTACGATCTTCGCCCGGCGGACAGCAAACACGACAGACGCAGAAGGGTAAGAGATGTGCTCGACGGACACCCTCGGGAGCTGTCAGCTGAGGAGAGACCCCGGGCCGCCGGGCGAGTATCGCGTCGCCCGGTGCAGCGGAGCGAGCAGGGGGGGGGGGACCAATCTCAACTGCCCGTCCCACTCATAGAGTAAATAAAGTACTAGTACAGAGTGGACACTCAATGCTATTGCAGTTCTACGTTTTTTTTATTCAGAAATGCTCTAGTTGCTATACAAAAACGCAAACTTGACAAACATTAAAACGAAGTTGCAGTGGCTTAAAACCGAGATAAAATACCTTCTGGACTAATACTTACGTTTAAAATTATAAATAAATTTTAATTTAAATACAACATTGATCGTAGAAAGTACAATTTGCAGTTAATACGCTTAAAACACTAATTTGAATAGTAGGGAAATTTTCAGCTACAACTGAATGTTGGCGAGCTTGTGACTTTTTTCGTGCACGCATTAATATTTATTAAAATATTGATTTTATTTTTTTTCCCTTATATGCAAATCATTTAACTAAATATCGGTAAAAGTAACATATAATGATTTAGGAGAAAAATATTTTTAAAACAATAAGTAAATTTCTTACCTTCGGGACAGTGTTTGCCTTAACCTCATTTTGGTTAAAAATGTTTTGTTTACGTATCATAACATTTGTTAAAATGCATAACATGTAACATATTTTCGGATTATATTAAATTGCTGCCTTTTTTTTATGTCCAAGAAACAATTTCTGTTCTAGTAGAATCACGTTGATTGAAGTTAAGGTTAGGATTTTCGTAGGTACCTACCGAATTGCATTACAAATTGCAAACAAAACGAATGCATAAAAAAACGCGCAGAAATATTTAATCATTAACACAGGCAATGTGTATTTCTGGTAAAATTTAACTGCCTAAGATGTACAATTTTCCCACAAAAACTGAAATAAAGCTGTTACCAATGGAATCTAATTCTTTATGGATTAGGTGAAAGTACAAATCTTTCTCGTATCTTCACTTCTTGAAGACAGGTGTATATCAATTGTTAAGGGAAAAAAACACTTTAATTTCAACATAAAAATTAAAAAGACACTTCATTTTATTGTAACCCTCACCTGGGTAATTGTTCCGTATCACGTATCCAAGTTTATTCCTTGATCCTGTTGGCATGATCATGTATGATTTATCCGGTGGCACATGATGCTTGCTGTTTTAATTAATGTTAAAACAGCAAGCATCATTACCACAGGATCATGCCGATTAGTATCAAGGGATAGACTTGGATACACAATACAAAATTTTTACCCACACCTCCCTCTCGACCTAAAAACAAAATTCATACAAAACATTTAGACTAGTTAAAGTACATAAGCAGCAAGTTTGAGCAGAATTTGAGACTCATTGACATTTAGAACAGTACCTAAATATTAATGTATTGTGTGCTTGTCCTCAATGTGCGACTACACACTACCTAAAAAGAGGAAATTCTGTAGGGCATGAAAACAAAACGCTCACTATTTTAATTACACAAAACTTTAATTTTGTTTCGTTTTAATAATTTACACATACCTAGTTTCGTCAAGCGGAAACTTAAAGTAAAGTTAATTATGATTATATCTTCTCTTGTACCAGTAGTTAACACAACACGTAGCCGAATCAGGCATGTTTCATAACAGTGATTTATAAATTAGTTCATGAAAACATTGATATTATTTAACGAGATTACTATTTCAACATGATTGAAACAAAATTTCCTTAGAAATTTTTTATTAAACCTAATATTGCTTAATACAACGCCGACGCCATTAATTATGGTGTTGTTGGATAACAAGTGATTCAACATGCCAACGAAAACTTGTTTATTTTATTTTAAGTAAATATATTATTTTCATTTCAACAATACCAATTTATGCCATAAATTTGATAAAATGTTAAAATAAATGTAATAATTATTTATTCATCGTGGTATTTTGATTATAATTTTTGTGCTCAGATGTTGGATAAAGTTGTATAGCAACTAGAAAAATGCGATTGCTATGCCCTATGAAGTGTCCCCCCTCTGGTCCCACTCCCCTGCTTGCGTCTTTGTTGTGGCACGTGTCAAGGTCAGCGTGGTTAGTGCGCCCTGGCGCTGCTCCAGCGAGCGGCCGACACTGGCACTAGCGCTAGTGGCGCTGCGCTTCCCGACAGCCACCCTGCCGTCAGCTGTAGCTCCGTGGGTCAGAGCCAGGAGACTGCTTCGGCTGACTCTGTTAATTATTAATTCTGTGTTTTTGCTAATTATTTCGAATAAATTAATAATTTAATTTTTTTATGTAATTTTTTTAAATTTTATAAATATATATTTCATGTTTTTTTTTCAGAAACTTAAAATCTGATTTTTAATGCAACCCTACCATGAATCAATCGTTTGTGTTTAGCCTTTGACGTGTACAACTTAATTTTTTTACATCATTCATAAATCAATAAAAATGATGGATTTCTCAAAACACTGAAAAACTCGGGTTTTGTAGGTTTTTTGGGGAAACCCAAATTTTTATTGATTTATGAATGATAATACAAAACAAAATGACAGAAGTATACGTATGAAAAGCTATTGCCAGTTTCTTTCCCACTATCTCCGTCGTGTGTTGTAGTCCGTTACTGTGTCTAACAACCTCGCTGTTGAAAAGATTAAATAAATAAAAAACAGTCGAGACTATGTACTTTTGACTATGTACTATAGACGATTGCAAACCAAGTTTGCTTCAGATTTTCCAACCTTCTGCACCGCTGTGCCTGGCAGTATGACTGCTGTGCCTTCAGTATGACTGCATGCCTGTTTCAGAGCCTTGTACGTTAGAGGCGATACCTCACGGCGTGCACCAGTGGCAGACGCCCTTAGTGCTCCACAGATTCTGTTCCTTCCTGAATCGTCTCGGGGAAAACGCATTTCCCCCGTCAGCAGGTTCTTTTTTTTTTTCTCCTCTTATGACCCCGATGTTTTCTCGTTTTTACGTTCCTACTTTTATTGGTGTGTAAACATCTTAGCTCTCGGTATACGGCATTTGGTAGGAGTAATTTGATAGAAATGGAACGTAAGTCGATGAACGGAAATGTGTAACCAAGATGGCGACGGACCCGCGGGTAGAAGCATAAACCCGTATATAGTCACTTTCGTAAATATTAGGGGACATACCAAACGTATTGATGATAGTGAAACTACCTTGGAATATACCTGATAAACTAAAATAGTTACAGTAAAAACGACTAAAATGCGTGTTTTCAGAATAATTTTTAGACATGAAACGCCCGGTACAGATTCATGAAACCACTAAACGAACCCGCATTGAACCTTTGTCTTCATTTATCCGCCATATAATATTATGGTTACCGCTCAAATATAGTTGCCCCATGTATGACGAGACGACTGCGCGCCAGTCAACAGCCTTGCTCTCAGAGGCGATACCGCGCTAGAAGCAACAGCCAGCGCCGCACTTAACATTCCGTCTCACTAACAAAGATACACTCCTGGCTAGGTGAGCGCTATAATATCATGAGCCATCAGGGCCGGTGCAAGGTAAATTGGCGCCCTAGGCGAAAAACCTTAATTCCCCCCCCCCCCCCCCCCCAACCAGCCGGACAACCGAAAAAAAAATTTCTTGTCTCCAAATACATCACGTAAGCCTAAGATTTTGTCAACAATCAAATGTAAGCAGGCTTGTTTTTTATTTTTTTTATTTTTTTACTTATTACAAATCATAAACAGGTCACCGTGGACTTTAAATAATTACTTATATCAATATAAACATTCCAAACTGTTACAAAAATTCATTTTCATCTAGTTTCAATAATCGTTAAACATATTATATGAGCTGTTATGTGTCGTGCTACGCCGCCCCCAGCTACTTGGCGCCCTAGGCGGTTGCCTAGTTCGCCTGTATGGACGCGCCGGCCCTGTGAGCCATGAATCGTGGATATACTGTGTTAGCTTGCCGAGACCCTTCACTCAAACAGCATTTCAATCACGTTGGTCGAACTGTTGGTTTGTTTTAGTCGAAGTCTCTTGTCGAAATTTTTTTAACTCTCGTGAGTTTTATTTGCCGGGAACAGTGTGGCGGATAGCCGTTCTACTCGACGGGGCAAGATACTCTCAGGTCAAGCAGGTCATGCCTTTGATGCTGCTCCTCTCGAGGAAGAGTTGCGAGGGAAAGTCGTCAGCTGGTTATTTTCCGCGCGATCATCTACTTCTGAGTGGTCCATAATGTTCAGTGTATTGTGAATTTTTAGGAAAATAAATTACTTATTCGTCGCGTTTCAAATGGCAATGATAATCGTATTGGTACGCTGGCCGCCGGCTGCCGCGTATAAGCAGGAAGCCACGGACCCTCCCCAACCCCCGCTAAGGGGTGTGTGTGTGTGTGTGTGTCGCGTGGCCATTGGCGGCCTGTCAGTCACAGCCTTCCCCCTCCATCGCGTCAGGCATGGAGCCCGGCCGGTCTGGAGGCCTGCACGCCGGGAGGTCTGGAGAGTTCTGGGGTCGTCGCATCAGGGACACTTGTGACGTCACGCGCGGCTTCTGGGCGCTTCCACGCCTGGCCTCCGCGGGTATAAAAGGGCCCCGCCTCCGAGAGCGTGGAGGGGAGTGGAGGGGAGAGAGTCTCTGCCCTCCGGCGAGTGACACCGGCGACATCGGAGCGCCTGTTCGACGGCTACCAGCGAGGGAGACTCGAGAGCCTCTGCGGCAGGAGTCGGGGCGACAGTGGCGACAGTCAGTCCGTGGCGGGCGAGTCGCGAAGCAGTCGTCGAGGACTGCGGCAGAGCGAGCCACTGTGGAGCCGAGCTCCAGTGTGCGGGCTAGTGTGTGACTGCTCGGCGTGAGACTGAGAGTGGTTCCTTGTTTAATTTAAGGTGTAGATATAACTGTAGAGACCCAGAAAATTCGCGGGTTCATTTCGTGTTATGCTAAAATTCAAATAATTATACCTTAGTGCTGCTTCTGTCATTGGTTCACTGTTAATCTGGAAGACTGAGGGCCAATTAGAGACCCTCACTCATTGAAGTGTCGAATCACAGGCCACCCAGTCGAGATGACTCACAAGTCAGCAGCCAATGAACAGTTGGCATTTGCCCGAGTGTGTAGAGGATACTGGAGTCTATCCTGGAGGTCATTGAACCCGCGAATTTTCCGGGTCTCTAGATATGAGTAATTAATAAATGTGTAAAACTAATTAGGCTATCCTTTAAGGCCGTTGACTGGTTGCCAAGAACTCCAGTAAAATATGAAAAATTGCCTATCTGAATGCACGGATGTATGACAAGTAGCATCTTCTGAATTTTCAGGCGAATTTGGCCGTACAATCCACCTTTGTCCCTCCAGGCTAATGACACGCCTTGTCGACCCTCGTCAACACAGCTGGGTGCTTCACTAATGGGGATTATCATAATCCCTTGTTTGAAAAGAGGAAAGGAAGCATCTCATGCTGCTTGTCCTGGGGCGAGTCGAGGTGTTATGGGAAGCTCGGGAAAAACAAATGGTGGAATTTGTAAATTCAATAATTTAATTCAATAAGTTATATATATCAAAATGCTACACAGAATTTAAAAATAAATACTTTGATATTGCGAACTCTGCAAAGTGGTACATATAATTAAGTTTTCACAGTGCCATATGTGTTTATTTTCTCTTGCTTGTTTGATAAACATTTCCGTTGAACATGCCTCTAAAAGGCGTCGTACACATTCTATGTGCGACATCATTTGAAACTAGAAGGTCTTTTCAAAATAACACCGAAAGTTCGCGCAGAGACATTTAGGCCCTACATAGTCTGCCTGCCGATGTTGCAGTAAAAGAAATCATAAATAGTAATGGAAGGCAACGCATACGTGTATTAATTTATGTAGGGCCTATATCTACGCGTATCTACAATTCACCTTCGATATTTCTAGAATTACTGAGTATGTCTCCGTGTATATCTCTGACCAAAAAAAAAAGTTATTGTTTGAACGCAGAATCAAGGCTTGATCCCTGTGCGTAGTCGGGAAGCTTTCAAAGTCACGTGGAGTACACATTTGTACCACAAAAAAAATTAAAGAATGGGGTTGGGATTTCTAATTTATAAATGCATCACAGTTGCTTATAATAAAATTGTCATTTTTAAGGCCACGCTAATTGAAGTTTTTAATTAGCAGTTTTTTCGTTTATGCAAAATCGAAAGAAAATTGCCTACATGAAATGTTTATTCAATTAGTGGTGTTTTTCTTTCGGTCACCATTCGATTTGTATGAATAATGTAGTTGCCTTGAGTAAGATATACCTAGGTATTTTTTTTCTTTTTGATTTGTGGCATAATTAATTTTGTTTGTCTTGCTATTATGTGTGATATCCGCTTTATCAGTTTTTATGCCACGCAGGTGGCATGGATTTATCACCTAATTTCCTGTCTGGTTTCTTAGCATCTTTCGCATTTGACCAATCATACTGCAGTTCTCTATCTAAGGCGCTTCCGTGATCACTATAATACTGTACTCGTACTTTTAACAAAATGCAATACATGTCAAATTTCCAGCGTCTGTGAGATTGAAAGTAATTAATGTGGCACTAAGGTATGTCAATACCTAATTACCACATATAATTATGTAATATTTGGTGTAATACACAACAAAAAATTATTGAAAATAATTTTAAATTTTATTTGACTTTAATTGTAAATATGTCACACGACTGTGGTATTACAGTTGTTTATAGGTGCCGCAATGTAACCTCAACTTTTTTGTAAGATCTACTGGCTTAGATCTACTTTAATGCGTATTTTGCATCTTCCGATTGGAAACATTTTCTTGTGGTAGTCACATGGCATTTCCTGCATGGCAATACTATTGTTAACGTTTGGCGGAATTATACATCATTGGCCTGAAAAAATATCTAAACCAGAAGCAGATATACCACAAAAGCTGAAATTGCCATATGGTATGTAAAGCGTGAGTGAATATTCTACCACTGATTTTTATAAGTTATTATTGGTGAAATAATCGTGTGTGTAAATAAATATTCAAACACTTCCCCTATTTGTTTAGTCCGTAGGCTGACTTTGTAGAGGGAATGAGGATGGCTTAGTAATCAAGCAACATCAACCTGACATTAAACACTCCCATCACGCTCATGCATGTCGCACGAGAAACTCGCACCCATGACCCCACCCTCCGCCAGCTGGTGAGTCTTCTACAGCGAAACGTATTTCAGCACTGTAATGATCCTTCTGACACTAGCAGAGATGACTAAAAGATCCGTAATTTTCTGTACCTGAACCAAAATCTACTTCGTACAAATTCCCACCAAACGTCACTTTAGATGAGCACGTACGTACTGTGCTGTAAATGTTATATTATTTACTATATTTTTTCATAACTGGTCATCCAGATATTTTTTGTAAACCTACCTGTAAATAATAAGCGTGTGTAAGTATCGTTTAAGAATAAAAGTAAAGATCAGTACTTAACTAGTCCCTATATACCTATATACCTATATATATATATATATATATATATATATATATATAGGGACTAGTTGAATAGTTGAAGTCGTTTACCTTTTATTGCACATTATAGGCAATTAACTTCCGAAATTTCGAAATTGAATTCGAAGTGAAGACATTGAACAATGAAGCCTTCCTTTAATCCACAGTCAAGTGAATGGCAACGTAGTTGGTCTGGTTACATCTTGTTGTTGTATGTACTTGAACGTGGGGAAGGATACAAATGGGCAGGGACGCACTAACTTTCTTGAAGTCTTACGACGAGCGAGCTACCTATCAATATCCTACTATTAAAACGGCATTGTTCATGTTATAATTAGCTATTTGAATTTGGAAAAACGCTGTTTTCTAACTTTACGTGACAAATGAGACTTCTGTTAATCCAATAATGAGTGTATTAAATTAGTGAAAATACACAAATTAAGTGAGGATTTTTTTTTGTCTCGTGAAAAACAGTTTTAAATATTTAATACAATAATTTATTCAGAAATGAGCTGCCCTAAAATTTTATACGGACGGAATTGCGATTATGCAATAGTACGGTGCATTTCAAAACCACATATAATAAATATGGGCAACTGTGTTATCATCGTATGGTTCAGGAGAGTAAAAAAATAATTTGCAAGCTGAATAAAATGTATAGTATGCAGCATACATATAATCATTGCATATTATTTTAACCTTTTATCATGATTATAATTTCACAAATATATATAAATATATATAATTATGTAATTCTAATAAATTTCCATTTATACTGATATTGTAGATACACACATTTATTATACGAGCATACTTCAAAACGGTTTCGAAGGTCACCATAATGAGCAAGAAATTTCTTCGCTAGTAAATTTCCATTTCGGTGAAATTCTCATGCCTTCGAAACATAATTAAATATGCCAACGTATTACAAAGTGTGTTAAAGTAATTTTTAATTTTTTTTCATTAATTTTTCTGTTAAAAAAATTACTGTTCATTCCTGCAAGAATATTAAATCCTTTCTCTTACCACAGACATAATCTGAAACACTTGCACGACCTAAGACAAATCTTTGTACCTAGTAATAGTTATTCCGAAGTCGGCAAAGCCTGAAGAAATCTACTTATAATTTATACAAGCAAATAAATTATTATTTTATATGTGATTTAGAAGTCATTACGTTAGTATGTGGTTATTATTAATTCAGCAACAAGCCACAACATGTTGAAAATTGTTTTTCACATAAATTTTTTTACAGAAGCTGATCAGAGAATGGGCGATGTAAAAAGGAGAGGGAGAGAGAAACACGTAGGCTTTTAAATTGCGTTATTAGTTACTTTATCTATTGATAACCTTTTTTAGGCATTCAAAAACAAACATACCTACAATATCTACAATAGGCCTACATATCTGTACATACAGTAAACGCATATCTAAGCTACACATTACCTCCCAAATCACATCCAATACTTTTTGTTCTTGTTTTATGTTTGTCAAGCTGCAGTTTCTTCTTTGCATCTTGAATGTATGGCGGATCTTTGATGCTCAGCCCTCGAGCTCTCCTCGAATCTATTATTTCAGGCAGAAGACACTCCTTGTAAAATGTCTGAAGTTTTGGAAGCATTTTACTCAACCAAAATTCTCTACTTATTCTGACTTCGTCGATAAGTAAACCTGTAAAATAATCCATATTTTTAATATGAAGATGACTTGTGTTATGAGTGCAACTGAAACATACACGGGACTTGCAATTTATCAGAATAATAGCTGTTAATTGTGATTAACCAAAAAAAATCAAATATAATAATTTCATACTATATATTGGCCTACTATAAATTGGGTAAGCACTATTATTTTTAGATTAAGAAATATAAATTAAAGTTTAAGTGAGTTGTTTTATTATTTGTATGGCGTTATGTCCAAAAGACTTCACTGAATCAAAATTCCCCATTGCATCAAACATTCAAAGAACGTATTATTTGTATAGTTTAATAACTTTTGTCTGATTAGATATTCACTTATTTTAATAGGCCTAATAATAATGTTTGTTATTAGTTTCGTGAAGTAAATGCAACATTAATTCAAATATAACAACTCTCGTATAAATTATATAACTATAACTTGTTCTATGTCCTCAGATATATTATGCTAATATATGTATATAATGAAGGCATGTGTGTATTCAGTAGCGTAAACTTATATTGCCGAAATGAAGAGCGATGCGACGCACATATGGTCCCGGTCCTACATTTTACTGTACACTATATTTCTACACTCTTCGCAATGCTGCAAAATATTTACAGCAATATAAGTTATCGTATATTAATATATATATATATATTTATAATATACAGACAACTGGAGCAACGAAACATTTACGTTTAACGTTTGATTTCGTATGGGTAAACTTTTTTCCTCCTTTTTTTAAATATGAACGCAACTGAGCGTAATAAATAATTACGTAGTTTTCTGGATTTATTTATTAACAATACTTGCTTTGCGCAAATAAGGTGAAATCATTCAAGCATTGCAAAATAGTTTTCTCACTGACCCTACAATAACAGTTATGTATATGTTGTCAGATAACACGCAGGCCCAATGTATTAATGGTTTTCAAGCAATTTTTTTATTTGTATGTACGCTCTCTCGCCGATATTGCGTGCGTAATCACACTTAATCTGCTAAATATAATAAATATTTCATTTCTAAATAAGTATACGAATTCGATAGAGGTATTTTAATGAATACTACTTACTATGTTGAAGTTTGGAAAAAATATCCTACTTTACCGGTCCCTAGTTAAAAGCTATGATTATATATATATTTTTTTTCAGATATTGAACATTTTGTTTACCATATAATATTATTGATACATGTTTTCAATCATATTTAAGTCCACGACGTGTAGATAAAGCAGTTAACGAATGTTATGCTGAAGTTGTAATAACTTTGGCTATTCATTATAATTGGTTTATAATCAGTGTCACACAAATTGCACACATAGTAAATGACATAATTTTATTTGCATCGTCAGTAACATGGTAATATACACTTATAATTTGGTGGCCCACACTGAGGTGATATGGTATACCAGTTTGCAAAATCTGTTTTAGGGTCTAGGATTCAAACTGTGTATTTGTCAAGAACGAAGGGGGAAAATATACCAGAGTTTCGATGCCGTGGTGAGTCACGACCTACAAAATGTAAACAGCTCTAGGAAGGCATTCGTACCTCCCCCCTCCCCACCAAGGCACCAAGGCAGCTACCTGACAGCTTGCCTCCATTCCTGCCCCCCTCACCCATCTAGCCATCGCTCATCTGAGATATTTTCCCCTGCCAAATTATTTCAATACAACAAATATAATATTATAGCTTTCCTATTACAGATAGAGACATGCGGTCTGAATCTTTATTGATCTGAATAATTTGCAGAATATGCCTTAATATTCATTTTATATATAAAACGGGCAGCCTGTTTACAATAGAGTATTGAAAAATGAACAAGTCATTTAAAAACTATGTGAAAATGTTATTAAAATAATGGGTATTAACGCAAGTGTATATCTGCATTATCTGCGTTTTGGTTTTTATTTCACCTTTTTATCTTATTTAGTGCATACATAAAAGGTAATTTAGTTAACATTGATTTTCCTATACTGGCAAGATGCCAACGCCCGACCATCCAACAGCCTTAAGAACCCGTTTCACCCCCTCTCGTAACAGCATATTTATATCACAAAATTTTTAGCAAATTTTTTTTTTGTTAAAATTTATTTATTTAATCGCTAACGGTTATGTGGAGTACAGTCGGACTGTGTATCTTAAGTTAAAACACATATGACATAATTTGATTAAGCCCTCATAATTTGTATTAGTTATTGCCTAAGCAGTTTCCCCTTCAAAAGAATTTTAATTCGTAGGGGCAGGCATTTTTCGAGAAAAGATCTGCACACCTATTAGAATGCAACAAGGTATACCCCCACCTGTGGTTTCTTCCATTTGATTGGCAGCCGTCTGCGAGAGAAGTCGTTGCCTTATTTGGCCGAGCCATTCAAGACGCGTTTGCTTCCGCACTGAATTACTGTGATTTGTGTTGTTACAACCGATATGTATCTGGGAGAAACCCACCCAATCACGAAACACAGACGATGCTATAGTGTTTTAACTTTCAGCTAGTCTCAAAATCTTTTCGCGAAATCTGCATGGCCCTATTAATTCGCAATTGTATATTTCAAGATGTCTGCTTTTGTGCCAGGTAAAAAAAAAATCACCTTCGTCTTTATGAGAGTTAGTTACCAACTCTTTCTGACCTAGGTTAATTTGATCCTAACTTTTACAACTCCTAGGGGGCAAAAGAGACGGCGAGTAAAACAAACCTTGCAGGCCTATCTCTACCTGTGTGTTGAGTGTTTCAGCTGCGGCACCGTGTCGTGACCTTGAAGGAAGGGTTTTCACGTAAGCAGCTGGAAGCTGGAAGGTTCAGTGTTTCAGCTGCAGCACGTTCCAGCGAAAACCCAGCAGCGCGGAGGAGTCCCTCCTATAATTTATTAACCTGCTATACAGCCAACAAACTCCCCCCCCCCCTTTTTTTCTCCCTTTCCGCTTTTCGACTAACTTGAAAACAGTGTGTGGTGAACATGTTTTTAATTTTATGATGTACTGTCGTCTTAAAACCGAAGGAAAAAAAGGTCGAACAGTTGCTATTCCGTTTTTAGCTCATGGTCACTGTTGGAGACTGCAACTAAACAACCTTCAACACCCAAGTTATTTTTTTATTTTTTATTTCAAGCTACACTTTCCTGTTGGGGAAGTCAAGGTAAAACTGTTTATAACACCAACTGATTCACTGCAATTAATTTATTTCAATTTATTTTATTTTATATCTTGTTGACAAGTCAGGGAATTTGAGGAAGTAATCGGCCATGGCCTAAGGAATCGTCCCAGTATTTGTCTGGAGTTAAATAGGAAACCAGAGAATCAGGAGGGATGAGCCGGGATTTAAACCCGGGAACTCATGAATGCGAGTGCAACGCTTTGCCTTTGCGCCAATTGTTTTTCTATTTTTTTTTTTGAGATTGGTTCGTTGGTAATATTTTATTACCAAAGAATAAACATCCGTCATCCTTTTTAATGACTAATTAGGACAAAATTAATTTCTATATTGACATTTTTACTCACTGCATCCGGAGTTGTAATTTATTTAGATAGTTAAAAATTCACACGCATGCCTTAGCCAAGACTCGAACCCAGAACCCCTCGCACAGAAATCCGGAGGGCATCCGACTGCGCTTTTGTCTGCATTTCATTAAAAAAAACTTATAATGTTATATACAAAAATTTCAACTAGAAATTAATATAGGTTTTGGGGATATAATATACAGTCGTGTTTCATTATATACTGCACTGTTATTTACACAGTTAAAATCAAATTGTCAGAGACGTTCTGTAAGAGAAACTATGTACGTATAGTCCCGGTGGTAAATAATTTTGACCCCCCCCCCCCTCTTTCCCCATTACATAAAGTACAAATTTTCAAACCTCACAATTAAAAAAAATTAATTAGCATACGTTTACAATGAGAGTAACTATAAATGTAATCTGCGTGTCTCGCATAACTAGTAATGTTTCCAAGGAATATTGCTGTCTGTAGCTGGGAGTCAGTGCCTGTCGGTAGGAGCCACACACGCCTTAGAAACACAATCGCCGAACGACACAACTTATAAAAGCCGTAACTTAGAAACACACAACGCCGAACCACATAAATTGGAATCGTCATAACTTAGAAACACGCAACTTATAACAGGCACAACTCAGGAAATTCTGTCTCGTGTTTTTCTACGTTATGTGTAGAGACCTGCAAAATTAGCGGTTTCGATGGCCTTCAGGATAGACTGTACATACTCCTGTACACTCGGGCAAATAACACAAGTTCATTGGCTGCCGACTTGTAAGTCGTCTCATCTGGTTTGTCTGTGATTCGATCCTTCTTTGGTTGAGGGTTTATAACTGGTTGAGATTCGTCCAGATGAACAGTAAGCCAATAGCAAAATTATCTAAGAGGTATATGTGTTTGAATTCTAGCCTATTACCGAATGAATCCGCGAATTTTGCAGGTCTCTAGTTATGTGTTTCTAAGTTACGAAAGCGCCCCAGTGTCGGCGATAAAATATAAGCAAACATCCTTTACGTCGTGCGACTACGAGCAACGAGTTTGCATTTGAGTTAATCGCAGTCTGAAAATACTTTCCAAGGTCACAATTGAAAACCGCCATCATTTTTTTTAATAGCAGCTATTATTTCATTAACTTGTTGTTGGAAGGAAAACCCACAAGATCTAACTTAGACATGTTGAACATTCGTGGCCTAGTTTAACTTTTACGTCATGTGTAGCTGCACGCGTGAAATTATTTTATTTTATCCCTGAGTTTACTTGATGGATCCTTTACATTAATATCAGCCTATAAATATTACCAAAAATTTGGAAATTTATAATTTATGTCAATAATTTGGATAGCCAACAGGTTACTGAGAGGTACATATTTTTTTTAACTTGTCGATACATTCCCATGTTTCGTCATGACCTAGTTCATTATTCATGACTTATTCTAATTACGTTTCAAGAAATGGAACGAGGAACATTAAAACACTTATATTATAATTTTTTTCCTGGTAAATATAGTTTTTTTTTTTCAAACGTGGAGCTTTCTCCAAACTTATTTAAAATTATTATTCTCCTCTGATTTGTGTTCTGATGTTAGTGAAGTACTTGCAGTTCTCAGAATGAACAAATGTAGGGAGTGTCCAAACAAATGGTATTTTATAAAAGCTTCTCTGGTAAACTAAGTAAAATTTTTCTAAATTAATTCAACGTATGAAATTTCAGCGACTAGTCTCGCTGGTCGCGCGGTTAGTACCTACTGTTTGGTCCATTCTACAAAGCCGCGGTAGCGGAGACGGATCACGTAAACGTAGACGTATCTCACGGATCAGAGTTTCTACAATAGCACGCAAACGAGACGGGCCCATACGGAATAGCTCGGGAGTGCTGAGCTGTTCTAAATACGTTAAAAATGGTTTAAAGTACAAGAATATCCTGTGTTCTATTATTACTTTGTGGTTTATTTTTATTATATGTGTCAGTTCTGCCTGTTCATAATCTTTAAGCGTAATATTTTTTAAATTAAATTAATTGTTAAATTAATTGTTACGTTCCGTGCACTGTGGAAGCAGCAGACGCGGTAGTGGAATGTTCTGGGAGATCCGTCTCCATTTACGTGCCATTGTAGAGCGGACCTTCCTCCCATTAGGACAATGCGTGCCGTGACTGCCTTTAACAGTGGTGCACGGTACTCAAGGTTAAAGTGCTGCGCAGTGCGTACCAGTAAAACGGGAGTCTGACATCCTGGCCAAGCCAGGTCGGTTTGTGATGGAATCGTTGGCCACGACTCGCGCCAGAAGCGGCCGTCGCGACGAGTCCATCGTCCGAGGAGACAGAGGTGGTCCGGGCAGGTGGCGCAGCGGCAGCGCCCGTGGGCAGTCCCTGTCGCGCGGTAGAACCATCTCTCCCAGCACGCTTCAGAGCATTCCAGAGCACAGTACTGATACCCATATCATTCCAGCGGAATCTCTGCGGCAGAATGATAAAGTACCAGAGTATGGCAGTAGCGTGTTCGAAATACGTTATCGGTAGAGACCGGAAAAATTCGCGGGTTAAATGAACTTCAGGATAGACTCCAATATCCTCTACACACTGACAGTGGTGTTTTTGAAAGCTTGTCTGAATTGTTGCCCCTTGGATGGGCAGCCCTTCAGGAATTTTTCTGACAGTGGTTAGTTTGTAAAGTGACCTAACCTAACCTAACCTAAACTAACCACTGTCAGAAAATTCCCGAAGGGCTAACCATCCAACGGGCAACCATTCAGCTCCCCCGTTTAGATCATCTGCCGAGCTTCACTTGTCCAGCATTACCTCTCGAACATTATGGAGATGAAGATGAAACTTGGCGAGCGTGACAAGGCTTCAACCAAACTGTGCCCGCCACCCCTCCGCGCCGAGCCAGGTGGATCACCCCTTGTTTTCACAGCCCGTCTCCTCGTCTTGTTTGCTTGACTCCGGGCCAAAAAGCCCCCTTCCCTCTGCCTTCCCCCTTTTAGAAGAAAAAAAACTATTTGATCCGCGCTCTTGACAGCGCGGCCTTGGACGTGCAGCGCACAGAAGCTTCTCGAAACAAACCGCCACAAGCACGCATGATTTATACATGATTTGAAAGTATTGAACGCTCCAGCTTTTCGCGCGAGGAACCTCGCGCAAACATTATCTTCCCTGGAGTTCATTTTCAGTGGCTTCGCTCACTAGGAGAGGGGGAAACGATTTTAAGTGGCCGCTAAGAAATTTTTTTTCTGTGTATATTGCAACGTATATACATATACACACATATATAAATACATATATCAGTTTTGACAAAACATTTTTATAGTGAAAACTAATTGTTGCTGTATGTGACAAATATATGTATTTGTTCAGCACAACATATTTAGTAGGAACCATAATCATAAAAATTTTTTTGGACCATAAATAACTTTTTATATAAAAGTCTGACTGTTTGATCTCATCCTATAAAAAACTAGATTACTAGAAATAGAAACATGTTAAGGTCGTTTCTACAATGACGCGGAAATGTAAAAACTGAAACGTATCATGAACCACGCTAGATATTTACATACATTTCACTGTCGCGTCTGCCGCTTTCACGATGCACGGAAACGTAATTAACGGCCACCAAAGAGATTGAATTTTACGGTTAAGAAAAGTTAATCTATTTGGAAAAAAAATTAGCTCCGAGAACATAACACGGCCAGAGTTTACTTGTATGATAAAAATTAACCAGATACTAATGACAGAACACTAATAATTTGTACACGATAAATAAAAAAAAACATGGATACCACAGCGGCCAAATAGTCGGCTTCTATTGGTCGCACTTAGTAAATGGAGTAAACCGAGCTAATACGTAAGTATCCGTAATAACAAAGCACATATGTAAGTTAACTCTATGCCCAACAAATTTTTAATAATTAACTATATATTTGTCAGCCTATCTTTGATCGGTATGTAATGTTACTTTAGCACTTGTAAATTTTTGCTATAAGGCATAATAACACAATATAAAGATAACAAATTAGGTTAATTTTACTTTAAATAAGGAATCCTTTGCTCTTGAAATCTCGTTAGCGTCCCGGTGTTCTTGTGGTTCCACCGAGTTCCCGACAGATGTCTCTGCTTGTACCGTTTCTGCCAAGGCGTCTCGCCCAAGCGAGCCTCCACTCCCTCACCATCCACGCTACTCTTCGCGCTCTCTGCCTCTTATGACTCTTCTTTACCCCACACAACACTTCTCACGTCGTTTATTGTTGTTGGCCGCGGAGCTAGCGCCCGTCTGACAAGCAGCGCCCAAACGCTGCCAGGTACTAGCGGGTTCTTCCAGAGTGAACGACTTCGCCCCGGCTTTGTGAAGCATCTCGACCAGAGTGTCTTCCTGTGCAGCTTTCGAAAAACAAAGCCACTCCAGAGGCAACAATTTCCACTGCCCATCATGCATGGCCCCCACAAGGGTGGGGTTGGAGGGGGCCCGGGCCCAGCCCCGTTTATTTTTAAATGTTTAACTTTTTTTTTTTACAAACTAGAAAAGCATATTGAATATTTTATAAACAACGCTTAGTTTGGACTTATAAAATAGTAATCATAATTATACCCTGTATTTTCAAGTTAAATAACATTCTAGTAAGAGTGTCGGTAAGAAATAACAATGAAATTATAATGTAGCACGTGACTGTAAAATTTAGGGTCCAGAGCCCGTGATCGAATGTGGGGGCATGTGACCATGATTTAATGAGCCTCACTAGATTTACGAGAAAATTTAAAAAAAATATATATATTTTAATCAATGTGTTATAAGTAGTGATGGATCGAATTTCTAATTTTCTCGAAACCAAATTTCGAATTCTAATCACAAGGAGTACCTGGAACACAGCAGTGGAATACGAATCTAGGTCTCATGGGTCAATAATACTATTATACACGAAAAATTAAAAATATTAACTATGGTGTTGAAACATCTATTCCTTTAAATGTTTGTTTCACAAACGAAGTTTCTAGAATCAATACATATTCTAATTTTATTTGGAAGAAAGGTGAAAAAAAAAAAAATACAAAAAAAAACGATTTTCACCTTCTCTTTCGAACAACATTGGTACTAAAATATTGGACGAGCATGTTAAAAATTATGTGCTGAGCTGTGATTTTACTGTGTTGTAGCATTATATTTTACTAGTAAGAAATTGTAAGGCGCCGGTTGAAAAATTATGAATATAACAATCTAATTTAATATATACAAAATTGTTATTAAAAATTCCTTTTATTTTAATATTGTGAAATGATAATATTTTCTTATACATATATACACGGAATCAGGGTCTCCATCATGCAAAAATATTTCCGTACTTTGTGAACTTTGGCAGGGAAAAGGTTGTTTCACACTATTTAAACCATTTTTCGATATTTCTATGCTTTTTAAAATTATGTTAAACTTAACGAACAAAAAATATGAACAAAAATTAGGCTAAACTCTACTTAGGTGTTGTGAAAGACTGCGTTTATTCAGTCTCCACTTGTAGTCTCAAAGATAACAAAAGTCCCCTTACACTTGACATGTTTATTGATTTTATATGTAATGATTAGTATTTAAAACAGTACTTTTAAGGGAATTAAACTATTTATTAATTTAATTATTTAAAAACTGTTTATTTTAAATACGTATGTATAAATTCATTGGGTTCCAACTCCCAAAAATAAAGCTAAAGTATATTTATTCCTTTTATTATCGTAGCGAGCTAAATTAATGTGTTCTTATAGAACAATACAATCCATAGCCGATAATTTTTTTTTTTTGTGAATAGTCCATTAACCAAAGGAGTTTAAAATATGTTTCTTAATTTTGTTTTGTTAAATGCCACAGCTTAAAGTGTTTTTTTAACTGCTGCTTTTGAAAAGAGGAGGCACATAAAAACTTTGACTAACGTTGTTTAGAGCGGCATCATTTGCTCTCTTACAGGATTTTGAATTCAAATAAACGTACAAGATGTACTAAAATACTAAAAAAAAAAAACATGTATGCGAGTCTTTCAGTATTTGCTAGAGATGTGTAACATCTAACCTCGGTAACGAGTAAATTTAGGTGTTGCAAATTCACGTATAATTAGGGACCGGAAAAATTCGCGGGTTCAATTACCTCTAGGATGAACTTTATAGTTCTACGTACACCCGGTCAAATGTCGCCTTCTCATTGGCTGCTGTCTTGTGAAGGTGTCCCAATGTAGCGGCCTGTGATTCGACACAGCTTCGGTTGAGTGTTTCTCACTGGCCCGGAGTCGTCCAGGTGAGTTGTGAGGCAATAGCAGAGGCAGCACTGAGGTATAACTATATGAATTTTAGGCTGTCGTGAAATGAATCCGCGAATTTTTCCGGTCTCTACGTATAATACGAAACTCGGACACGTAAGTTAACGTAGAATTCTTTAAAATAATCCCAAACTTGCTAAATAAACACTCAAATTGTGCTTTCAACTATATTTCCTTACGCGAATCACACGTATTTTCTGCACTCGCCGCTAGATTTTTCTGCCGTAGCAGCTACGTCGACTAATGAATCATTTGATTAGCAGACCGAAATTTTAAACTATATAACGAAACGGCTCCAATAAAGGCGAAAAAGACTTGGAAAAAAAATTACTAAACTCTGGTTTTGGACATGATTTTACACTAGACATTTTATGAAAATTCATCAAACAGTTAATACAATAAAGTTTCCCTTTGGCTTTGTGAACTTTGGCTCACGCCACCCACCACAGATGTCAGCACCGTTGTTACACATTCCGTTCCATGCGACTTCCGTTCCGTGCACGATATTACTCCCACCAAATATTCCTTATACCGAGAGCTAAGATGTTACACATTAAGAAATCTATGAAACGCACCAGACTTAGTACGACAGTACTAACAGCGGAGACCCTGCTCTTGAATGTCGCGTGTTTTTATCACGAGCTAGCTGGCAGTAGTCCAGCAAGGCGTGCCAACATGACAATCGCTAAATCGTCCTCGCGTCAACCGGCTGCGTCAACGTGAGACTGCAGAGGTCCCCTCGGATGGGATAAAGCCTACTTTTCGCTGACCCGTATAAAAAAAAACACACATACAAATTTGCGTTCTCGCGATTTCTTAGTATTTTAAATATCGCTGAAAACCTACCTAAATTCATATTCTAGTTACGATAAACTAGACTTACGAAATCCGACCAATTCATCGAAAACAAAAATAAATAAAGTAATTGTTGCGAAAATTGTAACACTTTAAAATTTTACCGATTATTCATGTATCTGACCCAACATATCTATCCTTTCACTTTAGTTACGTTACGTACGCTAGAGAAAAACCCACCCTCCTTGGGAAAAAAACAGTGAGCGTACTAATGTACCTATGTGCGTTATATGTTATACTTTTTTTTTGGCATGAAAAAAAGTAACTATATATGAGCATATTTTTTTTATTATTTTGTTACGAGAACTATTTTTTTTTCATTCGTTTGAAAGTAAACCACGAGCTACGGTGTATATATTGAGTTTGAACACAACTGGACGAAACAGCGCATGCGCATTTCATTTGATCCTGTCAGACTCCTTTGTAAGACGTGCGTGCATTTCGGTGCACTAAAACTTCAAACTCAACGCTCCTAAATGAATATATATTAGAAAAAAACTAATGTGAACAACGAAATGCCTGAACATGAAAAAAATGTAATGCTATTCCATTTTACAACTCACTTCAAAAGGAATTAGTAGACAAACGTACCTATAAGCTTGTTAACTTCAATCCCGTTCATCCTCACAACACGAGAAATTAATATCACGTTTCAAGTACCCAACATTCTTACATCAGTTCACACTCTTCCACATAAATTTTAAACATACAATGACTAACCGGAAGAGCTCTGACAAAATTACACTGGTCTCATCAATGCAAATCAAGTTAAATTTATGCACTGAACGTTTTTTTGTAATTTTATAATTTTATGTTTGTAGCATGAATTTAATCTAGTATTTAATTTTATATTCATGGCGGTTTTTTTGTCACGTACCAATTGTAAAACAGCCAAGAGCTGAATTTGGTCGTGAATAATTAATTAATTGATTAGTAAATTAATTGTGGCTTGTGAGACGGGGTCAGTGAATGGTAGATGGTAGGAAACATCTTTTTTTTTTCCCGCCAACACCACCTCCTCCGCGGCCAGGTAGTCGCTGTTATTATAATGAGCGCGCGGGGCTGAAATAGCCGCCTCGCCTGACCCCCAGGGGAGAAATGGGGAAGTGGCGAGAGGGGGGGGGGGGATTGAATCGTGCCAACGCGACATTGTCAACATGTTTATCTCCGCGGCTATTACCGTCCGGCCTGATTGCCACACGCGGGGCTGCAGCCGCTGGTATGACGTTAACGAACCCTGTGCTGACGCGTGGTTTCAAGTGACCGTCGCTGGACGCTTGGCAGCTCGTCCGCCTACAGTTCACAGGGATGACCGCCACTACCCGAGCAGTTCCGAAGTCGACCGAAGTAAAAGGTTTTGGCCAGGTTAGGTTCTGTCAGTGTTACTTGATGTAAGTTTTTGGACATATGCCATTGCTAAGAACTTTTTCTGTTGAAGAAAAACTAATAAATAAAATAAATAAAAATACACAAGAAAGACAAAAAACACACAAAATTAAGCAAACAATTGCTGTTGTCAACAAGAATATAAACACCACAAAATATTCCGAAACAGAAATATGGTCAACAAACAAAGAAAAAACAAAGAAAAAAGTACTAAGTGAACAAAAAAACACACAAATGATGACAACACAAAAATATTGAAACCAAAATAATTCAGCACAACAGTTGAAACGAGACAAAAACACGACAAAACGAAAAGACAAAAAAATACAATAGTTTTACCAAAACAGAAACAAGCGACGTTTCGGGAACTGCTATCTGCTCCCGTCCTCAGGCAGAGACGCACATGGTACGGAAACACAGGTGCGACTGTCAGTGTTATAAATAGGGGCAGGCATTTTTCGCGAAAAGATCTGAACACTTATTAGACTGCAACTAGGTATAACCGCACCTGATGGTTCCTTCCTTGTTACTGGCGGCCGTCTGCGAGAGAATTCGTTGCCTCATTTGACAGGGCCACTCAGGACGCGTTTACTTCCGCACTGAATTACTGTGATTGGTGTTGCAACAATCGATATGTACCTGGGAGAAACTCACCCAATCACGAAACACAGACGATGCTACAGTGCCTTAACTTTTATCTAGGCTCAAAATCTTTTCGCGAAATCTGCATGCCCCTAGTTATAAATAATAGTTCTTTTTCTTTTTTCCTCCCGGGAGGGTAGGAAGTACTGGAGTTGTTTCTCGTTACACATACAGTGTAATGTATTGTTCGCGAAATAATCTGGCCGCTCATTAGACTGCAAATAAGGCATTCATACGCTAGCGATTGCTCCCTTGTGATTGGCGGCCGTCTGCAAGAGAAACCATTGCCATATTTGGCCGGGAAATTTAGGACGCTTTTGGTTCCGCACTGGGTGGCTGTGATTGGTGTTCTGTGACAGCAGACGTGTGCCTGAAATAAACCCAAAGCCAACCACGAAACACAGACATTTCCTACAATGTTTTAACACACAGCTGGACAGGAAATCTTTTCGCTAAAGGCCATGTACCGGTACATGGCCCTAACATCGGCAACTTCCTTTCTCGATATCTCGTATTAATGTTGTGTGATCATTTCCAATGACGAGGCTGTCGAAGAGATGTTAGGATAAATTAAATCATAGTAGTTCTATATTTGTGCTTCAAGTTACTGTTCTTTTCTAGTGAATATTGTGTTTTTTTTGCACACTTTTTAATGACATATTTACTACACGTGAAATAAAGCAAGACAAAGTTATTGAATTATATTATTGATAGAGTACTTTCATGACTGAATGTCGGCGGGGAAGCCGTCAAGTAAGAATAATCTAACCTACTTACCAAGATCCCTTCGCGGCTTACTTACGGCTTGAATCTGTATATGAATGTGTGACTGACTGTTTTTAATGTAACACTACTTATTATTTTAACTTGTTTTAACAACACCACTCTCCTGCACGTTAATGCATATGCTTGATTTTTTAGTTACCTGTAAAATAAGTTCAATTGGTTAAATCTTGTTATAGTTACTTCTTATATTTGAACATTAATTGAAATTCAATTCCTATTTTATCATTTTTTTTGTAAAATTTCAGTGTAATATGTAATGGCAGAGAATGCGGTTAAGCGTGAGAAAAGGCGTGTCATCTTGACACGATAGTAAGGAAATAAATAATAGGTAGAGACCGGAAAAATTCGCGGGTTCATTTCGTGATAGGCTGAAATTCAAACATGTGTACAATTCTGCTGGTTCTGCTATTTGCTCGCAGTTTAACTGGAGCTCTCTGGGCCAATGAGAGACTATCGACCAAAGAAGCGTCGAATCACAAGCTACCCAGTGGAGACGCCTCACAATTCAGTACCCAATGAACACGCGTGTTTATACTTGAGAAGTGCAGAGGATAATGGAGGCTATCCTAGAGGTCATTGAATTCGCGAATTTTTCCGGTCTCTAATAATAGGACTAACGTGCATGTCTCCGACGGCCGTGGTATGTGGTCACGCCCACGTGATTCCAACAGGCAAGCGAACCAGTACTGGTCACGGCGATACTCCCGACCATGACTCACCACTGGAGACCATCGAGTCGGTAATTAGTTGGGGGAGGTATTGCTCGAGAAGGAAAAAAAAAGTCCGAACGCTCATTATACTACAGCGACGTATGCCCACGCCAGCGATTACTTGGCTGTGATTAGTGGTTATGCGCCGTCCGCAGGACTGCTAAAAACGCGTTTGTTTCCACAAAAAAAAAAAATTGCTGTGATTCCTGCACCTGACATGCACCTGGAAGAAACTCAACCGATCACGCAGCACAGGACGACGCTAAGGCCGCCAATCAAAAGGGAGAAACCGCTGGTGCGGGTATACCTTGTTGCAGTCCAATAGGCGTTCAGGTTATTCTTTTTTCGCGACATGCCTACTCCTAAATAGGGACCGGAAAAATTCGCGTTTTCAATGACCTCTAGGATAGACTCCATGATCCTCTATGCACTTGTGCAGATTACACCTGCTGATTGGCAACTGACTCGTGGAACGTGTTAACTGGGAAGCTTGTGATTCGATACTTCTTTTGTCGAACGTTTTTCATTGGTCCAGAGTCCTTCAGATAAACTGTGTCCCAATCACTGAAGCAGCATAAAAGGCAAATGTATTTGGATTCTAGCCTATCGCGAAATGAACCCGCGAATTTTTCAGGTCTCTATTCATAAATTACTTGAGGCGTTTGGTGGGGGGATGAGGGTCGAGCTGAATCTCACCCGATCTCACGTGGGGGAGGGGAGGGTGTTGGAAAAATCGCCAAAATCGCCTCACGTAATTAATGGACGCCCCCTTACCAATAATCAGAGTGCAGCAGCATATGTATACGAGTGAGTTCCAAGTCTACTCTGGAAGCCACTGAATCCTCGAGACAGACGGCGCGACGGGGCTGTACGCGCATACGTAAAGAGTCCAGAGAGTTCCGACAGTCTGGCGGAGTCCTAGGAGTTGAGGTCTGTCGGCGTGCGTGCAACCCCACGCACGTACACGCACACCTACTTCTTCATCCCCGAGTCGACCCAACCCCCCTGGGGGGGGAATGAAGAAGGGGGGGAGGGGCTGCCCGAATTAGCCCGCCGCCCCTGACAACCCGACATGTGTCGTCACTCGGAGCCCTGCTTCTCCCAGACCTTGAACCACGGCCAGGGCCGCTAGCGACGTCTGCACGGAAAAAAAAATATCTGGACTTTTACAAAAAGATTCCTTTTGCGAACCAGTTGCCAGGAAATCATGGCCCCCACAAGGGTGGGGCTGGGAGGCCCTGGGCCCCGTTTATTTTTACATGTTTAACTATCATAAGCTTTTTTACAAACTGGAAAAAAAAACATAATCGATATTTTATAAATAAAGCTTAGTTTGGATTTATAAAATAGTAACCATTAGTACATCCTGTATTTAGGTTAAGTTGCATTGTAAAAAAGAGTGTAGGTAAGAAATAACCATGCAATTATAATGTAGCGCGTGACTGTAAAATTTGGGGGAGGGGGAGGGGGGAGTTCCCCCCTCCGATCCTGGATCCAGGGCCCGTAATCGAATGTGGGGGTAATGCAGGAAATAGTTAGTAGTACGTCAAGAAAAAAAATACTGTAACTTTGTACAACACATGGCTACTGTTTTCATTTTTTTTCATGTATGAAATACGTTCTTTTTCGAGAGACAATACTGATCTTACGGGAATTGGCGCATAATTTTACATTTTGATTGATGATTCATTCAATCATATTTCTTTCAAACATTTAAAATGTTATCAAATATTCAATAATTTGACTTTATTTTTGTTTTATCCTGCTTACTAATGTGCGTAGTTAATACTGGAGAGCAATTCTGGAAACGGTTAACAAGTAACTTCAACTATTGGAGGTACTGGGACAGCACAAAGCATAAATTCCTGGGCAAGAACCCGAACCCAGTAATTCTGCGAACACTATTTTACGGTTGGTTTAATGCAAATGTACATATTCATAAATATATTCAATTTTTCACGAATATTTGTTTCATTTACAAAATAAAATTACAGTGTACTTACAGGGTCCTTTCGTTTCTAAAGGCAAACTAAAGTAAGTGTAAGTAGCGATAACTAACATTCTTAATTCTTGATATGGCCACAATAAAGTTAATTTTGGGAACTCAATAAGAATAATTTTATATTAAATTTTGTTTTCTGTATTTTTGTGAACCAAACCATAGACAATGCACACATCTCACGATCAACGTTTGAAACTGGTACTATTTCGTTATTTTGATGGATATCGCTATTTATTCTCGAGGTCCTTTACTAGTTCGAGCATAAAGGCTCGGTTCCAATTGCCATGTTAAATTTAAGTATTATTCTTTTATACAGCTGTTGAAACACAAAATTAACTTTTAATGGGGTGGCAATGATGTTACTAGTCAGATAAAATTTCGTTCACGGATATTTACTTGTCTTTTTAAAATAGAAGATAACTTTCAGAGATAATGTAAAGCGAAAATTTATCAACAAAATAAGTTTTTTTTTCTTTAATGCTTGATGGTTAAACATTCGTAGGAATTGTCCTCAAGGAAGAATATACCCTGTAATATTAGGCTTGTGTAAAATTGATCACGGTTTGCGGTATAATGGTAGGCATTTCTCACGAAAAATCCTGAACATTCATTAGCCTGCAACAAGGTATGCCCACTCCACCAGTTTACTTTTTGTTTTGGGCGGTTATCTTTAAGAGAAGAGTCGTCTCATTTGACCAGGCCATTCAGGACACATTTACTCCCGCTCTGAAAGGATGATAGTCGTGTACCGAAAGTGGACGTGTAAATCTTTTCGCGAAAAAAAAAAAATTCTCCTATCAGTCATCAACGTGAAGCAAATGTATGGATGATTCATGTCTACTTTGCTTATAAGTGAATCCGCGAATAATCGTGGTTCTGCGACTGACCCAATCGCATGCAATCCGGCCAGCACTGGCATCAGCCAATGGACGAAAGACACCGACTTACATGTCTACGAGTGTATGGATTACATTCTGATACAAGAAAATAGTTGTACGAGATGTGATCAAAAAAATGCGTCGAATAATTATATTACGTATAATACGCAATAAGCTTACATCAAATTTTAACAAATCTCCTTCAAAAAACTCTCCTTGACTAGCGATGCGCACTCATACCAATGCTGATTTCATGACTGGAAGCATTTCTGGAAGGTTTTTTTTTTCTTTCGGAAGGGCCTTCAGCTGTTTCTTAGTGGCCCCTCTCAGTGTAGGGAATGGTGTGGACACATTTTACTTTCAGCATGTCCCATTTTTTTCTGGTCTCCGTTTCGAAAACTAAACTTAAATGTTGACGCTTTCTTCAAAATCCACGATAAGAGATACGGAAATTTCGCGCATTTGTTTAGTCGCAATTTGGAAAGCAAACTTTCACACTCCCGCGCTGTGTTCTTGATTGGACCGCAGTTATCTTTTCGACACGCCCCTCTACGATCGTGAGCCAACTATGCTTAGCTAGGAGAGACGTAAGCGAATCAGGTAGTGCTAATTAACAAGGATAAAAATTTTCTCGTAAAGAAATCAACCAAGGGAGAAAGCCAACATCGATTGAGCACATGAGTGATTTTGAATTCTACCCTGAGACCAGAAAAATTCTCGAAATTTCCGGGTCTCTTTCCATCCACGATGCGCGAAAGACACGTAAAAACGACCCCACTCTTCGGGCTGTGGAAGCCGACTGGCAAGTCACAACTTGTTCGAACTTGACACTGACTATCTCAACGGATCAGACTATCGGGATTATTACTAGAGCCACGGAATTTTCGCGCATTCATTTAGTCGCAAGCTAGAATGCAAACCTCCACACTGTCGCACTGTGTTCATGATTGGACCGCAGTAATCTGGACACGCCCCTCTGCGACCGTGAGCCAACGATGTCCAGCTAGGAGAGAAGTAAGCGAATCAGGTAGTGCCAAATAACAAGGATAAAAATGTTCTCGCTAAGAAATCAACCAATGGGAAAGTAAACATGGGTCGAGCACACCTATAACTTTGAATTCTATCCTGAGGCCAGAGGAATCCGCGAAATTTCCGGGACTCTAAATTATTACTTCAAATATATGTTGCGTTCAACATTTGCTGCTGTAAAAATTCAATTTCCGTATATTTTTTTTAACCACACCTTGTCTACTTAACGCTCGCACCGCAGTGCCGCGCTAGTGCCGACGAGAAACGACCCTGGGCTGACGCAGCGCCTGTTATAGATTCTGAAAGCAGCTGACCCGCTGCAGGGCTGTCAGTCACAGTCCGCGGGGCGCATTGTTCCTGACGGGCGACCCGCGGAGGAGAGAGCGAGCGAGAGAGAGAGAGAGAGAGAGAGAGAGAGAGAGAGAGAGAGACAAACCTTGCGATCGCTATCCAACTCCCTCCCTCCCCCCATCCAAACACACACACACACACACACACACACAACTCGAATGCTTACCCGACTGGTATTGCGCGCGCGCGTCATCGACGTGCCTGCTAATTGGCAGCTCATGTCGATCCCTGTCAAACACGGTGGAGTTAGCGCGCGGGGCAGGACAAATAATAAAAAAATGAAACCTGATCCAACCCGCCTCACAGTTGTGTCCCTAGTGCACGTGTGCACGTACAGCACGTCCCAGCTGAACTGAGCACTTAGCAGCTACTTGCGGTTCTCCGCCTCGCGAAATTTCGACAACAGCATATTCTCGCGAAAAAAAAATTATATAACGCACGTTGTTTCATGTTTCAACATATTACTATATTAAAAAAAAATTTAATCCATCTTTTTTTTTTTTCGTGAATGCAGCGGAGGTCGCATGAGACGGAAATGCGTAACCACGATGCTGCCATCTGTGAAATATGGCGCCAACCAAAGTTCAAAAAGCCGATGAGAAACTTTATGTTATTGCCGTTTAGTGAATTTTATCACGATGCGCAGTATTTTAATAAAGTTCTTTGTCGAATATCGCGTTTAAAGCCGGGGTTTGTTATTTTTTCAATTCTTTTTTCGCTTTTATCAGAACCGTTTCATCATATAGTTTAAATTTCGGTCTGTTAATCATATGATTCAAAAGTCGACGTAACTGCTCCGGCAGCGAATTCTAGTGGCGGGTGAGGAAACTACGTGTGGTTCGCGTCCAGAAATGTAGTTGAAAACACAATTTGCCTGCATATTTATCACGCTCGGCATTATTTAAAAGAATTCTACGTTTAAAGTCGTGTTCGAGTTTCGTGTCAAAAGTGTGTTTGCAACATGAGAACACATTAATTTGCTCGTTACCGAGGTTAGATTATACACACCTCTGACGAGAACTGAAAGTCTCGCTCACTTATTATTTTTTTTGCTTTAGACTTTAAAAGTTGTCGAAGGTTAGGTTAATATTCCAATATGAGTCTAGATAGTCAATGTTCAAAGCCTGTTAATTTATAACCCCTATATTTGCTAAGATATCTGTAAATATACGAAGATCCGTTGATAAGTTGTAAACTGGGTTTTTTATATGAACATTTTTTTTAACAGTGTACGCCATTCACATGCATGTCAAAATAAGCAACGTCATTGATCTTGTCGCAGTGGTTGACCTATCGGAGAGGTGGAGGGGGGCTATAGCAACCCCCCCCCCCAATTAATCCCATGACTAAATATAACTGGCGAATTAAGAAAAAAATTTCAATACGTCAAAAATGTGTTAAAATAGCCTAAGAAGCTATTACTTTTCCAATTTCCGACTCATCGTTCAACTGAGAGGTATTCATTACCTACCACTCTAACCCTCCGGCAAAACTTCCCTTCACCAAATTGCCACTCTCAAAAAATTCGAACTCCTTAAGAGTTCCAGGCATATTGACGAGCGTGAGTGTGACGTCATAGAGAGTTACTCGCGCGCAGGTGATTCATGCGCAAGTCCATCTGCATTTTTGAAAATAATATTTCTTTGTCGATTACGGAATGTTCCCATGTATTGCAGCTGCTTTTTTAAGATAGTTTTTTTTGGTTCATTAGACGATGACGTAGCTGATTTTTTTACCATTCGCTCATTCAAAAATAGATAAACTGACAAGCTTATAGAGATTACACTAATTTAAAATTTCAAGGCACGTGATAATTCTCTCGTAAAAGTTTCTCAGAGCTCTCTCTTCCTCTCTCTTTTTCTCTCTCTCTTTCTCTCTCTCTCTCTCTCTCTCACTGTCTCTCTATGTTTAGGTGTGTTTGTGTGTTTGTTAGTAATTATTAAGTAGATATTTAGTAGAAAAATTTAATTAGTGACTTAACTTATTACATATGTAAATTCACTATATATGAGTACTAATACATGGAGACCGGCAAAATTCGTGTCAACTATACATTTGGTCCAATGAGAACGCAGTTAAAATGTACAGCATTATCTGGTATCTACTGAAACAGTAAAATTTACTATATTTCATTGCATTTTCTTTGAAATTTGTTGGCACCATCAGGTTAAATAAATGATCTCTGCGAGTGACATATGTTGACAGTCGAAAAGTACCAAAATATATCAAGTAGGGGATTATCGCCGACGATGTTTCAATGTTTTAAAGCGAAGCAGGATGCGACGTAAACAGCCCGTGATTTACAGTCACTGAACTGCGGCGCTGAGACATTCATTTTACGCGCTAACACAAACAGGTTATACTCGTAAAAGTAAAAAAAAAAGAACGTCTTTCAAGGGCTGTTTGTTGACTTACAAAGAGTCGTTACCAAGCCACGATATTATGTTAGGGAGGGAAGGATTGTTTACTTTTATAGTAACATTATTTTAGCTTATGTCTTTCTCCTGCTTTTGTTAATTATGTCACGGTGTCATCTACTTTGGGCGCTTTTACACAGAACGCTGAACTACTTCAGGTGAACATCCTTATGAGAGATTATGTTTGCCAACGGGAAATAGTACGAACACGGCAGTTGGTGTAAAGTGCGTTAAACTTCAGAACCGATTGTATTCTGTCATCGAACGAATGTGTTGTGGATCATATTTATTCGAGCAAATGTACTTCTGTTAGAGAATTACCGTCAGCATCAATTTTAAAACAATAAAATATGTACCCGTTCATATTTGTTGCAGTAGGTAAAATATTACGAACATTTACCATCTTGCGTTTTTCGCAAATGACTTTATACTCCCAACACTCAACAGACAATCAGACTGTCGTTCTGAACTTAACGAAAATTGGCGCACAAATTTATTATGTTAATTATTGTTGTTACAAGCATATATTTTTTAAACAATGGAAAATATAAACGAACATTTAGTAATTTGACTTTATTTTGTTTCATAATGAATTTTTCAAATATGCGTAGTCAATACCAGAAAGCTATTGAGGGAAAGGTTTACAAATAATTTTAACTATTGGAGGTACTGGGACAACATTTATCATAAATTCCCGGTCAAGAATCCGAACCCAGCATTACTGCGAACACTTTTTTTGTACTGATGCGGTTGTTTTCCTGAAATATTTACAAATTTACAAACATCTGTAATTTTACATGGATATTTCTGTTCTATTTATAAAAAAATGCACTTTAAATTGTACACTGCAGGTAAGGAACGGCTTCTGCATACTCTTTCACTTCCCCTGCGGGTCTAGATTTCCAGAATGTAGTCCTAAGGGGGCGATTACGCGGATAGAGAAAACGGGATAGCAACTAGGGCATGTAAGGAAAAAAAATTGGTTGTCTGTAAAGTTGGTTTACGGACGATAGTTTAACTTGACAACGTCATAACAAAACATTGATGAAATTATTGCATACTTTTATGAATAAAATTGAATCATTTTTTATTGAATTATCACTATTTTGTATGGATACAAAGAAGGAGTGAAATGAAATCTACAATTTAATTGATACATTTACTTTTATTTGCACTCATTAATTCAAATATGTTTATTACTTTAACGAAGAGATTATTTGAACTATAACTTTTATACATGTTTGCTATTTAACTTCTTCCAATCTGTGTTTTTCTGTTAAGGATAGGACGATGATAGGAAAAGTAGGAAACGAATGGGAGTGTTTCAAGTTTAATGTGCCTCGAAAAATTAAAAATCGATGGTTGTTCCAATCGAGTGGAAGAGAGATAGATGCGGCGCAAGCGTACAATGAGCGTAACGGGACATAGCGTAACGGGACAATATGCGTTACGGGACACTTTTTCGTGCGTGCAGCCGGCGTTCAAAGATTTATTAGACGTTGTCACGTTAAAAAAGACGCCACTATCGTCGTGTGGAAGTTGGGAAGGTACTGGGGAGAGTAGTAAAGCTGGTAGTTGGAAGAGCCGAGTTTGAATAGCTCGTGTGGACAGTAGCTCGCCCACCCTCCTTCCCCCCACCATCGCATTTCCCACTACACGTCTAACCAGCTCGCTAGATTTACCTGTTTGAACCGGTACAGTCTAGTAAAGAAAAGCTGGCGAGCTTGTTCTTACCACGTGGGGCTCAGTTTCCTCAAGACAAGATGATCAGAAGCACGTATATTAACATTTGTAGGCTTTTACCGTAAGAATGAATGCGTGTGGAACATTAACAGCGTGCATTGCACAAATAGGGACATGGGACCAGCAACACATGAGGATATATATATTTCTCCCTTCCGTGCTATTCTAAACATTACCGTACCTCTTGCAACAGTGGTTATGCGCAATTTTTAAAATATTTTCTTAGAGCACGACGACGAATACGATTGCGCATTGCATGCTGGGAGCCACTTCTGCACTTAACTACGCCATTTTGGAATTCTGTGAGTGTGCAGCTGCTCTAGCATGTGTATGTATTTTCCCTAGCTGTGTAAGGTGGGGGTCTCACACATCACACGGATTTAAATTTTTTTCATTTTTCTTCATGTTAATAGTTAACTGATATTTCTATGAATTTAACACTATACATATCTATATATCTTGCATTTATTGTAGTAACAAATATTTTCAATTAATATTCACTAAATGTGATAGGATTGCTGTAAAAAATTCGCGCGAGTGATAAAAATTACAAATATTGCAGGACTTTTTACAACCATTTAACTACACTCAGTAATTGTCTGTTGAAAATATTTGCCACAGAACAACAAATGCAAGGAATGTAGAATGTGGAAATTTACAAAAAAAAAATATCCTTTAACTCATAGTAATGACAATACATTTTTTTTTTTAAAATCAGCACGGCGTGTGAGAAGTCAGGAACTATGTAGTTTATTTCCGTCAGAGTATGCCATGTGGGAATTCTTGTCTCCTGGAGGGATGCGTTTCTGCGAACCGTTGGCACTTGGGTAAAGGGATACCAGTAACCAGGGGAGGGGAAGGAGTTCACGCCATTGTCCCTGGAATGTCGCAGCCCTTCCAACCATCAAGCATGAAACATGCCGCTTTTAATCACGATAATCTTCGGACGTTAATTACAGCTCCGCCCGACACAATGGGGGACACGCATACGCAAGCCCTCTTGTTTGATGATGTAATGGCGCTCAGCACAAAGTCTGTCCGACAACTAACTACAGTCGGCTGATACCAGAGGCGACGCGATCTCCAGGAAATCGGTTGGTTCCGGACTAGAACTGCAATGCATGCACGTCGTTAAACACACGGTGATTATAAAGCAACTATACGTTCTTTAATGGTACGAACTGCATTATTAATAAAACATATACCATACCAGGACACACCTTTGGTACACACCTCGGCACAGCACACGGCGTTCCAACGGGGAAACATGGCGCGACATAGCTGGTGTAATTTCCTCAGTTGCGGCTGTAAAAAGTTTTTTTTTTATTAAAAAAAGCCGGTCGGTTTGTAGCGAAGAGTTCTCCCCACAGTGCTTTTTGGGACACCTATTTCCCAACCCTGTCTTCTGGAAGGTGCGGAGGGGCTACTTGTGATGGCATCCTCTACACGTTGCACAGTGTCTGGTGTTGCAGGCGGCCTCCATGGAAGTTTTTCGTCTGCAACACTACAGGTTCGTTTGAACTTGTTCACCAAGGTCTTGATAGCTCGCCTGGTGGGGCCCGGCTTCCGAAACCTACGGGGTGAAATCTGCCTGCACCTGTCCATACGTCAATCTACGCAGAACGAGCACTGCTTGTTCGTTCTTCTGTTGTTACCATTGTTTCACGTTACCTGCAAAAAAAAAAACATATTTTCGTTAATGATTTCACGGATTATCACAAAAATGTAGAGTTACTTTTTAATCAGCCTGTATATTCCACCTTCGGTCAACAAAGTACACTGCATCGTCATGAGTTACGGGTGTCTTCGTAAGTTCACGGTCACTTAGTTCACTAACTACGATCATACAGCCACAGGAATCACCATGAGGTAATAAAAGTAAATTAAAAAAACTTTGACAAGTCGGCGTACACTTGAATAACATTTCCATTGGATCGTGGGTAAAATTTTCTGTACTTTTACAAAAGTTTCCTTTGGAAATCTGTTACCAAGAAATAGTTTGTAATACTACAAGAAATATAGCCTAATATAACTTTGTAAAACACATGGCTACGGTGTACATATGTATGTACGTATGCAATGTTACGTTTTGGTAAAGAAGTCTGTTACAAATGTTATCTTTTTGCTTTTGAAAAAAAAAGTTTCTTATTTCTGTTTTTATATTCCTTAAAGTTATAATATGGTGGTAATCAAAATCTTCCTGCTTCGCGGCCGTGATTCCCCCCCCCCCCCCCCTTCCCCCAAATAAAAAAGTTTTAATTTTTAATTGAGAACCCGCTTAATCGGGTCACGGATAATCGAGGTTCTGCTGTATTTCTTTCCCGCCCCGTGTCTACTTGGCATTCGATTTCCTTTGAGCCGTCGTTGACTCACCGCGGTGTGGGAATAGCATTAGCGTGACAACGCCGTTCAAGGCTTACCCACCCCCCTCCACCCTTCACGTGCCGAGTGAAAGCGGGGCGGGAGGGGCGCCTCGCAAGGTCAAGGGCGCTGTCAGCTGCGGTTCGCACGCCTCCAGGTTTGCCCCCCCCCCCCCCCCAAAACAATTTCCCCAACACCGGGCGGGCACCGGTGAAACCTACAGTCATCTGCCCGGGCTTCAGGAAAAACAACGCGATTTCAAAACTTCTCAATATATCTATATACGAAAAGCATCCAAGAATTCGCTGAGGGCCGAAAAGTAAGACTTTTGATTTCGGATTGTTTTTTTTTTTTTAAACTGTGTTTTCAGAAGAGTGAAAATTGCTTAAAGGCGTGTTTTCGGAGTAATTCTTAAGTGTAAAACCACCGGTACAGTTTATGGAAACCACTTACGGGACTTGCATTACACCTTTATCTTCATTTATGCGTCATATAATGTTATGTCAAGAAAAAAGGCACTCTATAAAAAGTATAATTTATATCAACTTTCAAAAGCTTTTTCCGTTTTTATGATAAATAACGCTCATAGTTAATATTTTGGTAAAGAAATAGAATATATAACTCACATTGGTGTCCATAAATCTGAGTATTAGGATTGAACTTGTGACATTTGGTTCATGAATGGTCTAAAATATACTATCATGGCCATCTTTATTTATTAATTTATAAAAAAATGACATGCTTAGTGACCAAATCCGAGGGCTGTGTGACTTATACTTTGACCTTTTAGTTTCCGTACATATTCACCCCCCCCCCCCTTTTTTTTTTGCCATAAGGCTCTGGCACACTGTCAAATATTTTTGTCTCCACGATATTTGTCAGTAGAGTTGGACGGGCAGTATTTGGCGGAAAATAGCTTACAATTTTCTCCATGAAATAAATTTGAACAGATAACCCCAAATTGTTTTAAATCATGTCACACTATCAAAGTTTATATTTGGTCTGAGCTATCTCAAACTTTTATAAATAAATCTCAATTTTTTTAACTTGTTATAATATTCTAGCATTAAAATTTTTTTAACATGTGTACATTTTATTCACAATAATATTCGTTACATAACGAAATAAACGTTCAGTGATTTTTAAAGTTATGGAAATATAATTTAATTTTTGCAAATAAAATAATGTTGACATTCATGTCAAGGCTATTTAAGTTACTGATATTTTATAACCATTTTTATCACCCATGTGTTTTTCGCCATTTCAAATAAACGTGACGGAAACGGGAAACGAATGTCATTTCCGTTTTCGTTAGGCGCAATTTTGACTGGCATCCAACATATTTTAGAACCCGTCCTATTTGCAAAATATTTGATGGGAACTCAAGTCATCCAACTTGTTAAGAAACATGGCTGCGACGGACCCAAATTCGAGCTTTTCGGAGGGCGGGTGAGCGACTGATTTTGAAAATACCTCCCAGTTCAGAGAGGAGTCCGAAATTGGAAAAAAAAAAAAATAATAGCCCCTTAAAACGCTATTAAAGAATTGTTATCCAAACTTTGGTTTCGTTTGATTTTTAATAGTACAAATGTTAAAATAATTTTTACAACCAGAACAGTAGCATGCACTAAAACATAAAATAATTAAATTTTAAAAAAATTAACAGACTTGAAAGGTACGGTGTGGACTGGAGCCACGGAAATCGTCTTTGACTCAACTAAATTACCGAAGGATCATAAAAAATAATATATTAACTTAATACTTCAATAATAAAAACAAATCATTTCAATCCTAGTCTTACAAAACATTTTGAAATATTCCATTTTCGTGTGATTATTTTTTGTTTGCCAGAGCATTTTCTACAGATGTTCCACTAACTGAGCAACACATTTTTTCGCCTATTATTTTGTAAATTTTGTCACCAGATACAAGCCAAACGTTTATCAGGCTGCTATCCATAGTTGAATTTTTCAGTTTGAATAATTGATTACACGTTAAAAGTTCTTTTACTGTGTTTCCAAAGCTGACTTGACATTTATATCTTTACAGAATTTTCGAATTGTTTTTTTTTTTAATGTTGAAAAGAGCAACAAAAAAAAAACCAACGTGTCGGATGAGTAACGTAGTGGGAATTTTCTTGATCGTCTTCAGTTGTTTACTTGTTTCGCCGCCACTTGATTTGCAACTCAACACTTCTTTAACGTTCGTGTGAACTTAATTACAGTATTCTGTTTCCTTTGAAGCGACGCTGACTCACCTCTGGCGGAATAGCATTAGTTGTCCGCCTGGCCGAGGTCGCCAAACGGCGCGCGCTGCTAAGGCGATAGTCTCCTCGATTATAGCTTGTCTTGGCTGAAACCTAACAAAATACGACATTTCCATCGTCTTTTGCTGCCCACGAACACAGGCCCCAACATATCTCGCTGACAAGTTTCAGTACCTCGGTTCACGCAATGGTACAGACACACGTTCTCAGAGTAAATTGTTATTCTCTCCCCCCCCCCCCCCCCCAAAAAAAAAAGTGCTCTATTTTTTTTGTGACTGCTACACGTTAGCGGAACGAACTACCCGAGTCAATCAGACTTCAAAATTCCCTTTCCATGTTAAAAAAAAATATTCAGGTACTTGCTGAACTCCGGTGTCAGCAATGTGCGACTGAATAGGCGTGAATGTGTGTGACTGTGTATGAATTATTATAATAATATGTATATGTATTTTCAAAATTGTTTATGTCTTGGTTAGTTTTCTATTTTAATGTATGTCAAACACAATTTTAAAACCGTTAAAACTATGGATAGCGTTAGATGTATTTAAAAAAAAAAAATCTATCTTTAATATATTATACTTTAGATAAAACATGTTTATTTTATGTTATAATTTTTTTTTGTTATTTTATAATTTGCTACTAGTAGTGTTAGTTTGGTTTTTATTTTATTCTATTTGTTAGTACATTTTGTTTTTTATTGGCTATAGTTTTTATTAAGCCTATCTTTCATGTGCTTAATTAGTAACGATGTACGTAGTTAAGTGTAAAACCATATGGCTCACCTTAACGTCGCCACTTAAATTAAGACGATAAAATAAATTAATAAATAATTTGCTTCTAATATTACGCGGTTTCGCATACCAAAAAAAAAAATACATTCACAATTTAACCAAATATAATTCTTTACAAACGAGGTTTTTATTCTCAAGAAGTCCTTATTGAATGGTTTTTATGAGCCTGAAGGAAATAATTTATGTCAGTCGTGAGCATGTACTGAAAGCATGAAATAATGTTATATAGGTACAGTTTTGGATTAACCATTCGTATATTGTCGCTTTCGTTTTAAAACTATTAAATGTTTAGAATATCGCCGTTTATATGAACAGAAATTACGTTTTCCCAAAACTATGAGTATCTGTTTTTTTTTTTTTTTTTTTTTTTTTCAGGCCTCTAAGCTCCCTGCTGGGCGCTGAGCTGTGTCCCAGTCAGACAACAACACCACTTTGTGGTGAGGGCAGACACTACGCTCGCGAGAAGGAAGGAGATACAGCTGTCAATGGCTCGGGAGTACAGTCAACCCAGATCGTTTTTTTATCAGCAAGCCAGAGGGCACCGCGTAGCTATGTGTCAGTAAAATATTTTCCATGAAATTATGCGCTTGTGAAAATCAAAGTTAATGTTATGTACGTGTTGGTTGATTGTGGACATAAAATACCGTCGCAAAAAAGGCGCGCGTAACTTGCCGGGGAGGGGAAAAGGGGCTGTAACTGCAGGAACATCATCCAATGCTAGGCCGTAGATCACGGAGGCTGTCCGCTTACGCTTTGCGAAATCGCGACTGTGGAAAACGGGGTTGATGAACGTAAACGTCGAAACTATGTTTTTATGGAAAACATTCTGTACATTTAAAAGTTTTCTGCTATTTGCATGCATCTAGGCCAACATATGGGCAGTGTACAACGTACGAGCACCCTATCCAGAGAGGACTTGTGTCAGTTAAAACCCACTCCCAAAACTCTCTGTCAGCTACGTACAGATTTATAACACCATACAGATTCCTAACCCCTTGCATATTGTCCTGAGAATTTGTGATTGTAAATTTTTAACAGCAAATAAAAATACTTGTAAGATTTAAAACGAAAAAAATGTGGGGCGCATGCCCATTGATGTATGAACACTTCACCTAAGTCACTAACAATTATTGCACTGCAAATGATTTGAAATGTTGTTTGTGTTTTGCTACTCCCTTCACTCACAATAGCGCATTGTTGGCCCTACCTGGGGACGGTAGTGTGTTGTAAGCCAACGTGCTGGTGTCCGGCGGCGGAGAGAGAGGCGCCCGACAGTTGCATCGGCTAACTGGAGTGCTGCAGTGTGTTGCTGTAGTCAGTCTCGGGTGCGGCGTGATGCACAGAGCCTCGCAAGTCGCTCCCGGACAACACCCAGCGCACCCTGGCGCCTGGGCCTGACACTCTCACACACGGGTGTCGTCGTGTGCGGCAGTGAACCAGTCCCACGGAGGGAAGCCTAATGTACAGCAAGTTCTGTCCCTGCCCGAACACGCCCGAATATTCACCTTCGGCCAACCTCGGGTTCCTTTTTATAAATATTTATATTTCTCTGTTTATTTTAATGTAGCTATACTAACCTAACTAA
This sequence comes from Bacillus rossius redtenbacheri, assembly GCF_032445375.1. Taxonomy (NCBI): domain Eukaryota; kingdom Metazoa; phylum Arthropoda; class Insecta; order Phasmatodea; family Bacillidae; genus Bacillus; species Bacillus rossius. The sequence continues at coordinate 33,611,168 of NW_026962013.1, read as the reverse complement.
CCGTCCATAGTGTTTTAAAGTGTTTTAATGTAGCTAACCTAACCGACCACTTTTAATATAATAATTAGGTTGATGCTAGACCATTGTCCTGGCGCAGATGGTCGCCGCCTCCGAGCGGACACGTGGACACGTGGCTGAAGGCTGGAGGCGCTAACGAAGCGGGATTGCCGCGGCGGCGCGTGTGTGGGCCGAGAGAGCCTCCAGCCACGTGCTGCCGACACGCCCCCGGAGGTGAGGCCTGGCAGTTGCGAGCACTCGGCCACAGCACCAGGGACCACGGGGCTGGGTGGACCCCTGGGTCCCCTCTACGTCCGGACCCAGCCCCGTTTATTCTTATCTCAGTGTGTGGAATAAATAAACATACTCCCTGTGGTTATTTTAAAGTAAAATAATTTTATAAACAAAACTTAGTTTGGACTTATAAAATAGTAGCAATAATTCTACCCTGTATTTTCATGTTAAATAACATTGTAAAAAGAGTGTAGGTAAGAAATAACCATGCAATTATAATGTAGCGCGTAACTGTAAAAATTGAGGGGGGGGGGGGAGTTCCCCCCTCCGATCCTGGGTCCAGGCCCCGTGATCGAATGTGGGGGCCATGCCAGGGACGGCGAGAGAAAAAAACTTGAGGGCACAGGTAAGGCTACATGGCTAAAGCTACATGTGTGTAACACCTTAGCTCCGGCATTATTTGGCGGGAGTTGCTTCGTGAACGGGACGTAAGTCCCGTGTGCAACCATGGTGCTGCCGTCTGTGACGGATGGCACCGATCAAAGCCAAACGGAAAAAATTTTACAGTATCAGTTGTTTAGGGAATTTGAACAAGATAGGCAGTATTCTAACACAATTTCGTGTCGAAAATTAGGCCCAAAGCCGCCGGAGTTTAGTATTTTCCCAAGTATTTTTCGCTTTTATCGGAGAAATATCATTATACAGGGTGTAAATGAAATGGCGGAAAATCTCACGGATGCAGGTAGCCAGACCTACACCAAGAAGAATGGGTGTAGGAACCACCCCTCTGTTGACAATAGTATGGGCGCAAAACCACTGTGAATGTAGTGTTGAGGAAACGGTAAAGCAAAGATAAATCAACAACCACAACTAATGAAACGCTGACCTTCCGGATTCAATTAAGATGCATGACAACACGTATGCAGGGAATATAAGGTGACCACAATTCCATCGCATACGTAGGAAACATGGCGTCGCCTCTGTTATTATGCACGTATTACTGTACCTGTACGCCTGTTATAAGCTATCGTAATAACAGGAATGACATAAGGAACATAAAAGGTCCTCGTACTTGAACACGCTCAGACAAACCGTTTCTGAGATACAGGCACTCAAAGTCAGAGCATTATGACAATGCGGACAGGTAGGCAACACGCGCAGCCCGCACGTGGTGACATGCGTGTGGGGAAAACTAGCGACAGAGGCGACGCCATGTTTCCTACGTATGCGATGGAATTGTGGTCACCTTTAATTCCCTACATACGTGTTGTCATGCATCTTAAATTAATCTGGAAGGTCAGCGTTTCATTAGTTGTGGTTGTTGATTTATCTTCGCTTTACCGTTTCCTCAACACTACATTCACAGTGGTTTTGCGCCCATACTATTGGCAACAGAAGGGTGGTTCCTATACCCATTCTTCTTGGTGTAGGTCTGGCTACTTGCATCCACGAGATTTTCCGCCATTTCATTTACACCCTGTATATATAAACTCTAACGACAGTGTTCGTAAAAATAAATGTTTCCAAATAATTGTATTAGCAGTTAATTGTAGTTCCACCCTACTTTCAGGGTAAACTCGTCCATTAAGAAATCTCTAAATTGAACTGGGCACCGAGGATTTCGTTGTTCCCCGTCCTTTGTCATTCCTGCACACACACTGCTTCTACACGGTCCTTTTCTAAACCCACGGAAATCCGGAAGAGAAGTGCTTGGGTGGTTCCTCACACTGTTAAAAGTTTTCACCTCCAATTTACGAAGAACTCTAATTACAAATTATACAGGGATTTTCGTGAAAATTAGACTCGATTTATAAATCTACAGGCACTGAGTTCAATTCCCTGCCGGGAAGAGATTTAAAAAAAAATTCTTCTCCCTGGGCTTATAACTGGGTGTTTGTGATGTCCCTTTCACCTTCATCCCGCCAAAGGCGATGGTGAATCACCGCAGAATAATTCCGCCTCGGCAAGCACAGGTACGTCACAGCCGCCATTGCCTGTGCTCATAAAACCTAGTAATGGGAAGAAACGACTCTTCATTAGTCCCAGTTAACCCTCGACGCGTCTAAAAAAGGATAACTTAAAAAAAAAAATGACGTGTAAACATCTTAGCCCTTGGTATACGGCATTGGGTTGAAGTAATTTCCGTGAAAACTGGAGCGGAAGTCGATGAACGCAAAAGGGTCGCAAAAATGACGGATTAACATGTAGCGACATGAACCCATTTACAGTCACTTTCGAAAACATTAGGGTACATACCAAATGTATTGATGTGCCAAATGAAATTTTATGGTACTGAAACTATCCTTGCATATATTGTACTTGTAAAATGGGTTACGCGTTCATTGATATCGTTTTAAGTATTTTCTTTGAAAATATTGTTGGCGTATGTTATGGTTGTGGTGTCCCATATTGGCCAACAATGGTCGGGAAGTGTACATCCTCCGGCGCATGCGCAGGTGGAGGTATGCGCCGCTACTGTTACGGCCTCGCTGCAGCTCGCCGCGCAGTCCTCTGCGCCGGCAGCTTCCAGCAGCGCCGCCGCCAGCAGCACCGTCGCAGCCAGCTGCGAGCTCGCGTGCGCCACCGCTCTGGCCACCTTGCAAATACCACCACACCTCCCTTGTGCCTGCTGGAGTCAGGATGTCGTGTTTTAATTAATGGTGGGAGTAACGACATATTTCGTCCCTGTGACAAACCGCGACCAGCGACATGACAGTCGCAATTCCAAGTCGCCTCGACTTTGTCGCTAATAGCAACTCGTGAACCTGAAGATTCACGAACGGCAATTTATGCAGAAACTTCAAAACATAACTTTGTTTGTGATGTACCTATGTGAGTGTGATTTTAGAAACCAATTAGTATGTAGATTCATGCATGAAACTGAAAGGTTATGATTTTTGACGTATGTATTAACTTCTTAGCTCTCGGTATACGGCATTTGGTAGTAGTAATTTCGTGAATGGATCGGCAGTTGAATAGAACGGATATGTGTAACCACGGTGCTGAAATCTGAGGCGCATGGCGCAAACCAAATTTCACAAAGCCAAAGGAAGCTTCAAAGTATTAAATGTTGAATGAATTTTAACAAGATAAGCATTAATTTCATAAATTTCCTTGTCGAAAATCAGAGGTTTAGTATTCTATCAAGTCTTTTGCACTTTTTATTTTCGTTTCATTATATAGTTTAAAATTTTGTTCTGCAAATGGAATGATTCGATGATAGTCGAAGTAGCTGCTCTGGCAACGAATTCTAGCGGCGCGTGCGGAAACTACTTGTAGTTGGCGAACGCTCACCAAGATTCTTACAGACTAAGGGAAACGTTATAATATTAACTGTTAATGCAATATTAACGAGATCGGCAGAATTTTTATGAAATTCTTTGTCGGAAATCATATTCGAAGTAGGAATTTTGTTTTTTTAAGTTTTTTTTTTCTATTTTATCGAATTCCGTTATATAGTTTTAAATTTCGCTCAGCTAATCAAAAGATTCAATAGTCAACGTAGCAGCGAATTGTAGCAGCGGGTGCGGAAACTTGTGCTTCCAGAAATGTAGTTTAGGATATCATTTGTGTATATTTATCACTCTCGGCATTGTTTTAACGAATTTTACTTTTGTTTTGTGTCTGCGTTTCGTATTATAAGTTTATTTGCAACATGAAAACAAAATAACACATTAATTTGATCGTTACCGCGGTTAGACGTTACATTTCTCTGACGAGTTCTTAAAGATTCTTTCACATTTTTTTTGTACAGAATCGCTTTGCAGTATAATTTTTCACTGGTTAAAACCATGAAATTCCTAACTTGCACTTATTTTTCCTGGCTACTCGATTTTTTTAAAATATTTTTTTCTAACCTGACTAAAACTAAGTGTAATTTTTTTGTGGACTCTATTGCTGACTTTCATTAACCTGTAGGTATTAGGACGGATATCGTATGATATGGAACGAGGCCAAATAATTCGGGAAATTAGATATTTACAACAAAATCCGAAGTCAGTACGAGGTCACCGAATCAGTACTTCCCCCCCCCCCCCCCCCCCGAGTCAAAATTTGAATTACACTGCTTCGTAGCCACGACCCGTCCGGAACTATTTGCGCGTACAGCTGCCAGTTTTCCATCTGTGGACACGATTCGTTGCTTTTGGCATGGCCTGCATACAGAAAAAAAAAACTTTCGTTGCCACGAAGTAGTGTACAATACTACAAGAAATATATTTGTAACTTTGGTTATTTTTGCATGTTTGAAATACGTTTTTTTTTTTTTGATAATATTTAGTATTTCGTACGAAACTGGGCTGATAATTTTATATTTTAATCGATGTTTCATTCAAACATTTTTTTTTTACCCGAGGGAAAGCTATTCAGGAAACTGATTACGAATGACTTTTAACTACTGAAAGTTCTGTGACAACAAAAAGCATAAGTAACTGGGTAAGAATCCGAACCCAGTATTACTGCGAACACCATTTTGTACTGATACGGTTTTTTTTTTTTTTTCATGAAATATGTACAAATGTACAAATATCTGTAATTTTAAATAATTATTTCTGATCCATTCACAAAAAAAAAAAAAACCTTTAACAGTGTACAGACTGGGGCTTCAGCGGCGGAGAGATGAAGAGAGAGAGAAAGAGAGGGTGGGAGGGGGAGTTGGAGGATGAAGAGTGGCGGTTGAGCGAGAGATAAAACCTAATGGAAAGCAGGCTTGTAAAATGGGTGAAGGGGGAGCGGCCTTCCCGCTCGAGAAAAGGGAGGCACCTCGTCCCTTGAGACGTGAAAATGAACAGCCGTGCGTCGTCCAGCTCGTGAAAATGAACGTCAGAGAGCCACCTGCTGCCGAGGACTTAACGTCGTCTTCTTGGCTTCTCCCGCCCCTCGGCGGTGTTGGCGTCTTCGGGGAGACGTGCCTGAACAAGGGAGAAGAAACAGAAGGCCCCCCCCCCCCCCCCAAAAAAAAAAAAACCTTTCCTGCACCTAAACCTCTTATGAAATTTATTTTCCGATGCCACAGTCGGCACTCGCTCTCAAAGGGAAGCGGAAGGCCCCTGGAATTACTAGAAACATCGTAAACAGTAACAAACCGTAAACGGACGGACTGAAAAAAAAAAAGAAAACTTTAAATTTATCGATTACCTACAGGCCCACCAAATTTCACTGGAAAAAAAAAATCGAACACTAGCCAGTTGAACTTAAAAAGTTCGATCACCTTTTAATTTTTTTTTTAAATTTCATTTACCCAATAATTATATTAAAAACGCTCGACTTAGTCCCACTCGAAATATTTCTTTACCACATGAACCACACGATTATTTTTTCGTTGTTAAAAAAGAATTTTCTTCTCTTTCGGAGGCAAAATTTTTTTCTGTGTATAATGTGGTGAATTTAGTGGATGCATGCTTTTTTACAAACAACCACTTATACAATTCGAACGCTTTTTTATAACCTAGCTCATATTCAATTTAAATATAACCTCAGCATGAACAAGACAGTTACACTCACCAGCTGACGAATAAAAAGTAGGAGTGAAGGACCAGAATCGATAATATATTACAGGTAGGAACCAAGTTTGCTATGGTTTGTGCGCCTCAAACGTGCGAATGAGAATAATTGTACCCTATAAAAGATAAATATTCGTGTAAAATCACAGATATTTTTAAGTTTGTACAAATTCATTAAATTTACTGTATCACTACAAAATGGCCATATATAATTCAAATTGGCCAAATAGATTTTTCTATTTTTTTATTAACTGATCCTCGTTGTTTGATAAATGGTCACCTCTGGGGACTCATTGCACAAAGTCTTCTAAGTAAAAATTGTAAGAAATGAGTACTTGCAATCACAAGTTGAAACAAACAAGCATTTCATATGTATTGTCTGATCTTGTCACTAACAAGGCAGACTTTTCACTGACAAGTAAATGTTAGGTATTGGTGTGTGTACGTGTGTGTGTGACAAGTGTATTAGTCGGTACACTGGTAACCAAAAATATTTGGTGACATAACCACATTTGTAACTAACAATATTTTGCAACATAACCTTATTTAAGTAATGTACTCGTACCAGTTATTACTGTTTGTTTGCGGCAGGAATTTTTTCGTGATTTTAATTCAGCTGTATTTTTCATTTTAACTCAGTAGAAAAAAATAGACCAAAACCTTTCTGTAGGAAAATTATTAGGAAACTTGTAATTGTTACCTACCTAACTTTCGAGATAAGTAAAAAATTACAAGTAAACAAGTGCCATCTACAAATTTATTAGCTATAATTAACATTAACCCAGCGTTTTAAGGTTGCCTACAAGTAAATATCTTGTAAACTTGTGAAAACTCACTTGCCATTACAAGTTTACTCAATTGTTTTAGTGAAACATTTGTAACAGTGTATTTTTAAGAAACTTTTACAATTTTACTTGTTCGTTAGAGACCAGTACTTTTTTTTTTTTTTAAATGGGCACCTGCTCTAATTCGTTGGTAATTACGTAAAGAAGAATGTGTTGTTTGTTAATGTGTCACGTGCATGTGGAGAGGGTCATGGGTTCAAGCTCAACATGCCAACATGACTTAAATATGAGACCCAATTGGTTACCAAGTTCTTCGGATACACTGCAATCTGCCCATAACCGCGTGACGTCAACGTTTTAGATGTTTCGTGCTGTGTGCAACCACGAAGAGTTTTAAATATATGTAGACTGTCATACCGAAAGTTTAAGACCACATAATAAGATTTAATTCTAAAGTTCTAGTATAAATTGCTTCTTAACCACAATATATCATTAAAAATCCAAAACTTAATGGCTTTTGAACCCTAGTTAACAATTTTATATAAAGGCGAACGATTTTTTCCCTCAGATCTGCATCTTACGTAACTTTCTTCACTAATAACGATTTTTAACATAAATTGCCGTATTATTGTAAGATATGTTATTTACTAAACACAGATTTGTCCCAATATACAAAAAGTTAAGTTAACAACCTCAATTTTTTTTCATAAATATGTATAAAACATTCCTTCTACTGTAATACAGATTATCTAGAACTATAAATTTTCCTTTGTTTGACAATGAGTACTTAAATTATTAATTTTATTTAATACTGTATTAATTGGTAATTATTAAAGGTATTAAAATATATAACTTATATCAACCACAAGTTTATAATCAGAACATTTATCACCTTAAATACTCTGGTGGTCTTAAATTTTTGTTGGGACCTTCAGAATCAATCGCTATGCTAATACAAAAATTTAAAATAGGTCGTTGAAACATGTCCTGATCCACAAGCACTAAGTCCTCTGGAGGGTTTGTTGTCACCATGCACATGTTCCTGCAGCAGTTATCTCTTTTTTAACTATGGCCTGGAACACTGAAGTTTGATTAATGCTTCCTTGCAAACCTGTTACAGAACTAGTCTGTTGAACTATCTCTGCTCGTGTTTCTCAGTTTATCATATAAACATATAAAGGTATATATATATATATATATTAACAGAGTAACCATACATGAATAAACTCTGCACACAAATAACTGGAGACTAATCATTTATAATGTTTACTTCACAACGATACACTCGTCTTCGAGTTCCCACGGTCGGTGCGGAACAACTGTTTCTAAACACACGTGTCAAGCGCATCAACGCTTCAAAGCCAACTTTAATACCTGCGAACAAACTTGCGAGAGAGTTGACATCGTTTGTGAAACAAGTGACAGCCCGAATGAAGTCTACGGAGATACAGCTGCTGCTGACTGCGGGTCTATCATCCCTTCCCAAGAACCCGAACCTTTTGCAGCTGGTTGTTAGGGGGTCACGCGACCTCTTTCCTGACCCACTGGTGTTCTGCCTCACCGTGCCCTTAGAGCATTCGTCTTGCATGTCTTCACCCCATTATAAACCCCCCTTCTTTTTTTTTTTTCAATTCCCTCCTTCTGTAAAAAGGAGAGGATGAAAGTGACTGGAAACTTGGTGCGGCGAGGACTTCCTGGCTGAACTCTGCCCTCGGTGTGATATTAACCCCCCTCATCCCCCCCACCAAGCAGGTTCTGCACGGGAAAAGGCCGCCTGCTCGTCTCTCCCCGCGGAAAGCAGAGCCTTGGGTTCGCATCCCGGGCCGTCGTGACCGGCTCTTGCCGCTCAGGGATGCGCGCGCGGGCCGGGAGGCACGTGGGCTGGGGTCAAAGGTCACCCTTCACCGGCGTCACGCCGCTGGGGCGGCAGCTGCGCCCTTCCCGGGCGAGACCCGTCTGCACCACTGCCACAATTTCCCTGCACTTTCACAGGAGGTTCCTCTGGAAACCATCGTCACAATGTGCAATACGGCTTTGGCTGTTTTTGCATAATTGTAATACGTTCATCCAGATGATACGGAATATTTATTAAGAAAATTGGTGCACAATTTTATATTTCAATTGATTATACATTCATACACAAAGTTTTTAAACCACGGAAAAGATAAACGAATATTTAAGAAATGGGACTAATTATTTTGTTTTATTATGCTTATTAATGTGCCCAGTTAATACTGGATAGCTATTCAGCGAACGGTTTACAACACTATAATTATTGGAGGTACTGGGACAACTGAAAGCATAAATGCCCGTGTAAGAATCCGAACCCGGTATTACTGAGAACTTTTTTTTTTAGTGATGCAGTACAAATATACTAATAATGCGTGAATTTCAGTGAATATTTGTGTTCGAATAAAAAAAATACTTTGTGGAATAATTCTTTATTTTTCCTCGTGTGCTCGCTTGCCATCCCTGTGTTTTCAAAGAACGATGACCCCTCGACAGGGCCGGCGCGTCCATGCAGGCGAACTAGGCAACCGCCTAGGGCGCCAAGTAGCTGGGGGCGGCTAAGCACGACTCATAACAGCTCATATAATATGTTTAACGATTATTGAAACTAAATGAAAATGGATTTTTGTAACAGTTTGGAATGTTTATATTGATATAAGTAATTATTTAAAGTCCACGGTTACCTGTTTATGATTTGTAATAAGTAAAAAAGTAAAACAAAACACAAGCCTGCTTACATTTGATTGTTGACAAAATCTTAGGCTTACGTGATGTATTTTGAGGCAAGGAAAATTTTTTTGGGGGTGTCCGGCCCGGAGGGGGGGGGGGGGGTTGCGGCATTTACTTTTTCGCCTAGGGCACCAATTTACCTTGTACCGGCCCTGCCCCTCGATAAACAGCTCAAGTGCGAAGTTGTTAAAAATATACTTGTTACATTTTTTTTCAATTTCTGTTGAATAAAAAAAGCTAGCAGACAACGTAATTTTACTATAGAAAAAGTTCACGAGAACTCTATTATGAGCGAGTAAGACAACGCGCTCACACATACGCTGGATATTTCCGCCAATGATTAGCTAGTGAACCCGTCCAATGGAACTGAGTCTTTACGTCTTGGCCTTCAATACATTTTACGAAATTGTAATAGTTTACGTATTTAATGCTGGAGGTAGTTCTTGGTGGAACTTGGAAGGACGCATATTTTGCCTGAATCAGCGTTTTTAGAAAATTTTCTAAGTTGCAAAAATTCGAATTTTTACTGCTGGAGGTTGAAGTTGGCATACTGAAAGGAAGACCTGCCTTGGTGGAAACTGTTTAGTGACAACTCTTATACAACCCAGCCATTGTTGTAGTACTCTAGTGCGAGAGTACTATTAATTGTCACTAAAGAAGGTTTTGGAGAAAAAAGAATGTTAGAGTTTTCGAAAAGAGCCATTAACACACACACACATGTTGCAACATATCGTCCTACAGTAGTTGTCCTGGCAGCTCGCAATCAGTGAACAGAGGTGGAAATCGCGCAGGACCACTGAATGCATAGTCTTGGCATACTGACGTGCTGCACTATCAAAGGAAACTATTCTGCAGACGCTGTTCCGAGAACCTTGGGTCGGAAGCCTGCAACTTTTGCAATAGTTTGGCCAGGAATGGTAATTTTTAAGAATTTTTTTTCGACTTGTAAAAACTGACGTTTTTACTGTCGGAGGCCCATAGTATGGAACTATCCCAGCAATCACATGGATTTTTGCCTGAAAACCACGGAGGACCGAGATCGGAATGTTCGAGACCGGTATTCGAACCCGAGAACTCCTGATGCGCGAGTGAAGTGTGTTAACACTGCGCCACTACATTTGGTTCCCGACGCGCACAAACACCAATGCGGACCGCAAGGTCCAAGCTCCCGACCCCAGCATGGTTGGAACTTTCTGCCTCAACCAGCTCTTTTTCCTGGACCATCCTCGTTGTGCTGTACTGAACCTGCCTGCTTAATGCTCGCATGGAAGTGTCCAGGGTTTTCCCTGTGTCTATGCAGGTTTTACCTAGACCCAGCTTTAACTAGTTATAGTTTAGATTTGCTGCCGTGGTTGTCCAATCCCCAAACAAAGTTACCCTTTCTCCATGGCTGAAACCCAGCATGATTAGGCGTATAGGCTTCGGCCTGAGACGCACTTAGAATCTTCCCTAACCAAAACGCCTTACAAAAAAATGCACTTTGTTTTAGTTAGGTTAAAAAAAAATGCTCTATGTTTCGTGGTGATCATTCACTCACGTTCTAGGTGAAAACAGAAATAATTTTAAAGTTACTCTGAAATATACTTTAACTAAAAATTTCGTTATCACTAAACGTTTTTTTTTGTAGCCTGGTTTCAAAAGGGATTGTAATTGTTTCAAGCCCCTAGGTGTAATCAGGTGTAATTTTGCTAATAACTTTTGTTTTATTTTGGTAGATTTTAAATTTTATATATATACATATATATATTCAGAATTTAAGAAGTATCGTTGGTTACTGTGATCGGGTGAATCTAAAATCCTCAGATAAGCAATTTACCCAAAAGGACACAGGATCGCAAAAGCAAAAGGTAGGTAACTGCTCGAGGGAGGAAATGGGGAACTACAGTCACGATATGGCAGAGATGCACTTCGTCTGCGAAAGCAGCGAGAGGAAATGGCCTTGAAGCACAGGGTTGTTATCGATAACGCTACTCGGATCGGCAAGCGCCACGTCGTAAGACGTTTGCGTTTGAAGCCACGCGTTCTTTTCTAAAAATAAATGGTTTCTGAATGAAACATGTCAGTTCCTTAATTTTGTTTAATGAATTTTTAAACACTCTATATAATGCAGCTGAAGTGATGTTTTATAATCGATAATTCTTAAAGAAATTTTTTTTGTGATTGAAACTAAATAATATTTACTGTCTTCTTCAGCAGATAATTAAAATTTACGCCATTGTTCCATTTAAACTTCACAAAAAGAAAAATTGTGTTGCGTAATTTTCGATAATATGTAATAAAAACAATTTTAATTACACTCGCGTTTTGAGAATAGCTTGTAACTGAAAAAAAAAAAAATGCCCTGGCCTTTTACATTAGAAACCTCGCAATATTTATCATTCAATGAAAGCATCTTCATTCAAAACGTGCATTAGCAGTTGAAAGCAAATGAAAATTTCCTAGCAAAATAATAAAAAATAAAAAATTACTAAAGTTAATTATTAATTGTGATTCTCACCTACCAAGCATCCAGATAGAATATTGCTTCCTATGGAAACATTCAACCAGAAACTTGAAAAGGAAAAGTGCAGTTTTTTTTAGAATCATTTAGAAACAAAAATTTATTTAGTATAATGTATAAACGGATATGCATAGTTTTAGGTAGAAAGTTAGGCGTAATTATAAAATGTAATTTTGTAATTTTTTTAGCATAATTATATTTTACTCTGCAGTGTTTACACGCCAGATAAGATATAATAATAAAAGGTTATTTTTATGTTTACTAATTATTATCAAGTCTGCCGACAATGCACTGTTAGAAATTGCACTGAATTTACGGAATTTCAAAGTAAAAAAATTCATTTGAAATAAATGTGATTTCAGATAACTAGGTCTTCCTACAAACAACGCCGTACATCGATTCCCAAGTTCTGGTTTTAGGCATAAACCAGGTGAACACACACGTGGAACAAATAATTATGTTTTTAACAGTGGTCTTAACAAGTTCTTAAATGTTTTGATTTCATGCAAAGATATTATTCTTGTTGAATAGTTTTCGAAGTATGTTAATTTAGTAGCCTACCCGTAAATCTGTGAAGAAAACAACACTTTTTTTTTTTTTCAAAAATCCCTGGATGATTTGTGTAACCTGCCTCCTCCGTAATTTGTGGCAGTGTGAAAGGGAGAGAGGTAAATTGAACGCCGGGTGGTGAACATTTCCATGGCCTGTCCACCACTTGTGAATGGGCCGAGCTGGGAGCCCGCCAAACGGCTAGTTAATACCTCCTGCAGCTGGGCGCTCTGAAATAAGCGCATTCTTTTTTATAGCAACAGTGGCGGCGTGCCCAGAGCCGGACGGCACGTGGACAGCTCCGGCCAGGGGACCAATCAGGCGGCGCTCTTCCGCGTCGAGAACAGTTCGGCGCTTCCACCGAATCACGAATGACTAGGGACCGGAAAAATTCGCGCGTTCAATGACCTCCAGGATAGACTCCAATATCCTCTACACACTCGGGCAAATTCCAACTGTTCATTGACTGTTGACTTGTGAGTCGTCTCGACTGGGTGGCCTGTGATTCGACACTTCTATGAGTGAGGGTCTCTAATTGGCCCTCGGTCCTTTAGATTAACAGCGAACCAATGACAGAAGCAGCACTAAGGTATAATTATTTGAATTTTAGCATAACACGAAATGAACCCGCGAATTGTTCAGGTCTCTACGAATGAGTAGGGGTATGCATATTTCGCGAAAAGATTCCGAGACCAGCTGAAAGTTAAGACACTGTAACATCGTCTGTGTTTCGTGATTGGGTGAAATTCTTTCAGGTGCATGACGATTGCCAAAACACCAATCACAGTAATTCGTTGCGGAAGCAAATACTTCCTGAGAGGCTCGGTTCAAACAAGGCAACCACTTCTGTCGAAGACGGCCGCCAATCACAAGGGAGGAACCTCTGCTGCGGGTATACCTTGTTGCAGTCTAATCGGCGTTCAGTTTTATTCGCGAAAAATGCCTGCCCCTACGAATGGGTTTGAGCTCGCGTCTCGGACGCAGATATAATCAGTACGCAATGTCGAATTCGCCGCAATCGTCAGACTTGGCTTCGAATTCCCTGCTTTAAAATGATGGCACCTTAATTTTTATTTTAGCTTGTTTCCCTGGAATCTTTCCAGGAAAATACTGGAGATTACGTTTATGTAACTGCCAGCTTCTTTAAAGCTTTTAAAGCTTAGAGGGAGGATATAACGTAAAATGTTCATTCCCTACCTCCGGAAAACCGCGGCAATTTAAATTTTTTTGTTGAACCTCAAATACTTCTTTTTTCTTTGTTTGAGTAGCCTGTATTAGGTTATTCGTAAATAGTAAGATAATATTTTAATAAAAAAAAATTGGTCAAAAAACATTAAGTTTTTGTATAAATTATGAACAGACAATACCAAAATTTTCCCCTCACTCTACCCCCTTCCCCCTATCCGGATGAACCCTGACTCCGCCTCTGCCATCGGTAAAGAATTTTGGAAATGGGAAATCCTTGGAATCTCAGTTGCAAGGCAGAGCTTCGTGAAATTGCAAAATTGCACAATACTCTGTCCTGCAATTTTACAAGTGATATCATTGACAACTGAGTTTTCAAGGACTATCCTTGTAAAATTAAAAAAAAAATAATAAGAATACATTGTAACTTCGTCACTTGAAAAGACGTAAAATAAATAAAATCATCCGGCGATGCAAAGCAACGAGGAAATCACAGAACACGCTCGCCGGCCCTGAACGCGAATGCCTAATGGGAGTGTTTGCGTCGACTGGCAAGGATTCCCCCCCCCCCCCTTCTCAACCCCCATCGCTTGCTGGCGCGCCGCCAAGGCGGCATGGGATGATTAACAATTTGGCCGCGTGGCGCGCTGCTGCTCGCTGATGCGTTATCAGTCGCCGCTCGCGTAGCGCGCCCCTGCGAGGATGTCTGTTTGCGCTGCGTCCAGCTCCTTCTTCCTGGGAGGGGGGGGGGGGGGACTCCAGGCCTGGTCAGGGGTGTATCTTGCCGGTGCTCCTGGCGCGCCGTATTCTCGTCGTCCACAGGACTACCACGAGATAACGAGCGGCGGCCATTACATTCTGACGGCAGACAAATGAAGACAGAATGTAATGCAAGCTCTTTGAGTGCTTCCTGAATCTCAACCAGGTGTTCCATCATGCCAAAAAAAAAAAGTTCTGAATACACGCGTTTAAGCCCTTTTCACTCTTATAAAAAAACAGTTAAAAAACGAAACACCGAAACAGAACTACTCATCCGTCTCCGGCGTGTTCGTAAATTGACATCTCCACTCGTGTATCTTGATCAGTTTTCCAATCGCGTGGTTGTACCATAATTATGGAGACAGGAAAAATTCGCGGTGTCGGTGACCTCTTAGGGTGGACACCCACAATCCTCAACATACGTTAGCAGATGTCTCCTGCTCATTGGCCGCTGAATCGAGGGTTGTCTAGTCTGGGTTGCCCGTGATTCGACACTTCTCTGGCCCAGGGTCTCTCATTCGCCCAGTCTCCCAGTTTAACGGAGCGCCAATAGCAGAAGGCTCGCATGGGTATAATTGCTTCAGTTTAGCCTATATCGAATTGAACGCGCGATTTTTTCAGGTCTCTACCATAAGCTCTGCGCTGCCAATGTGTGCCCGGGTAGGCGGGGTCCCTTACTCGGAGAGCGGCTGAGTAGTAGTTATGTTTCCGTAATTCATTTTAAAACTAATTTTTATAGTGAAAATGGCTAAAACGCGTGTGTCAGAGTAATGTTTTTAGACATGAAACGCCCAGTGAAGATTACATTACACCTTTATCTCCATTTCCCCGCCATAAAATGTTATGGTCACCACTCAACTATCATAGTTTCCCCCAGCAAAGCGCTTAGATGCGATATCGCGCTGGAAGCACCAGCGAGCGTCGCACTTATCGTCCCGCTTCACTAACACAAACCTACCTATGACCAGGCGGGGCCTTTAAGGGGGAGAGATAGGAAACGAAGAGCGCCGTCTTACTTTTAAACAGCTTTTAGGCCATTACATTTTTTTTTAACTTTAAATCTGGCGTCGTATAGTTTACCCAGTGAAGTCATTTGCGTTCAGAATTAAATTTAAATTTTCTGGGATAACACCGAGCCGGATGCCACGGAAATCGCTAATCGCTTGCTATTTTCTGGCGTGCCTCGTTTCGACAGACCTCCTTACATGGTTCAACTGATCAACAACAGGAATCTTAATGAATCTACCTACCTGGCGTTTAGAATACAAGTTTTCACAGGAAACTGCATAACGGCGATAAAGACTGCCATTTCAGATTTTACATTTTTGCAGTACTTAAATACAATTTAAAGTGTTTATACAAATATATCTGGCATTATAGATATAAGTAGAGACATGCAAAATTCGCGGATTCATTTTGCGATAGGCTAGCATCATAACAACTATACCTTCGTACCGCTTCTACGATTGGCCCACATTTTATCCGGGGAACTGTGAGCCAATGGGAAACACTAAACCAAGAAAGTGCCGAATTACGGACAGCCTAGTTGAGACGTCTCACGCGTCAGTAGCCAATGAACAGGTGTCATTTCCGCGAGTATTTAAAGAACTGTGGAGTCTATCCTAGACGTCAATTTATTAATCCGCGAATTTTGCAGGTCTCTAGATATAAGTTACCATAGTATGCGAACCTTGTGGTTGCTTGCCTTGGCTGGGTGTAAAGAGTGAAAAGTTCCCCAACGTTGCTGTCTCCATCATCGGAGTAACAGTTTCCTACTTGAGAGACTATTATCCTTTGACGCTGCTATAACCCATCAGCTAAGAAACTTTGTACAATGGCACGAAAGTTTGCGATCCTTATTAACACTTCAGAATCTTTTTTTCGTTAATTTTAATTAATTAAAATGTAATATTTTCATTAATTAATGGAAATAAAATGTTTCAACAGTATTCTCGAGATAGAAATACACACGCGATAGCATTGTTTTGTCAAGTTTTTGGTTTAAAATAATTTAATTATCTATAATGTTAGTCGGAGATACCAACAAATTGGAGTTGCACTCGGACTAAAAGACTAGAAATATTTAGGGACTGGAAACATTCGTGGGTTCAGTTACCTCCAGGCTAGCTTCCAAGATACTATGCTTACTCGGGAAAATGTCACCTGCTCATTGGCTGCTGATTTGTGAGACGTCTCAAATTGACAGCTTTGATTCGATGCTTCTTTGGTTCATGGTCTCTCATTGGGCCAGAGTTCTCCAGACAAACTGTGAGCCAATAGTAAAATCAGCGCAAAGGTACGAGTAGGCCTATTTTAAATCTAGCGTATCGCGAAAAAAAAATCCGCGAATTATTCCGGTCATCAGGCATACTTATAGCTCGACTCATAATTCTTGGTTCATCCATCGTCCTCTGGTTCCGGCAAAGCATCTTCATGGCGTTGTGTCTTGCTTGAGCCCAAGTCTTTGTTTAGCCTGGTGATTTATTCCCCCTTTCCTTTCCTCCTCTTGGCTCTTATTTGGTCTCATCTTCTGAAGTCGTTTGCCGAGACAGCTACCATTTTTTTCTTTCCCTGGTATCTTTATCTTTCTCATGAAGTCAAGGCTTAAGTTTACCGTTTTTTTATAAACTTCTCGTTCTCCGAGAGACACGGTTCATTACTTCGCCAGTCGTGGTTATTTTTTCCCCACTTCTCATCAATCCCGTACCGCTTTTGAAAGCAAAGCTTCGTGCAAAACTAGGTCAAAGGAAACGATAACTGGAAATACGCGTGGTAAATGTAAATTTACTGAAAACAAAACTCTCGGATGGCCAGATAATTATTCCGTTTCCTTAGCGGGCATTTGGTAGTAAAATTTACAACATGTATTCAATAGAGACAATCCGTTTATGATACATCCGCTGATTCTAAATCAAAGTTATTGTTTAAGTTCACAAGAAAATGTAAGTATCAAAAATTTCCATGTATACTGTTAGAAATTACATTAAATTTAGGGAATTTCCAACGAAGAACTAACCTGAATTAAACTAATAGTTCTTCGTAATCTCAGCTTCGTAGAAACTACTTCTAGTTCTGACTTTCGAGTTCTGTGTTAAGTAAACACACACATGGAAGAGAAAAGAAGGTTTATGCTGTAGACTCAACAAAAATTTTGACAGTATAATAAGATTATTATTGTTAAATCATGTTCAAAGTAAGTGAACTCAGAATCTGTAAATTTACGAAGATCACTGTAAAACAACGAAGATCCCTGGATAATTAGTAACCAACGTTCTTTATAAATTTAAGGTATAAATTTCTAACAGCGTAGATGAGATTCCAAAATAAAGTCAGTATTATTCTCAGGTACAATTGTGAGTATAAGATTTTCTTTTAATTCAAGCTTTTGACTTCGAAACACGCAAACAGAATTTCTGGGCCGACTGGAACCTCGTAATACCGTTTTTTTATTATTGCTTAAGGTATAGTATGTAAATGGAGGGCTACTCGGATCTAACTTATAATTTAGTAAAAAAAAATTAATGATCCACTAAAAGGATAAAATATTTTTCTGTGAACTTTTTTTTCAGCCTTTGAGCATACAGCCGTTGGCATACTGCAAATTACCATTTCATTCCATCACGCGTGTTTCTAAATTCACTGAACACTTTGGAGTTAGTTCTACCATAAAAACAATGTGTCTAAATAATAATTTTTTACTAAAAAATTAAAGCTCTTAAAAAATTTAATTGGATGCTAAAAATAAACGGCAGAATAATTAGAAATAAACGGCTAGTTTCGAAGCTATTTGATATAATATGTTTCTATTTGGAGTGAGTCAAACGTTTTACTGTTTTGTATGAGTATTGTTTTAGTTGTGTAACTAAATAGTTATTGCTGGTATGATACTTTTCACGCTTTAGTTTGACATTGGTAATTATTTCTCATGAATTATTATTTTATCAACTAAATCACACACCGTATTATAGTTATGAGCCCACGAGCGTGTAAATATTTCGAGTTCAACAGAGAATATGCTAGTTAAAAGAAATTCAAACAAATATCGTGCGTGGAATATTATTAATCTATAACATCTGAAACAATTATTTCCAATATGGCCTCGTGGCTGTGCGGTTAGCGACGCTGATTACTGGTTGACGGATCAAATCCCGGCGGCTGAAGTTTTTTTTTACTTGTAAAAATAAATACGGCGCGCGCGACACTTCAAAAGTAATGAATATATTTGAATTAATGAATGCAAATAAAAGTAAATTTATTAATTAAATTGTAGATTTCATTTCACTCCTTTGTATCCATACAAAATAGTGATAATTGAATAACAATGATTCAATTTTATTCATAAAAGTATGCAGAGGTAGATTTTATCATACAAAAGATAGAAAAATTAACAAAAAATTTTTCCTCAAAGAATATAATATTTTTAATGCCTAAATGGTTTGGTTGCAAAAACCTATTACGGCTCAGTCTCAGGCCGAATATGATATTTCATTTTCTTCTGGATCAATCATTTCATCAATGTTTTGTTATGACGTTGTCACGTTAAACTACGTATCGTCCGTAAACAGATTTTACAGACAACCAATTTTTTAATATTTCATAGGCTACAAAAATCACTTTTGGCATCTTATATGTTTTTAATTTTTGATATTGTTTTATACTTGCTAGTAATTTTTTTTTAAATTTAGTTTGTATTGTAATTGCAAGTTCGTTTTCATTTTCTTGGTTAATATTTTGTTAATTTAGTCATGAAAGTTTTGTTTTACATTGTAAAACATTAACGTGGTTAAGAGGAATACAAGTCGGTGGCACGCCTTATCAAGACAGTAAAATAAATAAATCCAGTAACTGATCTTGTAAAACTCGGAATTTTTCGGCGGACCTGAGATTCGCTGCAACGTAACGTGGCATGCGCAGTTCTGGCGCGTGTTGTTTCGGACACACCCTGCGCGTGTCGTTGGTTGGCACCACTGGCACACGGTTGCGCCTCTCTGCGACCCCGTTGTTCCGGACCGCGCGCGCTGTCGATGGCCGGAGCGCCCGAGCTACGGGTGCCAATATGTCGGCGGCGATAAGGCGACCCCCTGCCCCCTCCCCCCCCCCCCCTTCCATCCGGGTCACCTGCCGCCTCGCATCCGCCCCGTCGTGCTTGTGGCTTCCCCGCCGGCGCGGCTCCACGAACAAGCACGCACTTACAAGCCATCTGCTTTGAAGTCACACAGGGGCCTCGGGAAGTTCACAAAAAAGCGTGGTCTCAAATTACTTACACGTGAATCAAAGCATTTCAGTTTAACATCGCTATGCCCTACAAAATAAAAAAAATAAATAAAATAATATAAATTGACAAAAATATTATTTTGCAAATTGAATAATGGAATAATCTTATCAAATTAGTGTATTGTCATCGGTCCTCGATAAATCTACAAAGTTTGAATGAAATCTGGCGTTTTAAAGTGGGTCAAAATCGCACCCAAAGGAGTCGGTTACAAACATACAAACATACAGGTGAAGCTAATATAAAGCGTGTAATAAAAAGATAGCGTGTAACTCGCTACACGTGATACAATTGAAATTTATTTGGCAATTCAAACCTCGACTCGTAAGTATCTCGTAAGAGGTAAAACTTTCCGAGAGAGATAGAGAAATAAGACAATTTTCTAAATAAACACGAATCAACAAAATTATTACTCACTTCAAAAGAAGCTCAAACCCCGTTGTGTTGCCCTCTGCCCAAATTGTGGTGGCGTCAGGCGCAGGCGGGTCACGAATAAAAAATCAACATTGTTTCATGGAAAAGTTGCATCAAAATTCGGCCTTGAAATTTTACTCCGATCCCGCCCAAGGAAGTTTCGCTGCAAAATAAATTTTGATTTCGGGAGGGGCTATCCCACAAACTACCCAGCTGTGACGTCTCGCAAATTAGCAGCCTATTTAACGGACGACGTTTGCCCGAGTACGGAGCGGATCGTAGAGTCCGTCCTGGAGGTCATTGAACCTGCGAATTTTTCCAGTCCCTTGTCGCTGGTATTCTCTCACGGAAAAAAATTAGCCGTTTTCTTTCATCATCTGTTATTTGCATGTTTTAATAAAAAATAAGTCTTTGTATTAGGATGTAAAAGAGAATCATATAAATATTGTTTTCATAAATTTGAGCTATAAATAGAGATCCGTGAATTTCGCGGATTCAATGACCTCCAGGATAGACTCCAATATCCTCTACACACTCGGGCAAATGCCAACTATTCATTGGCTGTTGACTTGTGAGTCGTCTCGACTGGGTGGCATGTGATTCGACTTTTCTATGAGTGAGGGTCTCTAATTGGCCCTCAGTCCTCCAGATTAACAGAGAACCAATGACAGAAGCGGCACTAAGGTATAATTATTTTAATTTTAGCATAACTCGAAATGAATCCGCGAAATTCACGGTTCTCTAGCTATAAACTTATAAAAATTTATGGTGTGTGAATTCAGAGATAAATTTTTTAATTTTCTGTCCACATTAAATTATTGTTTCAAATTATGCTCAACAGAAGAAGCAGGTATCCGCCCGACATCCCAACACGGACAGCCGTGTCGGGAGTTAGGTGGCGCGACCACTACGCCCCATCAGGTGCCTGTGAAGCTTGCGAGGGCGTTCCCCCGCTGATTTCCGGTCTTTTCCACTGAAATACACGTGAATAGAGGTGTAAAAGTAACCGAAAAAAACGTACCCGTATGTATTCGTTACTGTAACAATCAGTACTCGTTACTTTCGTATCGTTACGTTACTCGTTACTTCTGATACCACATAACATGCTATGTTATGTTAGAGCAACAAATCGAGTCGTATTGCGTACGCGTACAGTATGACGTCGCGTAAATAATAATAAATCGAATATTAACAGTTAACAATATTATAAATTAACAGTTTTTTTTAACCAAGAAACAATTAAATCTCATTAGAGCGGCTTTATTATATTATCTCTTTTAAGATAAGAACAAAAAAAACGTGAAAATACGCGATAATAAAAAACAAAAACATACATTCCTATTTCTAATTTGTAAAAAATTCTTTCTTACGTTGTTTCTGTTCCAATCTGAAACTTTGTCTACACACACAATACCTTTAATAAACAGTAAAAAACTTGGACGACGAATTTCCAAATTAGACTTTACTTAATAAACAAACATCGTTCTTTGTAACGTACGTTTTAAAATTCATCGAATAAGCGCGCGCATGCGTAAAACATACAAAAAAAAATGCGAGCAACGAAATGCATTCGTGTGAAACGTTTCGTTACTCGTTACTAGACGGCGCACCCGTTACTCAGTACCGAATACATACGGTTTGCTACAGCTCTACACGTGAAGCGTGCGTCAAATACAGGGCGCCGCGCGCTCTTCGCCCCGAGCCGGAACTCTGGCGGTCCAGGAAGGGCTGAGCACGTCGGACAACACCGGAAGACTCCACTTCCGCGCCGTGGTCCACACGGGCCCCGAACGGCTTCGGAAGCGACCATGTTTCTGTGCGTTCAGGAAGAAATTCACCTCCCAAAGAAATTTAATTTAATTAAAGTGGCCATTATAAGCCCGTCTACAATAGTCCGAACCTGTGCGTGGTCCGTGTCCTTATCCGAATGTGAGTTACGTCACATTGTCTCACCGAAAACTGCCCTGTCCACAATTGCGATGTCCGATGTCCGAATGTATTGATTTTTAAAGTTGTCACCAGAGCGCAGTAAATGTGCCAAACCAAATGTTTTTGTTTATTGTTTTGATGCTTTTTAGTTTGAGATTGAACTTATGAAAGTTGTGGGAATTCAATATGATATATTTATTCCGTAAGGCAAAGTGGCTCTTCTTGACTTACAACACCTTCCATTTCCTTCAATAACAAAAACAAACACGTTTTCAAACGGGAACCGGAAATTCAAATTTCGTGAGTGTTCTGTTCTTTTTCTGTGCCCGACAATACACTTATGCATATTAGTAAAGAATAGAATAAAACCATAATTTATGCACGTTTTTGAAGAAAGGGGCTTTGATAAGAGCATCGTTGTTTTACACATCAAGCAAGCATCATTTCGAAATCTATATTAGTTAATAAGTTATAAGCAAAATGAAAATAGCATTGAATCTTATGAAGTTAACGCGGGTTGCGTAGTGCCCCTGAAACACTGGAGTGGCCTCTTAAATTATATTTTCTTTCGAACAAAACTTTGGTTCCCTTCACAATTCCCACAAAAATAGCTCCATATTATTAGATAATGCCTTCATATATTGTTTGTCTTGTGTGACAAAACAAGTATATTTACGAGCACTGTTACAGCACACATGTCACTATTTTGTCTCATGTGCTATTCTTTCACTACAATAAAAGTATTTTATAACATTGCTTCCGTTGTCTCAAATATAACAGCATAGACCGTGTAAAATTTAAATGCAATGACACACCGATATGTAATTTATTCGTTTTGAAAATTCACCAAGCATCCTTACCTCTCTGGTCAACGATTCTGATAACTTCACAAAGCCCAATGGAAACTTTATAGTATTAATGGTTTGGTGAATTTTAACAAGCTGGGCAGTATTTAATAAAATATTCTGTCGAAAATTAGGCCTAAAACCGGGATTTATTATTTTTCCAAGTCTTTTTCGCTTTTATCAGAGTCGTTTCAATTTATATAGTTTAAAACATATGTCTGCTAATCATATTATTCAAAGGTCGACGTAGCTGCTCCGGCAGCGAATTCTAGCGGCGGGCGAGGCAACTACGTGTGATTCGCGTCCAGAAATTTAGTATCAAACACAATTTGCGTATACTTATCACGCTGGGCATTATTTTTGAGAATTTTACGTTACATATCGTGTTTACATGTTTCGTGTTATAAGTGTATTTGCAACATGGGAATACATACATGAATTTGCTCGTTACCGAGGTCACATGTTGCGCGTCTCTGGCGGATGCTGACAAACTCTCACACTTGTTTTTTTTTTCCCCATCTGCGCACGACTGTGTGACGTGAAACCAGTTCATTTTTTTTTTGCTGCAGCCTCTATCCCTCACTTCCTTCTTGTCTAGTTCCTTGTCGTCAGTAGCTTTGCCCGTGACGTCAGCTCCCTCGAACCACAACCAGTGGGATGGGTTGGGGGGGGGGGGACGCGCGCAAGAGCCTCGCATCTGTCCGATCACACGAAATCCTGATTAATAGCCGCTGCGCCGACGAGCGTCAGCCTGCTTGGAGGAGCGCGGAGGGGGAGGGGGGAAGAGAGAAATGGATTTGGAGGTCACGAATTGGCGTCACCCGTCATCAATGGAGACCTGCGACATCAGCGTAATTTTTTTTGAGAAATTCAATAGACTTGAAACACGTATACATTGGCTTCACGTTGATGACTGGAAAACGGTGCGTTATGCTAACATTTTTTTATGTTTTTATTTTTTTCAAAATAATCTTACGGATCTTAAAATACTGGGGGAAAAAATTAAAACTGAAATAAACGAAATGGTTTAATATTTACAAATATTTTATAGTTAAAATAGTAGGTTTTACTAATAAGAATCGCAAATGTAAAATCTGTATCTTGAAAACTAAATGTCGTATCGCAATGCTTTCTGGGAAAACAGATGTATCGTGGTATGGAGTGATCAAAAAATATTCATGAAACGACAACTAAAGAAAAAAACAGGGTTATTTTATATTATAAGCTTGTGGTTTTAAACTTTTGTTAGGCACTGTACGTGTATAATCTCTGTAACTGGCCGTGCATGATGAATTCAGCACGGCGGGTTGAGACGGGCCTTAAGTGGGGGTCAAGGCCACGCCGCATCGTCCGTGCGACATGACCTGCCCGTGCCCTGCGCCCTCCCGTCCCGTCACGTCACGTCACGGCCGGACGGCTCGTTGAGTTAGTAGAGAGACACAGGTGGTCCTGGCGCACTACTCGTAGCTCCATAGTTCCGAGCGCTGCGTGCGCACTTTATGAAACTGCGCGAAACTACTGAAAATCTGTTGAAATCTGTCTGTGTTCCCTATGAAATCTGTGTTTGTTCGTAAATAATTATAACCAACTCAAGCGTTTAATATTATACGTAAATAAGTCCATGAGTGATTTCGCACAGGATGTAGCCTACTAACTAAGGACTATTTCACACGGGGTCACCTTTTTCCTCAAATCTCATAATATCTGTATTGGATTCAATCCCTTGTTTGGCACATGGCGTTACTAAAACACCATAACCACGGCCACCTTGTCGTTTAAGGAAGTGGAATCTTTGACAATTCAAAGTTTTTCGGACATGTTCTAAATTGTCTTGAATATGATCTGATCCCTCAATCTTCGTGGCAAACGAATATGTCCTGAAAATATATTACCCATATTTGTATAAACAACTGCTCTAAAAAGTTAACGTTAATTTAAAACAGTTTACTATTTATTGACTGTGAAGTGACCTTCAATAAACACTTTAAATTTTAATTAAATCCAGTCTATAAAAACAATTCACATATATCAATAGATTGGATTAAATAGATTATTATTAATAATATTTTATCGCGAGAGCAAAAGGCCTTCTTATATCTTTTGTTCAGTTTGCTAGCCTTCCCTCGATTAGTTGAACGCTAGCCATGACGTAAATAGACACCAAAATAATTTAATATTAAAGATGCTTATTTTGAAGTCTTTGAACTACACCAGTTCCTCACACGTGACATCCAGTATGCTATGCAGCGTATCATTAACAATTAACACACAAACAGTACCTACCACATCTGTATCAATTCGCTAACTACATGGCTACGAATTGTATCAGATCCTATATTAGATTCTTGCTTCAGTTTCTAACGTATACTTTAAGTTGTTGACTTACTTAGGTAAATAAGACGTACGCAAGGCCGCAAAAAATTGTACAATTCGCTGGGTTTTGGGGATGGGAAGGGGAGAGAAATCAACTGCCAAAATGTTTTGCGCGTGGGGATTACCAACAAAAATTATTTCACCAAGTGGTGTAGCCCTAAGTGATGGCAATAATTGGGCAATTTTATATTATGAAAAAAGTTTTCCTTAAAACATATTTCGGGCGTTATTACGTTCATCATCACAGATACTCAGATAAGATTGCCTCCGCAAAGAGATTTTTTTATTTCAACCCCCTTCCCCCTTCCCGTAAATAAAACACTGTAATCACTTTTTTTTTTGTAAATGGAACATAAATATTTATTTAAAACTACAGATATTTGTAAATAAGTAGGTTTACATGAAAACAAGTGCAACTTTCACCAAATCGTGCTCCCAGTAACACTGGGTTCGGATTCTTACACGGGCATTTATGCTTTGTGTTGTCCCAGTACCTCCATTAGTTAAAGTTACTTGTAAACCGTTCCCTAGATAGCTTACCAGTATTAACTGTGCAAAATTTAAAAAAAAATTATTGAATATGCGCTTATCTTTTCCATGTACTTGAATGAAATCATTAATTAAAAAATAGAATTATGTGCTAATTACCTAGAGAAATAGTATTATCTCGAAAAACGTATTTCATATATGTAAAAACAACCATTGCCATGCGTTGTGTACAAAGTTACAAATCGTTTGGGTATAGTGTTACGTACTGTTTGTTGGCAAGCGGTCTCCGGAGGAACTTTTTTTTGACGTGACAACGTCTAATAAATCGATGAACGCCGGCTGCACGCACGAAAAAGTGTCCCTTTACGCACATTGTCCCGTTACGCTATGTCCCGTTACGCTCATTGTACGCTTGCGCCGCATCTATCTCTCTTCCACTCGATTGGAACAACAATCGATTTAACTTTTTCGAGGTACATTAAACTTGAAACACTCCCATTCGTTTCCTACTTTTCCTATCATCGTCCTATCCTTAACAGAATAACACAGATTGGAAGAAGTTAAATAGCAAACATGTATGAAAGTTATAGTTAAAATAATCTCTTCGTTAAAGTAATAAACATATTTGAATTAATGAGTGCAAATAAAAGAAAATTTATCAATTAAATTGTAGATTTAATTTCACTCCTTCTTTGAATCCATACAAAATAGTGATAATTCAATAAAAATGATTCAATTTTATTCATAAAAGTATGCAATCATTTAATCAATGTTTTGTTATGACGTTGTCACGTTAAACTATCGTGCGTAAACCGACTTTACAGACAACCAATTTTTTTCTAAACGTACAGAAGAATGTTTTGTTCTGTGCACGCGTGCACTGCGCAGGCCTCGGAGCACGCGGTGACGCCTGAGGAGCGCGACAAGTGCTGACTTGCCCGGTCGTGACTCGTCTAGTCCGGCCCGCAGCGCGGCTTCGACCGCGACTAGGGGCCCGCGCCTGGTTCGAGAACCTGCTCCGGTCCAGCGTCACGGCCGTTCGGATCGTCGACGGAACGAGCACGACCCGCTCGCGTGCCAGTGCACGGCTGACCCTGAATCGGCGACTCGAACCAGCGGAACAGCAGTGGTTCAAAAAAAAAAACCCGCTGACAACGAACTGTCGTAAATCACGGACCTTATCTGGGGATTCATACGCTGTATACGGCTCCAGAAGGAAAAAAAAACAATGCGATTTGAAAACTGCTCAAGATATCACAGTGGTGTTTGTTTATAAAAAGAATTTATAAACACTCTGAGGGCTGATGAGTATTTCTGCTCACATTTCGTTTTTAAATTATATTTTTCGAATACAGAAAGTGTCTAAATCACGTGTTTTCAGAATAATTTGTTTGCCATCAAACATACAGTGCATTACACCTTCATCTTCATTTCTCCGACATATAACATTTTGGTTATAGGGCCTTGAGCTTAGAGGCGAAACCGTGCTAGAAGCACCAGCGAACGTCGCACTTATCTTCCCGCCTCACAAACAAATACACCATATACGGGCATCTTAAGGTGTAGGAATGTACTAGGTAAAAATCAAAGGAAATGATTAGACATGCAAAATCCACATTATTTTCTGGGACATGGATGATTTTCACACTTGTACCCAAAATAATTGACTGCTACCAGATTTAACCTTGTCCGGTCGGACCGCATGTTATTGGTTCGTTGTGGTACAACGCGAACACAGTTCAAGTGTATACTGGACTGAATTTCAGCCTGTCTCTAAATTCAAAATTTACAAGTCTTTCTAGACATGGTTGAAGGGGATGAGAGAATATATAAAAAAAAAATTCCATTTCATGACGCTATAAGGAATAACGTGATGTATGTTACAGCAAAGGACAAAGTAAACTGTAGACATGCACCTAGTGCAATAGAATTAATTATTTTGGCTAGTTGGATAGTGATATGGCAATTGCCTATACACACGTTTGAAAAAGATTCTTTACGAAATAAGATGCCAAGAAATAGTAATCTTACAAAAAAATAATTGCAATAATTGTACAACACATTATTATGGATATTTTTTGCATATTAAGTGAAATACGATTTTTAAATCTATGCTGACAATTGACCGTCGCATTTTCGTGCGTAATTTTAAATTTTGATTGTAGTTTCATACAAGAAATTTTTTTTCAAAACATGGAAAAAATCAGAAATTTGACTTTATTTTGTTTTATTATAGTTATTAATTTGCTCAGTTAACAGTAACGACTTTAACTAATGCAGGTACTGCGACAACACAAAACATAAACGCCCGCGCAAGAATCCGAACTCAGTATTTTTGCGAAAATATTTTTGGTGCGATACAAGTTGCTTTTATGTAAATGCACAAATTCACAAATATCTGTAATTTTACATAGTTATTTCAGTCGCATTTACAAAATAATTGTACAGTGTATTGTGGAACACTGCCAGAGTTTACCTGCAATAATAGCAGGCATTAAGGGGATTGGTGCACCAGCATCGTATTAAAAAAAAAACAATATATTTGGTAATTATTCAGCTGCTAGAGAAGATTTGAACCATTCTGGTGTAAAATTTTTATTTTATTTTTTTATTTTAATTAAGTTATTGCTGATTTTCGGGAATTTTTTAAATTCAAGCTTTATTAAAAAACTATAAAGAATTCAATGGTAAAACTTTCGCAGATAAATTTTCAGACACGGGAGATATGACTGTGGCCATTATTTTATCTGTAATCATTATTAATTTAACGTATTTACAATTTGAATTTTAATAAATGAGCTGCTACGAAATTGCGTGATATTCATTTGCGAATTTAATAACATTCGCGTTTTCATTTGTAATTCAAACGCCTACATATATGTCGGCTGAATGATTGACTTTATTTTAGTCTTTAGCTTATTGCAGTCGGACCTAAAGTAAAAACGTAGCTGTAGAAATTTGAGCAGCGTGCAAGCTCGGATACGAGGAATTATGGAGCGCGCTGGACAGTAGTGACACCTTGCGACAGTTTCTCTAACTTTTTGCAGCCTGCCACAGCTGTCTGCTGTTTACGAAGGGGAGATGGGATTTCGCGGGAAACTGATATGAAGGTCAACGTACTCATTTTCAGTAGATAAGAGAACGTGTTTGGTCTAGCTCGGCGTATAATTGAATGGTTATTCTCTGTTATTATTTAGCACAGTGATTTAGTTAGATGTTTTTTGTTGTAAGCGTGAGATTTATTCAGGAATAAAATGCCGAAGAAACCTCCACCAAGCAGAGTACACAAAAGAACAAAACTATCGAAAGCCATTATAGCACTTAGAAAAAAGAATAAAGAAAGATAAGAGATTATTTTATTATAGCTTTTTTTTATCATACATTTATTTTTCAGAGTTGCGTATGTACAACGCGATGGACGCGATGCGACAGCAGAAAGATGTGTAAAATTGTAAACATGTTTTTTTTTTTTTTCAGCAATGCGTGAACCATTCATAAACTATACTCAACATGTATCCGTATAATTTATTACGTTTGAATTTTTTTTATGACAGGCATCAATGTTAACAAGTTTATTAAGCCACAATAGACTTTTTTCAGAAAAATAAGTGTAGCAGAAAACACTCAACATAGTCTCACACAAAATCAGTTTACATGAATGCAGTTTTAAGAAGTAAGCTACGTAAATAATAGTTAAACATTATTTAATATCTGCTGGTAACGTTTCCAAAGTATCAGCTTCGCCTTCATTCACGAACAATATTCGTGAGCTTATTTATTTATTTTGCTGGCGTTTCGTTGGTGACTGTTAGGACTGCAAAATTAGTAAACATTTTTCACCCTATCCTGAGTTAAATCTAAGTGTGCGCGGTTAGATGAGGACCTAGATATGTCTCAGGCTTACGCCTTTACACTCTACTCGTGCATTAACCATGCGCGTAAGGGCGCGCTGCCATTGACCTGTAGGATAGTCTCAACAATCCTCTACGGACTCGAAAAATGTCACCTGCTCATTGGCTACTTGACTTGTGACAACTGTTTGTTGTAATGCCTGTGATTCATCGTTGATTTTGTTGAGGAGTTTTCAGTGATTCAGAGCCTCCCATTTAACTGTGGCCGTATTGAAGAAGCAGTACACATGTTACATGCTTGAATTCATAGCGAATGGAAACCACAAATATTTACTGATGTAATGGTTGGTAAAAAAAAATATTATTCGTATCGCGTCCATCGCTTCGCACCATGTTGGCTCCTATATTATATGGATTTACAAAATATAACGATTTATTTACGACACTTAAGATAAGGTGTGTAGGATTTTAAGAATTCACTTGAATTGATATTTAAGAACATATTTCAGGATAACTTGTGAAGAAGCTCGTACAGATGGCACCGGTTGTGATGACTCATTGTCACCAGAGCAGGGGCCATCTCGTGTACACGAAGTGGTATGCGAAACCTCAACACAACTCGAAAATCAGTGAGTGTTACATTGAAATGTGTCCGCTACAAATGTTCAGGAATTATAATTTTGAAATCGAGTAGAAATATTCCTGCAATTAGCATTAGGTATATTTTAATAGACATTGAAAGCGAATCATTAAGTAGTTTCAAAATCCAAATACCGGAATACAGATAGTCTGTAACAATACATACCTCACCGACTAGATATGGTCCAGATTGTTAATACTAACACATTTAAAAAAAACTGACTAGTTAATGAATATGTTGAAATTTTGTAAACCTGTTACTTAAGATGATTGGTGATGTAATAATGTCTCTTGGAAACTACATAAGATTTTAACTGCTTTTATTTCTCCATAAATTCGCAAATCACCATGGCGGCCATTTTACGATCACGATTTAGTTCTTAAATTTTAAATTAGTTTATTTGTTGAGAGCCTGGTACAATGTATCTGACCACTAAAGCGATCCGAGCCGCGTAGTGTATACTACTGCGAGGTTGCCGAAGTAGGCTCGGGTCGGGACGAATTTCGCTGTGAAGAAACAAAGGTTTTTAATACATAGAAAATTATCCCAAAGCCGAAATTTGTACAGTAGTAGAATGAACATTTCTTAGTAACAAGTCAAAAGTTTAAGTACTGCCGCAAACCTTGTGTGTCACACCGAAAACAAGCAGTTAAGTCCAAAATGAAATTTTTTTGCAACGATCCACAATAATGGATATTGCAAATGCAGTTTATGGAGTAGACCTCAGTATGGAACCCAAAATAATCTAGAAACATTGCCCTATCTGAGGATAGTGATAAAAAGCACAAAGTTTAAACATGTTCCTATAAAATAGACCTTTTAAATCATTAAAGTTAACGAATTCACTTTCATTCAATTTTAAGGAAATATAAATACATCTTACATAAACTTAAAGAGCCCAACGTGGAAATCGCTTAGAGTAATCGTTGTTGCATATTTATTCATCTTTAAATTGGTATATTTTTTTAAGTGTCTCATACAATTAGTCTGACCACTAAAGCGATCCGAGCCGCGTAGTGTATACTACTGCGAGGTTGTCGAAGTAGGTTCGGGTCGAGACGAATTTCGCTGTTAAGAAACAAAAAATTTTAATACATGGAAAATTATCACACAGGAAAAATTTTGTACAGTAGTAGAATGAACATTTCTTAGTAACACGTCAAAAGTTTACCGATGAAACCTTGTGATCACACCAATAAATGAGCAGTTGAGTCCTTAATGATAATTTCTACAATGATCCACAAAAATTTTTCGTAAATTTAATAACTTTAATACTTTTTTAAGTCGGTTCTCATTATGGCACCAAAGTAATATAAAAGAATGTCCTACATGGTAACTGTGATAAACACATCAAAGTTTAAACGTCCTATTATTAAATTGATAATTTTAATCATAAAAGGTAAGAAAAAAATATATTTTTTATAGAAATTTGACTACATGTTACATAAATATGTTGAGCGTAACGTCAAAATCACTTCATAAATATTGTCTGTGTGTTTTTTGTTTTTTTTAAGGTTTAAATGTGTATATTTTGAGTGTCTGGTACAATAGTCTGACCACTGATGTATTTCAAGCTGCGTAGTGTGTGGTGCAGCAGTGTTAAAGTCGCTCGTGCTGGGACGTTTTTTGCTCCAGAAAACTAAGGTTTTTAATGTATGGTAATTCCAGACTGAATTTTACTCTGAAAGAATAAAAGTTTCCTAACTGCAAGTGATTTTTTCTGCAAACGTAGATAAAAATCTTCCAGGATGCAATTTGCTTAGGTAAAAATGTTAGTATGATTGACTCTTCAATTTGTAAATTATAAATAAATAACAACAATAGAACTTCCCGGAAAGTTGTGATAAACTGACGATATTGCGCGAGTAGCAGACCCGTACGTGACTACAGAGAAAGGCTATTTTCCTTGACCGTTAGGATTTCTGGGACGAACACCCTCTCACAGCTATAGTCATAAAATACGGTCAAACTCTTGCAAAAACATCCACCACCGCTCTTTGCCACTAGCAATTCAACGAAGTAAGCTAGGCGCAGCACTCCAATGAATTAACTTAGAAAAAAAAAACTAAATATGTAATTCTATCAATACATTTTACAATAAACTTATGTATTATTTATTTTCTGGAAAAAAATATTATCATACGAATTATGTTATAAAAGTGACAAAACTCAATAAGCACATTAACGGTGTATCGTTTTCTTCAATTGTTATACAGTAAACTTATTTCATACAATTAAATATATATATATATTTTATAATATAGGCTACATTATAATTTTGCACAGTTCTGATCTAAAATAATATAATGTATTAGAAAAAAAATCATATTTTTTGGTATTAAAATAATTTTTAATAATAAAATTTTTGTAACAAAATACGAACACACATATATAAAACCAGAGGTCCTCTAGAATTTTGATTTACAAGTTCCAAGCAGAAATTGTTTATTGTTAATTTTATTGTATCAAAAATCATTCATATTTAAAAAAAAGAATATGTACATCTCAATAGATGTAACATGAATACACCCTATCATATGCATTAAATATATTTTAAGTAATCCATAAATAAGACTAAGTTTATTGAGTGTCGCAGTACGCAGCGTGTTTCAAAGCCCGCCGGCCGTGAAAGATCAGTACGGCCGCAGTACACTGCAACGCTTGGGCAGCTTTAATGAGACAACTAATTATGCTAGACTCTTTATAAATATACTATATTAAAGCTAAAAGTATAATTAAAAACATTTATTTAGACATTTTTTCGCATTGGGCTCTTCAAATCGATGTAAATCGTATTTTTATCTGGGTGGCAAAGATAAAAAAAATATGTCGTGAATTAATCGCTTTATATCATATATATTAAAAATTTAAATTTTTTCTAACATTAATGGGTGTATTACAGTTTCTAGATTATTTTGGTAAGTTTATGGACAGTCTAAATTAAAAACTGTATAAATGGGTAGCATTTTAATGGACTGATGCAAGTTGCTGTCACCTAGGACTTAAATGCAAATTTTCGGTGATAACGCACAAGGTCTACAGCGGTAAACTTTCGGTATGTTATTAAGCATAGTCAACTCTACCACAGTACAAAAATTCAGCTTTGGACAAATTGTTCACAGGTTGTCTTGGTTTCCTGGAGTAACACGAAAGTCTACGCGGGGAAGGGCGGCTACCTGATCCGAGAATGAAGGATAGGGCGAGATGGGAAGCGATAAGAGCTGGTTCGGTGTCCGTGTTGGAGAGAGAGAGAAAGGCGATATTGTGGAAGACCTTCGAAAGATTCCCGCTAGATGGCAGGCCTCAGAGCTGCAACATTCGACAACCTCCCTTCACAGAAGCTCTCTCGCCACTAACTTGCCAAATCTCACCCGCTAGCTTATATACGTGCTGGCTGGCCATACAGTAGTAATAAACAAGCATTTATGAAACACTTAAGCTCATTTCCAACAAATTCTGACGAATGACTGTTTTTTGTCCTGCACCAATCCCCTTAATTCCACCTCCCCTTTCAGGTTCGTATCTAACGCTTTAAAACTCGCTCAGTAAGATAAACTTGAGCCATTTTATCTTAGGGTGTAATTATATTTCACGTAGGTACTCCATTGCCTACTCTTGTTATTATGATTTCGTTGTTGTTCTAAATTTGTTTAGGTCGCATATTCCGTTGCACGACTTGCGTCACACATGTCGGCCGCGTAGGCTCGGCGAAAACAACTTCCCTAGCCGGAGCTGCGACCGCTTGTGGGCTCGATGAGGTTTAATGAGTAGGATTGGACAATTTCGCGAGTTCGACGACCTTCGCCATGCTCTCTGACCTCGAGGCCTTGTCATCTGCGCATCGGGCTAAGCTGTCGTGAAATGCCACTGAAGAAAGTTAACAGATGCTGGGACTTCTTCCGTGCATTTTAGCTCCCGGTGTGCGGCATTTGGTAGGGGTTTCGTGAACGGAAGTCGCTCAGAACGGAAATGTGTAACCACGGTGCTGCCATCTGTGGTGAATGGCATGAACCAAAGTTCACAAAGCCCAAGGGAAACTTTATGATATTAACCATTTACTGAATTATAACAATATGGCCAGCATTAAAATAAAATTCCTTGTCGAAAATCAGGTTCAAAACCACGGTTTAGTATTTTTTTCAAGTCTTTTTTTTTTCGCTTTTATCGGAGCCGTTTCATTATATAGTAGAAAAAATTTCAGTCTGCCAATGGAATGATTCAATAGTTGACGTAGCTGCTCAGGCAACGAATTCTAGTGGCGGATGCGGAAACTGTGTGTGATTAGCGTCCAGATGTCATTGAAAAAACAATTTGCGTACATATTTATCACACTCGGGGATGTTTTAAAGAATTCTTCGTTAAATTTGGAGTCTTGAGCTTCGTTTTATACGTGTGTTTGCAACACGAGAACACGTGAAGAAGGTCGTTATTCTGGCGGGTACTGGAAGACTCACGTGTCCTTACATTCAACTAAGACCCACTAAGCTCAGTTCACATAAACATATTGTATGAGCTATAAAGATAACTTTTCTTCGGGAAGTATCATGAGTAGGGCCATGGAAGATTTCCAGACCAGATGTGTGTTAAAATTTTGTAACATTGTCTGTGTTTCGTGGTTGGCAAGGTTTACTTCAGGTACGTGTCTACTGCCAGCACATAAACCAAAGACTTCCAGCTCAGAAGCAAACGTTTCCTGAATGGCCCGGACAATTATGGCAATGGCTGCTCTTGCAGACGATTACAAAAAAAAAAACAAGGGGATAAAATAACTTGTGTGGGCATACCTCATTTCATTCCAACGAGCGAACAGATTGTTTCGCGAAAAAAAAAGTGCCCATAATTATAGACCGGGAAATTTCGTGGTGTCAGTGACTCCACAATCCTCAACAGACGTGAGCAGATGTCCCCTGCTCATTGGCTGCTGACTCGAGAGTTGCCTAGTCTGGGTTGTCCGTGATTCGACACTTCTTTGGCCCAGCGCGGTGTCTCCTCTAAGCGCAAGGCTGTGGCTTGGCGCGCAGTCTTCTCGTCGTGCATAGGGTAGGGACTGGAAAAAAATCGCGTGTTTAATGTCCTTAAGGAAAGACTCTTCTGCATTCTCAGGCTGTTGTCTCGTAAGGCGTCTCAAACTAGGTAGTCTATGATTCGATACTGCTTTCATTACGAGATTCTCATCGGCGCAGAGATACTTCCTGTTAAACTGCGAGCCAACAGCTGAACCGACACGAAGATACAAGTACATATTTGAATTTCAGCCTATCGCGAAATCAAAAAGAGAATTTTTTTTACTGTTTCTGTGCGTGGGGCAACTACGCAATCAGTTGCCGGAGAAATGAAGTTAAAGGCATATTGGGTGCTTTCAAGAATCTTTACCGGGCTTTTAGTGTATGAAAAACACGCCTTTCAGTAGAGACCTGCATAATTCGCGGATTAATTCGGTGATAGGCTAGAATTCAAACACATATACCTCTTAGATAATTTTGCTATTGGCTTACTGTTCATCTGGACGAATCTCAACCAGTTATAAGCCCTCAACCAAAGAAGGATCGAATCACAGACAAGCCAGCTGAGACGACTTACAAGTCGGCAGCCAACGAACTTGCGTTATTTGCCCGAGTGTACAGGGTGTATGTGCAGTCTATCCTGAAGGCCATCGAAACCGCGAATTTAGCAGGTCTCTACCTTTCAGTTTTCAAATCACGTGGTTTTGGAGCTCGGCGACCAGGCGGGTGAACTTGGCCAATCCCTGGGCAGGACGGGCGCAACACGGCTCTGAGCACGCGCGGGCAGGGCCCAATCGCGTGGCTGCGGGGAGGGCGGGAGGCTCCGAGCCCCAATTCACGCGGTCACGCGACCGGGCCCAATTTCACTTCCCTCCCTCCCCTCTCGGGCCAGCAGTGCACGCCGGCGCGGCCAGCTGACCTCCCAACCCCCCTCCCCCCCTAGGGCTGCGGCGCGCGCGGCTCCCCATTGGTCCGCGGGCCGGGGCGCGGGTGTCGCGCGCTGACCCACTTCCCGGGGGCCAACGACCACGCGTACCCCCGCGTACCCCCGCGCCGGGCCTAGACTGCAGCGCCGACCACCCGGCCTGTTAGCGTTGCAAGTATACTTTACCATATCTTTATTTTACTAAGACCATTCAAATATTGGCTACTGACGGTATCATTGCAGTTGTAGTCATTCTGACAGAAAAAAAAATTAAATGCTGAACGCTGATTATTAGGGCCATGCATATTTCGCGGAAAGATTCCGAGACTAGCTGAAAGTTAAAACACTGCGGCATCGTTAGAGACCCGTGAATTTCGCGGATTCAATGACCTCCAGGATAGACTCCAATATCCTCTACACACTCGGGCAAATGCCAACTGTTCATTGGCTGTTGACTTGTGAGTCGTCTCGACTGGGTGGCCTGTGATTCGACATTTCTATGAGTGAGGGTCTCTAATTGGCCCCCAGTCCTCCAGATTAACAGAGAACCAATGACAGAAGCAGCACTAAGGTATAATTATTTGAATTTTAGCATAACACGAAATGAATCCGCGAAATTCACGGGTCTCTAGGCATCGTCCATGTTCCGTGATCGGGTGAATTTCGTTCAGGCGCATGTCGATTGTTACAACACCGATCACAGTGATTAGGTGGGGAAGCAAACGCGTCCTGAGTGGCTCGGGTCAAACAAGGCGACGACTTCTCTCGCAGACGGCTGCCAATAACAAGGGAGAAACCACAGGTGCTGGTATGCCTTGTTGCAGTCTAATCGGCGTTAAGATTTATTCGCGAAAAATGCCTGCCCCTACTAATTATTATTTCACAGGAGAAACTATTTGTTACAGTCAGTCACATTTAATAATAAGGCATTCCATGAAAGTATGTGCAATGCTGAAAACAGCCAAATTTTTGAAACAAAATATTAAAAAAAAAAATTGAAACTATGATGACGTCTTTCAATTACATGTCCTTAGAAATAATTTAAAATAAATACACCAGGAAAATGTGTTTCCAAAATTCTCATTCCTAATTTTACCTCACAGAGTACTATACATATAGAAATTTTGCTTTGCATTAAAAAGTTATGTGTGGAACTATGGTGTGCATCTGACACAGAGCACACAGAAACAAGGAAAGCGCTAATGGCAGAATTCGTGCATTGGAAAGAGAAAGTAGATACCTTGCGATCTCAGTATGAAACGCGCTGTAGGTGACCAGACCCTGGCCGCGAACATCGGCCATCCTTCCGGTCCTACGTTTCGCCATGCCGGATTATCGAGCGTCAGTAAAGTTTTGACGAGAACACCAAATGTGTCAATGGGAAATGTAACCCGCTAGAAAACAGGTGACGTTGTACTGGAATGAAAACCCACAGTTGCGACTTGGCGGCCAAGCTAACAACCGGAAATCAAATGGAAAAAATCTAAAAGCGAGCTGCTCGATTTGTGCCGGATTATAGAATGTGCCGGATCATATAGTTCAGCCGGTACAAACTGTTCACTGTATCATGATTTGAATAATCGGTTATGGAATCGATTCTCCGGAACTATTTGTACTCTTATTTTGGTTTTCATGGTATTTTAATTCTCATTTCGAATGTAAATAGTACTAAGACAATGAATTGATACATTTCTATGTTTTAAACTCATAAATATTCAGTGTGGAATATTAAAAAGTTAATACATACATTTATTCTTCTAAGAAAGGGAGGGGAATCTGAAATAATTTTTTTCTTTGAGAATCGATGCATCTATTACACACCAATAATAGATATATCGGATTAGTCCCCTTCTTCCGTTTGCATTTTACTCATCCACAAGTTGCATACGAATAATGTTGTACATATCTGTGTAGGTTGCTATTATTGCAAATCTATTAAATTTCTCTCTTTATTGTTTTTATGTGATTACTGCTTGATTCCTTTTGTGTAGTTCTTGATGCGTTAAATATATAGCCCATTTATTTTGCTGAAAGCTCATATTTGGCTTGTGGTGACGTACAGCGTACTTTTCTGCGTAATCTCAGTACGTATATAATTTATACTTGAGTGATACTAAATATTTTAAATGCGTGAATTAAAAAAAAAAACATGGTATTTCTGCAATAACTGATCTGGTTGTTTTCTTGCGTAGGACGGGGTCAGAACAAAACATCGACTATTGTTTTCGTCAGCATGTTAGGCGATAAGAATGGTTAAGAAGTTAATTCGACTCAGCTGTGTTCTCATGTCGTTTATTTATGGAATCAGGTTATCGCAAGGCCTCGCAATAGGTCAGTCACTCGCTGAATGTTTTTGTGTCCTTTAGCGCGGGCCATGGTATCGACGCTGGTTTGTACGTTTATTTATTTTCTTCATACAAGCACCCGCAGTTCGATTCGAAAACTGTGTTAGGAGGTCAGTTACGTTTTTAAATATATCAGTAATATATTGAAAATATGATATACACGATTTGACACGTTTATTTGAAAATGGACGAATGTATTTACCTATGCAGAAGAGATAAATAATTTATATAAAGATCATTTATTTTATGAGCTCGTGTGCTATCAACGTTACAGCAGAATACATTTTCTCGCCTCACACATTTAAGTCTCGGCCTTCATCTATTATATGTCTGTCACAAATTAATGTGTATTTCAAAGAAAAACTACTTACATATTGTAGTCGATACCACTGTGCGACTTCTGGAAACAATTTTTATAAAGTTTTTTGTTTCCCTTTTTATCTTCCATAGACCCAAAAACCATAGCCATAACAAAAGTTTATATACATGGAACTTTTTATGTACGATAACTACCACAATATTGTACACAAATCACGACCAAAATAAAGCATAAAATATAGTTTCGGAAAAGCTCTGGCGAGTTTGTTATTGGGCAAAATCCTACAAAAGTTTTGAAAAGGGTTTTGAAAAACACAAAAATTCTATAACTCCCATAATATGACAAATATTGTATTCGCATGAATATCTCGTTAGAGAATACCAAAAACGTTGTCTACATAAATTTTGATACGACTAACCATAATTGCAAGAGGTTAAAAAAACAGGGGTTGGAGGAAAAAATAAAACTCATAACTCCTTTAGTAAGCACAACATGGAGTACATTAAAATTGTTTGTAAACATCATATATATTATCTAAACCCTTTGTCTGAAATAATATTTGATAAGACTAACCACTGCTACAATAGACTCAAAATCCAGGGGTTGAAATTTTAAAAAAAAAAGTCATTTCCGTATTATTTACACTATAGAATCCGTTCTTATTAATTGCAAAGCTGAAATAATTCTTTATACGACCAACCATTACTGCAAGGGATGATACTCAAAGAATCCGGGAAATAATAGTGGCTCTAGGTATCTGAAATTCCTAATGCAGAGTTCCGCGATGAGTGAAGTCCAGTGAGGAGTGCGGTCTGTAAGAACTTGACAGACACTGAGTGACTTAGGAATAAACATTTTTAAGTGCGAGTAAATGGTGATTGCTCATTTTTAATTAAGATTTTTCATTAGTGATGTAAATATTAGTAATCAATAAAACTGTGTAATAAAACTTAATTGGGCTATCCCTTATTAACCCAGTTCTCCCTCCACATAAATCGTAACAATACTGTATAGCAAGTAAATATTCGTTTTGCCGTACATAAACAAATATGTGTTTGATTAAAAAAAAACCTATTGTTCTCTGTGCACCTCTCCCCTCAGAACTATTCCAAGTTTGCTGGTGTGCACCTCTGTTGGTAGGTCTCTTAGCTTGCCTTCCTCTAGCGTGTTTGGGACTCGTTATAGGATATACAGCGTACTATTTTAACTGTCCCCTGTCTCTCTTCGAACATTACTTCAGCAAGTAAAATACATGTGACATATTTTCCAATGGTAATCGGGAGGGGCAGGCATTTTTCGCGAAAAAATAAATTGGAGTGCAACACGGTATACCCGCACCAGCATTTTCTTCCTTGTGATAGGCGGCCGTCTGCGAAACAAATCGTTGCCTTGTTTGACCGAGCCACTCAGAACGCGTTGCATTCCACACTGAATTAATATGATTGGTGTTGCAACAATCGACATGTACCTGCAAGAAAATCACCCAATCACGAAACGCAGACGATACTACAATGATTTAACTTTCAGCTAGTCTCGGAATCTTTTCGCGAAATATGCATGGCCCTAGTAATCGGCTGCTTTCAACTACATGCTCTATTCCTTCACACGCAGTTTTGTTTGGTTCCCATACGAAACTTTGCATTAAGAAGTTCCAGTTTGTTATTATGAGGAAAAGGCGTTAAGTAAGTCAAAAATCGATATGATTAATCTTAAAATAGTAGCACGTACTTCCCAAGAATGTTACTTTATGGCAGCATCATCCAGTTTTATGCGGTATTGATTTCAAGTTGACTAGGCAGCATTCGCAATCATGCGTCAATAAGTTTCAAAATGTCCATGATGCTTGTTGATTGTGTCATGTAACAGCAAGCCAAAGAATAGTTGCAGCTGTATTGGGTAACTGATAAAACATTGGATATGGTCTGGGAAATTCACGTATTCATTTCACCATACGCTAAAATTCAAATACATATATACCTTTGAGCTGCTTTCACTATTGGCTCACTGTTTATCTGGCGAGCTTTGAGCCAATGAGAAAACCTCAACCAGAGGACTATCCAATCACGGACAACCCAGTTCAGACGGCTAACAAGCTAGCAACCAACGAAATGTAAGTCTTTACCCGACTGTACAGAGTATTGTGATGGTCATTGAACCGGCGAATTTTTTATTTACAGTCTCTTGCGATGGGGTACATGCGTAAATATTGGCCGAAATTATGCCGAAAAATAAAAAAAAGTTTTAAAGTGATTATCACTACATTTTGTGAGTTACTTAATGACTTTACACTGCAGATAACGTTCACTAAATATCAAACATTCTTAACGAAGACTTTGGTTTTTTTGTTTCTGTGAAACTTTTATGGTTGTCAAACTTTGATTTGCGGTCTAGGCGGAAGGGGAAGAGAGTTGCAGGCAGGCCAGGCCCTTTTAAATACGCCTGTCTAATCAACTGTCTCGAAGGCGCGTCAGCAATTCTCCCCTACCCCCCTGCCCCCGCGGAGTTAGTTGTTTAATAACGTTTTCCTTCTACGTAGCGTCCAGACCTGTTGGGCGGCTCCTTGCGTATTAAATCTAATCAACTCGCCGTATGCGGGACTGCTTTCGGAGCCTTCGGTGCCCGAAGCGCTGTTCTCTGCGTTACGACTGGCCAGTCTTTTTCTCTCCACGTAACTGCGTGTCGAACCATGCGTGTTTGTGGTTGGTCCACGCCAAATTGTGCCCTTTGGCGGGAATAATAAACTCTTGTTTTTTTTTTGTTCCAATTTGTATGTCTTATTACTTCGCTATTCGTCAAATAACATTGCTATGCCCTGCACTATTATTATTTATTTTTTTTTAGTAAATTAAACAGAAATATTCATGAAATATTACAAATATTTATAAATGTGTACATTTTACATGAAGACAACTGTATCACTGCACAATAGCGTTCTCAGTAATACTGGGTTCGGATTCTTACCCTGTAATTTATGTTTTGTGTTGTCCCAGTTCCTCCAGGAGTTTAAAGTTATTTTGTAAACCGTTCCCTGAATAGCATTCCATTATTAACTGCGCATATTAATAAGCACGGTAAAACAAAATAAAGTGAAATGTTTTAATATTAGATTATCTTTTCCATTGTTTAAAAAAGGGGGGTTGTCTGTAAAGTCGGTTTACGGACGATAATTTTATGTGATAACGTCATAAGAAAGCATTGATGATAAAAATTGCATACTTTTTAATTTTCAAATATTATTTACAGTTTTTGCAAATTTAATTTAAATAATTTGTTTAAATATAATCATGAACAATTAGTTAAAAGGCCCGCCTTAACCTGTTTGATATTATAGAAGATTTTCTCGCACGGTGGTTGGCCGGTTCTTGCACGCTCGGCTCAGGCGGAACGTGACAATGGGTCATGCTTTTTCGTGCGTGCAGCCGGCGTTCATCGATTTATAAGACGTTATCACGTCAAAAAACTATGTATGAATGAAATATTAATTTAAATATTAAATTACCAATTTTCGTAAGAAATACTCAATTTATCTAGAAAGAGGTGTTTTATATACCTATGCAAAAATAACCATAGCCATGTGTTGTACAAAGTATCTATCTTGTATCATCGTAAACTATTTCTTGGCAACTGGTTTCCAAAGGAATCTTTCGTGAAAGTATTGAAATAATTTTTTTTTTCTGTGTAATTATATTAACTTTAGGCCTATATCCTGATGTCGATCACGCGAATCGTTAAAATTGATATAAACTTGAATCTGCCAACTTAACTTCTATCTCTACTCTACCTTATCACTATTGAAGTTTCATATCGTTATAGGCT
This sequence comes from Bacillus rossius redtenbacheri, assembly GCF_032445375.1. Taxonomy (NCBI): domain Eukaryota; kingdom Metazoa; phylum Arthropoda; class Insecta; order Phasmatodea; family Bacillidae; genus Bacillus; species Bacillus rossius. The sequence goes on along the minus strand of NW_026962013.1, from coordinate 33,568,698 downwards.
CGTTCTCATACGCCACGTTAATTTTTTTTTTCCGTTATTACTTTTATATAAGGGTTATTAGAAGCTTTTACCTGGATAACTCTCTTGTAAATGTTGTTCTTTCCACAGTTATTTTCCGTGTAATATCATGGTTGTAAAAAGACGCGGAAGTCTTCGAAATTATCATGACATTTCACACCCATGATATAACACTAAGTGAATATTTGTTGAGAATATTTGTGGCAGAAAAAAAAATGCAAGAGATATAGATATCGAGTTAGAATTTAAGAAAGTTATAAAGAAAAAAACCGAAAGACTCTACATAGCGTAAGAGATCGAGCGTTAATTTAGGTTTTTTGTTAAGGCATATAGATGTTACGCTATATATATATATATATATATATATATTAAAATATATATATTAAAATATATAATATTATCACAGCAGCAAACATGTACCAATGATTTTTTTTTTTTTTTTTTTTTTTTTTTTTTTTTTTTTTTTTTTTTAGAGACTTTTGTAATATTTCAAGGAATTAATTTTTACCTTTAGGGTTTTTAAAGATAATTTATTTGCGTTTTAAATATAAATACGCATCGTTTTTCCTAGCATAAATTGTAAACTAACCGCCCGCCTTGTCAATGAGCTGCCCCTCCACTCTGCAAGATAAACAAAATCCAAGGAATGAGAGAGATAGATAGACAGAGAGAGAATAAAGCGTGTGACCTTGAAACAAGCGATCTACAGCACTCTCACTTAGGAGCTTGGAACCACGAGTATCTTATTTTGTAAAGAAGAGCCATCTAGCGGAGGAGCTGGCAACTACCTCAGTTTTGGATCTAAAATTGGCAGAATAAAGCGTATCCCCGGATGCACCACGAAGCCCGCCGCTCGCCGTATCTGGGGAGCTGAATTGTTGCCCCTTGGATGGGCAGCCCTTCAGGATTTTTCTGACAGTGCTTAGTTTAGGTTAGGTTAGGTTAGGTTAGATTAGGTAAGGTTAGGTTAGGTTATGTTAGGTCACTTTACAAACTAACCACTGTCAGAAAAATCCTGAAGGGCTCTGCCCTTCCAGTAGGCAACAATTCAGTCGCCCCTCCGTATCTCTCGCCAAGGGGCCACTGCCCTTGGCACACCGCTGCAAGGATCCACCGACCTCTCGTACTGGGCTGATAACGCTAACCCATGCCGGAATTTCACCCAACGGAAAGCTGTTTCAGTTTTTAAACAGCCCATTTTCGGACTGGAAAAAAAAGACACCATAACTAGGGACCGGAAAAATTCGCGGGTTCAGTGACCTGTAGGATGAACTCCATAGTTCTACGTACACTCGGTCAAATGTCACCCATTCATTGGCTGCTGTCTTGTGAGACGTCCCAACGTAGCAGCATGTGATTCGATATAGCTCTGTTTGGGTGTTTCTCATTGGCCCAGAGTCATCCAGGTGAGTTGTGAGCCAATAGCAGAGGCAGCACTGAGGTATAACTATTGTATTTTAGCCTATCGCGAAATGAATTAGCGAATTTTTCCGGTCTCCAACCATAACTCAGCCGAGCGGAATCGATCAAAATTCCGATTTCTCTACACCATGAAAACTCAAGACTTAGAAACATAACTTAGAAACACGAAATATAATTTTCTAAGTTACGTGGTTCCAACTTGTAAGTGGTTCGGCGTTGTGTGTTTCTATGTTACGTGTTTTAAATTATGACAATCTTAAGCAGTGTGTTTCTACGTTGTAACAGTTCTAATTAGGTAACTATATTGTGTTTCGGCGTCGTGTGTTTCTAAGTTATGACAGTTCCGAGATATAAGTTTCTAATTAAGATAGTTTTTAAGTAGTTTGTTTCTTTTTTACGACGTTCAAAAGTCGTGTGTCCTGACGTGTTTTTGAGTTAACGCAGATTTGTTTCGATGATTCTAAGTTTCGACTGTTCTAAGTCGTGTTATAAGTTATGTGTAGAGACCGGAAAAAATTCGCGGATTCATTTCGTGATGGGCTGAAATTCAAACATGTGTATAATTCTGCTGGTTCTGCTATTGGCTCGCGGTTTAACTGGAGCTCTCTGGGCCAATGAGAGACTACCGACCAAAGAAGCGTCGAATCACAAGCTACCCAGTGGAGACGACTCACAATTCAGTAACCAATGAACACGCATGTTAAACTTGAGAAGTGCAGAGGATAATGGAGGCTATCCTAGAGGTCATTGAATCCGCGAATTTTTCCGGTCCCTAGTTATGTGTTGTTTCGCCCTAGCCGGAACCCAGCCGACTGCTCTCGGCTCTCGCTCCCTCGCTGCTGGCGCCGTGGTAACTGGAGACCGGAAGCCACGAGGCCCGCTCGCCTTTCACGCGCCCCCGCTTGGGGGGCAGGCCTGCCAACTGCAGCCTTGCCAAAATCCAACACCAACAAGGGAAACTATTATGTATTTCGTTTCTGCTATGATTTTCATGCAAACACTTCAATTAGGTAAAATTATATTCCATTAAGTATCTCACACGGAATTAATTACTTATAATTATAGGGACACCTGTATTTCGCGATTTCATTTCATGTCAAGGTATTTCACAGAACACTGTAGCTTTTTCTAAGAGTCATGGCAAATTGTGAGGGTGCAGCAGTACGGTGACCACATTCTCATCGGCCCCGTCAAGAGCGGGACGACACCTCTCACCGACCTCAGCCAATAACCACAGGAGAAAAGCTACAGTATTTTGTGAAATACCTTGACACGAAATGTATTCGTGAATCCAGGTGTCCCTAGTTATAATTGACTTACAGGTTGGTACTAGTGCTTCGGGTATGCTGGTCCAACCGGTGTAGGCCTATTTTAATCACATGCGAGAGTGCGACTTGCGTAGTGTATCGCATTCTTAGTTTGAAATGTGCATTTTAATTATCATTTAAGGCGGAATTACAACTGCCCGTCACCTCCGTCCGTCATAAATCCGTTAGTCACTTTTTCATCCGTCGAAGTCACGCAGCTAGAAAAGCGATTTACATGACTTTATCCGTCCGTCAAAATATTTTTCCTGAGTAAGTGCTACCAGCAATCAGTGTTTTTCTCTCAGAAAATTATTTCGAAGTTGTTTACCACTTACGTCGTGTTTTTGTACGTATTGCGTTAGTGTATCCTCGGAAAAATTCAGAGTCATGTATCTTGGTTTCAACCATTATTGTCATTAATAATTTTATATAATTTAATACTATTTTTTTTGTTCATCTGTACAACATAATCAATGCAATGCCTCGTTTTTAGTACTGTCCGACTGCTACAAATTGGTTTTCCTGTGAAATAATAATTGGTGTTTAGTAGCGATGATTGTTTTCTGAATAAAATGAACAAAAAGTAAAATTTTAAAATATGAAAACTTATAATAATATCTATGTAATACAAAATAAAAATTTGAGTGTTAACATGCCGGGAAGTATAAATCTGGCAACAGTGGGCGCCAATGGCTCCGTGCTGGAAACTAAGCGTGAGACGGGCTATAGACACTCTCCATGATGGTGCACCCTGGTCCACGGACTACAAGAGGATTGCAGAAAGTCCACACCAGTGGTCTTCAACCTGCAATGTTCTCAGCGAGCACTGATTCTCTTACAGCCTTCACAAGTACGAGGATAAGTACAAGAAATAGCTCGTAACACTACAAGAAAGATATTGTAAGTTTGAACATCACATGGCAATGGTTATTTTTTGCGTATATTTAATACGTTTTTCGAGATAATACTGCGCATGTCTTACGAAAATTGGCGCATTAGTTTACATTTTAATTGGTTTTTCATTCAATCATTTTTTTTTTTTCAAACCATGGAAAAGTTAATCGAATATTCAACAATTATAGTTTTTTTTTGTCGCATCATGCTTATTACGTGCACAGTTATTTCTGGGAACGGTTTGCAAATAACTGTGACTTTTGGAGGTACTGGGAAAACACAAAGCATTGATTCCCGGGTAAGATTTAGGATCCAGTATTCCTCCGAACAAAGCATTTTAGTGATATAGTTGTTGATTTTTTTTTGTAAATGTACAAATTTATGTAATTTTACTTGAATACTTCTGTTCTAGTTACAAAAAAATATATGCTATAGAGTGTACAGGATAACGACTGACAAAATTTTGAAACAAGATTGAATTGGTTTCAACGAAGATGGCAGCGTTGTAGGGTTTACTATATAAGAATATGATGATGGAAAAGGGGAAGGGGTGTAAGTCAACCCCGCCTGCTGCTTGTTTCTGGCGGAAGTCCCCTGCGATTTTTTTATGGCGGTGGAAGGGGGGGGGGGAGAAAGGGACATCGGACGCCGGAGATTCCCTGGAACACTATCGGTTCATCTCCCCCTCCCTTTGCTCCCTTGGCCACCCCTCAACCGCTCGCTTCCGGGTGGTTCCTGTTTCGATCCCCGTGGAAATAACGTAAACCTACACCGCGCCTTTTGGCCGGTCCGCCGACTCCAATGTTTCCGCGCGCGTGCTTCTCTTGTTTTCAAAACAACCCTATGTTTGCTGGCGAATATCCATGCCCCGATGCGGCGGTCACGACTGTCACGAGAATCACGGGGAAAAAATATTAAAAAAAAAAAAAAGAGCGCGTGTGACTCAGTACATGTTTCACTGAAAGTGAAACTTCTTTGGCAATTCAAACCTCGATTTGTAAGTATATCGAAAGGGGTAAAACAGCGTAGAGACAAAAAGAAAAAAAAAAGACAATTTTCGAAATAAACATGAATCAACAAAATTATTACTCACTTCCAATTACTTCTCAGCATATCAATAATTATTGATCGATCAGTAACAATTAATTAATAATAAATATTATTCGCTGTTGAAAAATAATCACAACTTAAAATGTTATTTTAATATTTTCAGGGCCCCAACTGTAACATGTAAACAATTCTAACTACAATTTACATACGTTTTGAAAAGTAAATCAACTTCCATAAATTTTATTTTCAACCACATTTGGAATATTACGTAGCATTACTCTGCAAAACCATTTAGTACACAGTTTTTTTGGCTTTTATTTCTTTATCAAGTATTTAAAAATCCTAACTTTTTATATATTAGAAATTTGATTAAAATAGAAATAAATTAATAAATAAAAATTAACAATATGTTATTCAGATTCACTTCAAAAACTGAGCTGAAAGTCGCGAATGTTTTATTTCCAGCAGCCCTCTCCTAACTTGCATTTTTTTTATGTGTAATATCTTAACTGTCGATATACGGCATTTGGCGGGAGTAAATTCGTGAATGAAACGGAAAGTCGAATGGAACGTGTTAAAATGAATTCAAATTTAGCGCCATCCATTGTATCGATTTCCCGTTTATGTTTTGTTTATATAAATTGACGGTTTTTATTTTGTGTTGATAGAAAGAAACTGTTATCGTTTTGTCTATGGAAATAACAAGAACATGTATGTGTGTAAGTATAAAATAAAATTGTGATTAATTACGAAAAGTTATCAGGTTATGGGCCCAGAGTGCTTAAAATATAAATTGTTGATCCACTGAATGTAAAAGTTGTGCTTCGTGAAAATTTGATCAGACTTAATAAGTTTTTTAAGATGTTTTCTTCGTCAAGTTCGATTAAACCTCTCACAAAGGAGAACTACGATACTTGGGCAATTCAAATCGAAGCTGTGATGGTTAAAAATGGAACATGGGTATACGTAAATGGAAGAAAGCCAAGACCAGAACCAGTTGAAGGTAAGGACGCTTCACTACGAGACCTTGAAAAGTGGGAGGATGAAGATGCTAAAGCAAAATCAGATCTAATAATTGCAATAGATCCCAGTTTATTACGTATGGTAAAAGGTTTAAAAACTTCAAAACAAGTTTGGGATAAGTTAAAGTCAGAATATGATTCCACAGGACCAGTAAAAAGGGCAAGTTTATTAAAACGCGTAACTTCGTACAAAATAAGGGAAAATGATGATTTCCACACACAACTGATGGAGTTTTTCGATATAATTGCAAAACTATCAGCTATGGGCGTTCAGATGCACAATGATTTACAATCAACGTTACTTCTAAACGCACTACCACCAAGTTTTGAAATGTTTAGATGTGCAATGGAGTCTCAAAACGAATTGCCAAAACCGGATGTTCTTCGAGAAAAAATTATCGAAAGGTATGAAGCTAAAAATCAACGAGATACAGACGATTCTGAGGTTATGTGGGTAAGGAAAAATCAGAAAAGTTTCAAGCAATATCGAGGAAGTCCACGCAGATACAATAGTGATTTTAATAGGCCTTTCAAATACAACTGTTTTAAATGTAATCAAATAGGACATAAGGCAATTGATTGTCCCAGAAAACTAAGTGATGATGGTCAAGAATTTTCGTCAAAAGTTGAATCTCAAGTTGAAGATGTGTTCAAAATCAAAGAGAAAATTACCGAGGAATCTTTACATACGAAGATTACATCAAGCGATGATCGATGGTGTCTGGATAGTGGTTGCACGTCTCACATGTGTTGTAATGAAGCAGCGTTTCTAAATATGTCATCAACAAATGGAAAAGTTTTGTTAGCTAGCAGTGCGGAGACTGAAATTGTTGCAAAAGGAACTGCGCAAGTTACTACTACGGATGGGAAAGTAAACAGGTCGGTAAAACTAAATGATACACTGTTAGTAAAAGAATTGAGAACAAATCTGTTATCTGTTGCGAGAATCACTGATCACGAAAATACAGTCACTTTTCACAAAACTGGTGCAACAGTTTTCGGGAAAGATGGTAAGATAAAACTGTTAGCACAAAGAGTTGGAAATCTATACTATGTTTGCGGTAGTAGAGAACAAACAAATGTTGCAAACGATAATTCTGCTAGTTTGAAGTTATGGCATCATCGTCTTGGTCATTTGAATTAAGAAGACTTGTTAAAGATTCCGCGAAAAGGATTAGCTGTTGGAATAAAGCTAAATGGAGAAAAGCAGTTGGGAACATGTGAGGTATGTTTACGAGGAAAAATGACCGCCTTGCCATTTCCCAAGAAATCTGAAAAATGTACAAACATATTGGAATTAATACATACCGACGTCTGGGGACCATCAAGAACAGAGTCATTAGGACACGCTAGGTATTTCGTGACATTCATTGACGACAGCACTCGTTGGTGTGAAGTTCGATTCATTAGAAATAAAAGTGATGTTTTTCGAGTTTTTAAGGAATACAAAGTTTTTGTTGAAACACAAACTGGTCGTAAAATAAAATGTTTGATGTCAGACAATGGTAAAGAATATTGCAATAAGGAATTTGATGATTTCTTAAAGAAAAATGGTATTCGTCGACGTCTGACAGTTCCTTATACACCACAACAAAATGGAATGGCAGAACGAAAAAATAGAACATTAGTTGAAATGGCACGATGTCTTTTGATAAGTTCTGGATTAGGTCATGGATTTTGGGCTGAAGCAGTATCTACTTCAAATTATTTGAGAAACAGGTGCCCAACATCTAGTCTAGACAGTCATTCTCCATTTGAAGCTTGGAACAAAGAAGTGCCGGACTTGAGTAACTTGAAAGTGTTTGGCGCAAAAACATTTGTTTTGGAAAAAGGATTAGGAAAATCAAAATTTGATTCACGATCACAAGAAGGTGTGCTGGTAGGTTATTCTGAAGAATCGAAAGGCTACCGAGTATGGATTCCAGTTGAAAGGAAAGTTGTTGTAGCAAGAGATGTACGAATACTGGAAAACCAATTTTTGAATGAAGAAAAGGGAAGTAAAACCATTGAGAGTAATAAAGATGATTTTGAATGTGTACATATGCAAAATAAAATTCAGGAAGAAAATGAAGAAATAGGAAATGAGCAAATAAATAAAAAAGAACAGGCACAAGATGAAATTTTTCAGCCAATTTTGCATAAAATGCCCGGAAGACCACGATTGGAGAGATTAGGTAAACGAGGAAGACCGCGTAAAATTTATAACACTGGACCAACAGCAAAAGTAAATGAAGATCAAGAAGAATATGAAAATTATAACCATACTGGAACGCAAGGAGTTCTGAGTGATGATGAAATATTTGTTGATGGTGCAGAAAATGAAATTGACATACTCGACGAAGCAAACTTGGTTAACATAACACTGAAAGAAGCTATGACTGGAAACGAAGCAGCTGAATGGATGAAAGCTATCTCTGAAGAAATTCAAGGTTTGATAAAATATAATACTTGGGAAATAGTTAAACGTCCTAAACATAGAGCAGTTATCACAAGTAAAATTGTTCTTAAAAATAAATTAAAGCCCGATGGAACACTTGAGCGAAGAAAAGCAAGAGTTGTAGCTCGTGGTTTTACGCAGCGACAAGGGGTTGATTTTACTGATACATTTGCTCCTGTAGCAAGATTAGATTCAGTTAGACTTTTGATGGCACTGGCTGCTCGTGAAAAACTGCCAGTTTTTCAATTGGACATTGTCGCAGCTTATTTAAATGGAAGTTTAGAAGAAGAAATATTTATGGAACCCCCACAGTACATTCAAGAAGCTTTACAAGAAATAATTACAAATGATGGTATAAACAGCAAAATAGGAAAAGAAGCTCAAAAAATGCTCCTGACACTAGCACAAGGACATAAAGTTTGTAAGTTAAGGAAAGCGTTATATGGTCTACGACAAGCTGGTCGTCAGTGGCATAAAAGATTAAGTGAAGTGTTGCAAGGTATTGGACTTATTTCAGCCGCAAGCGAAACTTGCTTATATTACAACATGAGTGAAGATCAGTATACGATTTTAGTTGTCTACGTTGACGATATTTTGTACATATCAAAGAATGAAAAGAAGCTAAATGAAATTAAAACTGGTCTGGCAAAAGAATTCGAAGTAAAAGATTTAGGATTAGCACGACACTGTTTAGGAGTTGAAATTAATCAAGAAAATGGTGAAATTATATTGAGTCAACAAAAATATATAAACGATCTTTTGAAAAAATTTAACATGGAAGAATGTAATCCTGTAAACACTCCCTGTGAACATCAAGCAAAGTTACCAGATGGAAATTCAAATCGAAAAGGGAGTGAAGAAAAACCATTCAGACAATTAATTGGATCATTGATGTATTTGGCAATCGCTACTCGTCCGGACATTACATTTATTGTAAACAGATTATCGCAGTTCAATGAAAAGTACCAAGATATTCATTGGTCAGCAGCTAAACGTGTATTACGTTATTTACGAGGTACCCAAAATTATGGCCTAGCATTTAAGGGGCCCGCCTCGTCAGGGGTGTGTGTGTGTTAGTGAGGAGGGATGATAAGCGCGACGCTTGCTGGTGCTTCCAGCGCGGTATAGCCTCTAAGCGCAAGTCTCTGAACTGGCGCGCATTCGTCTCGTCGTCACAGGATAACTGTGAAATTTGAGCGGTGGCCGTAACATTATATGGCGGAGATATGAAGATAAAGGTGTTATGCAAGCCCCTTAAGTACTTTCAAGAATCTGTACTGATTGTTTTATGCCTAAAAATTACTCTGAAAACACGCGTTTTAGGCATTTTAACGCGTCTAAAAATACAGTTTAAAAACTTAATCCGAAATTAAAAGTACTTTTCGGTCCTCAGCGTACTCTTAATGCTATTCGTAAATAGGCCCCACTCGGATATCTTGAGTAGTTTTGAAATCGCGTTGTTTTTCCTGAAGCTCTGCACACCGTATGTGTGCCCAGGTAGGCGGGCCCCTTAAGGGGATTGGTGCACCAGCATCGTATTAAAAAAAAACAATATATTTGTTAATGATTCAGCTACTAGAGAAGATTTGAACCATTCTGGTGTAAAATTTTTTTTTAATTTTTTTATTTTAATTAAGTTATTGCTGATTTTCGGGAATTTTTTAAATTCAATCTTTATTAATAAACTATAAAGAATTCAGTGGTAAAACTTTCGCAGATAAATTTTCAGACACGGGAGATATGACTGTGACCATTATTTTATCTGTAATCATTATTAATTTAACGTATTTACAATTTGAATTTTAATAAATGAGCTGCTACGAAATTGCGTGATATTCATTTGCGAATTTAATAACATTCGCGTTTTCATTTATAATTCAAACGCCAATATATCTGTCGGCTGAATGATTGACTTTATTTTAGTCTTTAGCTTATTGCAGTCGGACCTAAAGTAAAAACGTAGCTGTAGAAGTTTGAGCAGCGTGCAAGCTCGGATACGAGAAATTATGGAGCGCGCTGGACAGTAGTGACACCTTGCGACAGTTTCCCGAACTGTTTGCAGCCAGTGTTTTCTCTCGTTCCCACCCTGCCTCAGCTGTCTGCTGTTTACGAAGGGGAGACGGGATTTCGCGCGAAACTGATATGAAGGTCAACGTACTCATTTTCAGTAGATAAGAGAACGTGTTTGGTCTAGCTCGGCGTATAATTGAATGGTTATTCTCTGTTATTATTTAGCACAGTGATTTAGCTAGATGTTTTTTGTTGTAAGTGTGAGATTTATTCAGGAATAAAATGCCGAAGAAACCTCCACCAAGCATAGTACACAAAAAAACAAAACTATCGAAAGCCATTACAGCGCTTAGAAAAAAGAATAAAGAAAGATAAGAGATTATTTTATTATAGCTTTTTTACCATACATTTATTTTTCAGAGTTGCGTATGTACAACGCGATGGACGCGATGCGACAACAAAAAGATGTGTAAAATTGTAAACATGCTTTTTTTTTCCAACAATGCGTGAACCATTCATAAACTATACTCAACATGTATCCGTATGATTACGTTTGAATTTTTTTTATGACAGGCATCAATGTTAACAAGTTTATTAAGCCACAATATACTTTTTTTCAGAAAAATAAGTGTAGCAGAAAACACTCAACATAGTCTCACACAAAATCAGTTTACATGAATGCAGTTTTAAGAAGTAAGCTACGTAAATATTAGTTAAACATTATTTAATATATGCTGGTAACGTTTCCAAAGTATCAGCTTCGCCTTCATTCACGAACAATATTCGTGGCCTTATTTATTTATTTTGCTGGCGTTTCGTTGGTGACTGTTAGGACTGCAAAATTAGTAAACATTTTTCACCCTATCCTGAGTTAAATCTAAGTGTGCGCGGTTAGATGAGGACCAGATGTGTATCATGCTTAAGCCTTTACACTCTACTCAGGGGTGCCCACAAGGGGAGGGGGGGGGGGGTAACGACGCAGACTGCGTCATTAAAATTTCAGGGGGGGGGGGGTGGTTAAAAGACGAGAAAAATGTATATATTATTTACATAATTATAGCTTCTAATGTGAAAATACGATTCTGGTGCTTTGATAAATGAAAGGGATCTTGTAAATCAAATTGGCAACCCCGCACTTTCCTCAACAAAAGCAGTTTGGCATCTGTCGGTTCAGGATGGAAATATTACCTGATATTACCAAAATTATTATTAGAAAATCAGTTTTAATTAATGCAAAATGTGATAAAATATAATACTAAAAAAGTATAATATTATAAAATAATTGAGTAAATCATTTAGAAAATGGCATAAAAAAATTCGGGGGGGGGGGGCATAATAGGTTTAGGGGGGGGGGGTGAGTCATAGTGTTTGGGGGGGGAGGTGGGCACCTCTGCTCTACTCATGCGGGTATTAACCATGCGCGTAAGGGCGTGTTGCCAATGACCTGTACGATAGTCAATCCTCTACGGACTCGAAAAATGTCACCTGCTCATTGGCTACTTGACTTGTGACAACTGTTTGTTATAATGCCTGTGATTCATCGTTGATTTTGTTGAGGAGTTTTCAGGGATTCAGAGCCTCCCATTTAACTGTGGCCGAATTGAAGAAGCAGTACAAATGTTACATGCTTGAATTCATAGCGAATGGAAACCACAAATATTTACTGATGTAGTGGTTGGTAAAAAAAAATATTATTCGTATCGCGTCCATCGCTTCGCGCCATGGTGGCTCCTATATTATATGGATTTACAAAATATAACGATTCATTTACGACACTTAAGATAAGGTGTGTAGGATTTTAAGAATTCACTTGAATTAATATTTAAGAACATATTTCAGGATAACTTGTGAAGACGCTCGTACAGACGGCACCGGTTGTGATGACTCATTGTTAGCGACACCTGTATTTCGCGAATACATTTCGTGTCAAGGTATTTCACAAAATACTGTAGCTTTTCTCCTGTGGTTATTGGCTGAGAGCGGTGAGAGGTGTCGTCCCGCTCTTGACGGGGCCAATGAGAATGTGGTCACAGTACTGCTGCACCCTCACAATTTGCCTTTCCTCTTATAAAAAGCTACAGTATTTTGTGAAATACCTTGACACGAAATGTATTCGCGAAATACAGGTGTCCCTACTCATTGTTACCAGAGCAGGGGCCATCTCGTGTACACGAAGTGGCATGCGAAACCTCAACACAACTCGAAAATCAGTGAGTGTTACATTGAAATGTGTCCGCTACAAATGTTCAGGAATTATAATTTTGAAATCGAGTAGAAATATTCCTGCAATTAGCATTAGGTATATTTTAATAGACATTGAAAGCGAATCATTAAGTAGCTTCAAGATCCAAATACCGGAATACAGATAGTCTGTAACAATACAGACCTCACCGACTAGATATGGTCCAGATTTTTAATACTAACACATTTGAAAAAAAACTGACTAGTTAATGAATATGTTGAAATTTTGTAAACCTGTTACTTAAGATGATTGGTGATGTAATAATGTCTCTTGTAAACTACATAAGATTTTAACTGCTTTTATTTCTCCATAAATTCGCAAATCACCATGGCGGCCAATTTACGATCACGATTTAGTTCTTAAATTTTAAATTAGTTTATTTGTTGAGAGCCTGGTACAATGTATCTGACCACTAAAGCGATCCGAGCCGCGTAGTGTATACTACTGCGAGGTTGCAGAAGTAGGCTCGGGTCGGGACGAATTTCACTGTGAAGAAACAAAGGTTTTAAATACATAGAAAATTATCCCAAAGCCGAAATTTGTACAGTAGTAGAATGAACATTTCTTAGTAACACGTCAAAAGTGTAAGTACTGCCGCAAACCTTGTGTGTCACACCGAAAACGAGCAGTTAAGTCCAAAATTAAATTTTTTTTGCAACGATCCACAATATTGGATATTGCAAATGCAGTTTATGGAGTAGACCTCAGTATGGAACCCAAAATAATCTAGAAACATTGCCCTATCTGAGGATAGTGATAAAAAGCACAAAGTTTAACATGTTTCTATAAAATAGACCTTTTAAATCATTAAAGTTAACGAATTCACTTTCATTCAATTTTAAGGAAATATAAATACATCTTACATAAACTTAAAGAGCCCAACGTGGAAATCGCTTAAAGTAATCGTTGTTGCATATTTATTCATCTTTAAATTGGTATATTTTTTAAGTGTCTCATACAATTAGTCTGACCACTAAAGCGATCCGAGCCGCGTAGTGTATACTACTGCGAGGTTGTCGAAGTAGGTTCGGGTCGAGACGAATTTCGCTGTTAAGAAACAAAAATATTTTTAATACATGGAAAATTATCCCAAAGTAAAAATTTTGTACAGTAGTAGAATGAACATTTCTTAGTAACACGTCAAAAGTTTACCGATGAAACCTTGTGATCACACCAATAAATGAGCAGTTGAGTCCTTAATGATAATTTCTACAATGATCCACAAAAATGTTTCGTAAATTTAATAACTTTAATACTTTTTTAAGTCGGTTCTCATTATGGCACCAAAGTAATATAAAATAATGTCCTACATGGTAGCTGTGATAAACACCTCAAAGTTAAAACGTCCTATTATTAAATTGGTAATTTTAATCATAAAAGGTAAGAAAAAAAATATATTTTTTTATAGAAATTTGACTACATGTTACATAAATATGTTGAGCGTAACGTCAAAATCACTTCATAAATATTGTCTGTGTTTTTTTTAAGGTTTAAATGTGTATATTTTGAGTGTCTGGTACAATAGTCTGACCACTGATGTATTTCAAGCTGCGTAGTGTGTGTGCAGCAGTGTTAAAGTCGCTCGTGCTGGGAATTTTTTGCTCCAGAAAACTAAGGTTTTTAATGTATGGTAATTCCAGACTGAATTTTACTCTGAAAGAATAAAAGTTTCCTAACTGCAAGTGATTTTTGCTGCAAACGTAGATAAAAATCTTCCAGGATGCAATTTGCTTAGGTAAAAATGTTAGTATGATCGACTCTTTAATTTCTAAATTATAAATAAATAACAACAATAGAACTTCCCGGAAAGTTGTGATAGACTGACGATATTGCGCGAGTAGCAGACCCGTACGTGACTACAGAGAAAGGCTATTTTCCTTGACCGTTAGGATTTCTGGGACGAACACCCTCTCACAGCTGGGGTCATAAAATACGGTCAAACTCTTGCAAAAACATCCACCACCGCTCTTTGCCACTAGCAATTCAACGAAGTAAGCTAGGCGCAGCACTCCAATGAATTAACTTAGAAAAAAAAATTACTAAATATGTAATTCTATCAATACATTTTACAACACAACTTATGTATTATTTATTTTCTGGAAAAAAATAATATTATCATCCGAATTATGTTAAAAGTGACAAAACTCAATAAGCACATTAACGGTGTATCGTTTTCTTCAATTGTTATATAGTAAAATAATTTCATACAATTAAATATATATATATATATTTTATAATATAGGCTACATTAAAATTTTGCACAGTTCTGATCTAAAATAATTTAATGTATTAGAAATAAAAAATAATTATATTTTTTGGTATTAAAATAATTTTTAATAATAAAATTTTTGTAACAAAATACGAACACACATATATAAAACCAGAGGTCCTCTAGAATTTTGATTTACAAGTTCCAAGCAGAAATTGTTTATTGTTAATTTTATTGTATCAAAAATCATTCATATATAAAAAAATAATATGTATATCTCAATAGATGTAACATGAATACACCCTATCATATGCATTAAATATATTTTAAGTAATCCATAAATAAGACCAAGTTTATTGAGTGTCGCAGTACGCAGCGTGTTTCAAAGCCCGCCGGCCGTGAAAGATCAGTACGGCCGCAGTACACTGCAACGCTCGGGCAGCTTTAATGAGGCAACTAATTATGCTAGACTCTTTATAAATATACTTTATTAAAGCTAAAAGTATAATTAAAAACATTTATTTAGACATTTTTTCGCATTGGGCTCTTCAAATCGGTGTAAATCGTATTTTTATCTGGGTGGCAAAGATAAAAAAAAAATATGTCGTGAATTAATCGCTTTATATCATATATATTAAAAATTTAAATTTTTTCTAACATTAATGGGTGTATTAAAGTTTCTAGATTATTTTGGTAAGTTTATGGACAGTCTAAATTAAAAACTGTATAAATGGGTAGCATTTTAATACACTGATGCAAGTTGCTGTCACCTAGGACTTAAATGCAAATTTTCGGTGATAACGCACAAGGTCTACAGCGGTAAACTTTCGGTATGTTATTAAGCATAGTCAACTCTACCACAGTACAAAAATTTAGCTTTGGACAAATTGTTCACAGGTTGTCTTGGTTTCCTGGAGTAACACGAAAGTTTACGCGGGGAAGGGCGGCTACCTGATCCGAGAATGAAGGATAAGGCGAGATGGGAAGCGATAAGAGCTGGTTGGGTGTCCGTGTTGGAGAGAGAGAGATAGAGAGAGAGAGAGAGAAAGGCGATATTGTGGAAGACCTTCGAAAGATTCCCGCTAGATGGCAGGCCTCAGAGCTGCAACATTCGACAACCTCCCCTCACAGAAGCTCTCTCGCCACTAACTTGCCAAATCTCACCCGCTAGCTTATATACGTGCTGGCTGGCCGTACAGTAGTAATAAACAAGCAGTTATAAAACACTTAAGCTCATTTCCAACAAATTCTGACGAATGACTGTTTTTTGTCCTGCACCAATCCCCTTAAGAGGCCGTGTCAGTAAATGTTTATTTCCAATATTCTGCTCTAGAAGTTCTCTCTTTTAACAGTGAGATTTAGTGGCTTTTTCAACCGAAGGAACTGTAGCCGCAGCGCGTGATAAAGCTACTATACCCTTATCACAGGATTAGTGGGACGGTTGACAGCTCGAGTTTACTCGACGAAAAATGTATCTGGTTCCTCGACAATCTAAGAGGATGACAATCTGACCGGCGG
The DNA here is from genome assembly GCF_032445375.1 of Bacillus rossius redtenbacheri. Taxonomy (NCBI): domain Eukaryota; kingdom Metazoa; phylum Arthropoda; class Insecta; order Phasmatodea; family Bacillidae; genus Bacillus; species Bacillus rossius. Next base: position 33,552,569 of record NW_026962013.1, on the reverse strand, counting down.
CTCACTAGGAAATTGCGGATGCAGGGATTCAGAATCAAGAAACCTCACTTTAACAAATGTAGTATGAGTCGTATCTAAAACTAAAACTAAAAATTTTAATACTTTAAACGTATCGGAATACAATTAATCTTCAAACATGTGGTAATTATTCTTTATCTGGATGTAATAGTCCGTGAAAAATAATGTTAGTTGACATTAAAAAGTATACGAAATTCATCATGTAACGTTTTAAAAGGATAATAACATAAATGCATATGCTTATATATTGCATATGCATCACACACAATCTAAATACAATCTCACTTAAGTCAGACTACCTAATTTTTTACAATGCACCATCATACAGTTTAACAGAGGTAGGTGAACCTCTTATCGACGTTGTTTCAAAGAATTTAAATTTACAAATATTACTATTTATCTTAATACGATATGTAGCCTACCTTTATGAATACGAACTTACAAAAAAATTATTGAATTTATCACATTACACTTTAACATTACACAAGACTAAAAAACTAACAAAACTTAATTTTATACATTGCTGTAGCATATTAGAAGACGAAATAACTCACAAGACTAACATTAAGAGGGCTGCATTACAAATTTACTTTACAGAGAAGAAAATATCCTTTCAAGATATTTCATTACCTCATTGATTACATAATACTGCCGTTGATGTGATCGTAGATATAAAGTATTTAAAAAATATATTCCATTATGTTTATGTAAATATTTTGAAAACGTTATTGCTTAAAGATGCTCATTATTTAAATAATAACGAATCTTTTACTTTTATGTACTGAACAAACAAAATACTTATAAGTTAATAAGAATAAGCTTAGTTGAGTAACATCTTCAATTTGTATTGAATTCAATGTACATATCGAAAATCATGTACAATGAATGCAAAAGATTGAATTCAATAAATATTTGATCTTGTGAAACGGCCATAATATTGATGTAGATTAGGGACCGGAAAAATTCGCGGTTTCGACGGCCTTCAGGATAGACTGCACATTCCCCTGTACACTCGGGCAAATAACGGCAGTTCATTTGCTGCTGACTTGTTAGTCGTCTCAGCTTGTTTGTCTGTGATTCGATCCATCTTTGGTTGGTGTTTTATAATTGGTTGAGATTCGTCCAGATGAACAGTAAGCCAATAGCAAAATCATCTAAAAGGTATATGTATTTGATTTCTAGCCTATCGCCTAATGAATCCGCGAATTTTTCCGGTCTCTATTAATTATAGATGCTCACATGCATCGTGAGAGTCCGTATAAAGCCTATTACAATTCTATAAGTATACATTAAAATGATTTTAAAATATACATGTGTAATATAATTAAAACTTGTTTAAGTAAGATCATCACAAAAAAAATGAAAATCCTTGAACAGTAAGTGATGTTTTATAAGATTTTAACAAAACACACTTACAATAAGAGAATACTAATCATACCACATAATTCAACACAAAATATACATTCCAGTAGGCGCTACGTAAAAACAACTTCTATTTTTATGCTGATAACTCTGCATTGTTTTATATATATATCATTATTTCTAACTTTTAATATTCTCTACACATTAACTGAAATTACTTATTTACAGAGTCTTAGCTAATGTTGGTCTGTACCACATACAGTTCGTACGATATCTCTACGCAAAACACATACAGTTCATTATTAGTAATATCAATTATATTTCATGAACATAATGAAATTAGTATAGACCCTAGGTTGTTCACTGTTAATTGAGTACTTCTGAAGTATTTTCATTGTGAGTTAACATACATACCAAATGCCATTCTTCCAGTAAAGTTACAAAGAAGACAAGATAATATAAATATGTAGGGGAGAGTAGGGTATAACGGGGTACTTAGTATAAATCGCTTAAATTTATTGTTTTAATATTGCGGTATATGTATGAAACCATCAGCATGCGTAGATTATAATGTGAGTTTAATTCTGCAACTAGTACCGTGTCTTCTGAAATATTATTATTGCAGAGATTTTTCATTATTTGAATGTATGCACACTACCCTGTTTTACCCAACTGGTTGGGTAAAACGGGGTACAGAAAGCAGATTTTTAAATGATTAAATATGTGCATTATAAAAAATTCTGAACAACATGTAGTATGACAAATAAATAAAATTGTCAGTAAAAATATGAGAATTAAAAAAAAATCAATTATAAGCCTTCACCTTACATGTTCCTCTGTATTTACAGTAAAACTTCACAAAAACATTGGTTTGCGGAAAATCACAAACATTGTTTGAACAACAATAACACAACACTGTTAATTTTGAGGAAGTGGTTAGTCTAATAGCATAATCTAATTATGTATAATACAACCTTGCATATGCGGTTAACCCAAATATCTGACAAAACATATGATTGTTTAATTAGCCTAATATGACTTAGTAGGCCCGTCAGAACACAAAATAAGGCCAGAGTCTATATTCCAAACTGGCAGAAATCACATTCAAATGGCCTACAGTCATCTGTGTCTACACCAGCACATCCTTCATGGCTCCAAGAATGACACTTTAAGCACTGCACCCGACTTTCGGCTGATTTTGAAGTGGAGAACTGTTCAGCGCAATGCATGCAAGGAACGTCATCATCATCAGACACACGCAAAGTTACTGTTGGTATGGATTTGTTGCTGTCTTCTTTATTCTTATGTTTTTTAGAACTGTTTTGTGATTTAGACACACCAGCATTTTTCCTTTTTAAAGATTTTGGTGAAGCTGACTGAATAATAATTAGTTCGTTCTTATATGGCGAGTCGGTTAGCACAGCTGCCTTGCCCCGTCGTCGTCCTCTTCCTTCTGCAGGTTTCTTTTGGCATGGGGAATCGGCATCACTGTAGTCGGTGGAATTGTGAAGCTACCGTTTGATGAAGCACTTCGATTGTTTTTATCAGATAGGCCTAAACGAGATTCAGTTGGTGAAGATACCAAACCAGATGTCCCAGGAATATTACCAACACTGACATTTCCATGGGACTCTGAAGGCCTTGTGTAAGCTCGGTCAATTGTTGCAGCAGTCACTGGAATATCACCTACACTTGTCATTTTCACTCGGTTCTGAAGGCCTGGAGTTAGCTCGGTCAGTTGTTGCAGCAGTCAGTGGAATATCACGGACAGTGTCATTTCCACTCGGTTCTGAAGGCCTGGAGTTAGCTCGGTCAGTTGTTGCAGCAGTCAGTGGAATATCACCGACAGTGTCATTTCCACACGGTTCTGAAGTCCTGGAGTTAGCTCGGTCAGTTGTTGCAGCAGTCAATGGAATATCACCGACAGTGTCATTTCCACTCGGTTCTGAAGGCCTGGAGTTAGCTCGGTCAATTGTTGTCTTTTGGGTGATTGTATAAATGTACTGTAGGTAACTCTGTATAACATTTAGTGTGCATAAAAATACTATTTTTAATTTTAAAAGTCATTTGCACAATTGATCGAAAAGATGGTTAAAACAGGAAATTGGTTGGGCAGAACGGGGTACCACCCCGTTTTACCCATTACCTGTGTACCCTGTTTTACCCTACATGCAGGTTCTCAAGCAAAAACGAAAACAGAAAATCTTAACACCCGTCAATTACATCGGTTACTATGGCACAACATAGCAAATATAATACTTTACTTGAATACAACTTACCATAAAATATATCTGCAACCACTGATTAAATATTGTATAGCCAATACACGCTAAACATTTTAGTGAAACATCATAAATTTGTAATTTCCATTATTACGCACGAAAGAATACTGTGCGACACTTCATACTACCTCACTCTAGTGACGACGTGTAGAGGAGTAACTTACCAAACGTACACACAGATAGCAACACGTGTACGGAAAATAACAGTGGTACCCCGTTCTACCCAACTACCCTGTTTTACCCAACTCTCCCCTATGTAGTACCATATTTTAAACCCCTATTAAATGAATCTCTATTCTGGACTATTAAGTAATAATTTTTATTAATGTTATTTATAACTTAAATAAAATGACAACTAACAAATTAGTAAAAAATTATAATTACGTGCGATATAGTGTGACATTTGTACTTGGACGGCAAACGAATATAATAAAATGTCTATGACAATGTTAACTTTACTCATTATTATGGAAAGAAACAAAATGGGCAGATAAGCATATTCTACGCTGACATTTAAAAATGCTCAATTTAAAATGAACATTCCAAGAAAATTTATTTTATATCACCACAAAAAATCAAACTGCGGCGTCATTTTCCCGATGACAAAGAAAAAAGTTGTATGGTCGCGAATAATACATTCGTATGGCGTCACATCAGCGGAATATTCCCTTGGCATAAATGTGTGAATTCTGTGGCACTAATGGAGAAGTAAACCTTCGCTCGAACACAAAAACAAATGAACGAACAGCTTTTTTTTTTTTTTTTTTGATAAGATGTGTAATCGGAGACCCCTGGGGTGGTTGAAGAGTGTCAGGTCGGTCGCCAGACCAGATAGTAAAAGCTCAGGGGCTGAGGATAGAAAAGGCATATCTCCAAATTATTAAGTATAAATGTTGTCATGTCATATTTAAAGACTTGATTACACCCAGGTTTTTAAACCCATCATGATCATGAAGACACTGATCGGAAGGTAATGTGCAATACATTTCAATGGCGTTTTCAGTTTTTGCTAAATAATTATAAATATAAGCAAAATTTCAATGTATCTGGACAAATCAAAATATTGATAATATTATTTTCATCACAGAAATAATATATGATATGATAAATAAATTTGAAAAAAGCGGTTATGTTAAATGTATTGTATACTTTCAGTAGGCAAAATTTCCGGCCCCTACCTCTTATAGACTTTGAGAAAAACTGCCTTTTAAAATAACATTGATATAGATAGGAGCGCAAATTTGTGACACGGCCTCTTAAGGGGCCTCCCTAGTAAAAATGTTTAGCGCGGTGGGCCACTGGCCACGTGCTAATGCCAGTGGTTGGGCGTGGCGATATACCTGAGCCTGTCGCCTGCGCCGCGGTGGAGGGGGGAGAGGGCGTTTCAGCGAGGGGGGCGGAATAATGGGAGGGTTGTCATTGTGTGGACTTATACCTGCGTTATCTGCGAACAAGATCGTGGTAAGAAAGGTGACTGTTTTTCCCTTTCGCTACATTCAACCAAAAGATAATGTTCTCATATTGCCTTGCTTGCTTCCTGACAGTGTTTATTAACTTGAAACATTAAATTAGTGTTGCGATCCAGTCCATATCCATTAAATGCAAACAATCGTCAATTCTGTTTAAAACATTTATTTTTATTTTTTAATTATGTTCTACATAATTAATAGATTTAAATACATTACAAAAAATTGTCACCAAAAATTGATGCGTTAGCTTGTGTTTTCAGAAAAAAAATTGTAAAAATTGTTATAATTAAAAAAAAATTTACAACGTTATACTTTAGAACTGACATTTGTGTGATGAATGGTTTTGCACGAACATTATGCTTTCATTCATAAAAGTCTTCCGCACCGCGACGAGAAATCACGTCCTACTAATAGATTGAGTAATAAAACTGGGAATAAAATGATGAAAATAATATTAAATATTTTTACTCTTAGACACAAATCAACTTTTGAAATCGCAATAACGACAAACAAATTTTTAACTTACTTCCTGAAGAAAAAGTGCATGTCAAACTCACTTTAAAATTCTGTAGAGAAAAAAATGTCAGGAACAAACAAGTGATCCCACCAACGACACATCGTCAACTTTGTATTCTAGGGTTCACGTCGTATTTAGTTACACTAAATATTACAGCATATTATTATTTTCTGGCACTTATTACATGTTTAGCATTTTATTTTTTTAATATTTTTTAATGACTTTAACGTTGCATAATATGATGAATAAATATACACGAATGAACTGGAATCCCGTTCCGAGTTACATACAGACTGTTTACGAGCAGTGTAAATTTCTTAGCTGTTGCAACAGCGGCCTACAGGTGGATTCAGACTGCAGGCTTAGTCAGTCATGCTGAATCCACCTGAGTTCAGATTTTATCGAAGACAAGTGCGGGTGGTATGTAAGAACTCAGTGTGCACTGACTGTTGTGCTCAAGGTGTCAGTGAAATGTATAGCTGGAATCACGGGCGAAAATCTGTAGGATTCCCTTGAGGCCCGCGCGATAACGTGAAGATTTTGCAAATCCAAGCGGGCCCCCTCCGATGGGCTTTTTTTTTATTTCAGGGAGGTTCGGGCCACCCTGAGATTCTCCCCTCCTCTCGGAATGTACACATGCAGCTGGAATTAATTTTTAGCCAAGTACGTCATTTGGTGCTGAATTTAGGCTGTCAAAGAAGATACGAAACATGGCTGCTTTGATAATTGACGATAACTCCTTTTTATTGTGAAATAGTACCCATCTACAACGAAATCCCTACATATACCACCACTACTGTTGGGGATTTTCTATACAAACTATCAAAATAATTTTGGTTTCGTCACTGTCACTAGCTGTTATTGTATCATACGAAAACATGTTTGTTTTGTGTATTAATTTACGGTATTCATCTCTGTCAAAAAAAATCCTTTTCGATAATAAAGTGTAAGCAAGGTAGAATATAAGGCTAATTTTAAAATAAAAATTTAATAAAGTATTTTTTGCTTGCAGTAGTTCAAATTTTTGAATTAATTTTGTTGTTTGTTAAAAAAACCCTTCTAAAATCAAAGAAACTACCTACTTCCTAAATAGTTAAATAGCGCTTTAAGAGTTCACACGCTTTTATAAATATTTAAACGCCAACATTTCAAATGTAGGTTTCACATAATGATAAAATCTTATCTATTTTCATGGTTACGCCTAATGGAAATAATACACAACAATTCGTCATAAATGTGTTTTATGCTTTTAATAACTACTCTACACATGAGCAAATTTCGATATACATAAAACTAAGGAACTCTGCATTACATTTTAAATCTGTGTACGACACTAACAGAAATTGAAGCATAAAATAACATTTTTATTTTTTAATTAATAAGTATTTCATCAACGTGAGCTATGCTTTCATCTCAATGAAGCCACGCTACATAGAGGAAGTGCACATGTATTCAGTCATAACAACAGACCCTGCGGATCACCGAGTAAACTAATGAATAGAATTCATAGCATTACCAGGGTTTTAAGACATATTTTCGCTTCTACTCAATCGCAACATCTCACTTAGCATGTATAATGATATTGTTTCAGTAAACATAACATAAGACATATTCGCCCCATGTACAGTAGAGGAAACTAAAATGTTTGGAACACTGTAAACTAATTGTATTGTCATTTCTGTAGTCGCTCGAAGCGGCAAACTATGTATTATTGTTCAATAAAACGAAATATTGAAACAAACAAACAATAACATTACGTTCAGACAATTCGTTTCGTGAAGTGAATGTAATAAAATACACAAGACAGTTTCTTATAAATACACACACCATTACCAACACACAATCCCATAAAAATCATATAATATTCCATGTCGACTTAAAATTATTATCTATTATTCACCATGATAATTTCTTGCGGGTAGCCAGCAGCAAAGGGACACAATTTTTATTCATTTAATTAACTTTGACCAATCTTGTAAAACCTGGCATGAGCAAAGTAAGCTAATTCACAATTTTATTTTGCGTCACAATATTAAACATCAACTAGTAATGAATTAAGAGTTTGCTTCGCTTGGTAGAACATCGAATATAGTCATCTCCAGGTATTAAACTGAATTTTGAAAGAGGGACTCAAGTTTCTGAACAAGTTGTTGACTTTCCTGATGATCCATCGACAGTTCGTAAACGGTCTCATCGTCGGGATGTCGATCTTGGGACCTTTTTCCTCACCATAGACCCGTGGTCTGTTCTACCATTCGCACAGCTATCCCAACCTATACAAATAGCCGAGTGCTACTACTCCCGTTGCTTCTATCAAGGAGCTCGCCCGCAGTCGTACTTCCCTATCCAGCCTGCGTAATACACGCGTCCTACCTGCTAGCCGCCAAGAACGCGTCCATTTGTGAAAAAGCCTCACCCGCTAACAAATACTAACTCATTAATTATAATATGCAAAACATAAAAACATTACATATGCGATAAAACAAAATTTGCTGCTGTCATAAGCCGAAGAAAAAGAATCAAGTTGAAATACCTATAACATAGACAGATAAATCTAAAATAGAGTTATCGATAGTAATGTATGTCATATTACACTAAATACGTGTTCTTACTAACAACCGAATTTAAAAATAATATAAATTACTTTTTTTTCTTTTTCAACCATAACCGCATAGACGAAACAATAATTTTGATAAAACATTTTGTATAATTATACGACAGGACTAAAAGTACATTGTACGTAATAAGTATTTGCTTATAGGAATTAATGCTGCAGAATATACTAATAGATTCAAATGCATAGAATTTAATATATTTTGGAATTTATTTGGCAATATGCATGTACAAAAGATTGAATTTGAAATGAATTATCTATTTTTAACTACAAATATAATTTTATCATTTCTCACTTTCATTCAAACTTCAGAGTGTCATTTTCAACAACAAAATAGCCACAACTTCACTTAAAAATATTTTAACTTGATACTTATATTGTATAACTTTTGATGAAATTAAATGTTAAGAGTTTCATTTAAGTTCGAAAGGAAACATAAATATTACGTTCAAAATAAATAACAAACGTTTTGTCTAGTTAGGAGTTCCGCGTCATGCAAATAAAGGAAAGTTAAACTTTTCAGTATACGGCTGCAATAATTATAGAGGAAAATGCTATTTATTCATTACATTTAATTCCCGTTTGAAGAAGAATAAATCGAAAAGTGCTATACCGAAAGTATAAAGTTGAAGTTCAATATTGCTTGTCAAGTAAGTTCAAGATCAAAATAAAAAAGAAGAAAATTTGTTTTCTTGAATATATTTTTTTCAGAAAAGTATACATACATACAATATTTTTTAAAACTAAAATAAACGTTTTTAGTCCTTGAGTATAAATTTACTGAAATATTTTTTTAGTTAATTAATTTTTTCATGCGAAGAAATATTTAATTGTTAAAATCACGAGAACATAATTTATTACGTTTATGTATTCTAAAGCTTATGTTAAAGATTGACTATATGCTATTCAATTTGCCCAAGAATTTTACTGCAATAGGAGAGCATTGCAAAAACACAATTTAACTAATAGGTAGGCCTATTATCACAATAAGTTATGTTCATAAACTATATTAAAGCGAAACAAATATTTATCATTTAATGATATGCAACTTTTTCCTTTGAGGTAAAAATTGAGGTATATTTAATGTAATAAGTAAATCCTCTCATAAAATTTACTGAAACTAATATTCTTCATTGTCCGTCATATTATGATTCCAAACAGTTCAAATCAACTGAAACATGAAATAAAATAGTAAGGTTAACCATGAGGTGTGGAAGAAATTAGAGAGTGCTTTGTAAAAAGTGTTAAAAATTTCTTATGAAATATTGTAATTATTATGTTCGTACATAATGTAATAAAAAATTCAATACATGAAATTCAACACATGGGTACTTTGTATTGCAAGTTATTAAACATACCTATATTTTAAAAACACATGTGCGTATCTAAGTCGAATTGTTATGTAATACATGATGAACAATAACATTACCAACACAACTTCCCTTCCAAATAACTTTCACACAAAGATAAGGCCGCGGACAAATTATACACACTGGTCGCACGAGGAGCTGAAATAAGTCTTATAAGAAAGCCGGCCGGAGTAATTCTTTTCAAGCCAAAGCTGAAAGTAATGGATGTTGTTTGTCTAAAGCAGGCAGTGAAATTACATACAAGTTTACAGAATAGCCATATAAGATCTTTGACGCTTCTTATCCCGTCAGTGGACTGTACGCGAAGAACCAACTGCATCATGGCCCGCCGCCAGTTATATACTTACGTATGAATACACTTGTAAACGATGGTTTGTATACTTATGTAGGTTGCCGACATCGATAGGTATTCTTTGGCAGCTCGATGTGGATTCATTCGAACACGTTTGCGCTAAACACGACATATTTTTACATAAGAGTGACATCGCGCACTGAAAAAAGTTGCAGGTCTGTAACGCAACAGTGATGCAAATATTACATAGTTCGAACATTTTCTGGAGCACGACATTCACTTTGGGTAATGCTAAGCTACTTGATAGGTACACTTTACCCGCTTTAAAAGTGATAGCTTAAAAAAAAGTGTACATGGAAGCAGACTCAGCCATATGTTTATTGCTGTTGTGTTTGTCATAAACCTAATAAGTTCAATACGGCCTGTAAGTAGAACCCATGTTTTTTTACGACTTGTGTACAAGCTGTGGTTGTAAAGCGAATTTATATTCTTAGTTAACAAACGTCTATCATAACAAATTTGGAATAAGGCTACCTTAATTTTTTTCTAGAACGAAAATATCTGGAAATAAAAATCAAGGAAAAAAGCATGAAAGATTACGGATTTTTTTTCCAACAACAAATAATTTATGGTTTAACTGCTTTGTGTACTATATAAAAACATAACAAGATTTCAAAATTTTACATTTTTTTTTTACTATCCGTTATAGTTATGTTTTGTTTTAACTCATAAATATTTAAGTTGATTGCCAACGTCACGAGTGTACAATAATTTATGTCACACTGCTCCGGGTTGCAGGTAAAGTAACAGGCGTGAAATTTGATTAGAAACGCGTTCATTTAATTCAGGCCCTTTAATTGGGCGTGACGGACAATGTGCCAAATATGTAACAATTATAAGTAGGTGAAGTATTAAACAAAAAGAACTTGAATGCAAAATAATGCATCTAAAAAAAATAATTTGCAAGGTTCTTTCATGGATGTTGTAATGTATGGGCAATATTTACTTAATTTTTGTTTTTGGATAAATTAATTGTGGTTTGTAAAATTTTAATAATTTTGAATAATTGCTGTAAAAAATTTATTTCCTGTCCTTATTAATTAATCGAGCTGTAGAAATAAGTTTATCTGAAAATTTTCGTCATCTTCATTAAACATTGCCACTATTTATACTTTTTAACTTCCAAATGGTTTTTGAATTTTGTAATTAATAACGTACCATCCATTATTACATATGTGAGCGATCGGTCACTGACCTCATCTTCAATACTCCTCGTGACTCCTGCGCCAGGAGGAACATATATATACTCCTGACTAGCTTATTTAATATAGATCTTCCCTTGTTTTTATTTTTTATTTATCATTCCATGAACATTTTTAAAACAGAGAAGACCATCAGATATCTATCTAACCAAAAAGCATAGAAAAATAACATTTAGTTTTCAAAATATGATTTTTCTTTTAGTTTAAGATACATTTTATATAAACCTACATTTTTAAGTATGAAAACTTTTGTAAATAGTTAACCATTTGGTTAATACCAGTATAAATTTTTCTTCAGCGTTGTAAGATGTGTAAGATCATTTTGGAAAACTAAAATAATTAAAAAAAATATTGGGTAGTATAATAATTGTTTTTTGAATATTTATTAAAAATAGAAGGAAAACACTGAAGTGTATGTTCATGTTAAAAGTTAAATAAAATTTTTGTCGAATTAGCTAGCGAGACTGTAAAGCCACCAATAAATAGTTTGTAGGACAACTTTCAATGTGTTGATTGATTAGTTTCAATACTTTATTTCGTAATACATGATCTAGTATGGTAAGCTTTAGGATATTTGTAGTTTAAACAAAAGCAATGTTTTAGAGATACACGAATATAGTCACAGAGTAAGTCGAGCACATGGTACTGTGGCGAGGCACACTAAAAGCAATTCTGAGAATTTCTTTCGGTCATGGGATTATCTTTTACCGGTGCCGGTTGTGGGTTGTCTCCCTCTCACGCACGCACGCACACACAGGTAGCCTGCCTCCCCCCCGGGCCATGGTCCACCACCACGCTACCTGTGCTGTGGCTGCGAGCTGGCTTCGCCGAGCGGCAGCACGAGACGGTGGAAAACTTTCAAGATTTGCAGAAATTGCGGAAAAGATATCTCGGAATTCAAAGCGATGACTATATGTTTTAAATACATGAATTTCTTCAGAAAAAAATTAAATTTTTTTCTAGACTTGTACTTTTTTTCTGTCATTCTCCTAAGCAGTATAAAATGGCCCCAAAGTTGGACAAGTTGGTGATTTTTTATTTCATATTTTGATAGAAAAAAACATAAATGTAAAAGTATACAGACATTTCGTGTAGTATCTTCTCGTGGGTGAAAAATTTTCAGATTCGTAGTGTCGATCAATAAAGTCCCATCATTATTTAAAAAACATAGTGTTCCGCTAACTTCTGAAGCTACTAGGGAGGCCCCTTAAGGCGAACTCATATGGAATTCAAGGATATTCTGACGCAGATCACGCAAATGATATCTTCGATAGAATTTCATACACAGGATATGTATTTACATTAAGTGGAGCTGCAATATCATGGCGTTCGAAGAAACAGAAATCAGTTGCGATTTCGTCCACTGAAGCTGAATATGTAGCCTTGTCAGAAACAGCTCGCGAAGCTTTGTATTTACGAAATTTAATGTTGGAATTGAACTTGATTGATTTATCAAAAATAGATCTCGGAACAGACAACAGAGGTGCGAAATACATTGCAGAAAATGCTACTTGTCACTCACGCACTAAACACATTGCTACAAGATACCATTTTGTGCGTCAATTGTTGAAAAATGATGAACTAAGTTTAAGATATATACCAACAGAAATAATGCCTGCTGATGCTCTCACAAAGCCGCTTCCAGGACCTGCGCATCATCGTCATGCAGAAGCAATGGGATTAAAAGTCTGTAGAGACGCAAAAATTTGAGAGGGGCGTGTTAAAATGAATTCAAATTTAGCGCCATCCATTGTATCGATTTCCCGTTTATGTTTTGTTTATATAAATTGACGGTTTTTATTTTGTGTTGATAGAAAGAAACTGTTATCGTTTTGTCTATGGAAATAACAAGAACATGTATGTGTGTAAGTATAAAATAAAATTGTGATTAATTACGAAAAGTTATCAGAACGGAAAAAGTGTAACCACGGTACTGCCATCTGTGGCGGATGACGCTAACCAAAGTTCTCAATGCCAAAGGAAAACTTTATAGTATTAACTGTTTAATGAATTTTAATAAGTTGGGCAGTATTTTATCAAATTACTGGTCGAAAATCAGGTTCAAAGGTGGGGTTTTGTATTTTTTCTACTATATTTCGCTTTAATCAGAGTCGTTTCAATATATAGTTTAATAATTTATCTTTGCAACTAGAATAATTCTATAGTCGACGTAGCTTCTCCAGCAACGAATTCTAGCATGAAAACATAAGAATTTGTTCGGTTCCGAGATTAGATGCTACACACTTCTGCCGAGTACTGAAAGACTCGCATTTTTTTACGCTTCACTTCAGCGGTCGCACGTTGAATATAAAAAATGGGAGACTACATACTTAAATGATGTTGAATTTTTCTTTGCAAATGTTTTTTTAATTTGTATGATTGACCTGGGGACCCTTTTCTGGTCTGGCAATCCCGATTTCCGGTTTTTAATGATTTCCCAGAAATCACTCCATAGGCCGGAGCCTTCACAGAATTTCATTCCGGTGAAAAGTAAGGGATAGAACCTCTTGGTTTGCTGCTTGTTTTCAAAAGCTTTTCTTTTGTTAGTGGGAATTTATATATATATATATATATATATATATATATATTACAATTTCGGCAATAGCTTTCACTAACGTATTGGCCGACATTGCTGTCTCCATCTTCAGGGAATTAGTAGGCTTATAACCCACATGTCCTAAAAAAAAAAAAAAAAAAAGACATTAAAATCCTGCAAAATATTTATTAAATTTTGTTCAAATAAATAAATCTAACATTAATCAACGATAAAATTAAATAATGATGTGATTATTTCTAGTAAATGGTTTCTTTGATATTGCCGGACATTAATATTCCTTTGGTTTCATGATGGTTTGGCTTGTAGCACATATTTAGCAGTTAGCAATTAGCAGCACTAGCTTCGTTTGTCTTTAAGAAATTTGTTGCGCTGTTTTATTGTCAAGGCAAGCTTCATTTTACTGTATACATGGATTCTAGTTGACTAATTGTCACGGAAGTCCATGACTTAGTCATTGTGCTTGTCTGCTTTGTCTGTTTTGCGTCGGTTACGGCACTATTTGCAGGTTTCGGTAGTTATTGTCCTCGTCCGTCCGTTTAACTACTCTTTTATTTTTTGCCTCATTTCTTTGTGGTTATGGACTTTATTCTTTCTGCGGCATTCATTGCATGTTCTGTACGTGCATGTATGTTTTAACAACGGCCAATCATGATTTGTTTCCTTTGTTCCTTCGTGCACGACACAGCAAGGAGTTGCAAAGGCGTGCAAGAGTGTTCTAAAGGACACGCGTGTGTACCTATATAGGCCTACATGTGCCTATCCTCCCCAATCATAAGGAGGAAGAGGAGTTTATAGGATTTCTGCCGTGGTTGTTCACTTTTTATCAACAAGTTTCTTGCGAGCTTACGTCCACAAACGCTGTAAGTATATGAAATATTGTGGTGCTTTCTTGGATGTAGACCTGTACGCTTTTAAAAAAAATTATTTGGCACCTACCATTGAAATATGAATTAAAGCTAACTATTTATTTGAATACAACCAACGGATTTCACAGTTAATTTTCCTAAACTGAACTAAACTATTATTTAAGTTAAAGTTACTGTGTGCTGAGTCTGCAGGTACGGCCGTACAAATCGATGTTGCTGAGGTGCAAAGACTAGAATATTCATTCCGACTGATACCTAACCACCAAGATAATTTGTAACGTACTGACGTGTGGGAGATGGACAGTGACAGAAACAAAAGCGCGCCTTTCAAGCGTTATGAAACTTGAACGGCTCAGGAAGGGGGAAGAGAGGGATATATGGAGTTATATAATTCCCCTATCCCGTAATCTTAAAAAAAATTATCATTACCACCAACAAATTGGAAGAATTTGACAGCAAACAGCGGGAAAAGTGGTAACACCCTCCTTATCCCCTCGCCAATGAAAGTCTGCCTACGATGCTGCATCATCCACTGTTAAAAACTGTCAGCTTAAATTTACGAAGAAAGCTGTTTACACATCTTCTAGAAATATTCGTAAACTTGTCGTTATCTTCGTATATTTACGGGTGCAAAGTTAACTTTAATTGAACATACATGAATGTATAGAAAATATCATACAAGAAATGACTAAAACTCGTGTAGAAACACAAGTATTTCTTCTACGTGTGCGTTTACCCTGTTTATACCGAACAAAACAGAATTCTGAAGTTGAAGTACAGCGTAGATGTTACGAAGATCCAATCATCTTAAATTACGAAGAACTCTTCTTTTATTTTCAGGTACATTCTTCGTTGAAAAGTCCTTAAATTGACAGTAATTTCTACCAGCGTGCTGCTTCGCTCCGAAACCAAAGTCCCCGAGCCCTGTGAAAATCAGTGACCCAGAAACTGTGTTGCCGCGTCGTCAAATGGCGTACAACGGACCCGTTCCACGCCTGTATTTCTTCTTGAATTCTCTGCTCGTCGCCTGTTTCCCATGTTCGCGTAATTAACTCCGGAGAAGGAAGGAAGAAATGCCATTAAAATGATTACCTCGTGTCTCAACGTACGTCTGTGGGGCGGAAGGTAATGAGTTTTAAATGCTCCTACCAAAAGTCCTTTTTTTTTACTGTTGTTAATTTAACGAGGGTAAATGCAGCCAGCGAGGATAATGCTGGGATGGCGTGCGGTAACCAACATATTTACTCGTTCGCCCGAGGCGAAATGAAACATTTACGTGACGAAACGAATGGTACGTTGATGAACGTTCCGCTACGAGCTGCATCGTAAGTGCTAGTCAAGGCCAGTTCCAACACATATTTTTACGTGATGCAATAGTTCGTCGCATCTGTAATTTGTAACTAACTGATCAGTGTTGTTATTCCCTTGTGCAGGCGCTAATACCGAAAAAGTACACGGTTTCAGTAGCGATAGTAGTTAGTGATTAAGACTTGTAATAGAGGAGTTAAAGCTTTGAAACCAAGTTAGAAAATGAATGGATAAATGCAGAGTTGTAAATCTACCTGTGCTGTCAGTGATAAATTTAACACAACTATGCCACAACTCAACGGAACAAGAAACTAAAGATGGTCTAAGACTCACTTCAAAAGAAAACATTCGACATACACTTCAAAATAAAACATTCGACATATCGAAAAATAAATTTTCTGAAGACGTATTTTCTGCTGGCGCATACCTGACACGTGTATACCTACTGCATTGCAGTTTGTAAAAAACAAGTACTGACTTATTATAATCTTCTCTTTCTTCAAAAATTGTATGCGTTTTAATGTTTAGTTTAAATACAACTTTTCAGCACACATTTCATACTTTCAACATTGTTTAGGGGTATCTTTAGCAGAAGATAAAAACTTTGCTTCAATAGTGTTACAACCTATGTGGGGAGAACTGGGTTCGTAAGGGATAGCCCAATTAAGTTATATTGGTTTTATTAATTACTAATATTTACATTTATAATAAATAATTGTACTTAAAAATGTCCGATCGCAAATCATTGGGATCTTAAAAATGTTTATTCTCAAGTCAATCGATGTTTGTCAAGTTCCGCAGTTCGCACTCCTCACTGGAGTAAGTCTCGACAGTTACCTCCCGCCTGTCCACACACAGTCTCGCGCCACTCAGTCGCCGCACTCTCGATCCAGGCGAACTCCGCATCACGCCACACCCAGGGAGAGGGTCTCTCACCATCTTTGCCGATGTCGCACTTCCCTTCGCTCGCGGAACTCTTGGAACTCCAGGACTGTCGCGGGACTCGCTAGGAATCCGCTCGGAACTCCCGCGGAGGCCAGTGTGGCTGCTTAGGTCTTTCCAGAACCGAGGAGAGCGGCTGTGACGAGTCGCGTCATTCCGGGTCGACCCGACGCCCGAACAGTCCATTCACGCCACTCCGCGCGGCAGCTCGCGGAATTCACAAGGCCGCTCAGCGATAGATAACAGCGCCGAGGCAGGACGGTGCGCGGAGAGAGGAGGGGGGAGGGGGGTAGCGACGAACCTTGTAATCCGGCCAGGCGCGCGTGGCATGCCTTACGTCAGTGGACAGCGCGTGACGCCAGTGGCCGTACAGTGCCGCCAGCCAGCTGCGAACCTGGCATCGCGTCCGTAACAATAGTATATATTTTTGAGATACATATCATGTAACTAGTATTGGTACTTGATTTTCGTTATATGTAATTATACTTTCTACTACTAAAATAACAAGATGAATGTTCAATTATTTAAGCGCAATGGAGTGCCGAATGAAAGCAACAAAAATTGTAACTTGCATTTTATGAGGATGATCATCTGTTATGTTTTAATTGCTTGGAATTTTTATTCATATCGCCCTCTTACTTCCTTAGGCTTATTAGAAACCGTCATCATAGAATGAGTTCGTAATGAATTTTAATGACGATCTAAAATCAATAAATCCTATTCCATGGTCTTCACCTTCGAAACTTATACTAATAATAAGCATTTATAACTTTTTTTGTTTGTTTGATATAGATTCCACATGCCAGAAGGATATATCTATAATATAAAAATGAATCGCAAAATGTGTTGGTAAGCGCATAACTCAACAACGCCTGGACCAATTTGGCCAATTTTTTTTAAAAAAAAATGTTTGTTGAAGATCAAAGATGGTTTTTAGGGCGAGAAAAATTCGAATAATTGCCGGAAAAACCCTAAAACCAGCCCTTTTCTTTTTCCCATACATACGTTTTCTAACTAAAACGAGCACTCATTGTTGTTTAAACAATGTAGGTATGTTCCTAACGTCAAAGAGTCAATTTGCACTTTATTATCTCTGTACAAAGTTCAATCATATCTATCAAAACAGTGTGCGTTGGAGCACAGATAAACAAAAAAAAAAAATAAACTGAAATCGAATAGTTAAATTTGGTCGGCTTCGCGATATTATTTCATTTGTTTTACTTTAAAATGCATCAGTTTTCAAGTCATTACATCAGTCAAACAAAACCAGCGTTACCAAAAGTATTTCATAAGTTTAAGTTTTTATTATTTCATTTCCCTATTTTAAATACGGCTTGAAGAATTTGACTCCAAGTCATATCAAATTAAAAAAAAAGTTGAAACAACAACAAACTGTCAATATCAGTGTTTTTTTTTTAGGTTACCTACCCTAATGAGTTTGCTTTTGTCAACTTATACACGAAACAAATTCTTACCTATATAGTGTTTTGTGGAGTGTTTATTTACCTATGATCGCTAATTATTGCATGTGACAAAATAATCTATAATATAGATATGCCTCCTATTAGACGAATCAATTTAGGTAGAAGAACCCGAAATGCTACAAACCAAGCTAATTACCGATCTAATCATGCACTACAATGAAAATAAAAATTATTATGTTTCAAATGATTAACAATAAAAAGATTACTTATTTTTTATTTATCTTTTTATTTATATGTTTTATTTAATTATATTTCTTATTCACAACACCCTATCACCAGGGTGACGGTTCTGTTCAGGAGAATTTTTTGCCCCGACTATAAAATATGTAGGAACAAAAAAATGTCACATTACAAATCATTTTGACAGGACTTTATTGCAATTTAATCAGGCAGTACGAAGTCTGCCGGGTCAGCTAGTAACTTATATATGTATATATATATGTATATATGTGTGTGTGTGTGTGTTTTCATGTACGATTGCGGTATTATAATTATAAGGTTCCTCCCAAATATATAGTCCTGGCTCTGGCCACGACACATTCGACCTTATTTTGTGCCAAGGGCAAACAGAAAGGCGAAGTCCTTGGTGAACATTAAAAGCATAGCAAACACCTTCTTCGCAGCAAACGCCCAGCTTGACGCCTGCGATAGCCATCGAGCTCGGAGCGGGAGTGATCAGTCTGAGAGACACGCACTGAGCCTGTAATGTGCTGTTTATTGTAGGTGCGGGCTTATCGCGGATCAGGACGGAGCAGCAAATTGCCGAGCCGCTCGCCAGTCTTAGTGGCGACGTGCAGTGGCGCCGAGCGCCGTAGGAAGCGATGCGGTGGCAGGCGCCCGCAAGTCTTGAGCAACCTGGTTGGGAACAGCAAACAGAACAAGCTGTAACACGATAGTCCACACAGGCAGGGCCGGCGCGTCCATACAGGAGAACTAGGCAACCGCCTAGGGTGCCAAGTAGCTGGGGGCGGCGCAGCACGACACATAACAGCTCATATAATATGTTTAACGATTATTGAAACTAGATGAAAATGAATTTTTGTAACGGTTTGGAATGTTTATATTGAAATTAGTAATTATTTAAAGTCCACATTGACCTGTTTATGATTTGTAATAAGTAAAACAGTAAAAAAAAAAAAAAAACACAAGCCTGCTTACATTTGATTGTTGACAAAATCTTAGGCTTACGTGATGTATTTTGAGGCAAGGAAAAAAATTTTTTTGGGGTGTCCGGCCCGGGAGGGGGGGGGGGGGCATTAAGGATTTTCACCTAGGGCGCCAATTTACCTTGCACCGGCCCTGCACCCAGCCAATAACTTTGGTGTTGAATAAAAGTTCATTTCCCCTCCCTAACCACTCCCCCCTCGCCGTCACCAATTCCCCCCCCTCCCGCCACCGACATACCTCTCCCGTCTCCCCCCTCCACCGGCACAGGCACTTTATTTGCTTACCTTACCAGGACAGCAAAACAATTTTTGGTTATAATTAAGTCTAATAAAGATCGCAGGCTTTCACGGCCATTCTCTGAAGTAGCTTGGCTTCTGGGTTTTAGCTGCGTCCAAGGCGAATATATATCACCGATGTTTCAGTCGACATTGCAGTCGCCATCATTAAGGTACCATCGTGATCTACCCTGATGATGGCGACTGGAATGTCGAACGAAACGTCGGTGGTATATATTCGCCTTGGACGCAGCTACAACCCAGAAGCCAAGCTACTTTATAATATTAACTTCTTGCATATGTGTTTGCCTTCAAACGTGTTTAAAATAACTCACTACACGATCGCGTTTTCACTCTTTCTTTCTAACGAGTACCGTTCAAGCTATTAAACCAACTTCTAGCATTTTGACCTTTGTAAATTTAAGATTTGTTTTGCCATCCAATTGCTAAACAGTCGACTTCAACTTCAGCACAGGAACGACTCAATAAGACTTGTACCTCCGTGCAATTGTACCGCCAGTCTGTCAACCAAGGAAAAAATGAAATTATTTAGCTCGTAAGGAAGAAAAATTAACAAAAAAAAATAACAGCGGCTGACGCTTGGTAAAAGCCACTCACTGAGTTGGAAATGGGAGGAGGAGGAGGATTGAGATAAAAAAAAAAAAAAAAAAACCCACAGCAGAAAAACCTCTTTTGGTCAAGGCCAGCAAAAAAAATGCAAAAAAAAAATGCGTGACTGATGGCAGAAAAAGCCAAGAGCCGGACGGAGCAAATAATTTCGGGATGAGAGTTATTACAACTCATTATTTGTTGATGGTTTTCACGTCGCCCAGCACGTAACTGCCAAGCCAACGCGCATTTTTCGGCAGCACTTTATTAAACAGCAAGGCCTCGGCGACTCTGCTGAACGCTGAATTATGCTCTCGGTTCTCAGCCCGAACCTGAAGCACCTCGGTGGCAAGGGTCGTGGGTTGGATCCCAACCCCCATAATTTCTCCGTCAGTGACTAAGTGGTTCGGAGCCAAAACAGAAAAAAGGAAATTCCTGTACTTATACAAAATATTCCTTTGGAAATCAGTTGCCAAGGAAAAGTTTGCAATACTACAATAAAGATATTGCAATTTTGTACAACAGTTGGGTGTATACATATACATGAAATAAGATTTTCGAGATAATACTGAGTATTTATTACGAAAATCGGCGCATAATTTTTTATTTTAATTGATGTTTTATTCAAGCTTAAATGTTTTAAACCCTGGAAAAAGATATTCGAATATTTAATCATTAGAGTTCATATAATTTTATTATGTTCACTAATGTATGCAGTTAATGCTGGAAAGCTTTGCCTATTGGAGGTACTGGGACAACACACAGCATAAATTCTCGAATGAGAATCCACACCCATTATTACTGAAAATACTGTTTTGCAGTGTGATACAGTTGTTTTCATGTAAGTATACAAATTTACAGATATCTGTAATTTTACGTGAATATTTCTGTTCCAGTTAAAAAAAATCATTGCTCTGCAATTACGCATGTACGTACCTATGTAAAAACTTACAATCACCATAGGTGGGATCCCCCCCCTCCTCCCCCAAACTGAAGCTATGGAAAAATATGCGAGATCTCGGTGAAGGCAGTATGTTATTTTGTGCGATGCAAGGTTAGCTGTTACTACACCTGGAATCACAAACAATAAAAACAGTGATGCATGTTGAGAATGATATGTAACTGCCCTAACCCCTTGTTATTGATTTAAGTTTAGTGAATACAAACATTATTTTAATATTTTTAATTTACCTGTATGAAATAAATTCTTATGTCCGACTCTGACAATTAATTACCTTTATCTATTGCCCAGCAATGATATCAGATTTTCCCATGGAGGTAAAACGTTATGGAAGGGGTGTGTGCAATTTTTGCCATGTTAATTGAAGTAAAAAAAAAAGAACCAATTATTTCTATCTGGATATCAATAACAAAGAATTCTTCATCAACTAAGTTGAAAGCTAAATTCGTGGTGGTATTTTTTCAAGAGTCTTCCAAAAGAGTTTCTTTCAAGCATTCTTCTAACACTATAGTTCAGACTACTGTTGGTTTGGTATGCTAACCAAATTACTAACCTAAGTTGCTTCATCTTGAGAGCAGACACCAGCTCACTGTAATTTGGAGATCGTTGATTCACTTACTGTCGACTGAGAAACAACTGTAATATAGTGACATGTATTTTTCACTGATGTTTATATGTTGAAACAATGTAGCATCAAATGCAGGGGTGCCCACAAGGGGGGGGGGGGGTAACGACGCAGACTGCGTCATTAAAATTTCAGGGGGGGGGGGGGGGTTGGTGGTTAAAAGACGAGAAAAATGTATATATTATTTACATAATTATAGCTTCTAATGTGAAAATACGTTTCTGGTGCTTTGATAATTGAAAGGGATCTTGTAAATCAAATTGGCTACCCCACACTTTCCTCAACAAAAGCAGTTTGGCATCTGTCGGTTCAGGATGGAAATATTACCTGATATGACCAAAATTATTATTAGAAAATCAGTTTTAATTAATGTAAAATGTGATAAAATATAATACTAAAAAAGTATAATATTATAAAATAATTGAGTAAATCATTGAGAAAATTGCATAAAAATTTCGGGGGGGGGGGGCGCATCATTAGGTGGGGGGGTGAGTCATAGTGTTTGGGGGGGGGGGTGAGTCATAGTGTTTGGGGGGGGGGGGGTGGGCACCTCTGTCAAATGTGTTTCATTTTAGTTGAGTTTCTTTCAGGTAGACACTCATTCCTGTCGGCACACGATTTACAGAGATTATTTGGCAAGCAAAAGCGTTCCGAATGGTCTGGCCAAGTGAGGCAATGGCTTTTATTTGCAGGAGGCCGCCAATAAGGAAGAAACAGCCGTACAGATTCTGCAGTTTTCCCTTGCATGTCTAATCCTCGGACAAAGACTAAACACTGATTACAAACAATATTCCTTAAAAAAAAAAAACAGCTGATTGTAGATTGCACGTGAAGTGTGACCGCTAGCCTTCTAATGAGTCAGCTGTGGCAAATCGCAAAGTAGGTAATCAACGGAACAAATGTTTCGGCTCCAAAGAAAACAAACTGTGCAGTGTACGTACACTGTTAAAAAAAATTCTGTGAGTCTTTCAGTATTCGTCAGTGATGTTTAAACATCTAAGCTCGGTAATGAGCAAATTCATGTTAACGTATAATTAGGTATTTAAAATAATGCCGAGCGTGATAAATATCTGCTGCCATCTGTGGCTGATGGTGTGAACCAATGTTCACAAAACCAAAGGGAAACTTTATAGAATTTTTACAAATTGGGCAGAAATTTAATAAAATACATGTCGAAAATCAGGTTAAAAGCAGGTGTTAATATTTTCAAGGTTTTTTTTTTCTTTGCTTTTATCGGAGCCATGTAATTATATACTTTAAAATTTCACTCCGCCAATCGAAAGATTCGATTGTCGACGTAGCTGCTCCGGCAAATAATTCTAGCGGCGGGTGCGGAAACAACGCGTGATTAGCGTCCAGAAATATAGGTGAAAACACAATTTTCATGTATTTATTACGCTCGGCATTATTTTAAAGAGTTCTGCGTTAAATTCGGTGTTCAGGTTTCGTATTATAAGTGTATTTGCAACATGAGACCACATGAATTTGCTCGTTACCGAGGTTAGATATTACACATCTCTGGCGAGATATGAAAGACTAGCTCAAATTTTTTTTTTTTTTTTTACGAATATTTACTCTTCATAGGTCATAAAGAGCTCCCAATTAATTTCAGGTAAATTATTCGTCGAAAAGTCCCTAATTTACTGTAGTGTTCTAACAGCGTAAACTCGAGTAAACTGACTGACCTTCGACAGCTTCCTTCCCTCTCCAACAGAGACACCCTGCCACTTCACGTTACTGCTGACGTAGGTAATCTGCACAGTAGACACGTTTCCTAGTTAACGGCCGATATTCATCACTGGCCGCACCCGCGCACTCGATCTCTCCACGACAGCCCGAAATAGCTCATCAGCCAGGACGTGTTCCTTTTATACGGCAGGGACGTTACCACAACGCCGAACGTACAATAACGCCGAATGCCAAATCGACCGCAACGCCGACAGCTAGAAAACTGATGTGTACCACAACGCCGAAATACAGTAACGCCGAAAAATGTTGCTGCGGGGAGGGGGGGGGGTGCACAGGAGCAAAATGAAAAACAACTGAATGATTTTGTGTACCTTACCTAACCTAGGCTAGCCTAACCTAGCCTAACCTAACCTTACCTTACCTAACCTAACCTTACCTTACCTAACCTAACCTTACCTTACCTAACCTAACCTTTATGGCAGTCCTGCAATGCCTTTTTTTTTTTGCGTTAATGTATTTCGGCGTTGTGGTAATTCGGCGTTGTGGTACACAGCAGTTTTCTAGCTGTTGGCGTTGTAGTCAATTTAGAATTCGGCGTTATGGTTTTCGGCGTTATTGTACGTTCGGAGTTGTGGTATTTCGGCGTTGTGGTGCGTCCCCTATACGGCCGCATCTTTCCTCTTTCCTCCTTTCCTTTCCTGTTGTCTAATTTCATCTAATTGCACAAACAAAAAAAATTATGTTCTTGCACAAAAGATTCCTTTGGAAACCATTTGCCAAGAAACATATTGTTTTGTACCACACGTGGCTACGGTTATTTTTTGCATTTACGAAATACTTTTTTTTGTGATGGTTCTGAGTATTTCTTACGAAAATTGGATAACTTAATTTTATATTTTAATTGTTGTTTCATTCAAGCATAATTTTTCAAACCAAGTAAAATATAATCGAATATTCAACAATTTGAGCTTATAATGTGCTCAATTAATACTGCAAAGCTGTAACTATAAGAGGTACTGGCATAACACAAATCATAAATGTCCGGTTAAGAAACCTAACCCGGTATTACTGCGAACACTATTTTGTAAAGGTACGTTTGTTTTCATGTAAACCGTTCCCTGAATATATTTCCAGTATATTAACTGTGCACGTAATACGCATAATAAAAAATAAAGTCTAATAGTTGAATATTCTATTATCTTATCCCTGGTTTAAAAAAAAATCATGCTTGAATGAAGTATCTACGAAAATATAAAATTTGACCTCAATTTCTGTAAGAAATATTCAGTATTATCTCGAAAAAACGAGATATTGATTTTTTTTCTGTGTAAGTGCGTATGTAAGATACAGTCTACTTTTCCTACCACAGTAGGGTTAGTAAAATGTTCTATGGAGGGAGATGTTTATTTATGTGCCACGGAGTACATACGCTCATAACTTTATGTAAGAGCATACATGGTAAATCACCCCTGATTTCCATCTGAAGACTTTTTTTTTCCCTGTCATTTTTTCTTTTACTATCTGAGGACTTTTTTTCCCCTGTCATTTTTTTTCTTGTACTTCCATCGAGGTCCGAGATGGGGAAGGGTGTTTCGTTCGTCTCCCTCTGGGGACATCACTTCTTTCCTCGTCTTCCTTTACCCGCGTCGCAGAGTGCTTATCGTCCACTCACACTTACTTGTTGTTTTTATTTTCATTTTCAATAGCTGGCGTCGTATCGCCCACTCCCTTGGTTCACCCGTCATCGGCCAGAGGCCGCAGCTCTGAGGATTTGGAGGTGTTCACGACGGTGTGATTGGCCCGGCCGCTGAGAGACTCCACCGAGGTTTTCCCGAGCGTCAACGAGGTGAGATGGAACAGTGGCCAATGGCCCTGAAGTCCGTCCAACCACCGAATGACAACCAAACAGAAATGCATGGTTATTTTCTTATAAATAATTCAATTAAAATTTCATCATTCATCCATAACAATCAGAGTTCAAGTTTGGTTTTTTTTTGTGGTGAAAAATAAATCAAATGTATTATAAATTTTAAAAAAAAAATACTCTTTCCTCATGTATGTTTATCTAGCAATCCTACAATAAATAAATGTTTATTGTTGTGGGCAAAAGCGGCCTGTTCCCTGCTGTTACGGAGGATTAGGCCCTGCCACCTTTGATTCTTACATATTTTTTGCTACAATACTAATTTTGAATAATTTATCCCAATTTTTGGCATATCAAGGCGTAAATCATATGTTCTCTGACCCTCTTTACCTTGTTGCAATCACTTATTTACAGCAGGTTCTAGTCTGTAAGCACCGCTAGTAAATAACTTAAAAACTTCTCGCGGGCGACTGAAATTACCATGACAATCACAAAAACTCACAAGAGTTGACTTCTCCAAATAGCCAAAGCCTATGCCACGTCAAACCAAAAAGAAAAAAAAAATGCAAGGTAGTTTTATTGCAAGCGGTATCGAAATATTTGGAATTGCAAGATGGTGTGGCCTAAAAGTTCTTTAAAGAACTTTATAGAAAAATTGCCATGTTAATTTAGGACATTAATAAAGCCCGGAAAAATTCGCATATTCATTTCATGATGGGCTAGAGATTTTTTTTTTATTTTTATTTTTTTTTACCTTTTTGCTTCTTCTGCGATTTGTCCACAGTTTATGTGAAGGATCGTAAGTGAATGAGAAATCTTAAATCCAAGAAGAAATGGACCCTCTGCAATCTAGTTGAGACGTCTCGTGTCAGGAGCCAATGAACTGGCGACATCTGCACGAGTGTGTTGAGCATTGAGCACCGTGCAGTCGATGCTGAATAGCTGTGATTCATAATGTTTTTCCAAAAATGAGGGGGGGGGGGAAGTCATAAAGAGAGAGAGAAGTAAACATCAAGTCTAGCTATAAGACCGCCTAAAAACCCCACCAAACATCTCGTGGGAATGTCCTTTTGTGCATGTTAGTCAATTTGGTCAGGTTTTAGCCAAAAAATAATAATTACCGGGCCAACATGGCGGACATCTTTCGACAACCCTTCCACTTTGTCAATTTTTGTATTTCTTTGGTTTTAACATCTTGTCGAATACGACGTCATTACACACGGGCACAACACGAAAGTCAGGGAAACTAAGGAAGGAATCAGCCATGATCTACAGTAAGACACTGTCCCAGCACTTGCCTGGAGTGATACAGTGGAAACACGGGGAAACCGTAACCAGGATGTCAGGACTGCGATTCGAATCCGGGTCGTCCATGAACGGGGTGAGGAGGGGAGGGGAACCTGCAGCATCTCAGGACGTAAATTCTAGTTTTATTGCTCGAGCCCGTCACGCCTCTGTTTACAAGCTTCGGGCGAGGCGTTTCCCAGTCGCGTCCTGGTTGCCATTCATGTTGCCAAGTAACTTGTGTTTCAACTTCGACAGTTCTCAAAAGTAGAACCCATTCTCTATGTGTCGCTTGCAGAGCAGCACATACGCCTGTTTACGAACACTGACAACCACGTGTGGAGTTGTTTACAAAAACTGCTGACAGAAACAAAATATGCACGAGGGTGCGTGGACCATTGGCAAGGGCAGGTATTTCTCTCGCGAAAAAATTTCTGAACGCACTTTAGACTGCAACAAGGTATACTCTCGCCAGCTGTTTCTTGCCTGTGATTGATTGCCTTACGTGTCATGGCCAATCAGGACGCGTTTGCCCCCGCGAAGAATGACTATGATTCTTGTGACGACAGTAAAGCCTGAGATATTTGTGTCTAAGGGCGGTATTCCAAGACATTCGGGCGAGGTAACGAATAAGCACCACCTTGTTGGGATACAACTATAGCTTAAGGGGCCCGCCTACATGCAGTGCAAAGTGAGCTGCAGAGGTTTAACAATTAGTTGTTTTTATCGAAACTATTTGACACGCGATTACCGATTTCGGATATAAAAGAGATTAAGGTACCGGGCATGATCCTAAAGTTGTTTAAGATGTCTCAGACATATAGTCGATTAGTAAATGCATGCTGAATAAGCCTAATTAGCGTATTTTCAGAGGCACGCCAAGCTCACAGTTTTCATTACTATTGCGTAAAACCACTTTTGGATCGTGCACCAATCCTTTCTCTTTCGCTGCGTATATAATTTGCACTAGGTCACAACGGAAAATTTTGAGAAAAACCGTGATTTCTACGACGTGTGCTGCGCGAATGTTCTTCCCGGTATGTGGCGCCGCCACGGCCGCTTGACCTTGGATGACGAGGCAGGATGAAGGGGGGTCTCCGCGCTGCCTTTCTTCCTGTCCTCTTTCAGTTGTGCTTCGCTTGCCCGGACTGAATACTCACCCCGGCTAGGGCGGGCCTGTGGACACCAGACCGGGCTGAGTACACGCGTATTCCAGAGTTAGTTGTGTTGAGGCCGAACGACATTAGAATTCAGCGTGACTGCAGGCGGGGTCATAAGGCAAGGTTACGACAGAATGCACCTCGGAAGAAGAACAAAACCATTAAAGGAAGTAAACGCCAAATCGTTGGGCATAAGTAATATTTCATTATACAAGTGATATATTCAAATCGATTTTATATGGCTTTGTTAGTTACGTATTTATTAATTTTATTTTATATGTGGCCATTAATATTTTTAATGGTATAAATTTATATGCAATCAACACTTTTAACCAAAATATGCATTTAACCATTTTAAAAACGCCAAGTTGAAATAAAGAATTTCACGTAACATTTAAAAAAGTATTTTTTTTTAACTTCAATTGTGAATGAACGTAAGAATAAGAAGAGCCTTTTTTTTGGGGGGGGGGGGGGGGTTCTTATTTGGTAAGCAGAATTTGGTGCCCAAAGCAATTAGCTACAAACTGTTCGGTGTGTGCAAACATGCATAAATATTGCAGTATTTCAGACAGTGTAAGTTTAATTTGGACATAGAAGCTTGTCATTATAGTCACAATTAAAACAAATAGTATTTTGCCGGCTGTCCATGGCTGACTGTGATAGTTTGTAGTGGGAACACCTCTACACATTTGAAAATTTTTATACAGAAAACAAGAATAATAAGTCATAAATAGCATTTGTTGCATGTTATTAATGGCCGTACGATTAGTACACACTTCTATGTTTTTTTCCGGTGATTCAAACCATAAACGTCGGAGTCTAGCAACATACGTGCGGTTCTGGAAGTTGGAAGTGTATGCGTTCGGAGACGTACACGTGTCAATCTCGCTAAGCTCAGACTCACAGTTGACAAACGGAACTCCGTGAGAGCGGTTCAAAAAAAGTATCATATTGCATTATCGCCGCTGCTAATTGTAAAACCTTGACGAATTCCACAGGTTACTAAGAGACGTGTAATGTGTAGCCGCCGCTAAAATAAGAAAAAAACGACGCTGTGTTTATACTAATATCTCGTGTCACTTAAACCTCTCTGTGCGCTGGCGTGTTACGCATTGCGGAAAAAAGTTATCGTCTGTGCACATACCGTTCCACTCGTCTCACGTCACATTCTCATCAAGCACCCGAGCCCGGCAGTCGGACTGCATGCCTGACATTATAGCCCGCAGAATAAAACCATTTGGATATAAATGTTCAATTTTTAGTTTCTTTTGCTTACGAAGAGGCGACGCCGGACGTTTCGGCATCTAGGACCTTATTCACAATGCGCAGTCCGCAGTTTGACAACTTGCAACCGGCAGGCGGCAGTCGGAGATAAACTGTTCCACAGACAGCAGTCCAGCAGTCGCCAGTCGAGCAGTGGGATATCATCTAACTTCATTTCGGACTGCCAGACCGTCCCGGAGCAATGGCATACAAGAGATCCCACGCGGAATGACTGAAGAGTTTTAACATCAGCCGTCGTGTTTAAAATCTGCATGGATGCAACTGACAAAGTATTTTATAAAATTGACAAAGCTATATTCTGGCTGCAGGCACGGCGGCTCAAACAGAATGGATAAGTTGTTTCTGGTTGAGGCAAACGAATGGTGTTTAACCATTCAAAAACATGGCATATGAACATCCGGGGCCAAACATCCTGATGCCATCAAGACCAGGTGACATCAGGATGAAAGAAGAAAAGTTAGTGCTCCTGGAATACCCTCACGGGTTCAGTCCTAGGAGGTGGAGGTGGTGAGGCTAGGCCGGGCTTCGGCCCGAAACAACTTGCCAGACCG
Organism: Bacillus rossius redtenbacheri; assembly: GCF_032445375.1. Lineage (NCBI taxonomy): Eukaryota > Metazoa > Arthropoda > Insecta > Phasmatodea > Bacillidae > Bacillus > Bacillus rossius. The sequence goes on along the minus strand of NW_026962013.1, from coordinate 33,522,757 downwards.
CCAGCTGCCAAAATATTTTCACCTATCAGAAAATCTTTCGCGATGATGTGGTTTAATCAAATACTCCCTTGGTCATGTTATGTAATTTTGACTGGCGACTCCGGACTGCTGACTATGAACTACGTGTTGCCTACCGATGCTACGCTAACTGCAATCCTAAATTTTGCTTTGGAATTATACAAAAAAACATTTACCACCTAAAACCCTGCAATGAAAATATTTAGCAAATATCTCAAATTTTAAAATTGATTTTTTTATGTTACCTTCTTTAATATCGATATTAATGATAGTACCAATTTTAAAGCTTTAATAAAACCGGCCCGTTGTCGTATATCAGGTTTTTTCTATTTACGATATTCATGAACACTGTCGTTTTTACATGTTTTATGTATAACGTATTCTATATAACTAATATTAAACAATCGAAGGATTATCAGCATTTGTTGTGAAACTTTCCTATAATGTAATAATAACACGTGTAGGGCATATTGACGAAACAATCGTTCGTTAAATTTTTGTAATACGTATATATGTAAATTTGAGGCAACATTCCTTTTAAACTTGCTGTGCTTATTCAAAGGAAACGTGCAATTAAAAATAATGCATCACTAGAAATGAAATTATTTTAGGAATGTGTATCTGATGAAAGACGATCCAAGGATGAATCTTTCGCACATACTGTATGCTGATGTAGAATGTAACGCCGACCCTAGTTGTTTCATGGTACGGAAAACTTAAAATTTTGTAATGAAAATTTTTGAACTGTAAATGGACCTTTCTTTTCCATCTACAACGACGCGTCTTCACAAAAAAAAAATATTTTTGTCAAAAATATTTAGTTAATATTTTTTCCTTAAAATATTCTCATCAATACTAATATTATAAATGCGAAAGTAACTCTGTCTGTCTGTCTGTCTGTCTGTTTGTTTGTTACCTTTTCCCGGCTGAACGGCTGAACGGATCGTAATGAAATTTGGCAAGGAGATAGATTATATCCTGGGGATGGACATAGGCTATATTTTGTCTAAAAAAAAAAAAAATATATATCTTAATTTTATGTAATGTGTGTCATAGATATACAAACTGTTAGTGTCATTCCTCTATGCCTGCCGTGCAATAGCTTTCAAGCCATTACGTTACGTTTTTCTATTGTAAGGAACTAAGTAGAGAGTAAGAAAAAAATAAAGATCTTGACAGTTTGTAGTGTCACCATATTTGTTTCAATTTTCAATACCGTTTTTGTATATTACAATTTAAATTGCAGAAAAAAATCATGTTTCATAAACACATAAATAGTGAGTGTGTGTCATTTCTCTATGTCCACGAGGTCTTGCCGCGTCAATTTTCTCCTTGGGGCGAACCCGTCCGCTTAATTAAATAAACAGCTTTTATCGTTGAATGATTTCATGATTTATTTCATGAAAATCTGCTCTCATAAAAAAGTAAGTTTTATAGTCATTCAATATGTATCTCTTTCTCTCTCTCTCTCTCTCTCTCTCTGAAGATCAATCTATGAATCGTTACACATTTATTTCCTTTATTTTTTTTATTTTGATTTGATACAATATGATTTCACTAAAAATCTATTTCTACCCCTTCCTATTTTCATTTCCACATTACGAAGTTTCACTTCTTCCGCGCGGAGGGACTCCACGCAATATTTTTGCATGCAATTAAAAACTATTTTTTAATGATGCCAAAGAAGTATAACTTCTCATGCGCGTACCTAAGTACACGCACCCATTTATTAAATTTAATTTCTTCTATATTTTTTCTCCCTACCTAGGGCACTTATAATTCTTTTAAATTTCACGTGTATGTTTTCAATGTCATTCGAGTTGTACAATTTTTTTTGTCAAATTGGTCATTATTTATACTTTGTTTTATTTTGGAAACATACGTATTTTAGGTATTATGACAAATAAAAAAAATTAATTACACTAATATTCTTAGGTTTTTATTGTGTGGATAGGTTGAAGTTTAATATTAAGTAGGTATATAAATTCGTAAACTTATAAATTTCTTCGAAATTTATTCATAGGTTGGTAGGGCCTACTAATATTTATATTTGTATAGTTTGAAGTTTAATATTATGTATGTACGTAAATTCTTAAACATAGAGTTATTTATTAATTTATTTAGAAAATTATTAATAGGTAGGTAATAAGTTTTTCTATTTGACAATATTGTTATTATGGTAGATAGGAGTACAGTAAATGCCTACATTCTTATATTCCTTTATATCTCTTTCGTTTTGGAGTGTTCCCGAGCCATTCGGGGTCCTCAACATCACCCCCCCCCCCCCCCAGGTGGTTAAAGCCCCAAAATTTCGAAAGTTTAAATTTTTTTAAAAATATTTTTTTTTTTAGATTTTAAGTGTTTTCGAGTCATTCAGGGTCCTCGAACACCCCGCCCCCCCTCTAGGAAAAAGCCCCAAAATTTCGATAATTTTAGGAATTTCAAATATCTATTCTTTCGAGATGGAGTGCTTCGAAACATTCGAGGTCTTGAACCTCCACCCCCCCCCCCTCTCCCTTCCACAAAAGTGAAAGCCACAAAATTTCGAAAAATTGGAGGAAATTGTATTAAAATTAAGTCATTACGAACTAAAGTGTCCGGGGCATGGTGGAACTTTTACCCAAAGTCGACTTCCCACCCAATTTTGAGGGAGGGGGGGGGGGGATGCAAAACCCCAAAATTTCGAAATATTTCTTAAATTTAAGAATACTTTTTTACTATTTGGAGTGTTTCCAAGCCATTCGGGGTCCTCAAACTACCCTCCCCCCACAAGGAGTCAAAGACCCAATAATTAAAAAATTTCGGAAAATTTCCAAAAGCCTATTCTCTTTCGATTTGGAGTGTTTACGAGCCATTCGTGGTCCTCAACAACACACCCACCCCCCTCAGGGGTCAAAACCCCAAAATTTAAAAAAATTCAAATATCATTCTCTTTCGATTTTTATTGTTTCTCAGCCATTCAGGGTCCTCAAAATCACCACTCCCCCTCTGGGGACAAAGCCCCAAAATTTCGAAAATTTCAGGAATTTCAAATATCATTTCTTTCGAGATGGAGTGTTCCAAACCATTCGAGGTCCTGAACATCCACTTTCCGCAAAAGTGAAAGCCCTAAAATTTCGAAATATAAGAATATATATAATTGGATGTTGGCATGTATGACGTCGATAAACTCTTACACCGTTTGACCGATCGCCATGAAATTTGGCACATCGAAGTGTTTTTTTGTAACTCGCCGCTAGATGGCGCTGTAGCGCATCAACTTCTAAACCTTTCAACCGATCGCCATGGGTAAACAGAAAATCATAGGTCACAGATACACAAACAGTAATTATGTATCATTTCTTAATGTCCAACACACTGGACATATCGCTATCCATTTTGCTGTAACTCGCGGACAATATATCACCCGGTGTTCAGCCCGGGCAAAGCCGGGTACTGCAGCTAGTAAATATATAACCCTTATAATATCGTCGAATTGCATTCTTATTTCCATTATTTTTTTCACTTATTGTGACATAGTAGGCTATTCAAAAAATATGACGAAGTTGCATACAAATATATCGGGGCTCCTTGCGCTGCCTAATGTTTCAAAATGCTCTCGCTGAAAATAATATAATGACTTCATCTAACTTAAGAGCATTTATTCAACTTCTAAAAATCGTAAAAATCGTACTTTATTCATAAGAAAATAAACATTAATGTTTATATTTAAAAAAATGTATTTCACTGGGTGCTTCATTCTGTATATTATTTTTGTTTTTATCTTCTGCCAGCCATTTTACAAAACAGATAATGCGCGTTAGATATTTTGACCTTGAGTGCTTTGCCCTGTGTCGTGCATCTCTGCGCCCGGCGAGCCGAGCCAGTCGCTCGGGGAGAGTGTTTATTAGGCTAACGCTATGTCACGTAAGTTAATACTGTGAAATGTTTTGTAATTTAGATTCTGAATTATTATTTTATTGTTTCTAAGTAAATCTGTCTATATGCCGAGTTTGATGTGCTCTTAATAATTAGGTACAGGCTGAGAATCTCGAACTATGCTATCTTACACCTCTGTCGTGAGGCACCTCTATCAAGAAGTGTGTGACTGAGTGGTATGTTTTGTGATCGAGTTGTAATTTTTGATGTTTAACATCTTGGCTCTCTGTATAAATGGATTGTCCGCAACCGAAATTGCTTTACATATTGTTACAGTAAAAAACTATGCCTGTAAGTACCATGAAGAAATTCAGTCAGTGTATGTTGGAGGATTGCGTAAGCAAGTAACTTTGCATACAGCAAAATTGAACTACTTTAATTCTGAATAGGAAAAGCTTAAGTAAGTTTTAATATGACAGTGACACACAAGTTCCTTTACTTTTGATTCGGGCTAAAGCATACGAAATAATTACAATTTATCTAGCGTAACCACATATTATATTTGTCGTTGTAGCAGTTAGAACCATACAGAAATGGGACCTGTAGAGTGTCAAATATGTAGTAAACAACAAAACAATACTGCCACATACATTATGAAACATAAATTTGGGCAAAGCATGAATCATAAAAATGAGATATGCCATGACTGATTTCCTACTGTTTATGACGTAAATTAGAGGTGTAGTAAATCTAAGTGAGTGATACTTTGGTCTAAATTTGGTAGATTTAAATTTAATTTGAACTTATTGTACTGTAAGGTCCCTTGTTTAAAATCACTGGTTTTTAACCAACTCCACAGTTGTACAATACATGTGAAAAAAAAATTAACAATAAGAAATCTAGTTTTATATGCACACACACTTTATATGTATATATGTAAATGCATACACATATTTACATATCAAATGTATATATATACATTTATGATTGCGACCACTACGATGCCCATTCCCTTAGCAGTTTCCATAAAAATTTTCTGTTAGCGCGCCTGCTCCCGTGTGGGTAGCATTTCAGCAACCTTTCAAGGGGTTTGTAACTGGGAATAAAGGTTTTCATACCGAAAATATTAGCTAAAACCGTACTAGAACGTGTTCGATTTTTTCTGCTTTACCCACGAGCCAATGTTGCCAAGATGATTGACCCGCGTGTAAGAACATAAACCTGTATATATTAACTTATGCAAACATTAGGAAACGTATTAGTTTCCCAAATTAAATTTTATGGTATTGGAGTATTCTGAAATATATTTGGTAAACTAAAATAGTTACAGCATTGCTCTACTGATAATACATAATCTCCTACAAAAGTTCCCATTGACTTTGTTGTGCGTCTATAAAGCGCGCTATTTTTCAACTTAGGTAATGGAATATAATTTTTTTTTCGATGAAATATTACTGATTCAAAAAATATGCTTACAGCAAATACCTACAAAAACATTTTATTTGTTTATCCTATTGTTATAATAACATTAAATTTATAGCTTAGTCATTTGGTTTGATTGTTTAATACAAGTAGTTTTAACAAATAATTAATTATCTAAATTTATTAGGAAATTATTCTCCATATATTATTACTGAATAAACTTAGCAAATCATAGAAACCCCACACCTGTTAGTCTAAACGAAAATGCGATGGTTTTCCTTCACTTCAGATTTCAGTTTACTATGCGAACTACTACATTAAACTGAGCGTGTTTATTTGTCTCACTTGTTAACGAAAATTGTTAATTACAATTTCTTTTAAGTAGTAGAATAAGTTAGTAACCAATCAGTATGTACGTACGTATAAAATATGTGAATCGGGACCATTTGGAATTAGTACAATACAAATAGCACATTTAATATTGTGAATTAGTTGAATGAGCTGTCTTATTTATGTTATCTTATGAATATATAATAAATAAACTACATTTGAGCAAACTTCATTAATTTTACAATTGCTCGGTTTTTTTTAATACCGCACAAATTTGTTTTATTTTTTGCAAGTGAAGTCAGGAAGATTAAATACCAAGTTCATCCACCAGGTTACATTATTTTTAAATACACCGTGAGATTTTTTATATATTTTCAGTAATTGGTTGAATGGACAATAACATGTCTATCCTAGCCCAAAAAGCATGATTTGTCGGCAAATGCGTTGTTAGGTTTTCTGTTAGTATTCTAGGTATCGTGTGAATGGAGTAACTAATTATTTCTTCTCTTCTGCTAGATAAACTTTTGCTCATTTTTATCCCCATGGGTATAATTGAAGGTATAGCATAAATTTGGCAGCTGTGTAATGGGCTTAATTTAAATGAAGAATATGCGGTCCTAACCTTCACAAACAATAACTGGAGGATTAAATTCTGAAGTGTAAGAAGTTGAAACGCCAACGTACGAAACATATGTTCCAGATTAGGTTATCAACTAAATTAAAAAAAAAAAAAATGCTTTCTTCAAAGTCATTTAAAAACCAATTCCAAAAATTCTTTTTCATCAGAAATTATGTTTACCTTTTTTACTTGCACATACTCCCCTTTAGAACAAGGTTTTTTTTTAAACCGATATAAGTTAAATCTACGCTAAAGTTTAATGACAGGAAAATGTATTAAACTGGGCATGTTTATTGGTTCAAGCAGAGCTAGAAAATTTTATCATTCAGTTACCAGTAATTTAATAGGTCTGTACTTTTAGGTAATATTATATCGATCTTAAAAATTGCAAGACTTGTGTTTCTATAATAAGCAGATAGAGCATTATAATTTGGGAAACTGTTGGCGTAATATAGGCTTATACTGTGCGTCTTGTACGGGATAGCCTAGCGTGTGGATTATTCAGGACACAAATATGCATTGCTGTGGACAGGGAAGCGAGCGGTCGCCAGCTACACGTTCCTTATCACCACGGCCTGCTATCATTCTCTCATTCTCTGCGTCTGTCTTTTCCCCTCCTCCCGCGTTGCGTTCAAGGTCGCGTCAAGGAAGAAGGGAAGAGGAAGGTGGCCGGAGCTGTGTCCCCCCCACTCCCCAGCTGCCCTCCTCCCTGCTCAGTGTTTCTTCGACTCGCCACCCTGCTTGGAGGAAAAATTACAACTCTTGAGCCCGAGCGGTGAAAAAATCGGCCACGAGGCGGGCCCCTTAACTCGCAGAAATATTCCAGAACGTTTCCAAACCCAATACCTGCTAGATAACGTAAGATTAACCGTTTTAATAAACTGTGCCCTGCACGAGGCTAGAAAATGATTTAAATGCATTCTAGCGGATGTTTGGCAACCATCGATACATTTGTTACGCCAAACATCCTACGAATGCAAATTGAGTGATTTTAATTTTCTCAAGTACTTTTAAAGTTGCCTTTATTTCTTATTATGGCCATTCAAGTTTACAAAATGTATTCCAGAATAGTTTCGCTATCATAATGTATCAATTGGCACTCCAACACGCTTAGTACGTCCCCCGATGATCATAAAAATGTCTACATCCGAGTAAATGTCGCCATCTGAACGAAATCAATGAAAAAGTGAGCTCTGTGAATGCGCGTAATTTAGGCAAGAGAACGGCATCGGATAGGACACCGAAATCCGTTACTTAGAAATAAGGGACTGGCCGTTTCCTATCGTGCTCTAGGAATATTGTTAGGGTACAAGTGTAGCGTAATTGACACCTAAACCCTTATTTTTGTGTCAAGGAATACCGACGTAAAATTAAACTCAACCAATCACGAAACAAAGACAACGCTACAATGTTTTTGCATGGAGCTAGTCTAGAAATCTTCTCGCAAAAATTACATGCCCCTTACCATTTATACCACTTTTGTTAACTGCCAAATTTTAGGCCAGATACATGGCACAGACTATATCTGTTACTGGCGAAGGATTACCTTCCAGCCGGCTTCGGCACCTGATAACGAAACACAAACAACTATCGCGCGGGCGTATTTACACACACGCGTGTCGCGCTTTTTGCTGGGCGACAGCGAGAACATGCCCAAAACACAGCCTGCCTCAGCCTGCCTCAGCCTGCCTCAGCCTTAGTTTGCGGTGTGCCTTTTAATGTGCATTAACTTTCTCTTTCCAATGCACGAGTTTGCCACATTGCTGTCCTCATGGTGTGCTTTGTTGCCAGGTATTAGCCATATAGGGCAAAAGTTTTAGACCCACCTTTAAAATGCAAGGAAATGTTTAAATTATATCTAAATCATTGTATTTTGTAAAAATAATTTGGAATGAAATTTTTGGAAATACATTTTCTTGTTGTATGTCATCAAGAGCATTATCCAATAATATTTCATTTACATAATACTTTCAACCTTTTGTGAGAAATTATTATAAATAATTTAATATATTTTTTGTCTGTTTTGAGATTAGATCATAATTTAATGGAATGTCGTGGTATTTATAGTAACTGACTGTTGTAAATAGTTTCTACTGTGAAAAAAATAATTAGTTTTTAGCGTTGCTTTATTTTTTCTTTCTTTCAGAATGACTACAAATGTAATAATACTTTCAATTAGACTTAATTAATGGCCGTAGAAAAATCAAGAAACAGTAAAATAAAAATTATAAATTTTATAATTATCGATGGTATCTATACTTATACATAATACAAATCCCTTTCGGCACAGGCTACAGGCGTAGGTAGATCTAGAAGTACCTATTTCTTCGAGAACATTCTTGAAACCTCTGGAAACTTCTGGAACTATATTGTTACGTAGTGGGAGCACGGATGCAAGGTGGGCAAGTGGACTTTTAGCGGTCATCTGGCCTGTAGGCCTCTGGGCGGGGTTCGGCCCACTGACGCAGCGCATACCGCGGCGAATTACCTGCCCATCTACCATCTTAGCGCACCTATATCATCCTAAACCGTGTGTCAGAATATCCAGCATTCAATTATTTTGTTTTAGACGTGTAACATCTTAGTTCTCGGAAGAATATTACTTTTGGTAGGAGTAATTCTGTGAATGAATTGAAGTCGCAAGGAACGGAAATGTGTAAACCCGGTGCTGCCATCTATGGTTGATGGCGTGAACCGATGTTCACAAAACCAAAGGGAAACTTCATGGTGTTAACGGTTTATTAAATTTTAATATGATGGACATATTTTTATAAGATACTTGCCTAAAATAATGTTTAGTATTTTTTCAAATCTTTTGCGTTTTTGTCGGAGCCGTTTCATTATTTAGTTTAAATTTTTGCTCAACAAATCGAATGATTAGAAAGTCGACGTAACTGCTCCGGCAGTGAATTCTAGCGGCGGGTATGTCAACTAGGTGTGTTTCGCGTCTAGAAATGTAGTTGAAAACACAATTTGCGTATATTTATGAGGCTCGATCTTATTTGAAATCATTCTACGTTAAATTTCGTGTTCGTGTTTCGTATAAAAAGTGTAGTATTTGAGACACGAGAACACATGAATTTTCTCTTTAACGAGGTTAGATGTTACGCATCACCGACAAGTACATACACTTTTTTTTATTTAAACTATACTTTTATGCGCTGGATAGGGCATCAGATATAATAGCTTATTGAAAAAAGGTATTTTGGGTTTTTATGACTTGTGATTTTCACTACCATACCTTGTTAGTAAATCAGTCGCGTATCTTATCGTTTACTCTATTTGGAACGTTGCAGACAATAAATAGTTTCCTTCGCTCTTGAAGCGATTGACGTGCGAGGCACGCGGCCTTGCGGGCGGGCAGCCTGGTGATGTATGTATAGCGTGACTCATCGTTAGTTTGCAGTGTGCATTTTAATGGACACTTAGGCTGGGTTCACAATTAAAAAAATTAAGCGAGTGCATAGCAAGCCATGCACACGACCTGTGCACACGACCTGTGCGAACTGCGAAATCGGTTCACAATTGAATTCTTACTGTTAATTTCAACCAATGAAATTTCGCGAACTATGCGACATCTGTTAACGGTGTTAGTAAATAAACATATTAACTTTCAAAATAACGATAATACTATTATTATCTCGACATTTTCTTACCACAATATGGTTAGTAAATATAAACATATTTCTAGTCCCGCCAAAAAAGCACCCTGCTCTTCTCTCATTGGCTGTTGTGCCATGCGTACGCGACCGAAATAAAAAATATTCATTTCACTCCTATGCGCACGACCTCGCTCCTATGCACACGACCAACTTTCTGCTATTGTGAATCGTTAGGTTAGGAAACATGGCATTCATATCCTATGCACACGACCTACTGTTACTGTTACTGTTATTTTTTCAATTGTGAACCCAGCCTTACTCTCTCCAATGTTACTAGCGCTGTTCTTGTTTCTTTGCGCTCTGTTGCCAGATGTACGCCACAGAACGCAAAAACTTTAGTATTTTTTTAATTATGTAATGAAAAATACTTTTAAAATATCTGAAAATTAATTTTTAAAATAAAAAAAAATTATTGTTTTTAATCAGGAACATCATGTGATTTTAATACATTTTTCTTCTAAGATTGGTACTGTAATCGTATTTGCATAGTTTTTTTTCAATATTTATTAAATTTATATTTATTATACCACAGATAAATAGCGAGTGTAAATCATGTATTCTTCTATGATATAAATATCACCATTGAATGTAAACATACATATATATATACATATATAAGGTATTACCTACATTCAGTGCTATTACTGAGCATCTTGTTTTGTTACAGAACATTTTGTATTTGACTAAATTACTGTGCAAAGCCATGCGGAATAAACTGTTATGAACGAAAACTTTACAGAAAATTATGACCATTCGAAGAGTTCAGTAGTACCTATAAGTAAATCATATATATGGTAGCATTTCCTCAGCCTACTACTGAAGTTGCACATCAAATTTTGATATAAACCAAGAATTAATATTAATTTCAAAAATTATTGATAGGGGCATGCATATTTCGCGAAAAGATTCCGAGACCAGCTGAAAGTTAAGACACTGTAACATCGTCTGTGTTTCGTGATTGGGTGAAATTCTTTCAGGTGCATGACGATTGCCAAAACACCAATCACAGTAATTCGTTGCGGAAGCAAATTCTTCCTGAGAGACTCTGTTCAAACAAGGCAACCACTTCTGTCGAAGACGGCCGCCAATCACAAGGGAGGAACCGCTGCTGCGGGTATACCTTGTTGCAGTCTAATAGACTTTCAGTTTTATTCGCGAAAAATTCCTGCCCCTAATTATTGACTCCAAAAAAAAAGGGGGGTTGTTACATATATGAAATTTCTTCGTGCAATTTGATCAGTGATCGATTGGGCTAACAAGAAGACTCGTATCGCTCGCCTTAGAAAGACACTGGACCTGCACTTTTTTTTTTTTTCCTAACCTAACTAAAACTAAGTTAATTTTGGAGGGGTCCGGGTTAGGGAGGGACCTAGGTGCGTCTCAGGCCGAAGCCTATACGCCTAGTCATGCTGGGATTAGCCATGCAGGGAGAGGGTCGCATGCATCATGTGCTAGGAGGGGATTGGCCAGCCATGGCAGCGATTGGCGCCATGACTAACTCCCCTCACTCTTAAATCTAGACTATAACTAGAGATAGGGTGGGCCCAGGTAAAACCTGCATAGACACAGGGAAAACCCTGGGCACATTCATGCGGGATGCAAATTGGCATGCATTACGTGTAGGAATTTACAGGAGACAGAGGATGGTCTGGATGAAGTGTTGGACAGAGTAGAAAAGAGTCTACCATGCGGGGGTTGGGCACTTGGACTCGTGGTCCTCTTTGCTAATTGTCCAGTACTGGATTTAGTGACCAGGGACGCAAGCGCTCCTGGTGGTGAGTGGTTGCACTGACCACTCACTCCGCCGCCAGTGTGGCTGAGCCCGAGGACCGCCGAGGACCGCCGAGGACCGCCGAGGACCGCCAAGGACCGCCGATTTTTTTTTTTTTTTTTTTTTTCCTAACCTAACTAAAACTAAGTGTATTTTGGAGGGGTCCGGGTTAGGGAGGGACCTAGGTGCGTCTCAGGCCGAAGCCTATACGCCTAGTCATGCTGGGATTAGCCATGCAAGGAGAGGGTCGCATGCATCATGTGCTAGGAGGGGATTGGCCAGCCATGGCAGCGATTGGCGCCATGACTAACTCCCCTCACTCTTAAATCTAGACTATAACTAGAGATAGGTTGGGCCCAGGTAAAACCTGCATAGACACAGGGAAAACCCTGGGCACATTCATGCGGGATGCAAATTGGCATGCATTACGTGTAGGAGTTTACAGGAGACAGAGGATGGTCTGGATGAAGTGTTGGACAGAGTAGAAAAGAGTCTACCATGCGGGGGTTGGGAACTTGGACTCGTAGTCCGCTTTGCTTTTTATCCAGGACTGGATTTAGTGACCAGGGACGCAAGCGCCCCTGGTGGTGAGTGGTTGCACTGACCACTCACTCCGCCGCCAGTCAGCACCTAAAAAAACTAAGAAACTAAAACAGAAAAAAGATAAATGACTTACAAACTAGGCATTTCGTTACGAAATATGCAAACACCCAACTCAGGGATGGACGTGCAGTGCTTAAGATAAAACTAAAATAAGAACTAAAAATATATATATTTTTTTTAATTTTTTTTTTTTAGATTTTTTATTATTATTTTAGAAATATATATTTTTGATGACTATTTCTTAGTATCTAGGACTTATTACTAATTTACAAATCTCTAATATCTACTACTATACTACTAGTTAAATATAGAGGAACTGTCGGTGTATAAAGTTACAGGTGAATTAAGTCAAGACCTATTCGCATTCTGGCATTGTTGCAAGCTTGTAATTCAAAATCCCATGTCTTTCAGAAACACAACCGGCACTGGAGGTGAAGCCTGCCAGGCGGGCCATGCCCATCGTACATAGGGAGTCAGCCCTAACACAACAGGCAGTGAACTCCCGGGAGCCGAACCTACACCTGCGTGCTTCGGACCATTTTGAATAAGCAAATTATTCGTTAATGTCTATAATTTAAGTTTCAACTCGCGGGAGACTGATTGGCCGATCGCTCAGCCAGCCACAGCACACTACGGAGGTCTGTGAGCCAAGATTGAATTTGGCATTTTATATTTTCCATGCAACTCTGGATCTTGTTCGCCCAGTGATGAAATATATGGGTTTCTGCTTATGGCACATTTATCATAGAATTTTTGCGCAGTTCGGAAATAATAATGTTTTAAAAGTTCGAGTTTGAGCTCTCTGTGCATAGCCCTTACGGGGCAATACACAGGCGCATCTGTCGCAATACGAATACTCTTATTCTGAATTCTCTGTAGCTTGATTAAGTGAGATTCCGCTGCTGTTGCCCACACCGGCGCTGCATACGTGATTATTGGTTTTATTAGTGCGTTATAAATTATTATTCCGTTTTTAACAGAGCTACCTAAACGTCTGCTCATGACGGGGTAGAGGGTAATGAGCCTAGTGAAAGCTGTTTTTCTTTTCGCCTCTATGTGATCGCGCCATAGTAGTTTCCTATCCATGTGTACGCCTAAATATTTAACCACATTTTTGTGAGGAATTTGCTCATTGAAAAGTGTTAGTCGTGGTCTATCTTCAAGTGGCGGGAGATGTTTTCGCGTAAAAACTATAGCTTCTGATTTAGTAGGGTTTACCTTAATTCGCCATTTTGTGCACCACTGTTCTATTGAATTTAACGCGGTTTGTAATCTGTCTGCTGCGAGTTCTAGAATACTAGATCTGCTAAACAATACCGTATCGTCCGCGTAGCAGCCAAACTGAACTGATCGGTGTGCGGGCTTAGGCATATCGTGGATATAAATATTGAATAAAACCGGCCCCAAGATGCTGCCTTGTGGGACTCCTGCTTTAATTATTTTTAAATCGGACTGTACTCCTTCTGTCGTGACTCTAAACGATCTATTTTCTAAATACGAGGCCAGTAATTTAATATAACAATCGGGGAAGCCAGTTTTATATAATTTATAAATTAAGCCTTCATGAAGTACTCTATCAAAGGCTTTTTCTATGTCCAAAAACGCTGCGAGATTATAGCTATTCTGATTGAACGCAGTTATTATTTGTTCTGTCATACGGACCAGTTGATGCGTTGTTGAATGCGCGCTGCGAAAACCAAATTGTTCGTCCGGCAGTACGTCATTTTCTTTAATGTGAGTATTTAGTCGCTGTAGAATTATGCATTCAGCTACTTTTGACAATGTACTCAGCAGGCTAATGGGCCTATAATTTTGGGGCAGTGTGTTATCTTTTCCGGATTTATGAAAAACTATCACATTCGCTTCTTTCCACTGCGATGGAAAATACTGTAGTTTAAGTATTCCATTTATTAATTGAGCTAGGTATTCCAAAATTTCATCGGGCAGTTTCTTAAGGACTACTGCCTGAATGCCATCGTTTCCCGGTGCCTTACGTGGTTTCATACGCCTGATAGCCTGTTTAACTTCCTGAGATTGAGTTAAGTAAGGTTTTGAGGTTAAAGGCTGATTAAGTTTAATTGTAAGGTCTCTGTATATTCTGGCATTAAATTGCGGGTCACAGGGTTCGATATTAGGTTGAAAGGCTAATTCAAGGGTATTCGCGAAGGCTTGTGCTTTGTCTGTCGGTGTAAAAGCGAACCCAGTGCGTGTTTGTAGCGGAGGTATTTTATCTATCTTATGAAGGAATCGCTTTGTCATACTCCAGGTGCTACCATCTTGCACCTGTAGCTGAGAGACTTTCGTCTCCCATTGGCTGCTCCTCCATAGAGTTATTTCATCGGTAATTATTTTCTGTAATTCATTAATTCTCGCTTTAATGTCGCGCTGCCTACGTCGAGTATATTCGCGCCTTAATCTATTTTTCTGAGAAATTAAATCCCTAATATACACCGGCAGTTCATCTTGCTTAAATCTAACCACCTTTTCTGGGATGCACGAGTTAATTGCAGTTTGAATTTTAACTGTAAGTTCAGTGACTGCTGATTCGATGTTATCTTTTGTTTTGAAGTTGGCAGCATCGGCTGCAGGCAAATTATCGACTAAATACGTCTGAAAGCCTCTCCAGTCAGCTTTCTTGTAGTCTTTAATTTTTCTCGGAGGACTGATGTCAGTGTCCACGTCATCGAATAGTAGATGTACTGGAAAGTGGTCAGACGACATTTCGTGAAAGACTCTGAGTTCGAATCCCGTTTGAACTCTCTTATTTAATGCAATATCTAAAATATCGGGGTTGTGCCTTAGTACTCCGCTATCGTGAGTGGGCTCTGAGGGAGCATGTACTTGATAATTTTTGTTAGACTCGTGTCTTTGCAGCAGTAGGCCATTGGCTGTATTGCTCCGACAGTTCCAGTCTTTATGTTTGGCATTAATATCGCCGACTGCTAGGAATGTGGGAGCTGAGCCATATAAGATGTCCAGCTCGTTTTCAGTTAGTGACCTGCCCGGTGGTGCATACATCGAAATAAGCACAATTTGTTGTTTATTGACTTTAAAAGTAATTGCCACAGCTTCTAATTTATTAAATTCAGGTAAATGAAATTCACTATGTTGTATACTTCTGTGGATTAGTAGGGCAACCCCTCCACTTCTGGTATCGCGGTCGCGCCTATAAATAGTGTAATTTAAGATAGTTAGACGATCTGTTGGAAGTAAGTGTGTTTCGTTTATCGCCGCGATTCTAATATTATGTTTAATTAAATGATCGGTAAATTCGATTATTTTATTTCTAATTCCTCGCGCATTCCAGTAAAGGATGGTACTTAATCTACTGTCTACGGGGGTAGTATTAATGGCAGAACCTTAATTAAGGGTGTGCAGCATTAAAGCTGGCCGCTAATGCTGTCACGAAGCCCGTGGTGGCTTTTATTTTGTCCTCTATTGACTTGGACGGATTACACCAAATAGCCATTAAAATGCACATTGGTTCCAGGACGTGTGCCAGGTTAGGGTCCTGTGTAATGGCATCCGATTGGCCTACGAGCTTCAGAAAGTCGCTCGCGTCCATCGCGGGATTTAGCTGCGGTGAAGCAGTTGGCATTACTGTTGGTGAGTCAGTCTGCAACGGGCTGGCTTGTTGTTGCCCAGGCGCGACTTTCTTGGAATCACTGGGGGGAGTGGTGGAGTTGGGTGGCGCCTTAGTACCTGGCTGATCCATCACTTGACCTTGCGCCCGGCCTTTACCGTTTTTGTGCCCCGAATGGTGTTTCTTCGGGGGCCTCTGGGGCAGGGGCTGGCCTCTAGGTCTGGGTGGGTTTGCCAAGACAGGATACTCCAGTTCATGCCTATCGCTCAACACTGAATATTGATTAGGGCTCTGCCATTGCGGGGGGGCGGGGTAGCTCGGGGCTCGCCACGGCTGCCTTGGGGGCTGGGGGCAGTAGCCTGAGGGGCCGGCTTGTTGTGGGGGCGGGCGGACTTGAGCCGCGGCTGTTGCTCGCTTGTTTTCGCGCAATGCGCGTTTGGACTGCAGCTCTCTGTCTTTCCGCTCCTGTTGCGGGAGGTGACGCCAGTTCTCCCTCTTGTAGGCCATGCAGCCTCTGTAATTGGCGCAATGCGGGCCTTCACATCGCGCGCACTTTGCCTTCGTCCTGTCACCTCCCTGGGGGCAAACATCGGTTTTGTGCCCTTGGCTGCACCATCGGCACACAGGGGAGGCTCTGCAGCCTTTTGCGGGGTGGCCAAACCTCTGACAGTTGCCACATTGGAGGGGGCCTTTGGGGTGTCGATAGTCCTCAACACGAATGCTGAGGCCTCCGAATGACTTCAGGTCGTAAATCCTTTCTGGATTTACGGCCTTCGGGAGCTCTACGACTAACTTATTTATAGGCTGCCTTGTCTGCCTGTTGTACAGAAACCAGAAGTTCTGCACTGGAAGACCCATTGCGGCGAACTCGGCCTGAATGAATTGTTTGTCGGTGCTGCTATGCACTCGACAAAACACAAACTTGTTCGGGATCTCGTCCCGTTGCAGAAGCACAGAGTGTTGCACTCCGGCCTGCTCCAGTGCACGCACTGCCCTGTGGTACTCCTCCACAGTGGCAGTGTGAATCATGAGCTGGTCATGGCCGCGACTGACGCACGACCAGCGCTCCTGCAGTGCTGCATCCAGCACTGTTTTAATGGCCGGGTAGCTGTGGCCAGAATCAACAAATACATACAGGGGTTTCACCTGCATTTTCTTTGCCTGAGGGGCAGGGTTTGGCGGGGCAGGGCTCGAACCTGCGGACGTGTTGGCGGCCGTTTGATTGGCCGAGTTGTTTGCCCTTCTGACGGGCTGCTTGCGAAGTCGCTCGGCCTGCTGCCTTGCGATCGCGGGGTTCGTCAGTGGGGGGCGCAGTCTTTCGTCCTTTCCTCCCGTTTTTTGTTTTTTTGAGACGACTGTTGTAAAGCCGTCGTCGCTAGACATTTCTTGTTCGTCGTCGCTCGGCAGGGGCACATCGATGCACTCCTGCATCACCTGCTCGTCACTTAACTGGTCAGTCATGTCGCTAGTTACACCCTACAACGCACTAACACCCACTGACCACGCACCCGGTATTAAGCCGGGTTGTGGCTAGGCTGTAGGGTTAGCTACAACCCGGGTTGTTTTGCACGCTTACACTTCTTAGAAAAAAACCTGGGAATACCACCTGGCCTGTGTGCGAGCAAACAGGCTGTTCCTGGAATCTCGCAGCTCCGCTTGACGCGTCCGTCCTCGGCCAAGGCTCGAAGCGAACTCGAGGACCGCCGAGGACCGCCGAGGACCGCCGAGGACCGCCGAGGACCGCCGAGGACCGCCGAGGACCGCCGAGGACCGCCGAGGACCGCCGAGGACCGCCGAGGACCGCCGAGGACCGCCGAGGACCGCCGAGGACCGCCGAGGACCGCCGAGGACCGCCGAGGACAGCCGAGGACCGCCGAGGACCGCCGAGGACCGCCGAGGACCGCCGAGGACCGCCGAGGACCGCCGAGGACCGCCGAGGACCGCCGAGGACCGCCGAGGACCGCCGAGGACCGCCGAGGACCGCCGAGGACCGCCGAGGACCGCCGAGGACCGCCGAGGACCGCCGAGGACCGCCGATTTTTTTTTTTTTCCTAACCTAACTAAAACTAAGTGTATTTTGGAGGTGTCCGGGTTAGGGAGGGACCTAGGTGCGTCTCAGGCCGAAGCCTATACGCCTAGTCATGCTGGGATTAGCCATGCAAGGAGAGGGTCGCATGCATCATGTGCTAGGAGGGGATTGGCCAGCCATGGCAGCGATTGGCGCCATGACTAACTCCCCTCACTCTTAAATCTAGACTATAACTAGAGATAGGTTGGGCCCAGGTAAAACCTGCATAGACACAGGGAAAACCCTGGGCACATTCATGCGGGATGCAAATTGGCATGCATTACGTGTAGGAGTTTACAGGAGACAGAGGATGGTCTGGATGTAGTGTTGGACAGAGTAGAAAAGAGTCTACCATGCGGGGGTTGGGAACTTGGACTCGTAGTCCGCTTTGCTTTTTATCCAGGACTGGATTTAGTGACCAGGGACGCAAGCGCCCCTGGTGGTGAGTGGTTGCACTGACCACTCACTCCGCCGCCAGTCAGCACCTAAAAAAACTAAGAAACTAAAACAGAAAAAAGATAAATGACTTACAAACTAGGCATTTCGTTACGAAATATGCAAACACCCAACTCAGGGATGGACGTGCAGTGCTTAAGATAAAACTAAAATAAGAACTAAAAATATATATATTTTTTTATTTTTTATTTAGATTTTTTATTATTATTTTAGAAATATATATTTTTGATGACTATTACTTAGTATCTAGGACTTATTACTAATTTACAAATCTCTAATATCTACTACTATACTACTAGTTAAATATAGAGGAACTGTCGGTGTATAAAGTTACAGGTGAATTAAGTCAAGACCCATTCGCATTCTGGCATTGTTGCAAGCTTGTAATTCAAAATCCCATGTCTTTCAGAAACACAACCGGCACTGGAGGTGAAGCCTGCCAGGCGGGCCATGCCCATCGTACATAGGGAGTCAGCCCTAACACAACAGGCAGTGAACTCCCGGGAGCCGAACCTACACCTGCGTGCTTCGGACCATTTTGAATAAGCAAATTATTCGTTAATGTCTATAATTTAAGTTTCAACTCGCGGGAGACTGATTGGCTGATCGCTCAGCCAGCCACAGCACACTACGGAGGTCTGTGAGCCAAGATTGAATTTGGCATTTTATATTTTCCATGCAACTCTGGATCTTGTTCGCCCAGTGATGAAATATATGGGTTTCTGCTTATAGCACATTTATCATAGAATTTTTGCGCAGTTCGGAAATAATAATGTTTTAAAAGTTCGAGTTTGAGCTCTTTGTGCATAGCCCTTACGGGGCAATACACAGGCGCATCTGTCGCAATACGAATACTCTTATTCTGAATTCTCTGTAGCTTGATTAAGTGAGATTCCGCTGCTGTTGCCCACACCGGCGCTGCATACGTGATTATTGGTTTTATTAGTGCGTTATAAATTATTATTCCGTTTTTAACAGAGCTACCTAAACGTCTGCTCATGACGGGGTAGAGGGTCATGAGCCTAGTGAAAGCTGTTTTTCTTTTCGCCTCTATGTGATCGCGCCATAGTAGTTTCCTATCCATGTGTACGCCTAAATATTTAACCACATTTTTGTGAGGAATTTGCTCATTGAAAAGTGTTAGTCGTGGTCTATCTTCAAGTGGCGGGAGATGTTTTCGCGTAAAAACTATAGCTTCTGATTTAGTAGGGTTTACCTTAATTCGCCATTTTGTGCACCACTGTTCTATTGAATTTAACGCGGTTTGTAATCTGTCTGCTGCGAGTTCTAGAATACTAGATCTGCTAAACAATACCGTATCGTCCGCGTAGCAGCCAAACTGAACTGATCGGTGTGCGGGCTTAGGCATATCGTGGATATAAATATTGAATAAAACCGGCCCCAAGATGCTGCCTTGTGGGACTCCTGCTTTAATTATTTTTAAATCGGACTGTGCTCCTTCTGTCGTGACTCTAAACGATCTATTTTCTAAATACGAGGCCAGTAATTTAATATAACAATCGGGGAAGCCAGTTTTATATAATTTATAAATTAAGCCTTCATGAAGTACTCTATCAAAGGCTTTTTCTATGTCCAAAAACGCTGCGAGATTATAGCTATTCTGATTGAACGCAGTTATTATTTGTTCTGTCATACGGACCAGTTGATGCGTTGTTGAATGCGCGCTGCGAAAACCAAATTGTTCGTCCGGCAGTACGTCATTTTCTTTAATGTGAGTATTTAGTCGCTGTAGAATTATGCATTCAGCTACTTTTGACAATGTACTCAGCAGACTAATGGGCCTATAATTTTGGGGCAGTGTGTTATCTTTTCCGGATTTATGAAAAACTATCACATTCGCTTCTTTCCACTGCGATGGAAAATACTGTAGTTTAAGTATTCCATTTATTAATTGAGCTAGGTATTCCAAAATTTCATCGGGCAGTTTCTTAAGGACTACTGCCTGAATGCCATCGTTTCCCGGTGCCTTACGTGGTTTCATACGCCTGATAGCCTGTTTAACTTCCTGAGATTGAGTTAAGTAAGGTTTTGAGGTTAAAGGCTGATTAAGTTTAATTGTAAGGTCTCTGTATATTCTGGCATTAAATTGCGGGTCACAGGGTTCGATATTAGGTTGAAAGGCTAATTCAAGGGTATTCGCGAAGGCTTGTGCTTTGTCTGTCGGTGTAAAAGCGAACCCAGTGCGTGTTTGTAGCGGAGGTATTTTATCTATCTTATGAAGGAATCGCTTTGTCATACTCCAGGTGCTACCATCTTGCACCTGTAGCTGAGAGACTTTCGTCTCCCATTGGCTGCTCCTCCATAGAGTTATTTCATCGGTAATTATTTTCTGTAATTCATTAATTCTCGCTTTAATGTCGCGCTGCCTACGTCGAGTATATTCGCGCCTTAATCTATTTTTCTGAGAAATTAAATCCCTAATATACACCGGCAGTTCATCTTGCTTAAATCTAACCACCTTTTCTGGGATGCACGAGTTAATTGCAGTTTGAATTTTAACGGTAAGTTCAGTGACTGCTGATTCGATGTTATCTTTTGTTTTGAAGTTGGCAGCATCGGCTGCAGGCAAATTATCGACTAAATACGTCTGAAAGCCTCTCCAGTCAGCTTTCTTGTAGTCTTTAATTTTTCTCGGAGGACTGATGTCAGTGTCCACGTCATCGAATAGTAGATGTACTGGAAAGTGGTCAGACGACATTTCGTGAAAGACTCTGAGTTCGAATCCCGTTTGAACTCTCTTATTTAATGCAATATCTAAAATATCGGGGTTGTGCCTTAGTACTCCGCTATCGTGAGTGGGCTCTGAGGGAGCATGTACTTGATAATTTTTGTTAGACTCGTGTCTTTGCAGCAGTAGGCCATTGGCTGTATTGCTCCGACAGTTCCAGTCTTTATGTTTGGCATTAATATCGCCGACTGCTAGGAATGTGGGAGCTGAGCCATATAAGATGTCCAGCTCGTTTTCAGTTAGTGACCTGCCTGGGGGTGCATACATCGAAATAAGCACAATTTGTTGTTTATTGACTTTAAAAGTAATTGCCACAGCTTCTAATTTATTAAATTCAGGTAAATGAAATTCACTATGTTGTATACTTCTGTGGATTAGTAGGGCAACCCCTCCACTTCTGGTATCGCGGTCGCGCCTATAAATAGTGTAATTTAAGATAGTTAGACGATCTGTTGGAAGTAAGTGTGTTTCGTTTATCGCCGCGATTCTAATATTATGTTTAATTAAATGATCGGTAAATTCGATTATTTTATTTCTAATTCCTCGCGCATTCCAGTAAAGGATGGTACTTAATCTACTGTCTACGGGGGTAGTATTAATGGCAGAACCTAGTTTAAGGGTGTGCAGCATTAAAGCTGGCCGCTAATGCTGTCACGAAGCCCGTGGTGGCTTTTATTTTGTCCTCTATTGACTTGGACGGATTACACCAAATAGCCAATAAAATGCACATTGGTTCCAGGACGTGTGCCAGGTTAGGGTCCTGTGTAATGGCATCCGATTGGCCTACGAGCTTCAGAAAGTCGCTCGCGTCCATCGCTGGCTTCTCCGCGGGATTTAGCTGCGGTGAAGCAGTTGGCATTACTGTTGGTGAGTCAGTCTGCTTGTTGTTGCCCAGGCGCGACTTTCTTGGAATCACTGGGGGGAGTGGTGGAGTTGGGTGGCGCCTTAGTACCTGGCTGATCCATCACTTGACCTTGCGCCCGGCCTTTACCGTTTTTGTGCCCAGAATGGTGTTTCTTCGGGGGCCTCTGGGGCAGGGGCTGGCCTCTAGACCTGGGTGGGTTTGCCAAGACAGGATACTCCAGTTCATGCCTATCGCTCAGCAATGAATATTGATTAGGGCTCTGCCATTGCGGGGGGGCGGGGTAGCTCGGGGCTCGCCACGGCTGCCTTGGGGGCTGGGGGCAGTAGCCTGAGGGGCCGGCTTGTTGTGGGGGCGGGCGGACTTGAGCCGCGGCTGTTGCTCGCTTGTTTTCGCGCAATGCGCGTTTGGACTGCAGCTCTCTGTCTTTGCGCTCCTGTTGCGGGAGGTGACGCCAGTTCTCCCTCTTGTAGGCCATGCAGCCTCTGTAATTGGCGCAATGCGGGCCTTCACATCGCGCGCACTTTGCCTTCGTCCTGTCACCTCCCTGGGGGCAAACCTCGGTTTTGTGCCCTTGGCTGCACCATCGGCACACAGGGGAGGCTCTGCAGCCTTTTGCGGGGTGGCCAAACCTCTGACAGTTGCCACATTGGAGGGGGCCTTTGGGGTGTCGATAGTCCTCAACACGAATGCTGAGGCCTCCGAATGACTTCAGGTCGTAAATCCTTTCTGGATTTACGGCCTTCGGGAGCTCTACGACTAACTTATTTATAGGCTGCCTTGTCTGCCTGTTGTACAGAAACCAGAAGTTCTGCACTGGAAGACCCATTGCGGCGAACTCGGCCTGAATGAATTGTTTGTCGGTGCTGCTATGCACTCGACAAAACACAAACTTGTTCGGGATCTCGTCCCGTTGCAGCAGCACAGAGTGTTGCACTCCGGCCTGCTCCAGTGCACGCACTGCCCTGTGGTACTCCTCCACAGTGGCAGTGTGAATCATGAGCTGGTCATGGCCGCGACTGACGCACGACCAGCGCTCCTGCAGTGCTGCATCCAGCACTGTTTTAATGGCCGGGTAGCTGTGGCCAGAATCAACAAATACATACAGGGGTTTCACCTGCATTTTCTTTGCCTGAGGGGCAGGGTTTGGCGGGGCAGGGCTCGAACCTGCGGACGTGTTGGCGGCCGTTTGATTGGCCGAGTTGTTTGCCCTTCTGACAGGCTGCTTGCGAAGTCGCTCGGCCTGCTGCCTGGCGATCGCGGGGTTCGTCAGTGGGGGGCGCAGTCTTTCGTCCTTTCCTCCCTTTTTTTGTTTTTTTGAGACGACTGTTGTAAAGCCGTCGTCGCTAGACATTTCTTGTTCGTCGTCGCTCGGCAGGGGCATATCGATGCACTCCTGCATCACCTGTTCGTCACTTAACTGGTCAGTCATGTCGCTAGTTACACCCTACAACGCACTAACACCCACTGACCACGCACCCGGTATTAAGCCGGGTTGTGGCTAGGCTGTAGGGTTAGCTACAACCCGGGTTGTTTTGCACGCTTACACTTCTTAGAAAAAACCTGGGAATACCACCTGGCCTGTGTGCGAGCAAACAGGCTGTTCCTGGATCTCGCAAATTTTTTTTTTTTTTTTTTTTTTTTTTTCCTAGCCTAAGTTAATTCTAAGTGTGTAGGGGAGGGTCCAGGTTAGGGGAGGACCTAAGTGTGTCTCAGGCCGAAGCCTATACACTCTACCATGCGGGTTTTTAACCATGCAGGACAAGGGCGCGTGCATCATGTGCTTATTGGGGTTTATTGGCCAGCCATGGCTGCAATTGGCGCCATGACTGACGCCCCATTGGTCGCCTAGCTTAAAAGCTAGCTAAGTGTGGCCCAGGTAAAACCTGCATAGACACAGGGAAAACCCTGGGCCGGTTCATGCGGGGATCAATTAACATGCATTAAGCAAGCAGGTAACTACTGGACAAGAGGAAGAAGGGTCCAGGTAAGAAGAGTTGGAGGGGCTGAAAAATCAACCTTGGTGGAGTTGGGTGCTTGGGCCTTGCGGCCCACATTTAAGTTGGGAGCTCCTGGGTTATTATTAGCCAGGGGCGCATGCGCCCCCAGGGGCGGGCGACTTCACGTCAGCCCAGCCACAGCTGCCCAGGCAGCCACAGTTAAGACAGAAGCGGGCAGACGAGCCAGTAAACCGGCTCGAACTGCTGGCTCTCGGTGCGAAAGGCAGCCTGACGTTGCGCCATCTTCATCTCGCAGCTCCGCCGAGGGCCGCCGAGGGCCGCCGAGGGCCGCCGAGGGCCGCCGAGGGCCGCCGAGGGCCGCCGAGGACCGCCGAGGACCGCCGAGGTCAGGGGTCGCGGACGTCCCGGCCTGTAGCCACCAGCGCCAGCACCGCCCGTCAAGGGCGTCGCCAGCCGATGGCCTAGGGAGGGGGGGGGGGGCAAGTTGTGGGAAACGTACGTATTTTTTGCATTTGGCTATACATTTTTTGAATCTCTAGGTCTCTAGGGGGGGGGGGGGAGCAACTGCCCCCCCTAACCCCCCCGCCCGCCTCTGGCGACGCCCTTGCCGCCCGTCGACACCCGGGGGACGAGTCGCGGGCGACGCGACGTCTGCACGACGAGCCGCGTGGACAGAGACGACTGGGCATCGCAACTACAGCACACCTCTGCACTCTTGTGATCTGTTCAAATTGTCCCGTCACCGTTTCACATTTCAGACCAAATTATACGAGTTTACAGAAAATTATGATGATTAAGAATATAACATGGAGGGAAAAAATAACTTATCTACTTGTAAAACAGATTCCTTTGGGAAAACAGTTGCCAAGAAATAGTTTTTAATACTACAAGAAAGGTATTGTTATTTCTGAATACATGAAAGAGTTTTTTTTGAGATAATACCGAGTATTTATTACAAAAATTGGAGCACGTGTTTGTATATTTGTACTCCATCTGACAAATGTGAGAAAATTACACGTTATTGTTTTGCATTGAACACATACAAAACTCCTAAATAAATGAAAAGCGTAAAATAATAAGATTTAATGTTCAATTAAAAACGAAATTCCTATTTAAACCGGCCGCCGCGTGATTCACTAAGTGGACGGAGAATAAAAGGAAGAGGCGAGACCCATCTTATATATTATGACCGTAGTCTTAACATTATAGCCTTGCGAGTAACCGAACGAGAATCATGCATTAAAGATAAGATATTTTGAAACAATAAATATACTTATGTTATATTACTATACCGCATACCAGCTGAAGAATTTAACTTCACCTAGTCAGTCCGGAAGCAATTTGCGAATATGTGTTGACACGAATATGTGTTGACACAGCGGGGAATCGAACCAAAGCCTTGCAGGGCGCCTCAGCCAGTTCGGCTAGCGATGGCCGGGTGAGCATGGTACTGGGACAAACATGTCAATACCGGACAACTCTGTGCTATCAACTCAGGCGGCAAACAACCCAGGCGTACGAAATGACATTAACTGATTTATAGGTGACTAATGTCATTTATTACCTGGCAACAAATTTTTCTTCACTTCGGTTATATTTTTTGTGTAAATGGAACAGGAATATTCATGCATTATTACAGATATTAGTGAATTTGTACATTTACATGAAAACAACTGTATCACTACGAAATATTCTTAGCAGTAATACTGGGTTCGGATTTTTACCCAGGCATTTATGCTTTTTTTATTTTACGAGTACCTCCTATTGTTAAAGTTATTTGTAAAGCGTTCCCTGAATAGCTTTGCAGTATTAACAGCGCAAATTAATAAGCATATTAAAACAAAAATTAAGTTGTTTTTTTAAATATTTGATTATATTTTCGTGGTTTAAAAAATTATTCTTGAATGAAACATCAATTAAAATATGAAATTATGCGCCACTTTTCGTAAGAAATACTCAGTATTTCATATATGCAAAAATAACCATAGCCATGTGTTGTAAAAGTTAGGTATTCTTGTGTGTATAAATTTTTTTTGACAACTGGTTTTCAAAGAAAACTTTTGCACAAAAGTGTAGAATAATTTTTTCTGTATAGAGAATTTTAAGCACTGGAATTTTACTTTCACAATGAATTTCTAAGAAAATTCAAAAAAAGTGATTTCTAGAAGAAAAGAAAGAGCGCGTGTAACTCAGTACTTGTGATAGAAGTGATAGTTCTTTGGCAATTCAAACCTCGACTTGTAAGTATATCGTAATGGGTAAAACGGCAGCGAGAGAAAAATAGAAAAAGTAGACAATTTTTCTAAATAAACATGAATTAACAAAATTATTACTCATTTCAAAATAACTGCTCAGGATATCAATAAATATTGATCAATCAATATTGATTAATTAACAATAAAAATATTGCTCACTGTTGAAATACTTAAACCATGAGGAAATCTTTTTAGTAAATATCAAAGATAGGTTTGATTATAATAAATTAGTTTTTAATTTAATTTTATATTATGTATAGATTATATGTGTTCGAGTTTTTTCTAGACTGAATTTGTTGTTCCGCAAATATCACTTTACCAGTGAATTTTAGTGCAACAGATTTTGTCAATAGCCCACATACACATACTGCAATGCATTCATTCATAAGCATTGATAATGTTCCGCCGTCGAAGGAATGAACAATGAGTAACATGTCCGCCGCTCCGCGACGCGAAATCTAAACGGCAAGGACCTTCCTCACATTCTTTCTTTTCATTATAACCATATTACCACTAAGTGAAAATAAAAACAAATTATATTCTACGCACGAGATTTGTTTAAACTTTTTTAAAACTAGCATATTCTTAGTCAATTATAATACGGTGTGTGATTTAGTTAATCAAAAATTAATATGTGAGAAATAATTACCCTGTCAAACTAAAGCGTGAAAAGCATTATACCAGAAATAAATATTTAGTTAAACAGCTAAAACAAAACTTATATTCGGCCTGAGACGCACTTAGTATTCCCTACCCAGACCCCTCCCGCACACTCATAGCTTTAAGTTAGGTTAGGAAAAAAAAATACTCTCATCGCACCCAAAGAAGATTCACTTCAAAAATTAGCTTTGCTTTTTTTTTTTTTATTCAAAACAAATACAATGCTAACACTGCACATTTATTCTGTCTTCTGTTGAAATGACGTGACAACAAAGGCAGATTCGTAGCAAAAATATCTAGACGCTGTCCTGTATTGGCTTGCAGTGTATTTTGATTCGAGGCAACTATGCTGACGAGGTCGTCGGGTGTTTCGCGGTATGAGGAAAAACAAGTGTCTCAACATACACATGCACCAAAACACACGAGCATGAGACAAGTGGTGGACGTGCCTGCCGAGTCAAACTCACATACTCTGTTCGAGATAAGGTGATAACTATTTTTGGACATGTGCTGCAAAGAAACAGGCAGATGTTGACAGCTGAATATTGTTCTCATGTTAACGAAATAATATTTTATGCGTGTCAGGGGTAAGGCTGGTGCTACATGACTCTGTGTTTTGTTTTGTTTGTTACGTGATGGTGTGTGTATTCAGCTGTCAAAATGTGGATGTTTCTTGCAGCGACTTTAAAATAAAAAAAAGATCTCGCCTTATCATGAACAGAGTGTAGCAGGCAGCCAAGGGCAGGCATATGAGACTCCCACTGTGAGTGTGAGTAATGGCTGTGCTAGAAGCATTCAGAGAAAGAGAGAGAGAGAGAGAGAGAGAGGGAGAGAGAGAGAGGGGGGAGGAAAGAGATAAATAGAGAGGGAGAAAGAGAAAAAAGTTCCTGCTGTGTCGTGTTGACAATATGGACGTAAGTTATTGCCGCCAGTTATATGCAGCGCACTGCGGGGTTGTGGGATTGGAGGAGAACACAAAGGAAAATTGACGACTATTTTGGCCAGTGCTGCTGGTTTTGGAACGTGCCGAACGTAGAATTTCGCAGGACGTCTGACAGTTACGTACTTGAGAAGTTCGTGCGTGCTCCATAAAAAATGCAGGGTGTTAAACTATTCCAAACTGGAAATGGTCAGTTTTCACGAAGGAGCGCACTAAAAATCAAGGATACAACTTGGGTGCAGAAAATGCTGGAGCTTAAGGGCGTTGACTGGTTGCCAAGAACTCCAGTAAAATATGAAAAATTGCCTATCTAAATGCACGAATGTATGACAAGTAGCATCTTCTGAATTTTCAGGCGAATTTGGCCGTATAATCCACCTTTGTCCCTCCAGGCTAATGACACGCCTTGTCGACCCTCGTCAACACAGCTGGGTGCTTCACTAATGGGAATTATCGTAATCCCTTGTTTGAAAAGAGGAAAGGAAGCATCTCATGCTGCTTGTCCTGGGGCGAGTCGAGGTGTTATGTGGAGTTCAGGATAAACATATGGTGGAATTAGTGAATTCAATAATTTAATTCAATAAGTTATAGATATCAAAATGCTACACAGAATTCAAACATAAATACTTTGAGATTGCGAAATCTGCAAAGTGGTACATATAAGTTTTCCAGTGCCATATGTGTTTATTTTCTCTTGCTTGTTTGATAAACTTCTCCGTTGAACATGTCTGTAAAAGGCGTCGTACACATTCTATGTGCGACATCATTTGAAACTAGGAGGTCTTTAAAAATAACACCGAAAGTTCGCGCAGTGACATTTAGGCCCTACATAGTCTGCCTGCCGATGTTGCAGTAAGTGAAATCTGAAATAGTAATGGAAGGCAAAGCATACGTGTATTTATTTATGTAGGGCCAATATCTACGAGTATCTACAATTAACCATCGGTATTTCTAGCATTACTGAGTATGTCTCCGTGTGTATCTCTGACAAAAACAAGTTATTGTTTGAACGCAGAATCAAGGCTTGATCCCTGTGCGTAGTCGGGAAGCTTTCAGTCACGTGGAGTACACATTTATATTCTAATTTATAAATGCATCATAGTTGCATTTACGTACGGTTTAAGGCCACGCTAATTGAACTTTTTAATTAGCATTTTTTTCGTTTATGCCAAACCTAAATAAAATTGCCTACATGAAAAGTTTATTCAATTAGTAGTGTTTTTCTTTCGGTCGCCATTCGATTTATATGAATAATGTAGTTGCCTCGAGTAAGATACACCTACGTTTTTTTTTGCTTTGTGGCATAGTTAATTTTGTATGTCTTGCTATGTTGTGTGATATCCACTTTATCAGTTTTTATGCCACGCAGGTGGCATGGATTTATCACCTAATTTCCTGTCTGGTTTCTTAGCATCTTTCGTATTTGACCGATCATACTGCAGATCTCTATATAAGGCGCTTCCGTGATCACTATAATACTGTACACGTACTTTTAAAAAAATGCAATACATGTCAAATTTCCAGCGTCTGTGAGATTAAAAGTAATTAATGTGGCATTGAGGTATGTCAATACCTAATTACCACATATAATTATGTAATATTTGGTGTAATACACAACAAGAAATTATTGAAAATAATTTTGAATTTTATTAGACTTTAATTGTAAATATGTCGCACGACTGTGGTATTACAGTTGTTTATAGGTGCCGCAATGTAACCTCAACGTTTTTGTAAGATCTACTTCTGGCTTAGGTCTACTTTGATGCGTATTTTGCATCTTCCGAGTGAAAACATTTTCTTGTGGTAGTCACATGGCATTTCCTGCATGGCAATACTATTGTTAATGTTTGGCGGAATTATACATCACTGGCCTGAAAAAAAAAATATCTAAACCAGAAGCAGATATACCACAAAGGCTGAAATTGCCATGTGGTATGTAAAGCGTGAGTGAATATTCCACCACTGGATTTTTATAAGTTATTACTGGTGAAATAATCGTTTGTGTAAATAAATATTCAAACACTTCCCCTATTTGTTTAGTCCGTAGGCTGACTTTGTAGAGGGAATGAGGATGGCTTAGTAATCAAACATCAACCTGACATTAAACACTCCCACCACGCTCATGCATGTCGCATGAGAAACTCGAACCCATGACCCCACCCTCCGCAAACTGGCGAGTCTTCTACAGCGAAACGTATTTCAGTACTGTAATGATCCTTCTGACACTAGCAGAGATGACTAAAAGATCCTTAATTTTCTGTACCTGAACCAAACTCTACTTCGTACAAACTCCCACCAAATGTCAATTTAGATGAGCACGTACGTACTGTGCTGTAAATGTTATATTATTTACTATATTTTTTCATAACTGGTCATCCAGATATTTTTCGTAAGCCTAACTGTAAATAATAAGCGTGTGTAAGTGTCGTTTAAGAATAAAAGTAAAGATCAGTACTTAACTAGTCCCCAAATATATATACTTGAATAGTTGAAGTCGTTTACGTTTTATTGCACATTATAGGCAATTAACTTCCGAAATTTCGATTTGAATTTGAAGTGAAGACATTGAACAATGAAGCCTTCCTTTAATCCACAGTCAAGTTAATGACAACGTAGTTGGTTTGGTTACATCTTGTTGTTGTATATGTGTACTTGAACGTGGGGAAGGATACAAATGGGCAGGGACGCACTAACTTTCTTGAAGACTTACGACGAGCGAGCTACAAATCAATATCCTACTATTAAAACGGCATTGTTCATGTTATAATTTGCTATTTGAATTTGGAAAAACATTGTTTTCTAACTTTACGTGACAAATGAGACATCTGTTAATCCAATAATGAGTGTATTAAATTAGTGAAAATGCACTAATTAAGTGAGGATTTTTTTTGTCTCGTGAAAAACAGTTTTAAATATTTAATACAATAATTTATTCAGAAATGAGCTGCCCTAAAATTTTATACGGACGGAATTGCGATTATGCAATAGCACGGTGCATTTGCAAGCTGAATAAAGTGTACAGTATGCAGCATACATATATAATCTTTGCAATATTATTTTAACCTTTTATCATGATTATAATTACACAAATATATAAATATATATAATTATGTAATTCTAATAAATTTGCATTTATACTGATATTGTAGATACACACATTTATTATACGAGCATAAATCAAAACTGTTTCGAAGGTCACCATAATGAGCAAGAAATTTCTTCGCTAGTAAATTTCCCTTTCGGTGAAATTCTTATGCCTTCGAAACAAAATTAAATACGCCAACGTATTACAGAG
The DNA here is from genome assembly GCF_032445375.1 of Bacillus rossius redtenbacheri. Taxonomy (NCBI): domain Eukaryota; kingdom Metazoa; phylum Arthropoda; class Insecta; order Phasmatodea; family Bacillidae; genus Bacillus; species Bacillus rossius. The sequence continues at coordinate 33,491,645 of NW_026962013.1, read as the reverse complement.
TGTGCTAAAGTAATGTTTATTTTTTTTCATTAATTTTTCTGTTTAAAAAAATTACTGTTCATTCCTGCAAGAAACATAAATACTTTCTCTTACCACAGACATAATCTGAAACAATTGCACGACCTAAGACAAATCTTTGTACCTAGTAATCCTTATTCCGAAGTCGGCAAAGCCTGAAGAAATCTACTTATAATTGATATAAGCAAATAAATTATTATTTTATATGTGATTTAGAAGTAATTACGTTAGTGTGTAGTTATTATTAATTCAGCAACAAGCCACAACAACATGTTGAAAATTGTTTTTCACAAAATTTTTTTTTACAGAAGCTGATCAGAGAATGTGCGATGTAAAAAGGAGTGAGAAAGAGAAACACGTAGGCTTTTAAATTGCGTTATTAGTTACTTTATCTGTTGATAACCTTTTTTAGGCATTCAAAAACAAACATACCTACAATATCTACAATAGACCTACATATATGTATATACAGTACCCGCATATCTAAGCTACACATTACCTCCCAAATCACATCAAATACTTTTTGTTCTTGTTTAATGTTTGTCAAGCTGCAGTTTCTTCTTTGCATCTTGAATGTATGGCGGATCTTTGATGCTCAGCCCTCGAGCTCTCCGCGAATCTATTATTTCAGGCAGAAGACACTCCTTGTAAAATGTCTGAAGTTTTGGAAGCATTTTACTCAACCCAAATTCTCTACTTATTCTGACTTCGTCGATCAGTAAACCTGTAAAATAATCCATATTTTTAATATGAAGATTACTTGTGCAACTGAAACATACACGGGACTTGCAATTTATCAGAATAATGGCTGTTAATTGTGATTAACCAAAATAATTCAAATAATAATTTCATCTATATATTGGCCTACTATAAATTGGGTAAGCACTATTATTTTTAGATTAAGAAATAAGTGAGTTGTTTTATTATTTGTATGGCGTATGTCCAAAAGCATTCACTGAATCAAGATTCCCCATTGCATCAAACATTCAAAGAACGTATTATTTGTATAGTTTAATAACTTTTGTCTGATTATATATTCACTTATTTTAATAATAATAATGTTTGTAATTAGTTTCGTGAAGTAAATGCAACATTAATTCAAATATAACAACTCGCATATAAATTATATAACTATAACTTGTTCTACGTCCTCAGATATATTATGCTAATGTATGTATATAATGTAGGCATGTGTGTATTCAGTAGCGTAAACTTATATTGCCGAAATAAAGAACGATGCGAAGCACATATGGTCCCGGTCCTACATTTTACTGTACACTATAATTCTACACTCTTCGCAATGCTGCAAAATATTTACAGCAATGAAAGTTATCGTATATTTATATATATTTAAATATAATATACAGACAACTGGAGCAATGAAACATATACGTTTAACGTTTAATTCCGTATGGGTATACTTTTTTCCTCCTTTTTTTTTTTAAATATGAACGCAACTGAGCGTAATAAATAATTACTACGTAGTTTTCTGGCTGATTTACCAACAATACTTGCTTTGCGCAATTAAGGTGAAATCATTCAAACATTGCAAAATAGTTTTCTCACTGACCCTACAATAACAGTTATGTATATGTTGTCAGATAACACGTAGGCCCAATGTATTAACGGTTTGTAAGCAATTTTTTTATTTGTATGTACGCTCACTCGCCGAGATTGCACGCGTAATCACACTTAATCTGCTAAATATAATATATATTTCATTTCTAAATAAGTATACGAATTCGATAGAGGTATTTTAATGAATAATATTTACTATGATTAAGTTTGGAAAAAATATCCTACTTTATCGGTCCCTAGTTAAAAGCTATGACTATATAATTTGTTTTCAGATATTTAACATTTTGTTTACCATATATATTATTAATGATACATATTTTCAATCCATTTTAAGTCCACGATGTGTAGATAAAGCAGTTAACGAATGTTATGCTGAAGTTGTAATAACTTTGGCTATTCATTATAACTGGTTTATAATCAGTGTCACACAAATTGCACACATAGTAAATTACATAATTTTATTTGCATCGTCAGTAACATGGTAATATACACTTATAATTTGGTGGCCCACACTGAGGTGATATAGTATACCAGTTCGCAAAATCTGTTTTAGGGTCTAGGATTCAAACTGAGTATTCGTCAAGAATGAAGGGGGGGAAATATACCAGAGTTTCGATGCCGTGGTGAGTCACGACCTACAAACTGTAAACAGCTCCAGGAAGGGATTAGTACCGCCCCCCCTCCTCCAGGCACCAAGGCAGCTACCTGACAGCTTGCCTCCCTTCCTTTCCCCCTCAGCCAGGTAACCATCGCTCATCTGAGATATTTGCCCTTGCACAAATTATTTCAATACAACAAATATAATATTATAGCTTTCCTATTACAGATAGAGACATGCGGTCTGAAACTTTTTTTGATCTAAATAATTTGCAAAATATGCCTTAGTATTCATTTTATATATAAAACGGGCAGCTTGTTTACAATAGAGTATTGAAAAATGAACAAGTCATTTAAAAACTATGTGAAAAAGTTATTAAAAAAGTGGGTATTAATGCAAGTGTATACCTGCATTATCTGCGTTTTGGTTTTTATTTCACCTTTTTATCTTATTTAGTGCCTTCATAAAATGTAATTTAGTTAACATTGATTTTCCTATACTGGCAAGATGCCAGCGCCCGACCATCCAACAGCCTTAAACCCCCGCCAAATATCAGAAATAAAAGAACTTTAAATAACTCGTTATCAAACCATACAAAAGTTTATATTTATTTGACTTAACATTTAAATCATTTAAAAATCGTGGACAATTTTGAATAACATACATAAACCAAAAACCCAAAATCATTTTTCCTGTAAAATCCCACCGGCGTTTCCCATACGCCTTTAGGGGGAAATGTCCTGATTTTTCTAAGGACCATTTGATTAATTACTGGTACGAGTTAAAGGTGCGGTTGTTAAGTGGTTAGAACACTCGCCTCCCACCGACCTGGGTTCGATTACCGGCGGAGTAGAACCTGGATTTCCACGAGTGGGGAACGCTGCTGACGTTGCCGTGGCCTGAGGGTTTTTTCGGGGTACTCATGTTCCTCCCAACCATCTCACTCCGTTGCCGCACCACACCCCATCTCCTCTCACTTCATGCATTCTCCAGACTGACCGGAATGACAGGTCTGTCCCTCAGGGTAGGGCAGCCGGCTCCAGTGAGTGTCAGCCCCGTTCCATCCATGCAGACCCTGCGTCAGGCTGGAAACTACTTGTCAACAATCATTTTCACTTGTATCATTAATCGAATTACATCGCACATACCCTGTTAGAAACTGCAGTAAATTTACGGACCGACCAACCAGGAAAACACACCAAATGAACGAATAATATTCTCTTCGAAGTAACAGATCGCTGTATTCTAGTACAAACTGCACAGGACTACGACTTCTGAATCCTAGGTTTGTTATAAACAAGATTAGCATGTAAGGTGGAAGGATGTTTTTTCTGTGGACTTTACAACTTTTTGAAGGTGTTCTTAACACTCAAAGATGATTTTTTGTTGTGGGTTCTTGTTAAGTAACTAAGCGGCCCGCCTAGTCAGCGGTGTATTTGTGTTAGTGAGGCGGGATGATAAGTGCAGCGCTCGCTGGTGCTTCTAGCGCGATATCGCCTCTAAGCACAATGCTGTGAACTGGCGCGCAGTCTTCTCGTCGTGCATGGGGCAACTATTATATTCGAGTAGTAACCATAATAATATTTGACGCATAAACGAAGATGGTGTGATGCAAGTCTCTTGAGTGTTTTCAATAATCTGTACCGGATGTTTCATGCCTGAACAAGGGTTTCAGCCATTTTCACTTTTATAAAAATACAGCTTGGAAATGAAATACGGAAACCAATAGACGCATCCACCCTCAGCGTATTCTTAAAAGTGTTTAGTAAACAGCCACCACTAGGACATGTTAAATAGTTATAAAAAAATTTCTGACGGTCAGAACTCGTACATTTTTCTAAGATACTCTTAAATTGACAAGGATTCCCGGATAATTTGTAACCAGTTTTTTTTCCGTAAATATTTTAAGTGAAAAATCATGCAGTGCAGACGCGGTGCGAGGATTCCTGGATCAGGACACGTTACCGCGGCGGTCCCCAACAGCATCAAAACGGCGCACCTACCGCATCTCTGAAGACGGGACTTACATCTTCTCGCCGATATCGTGCCTGTGAAGCGCATCACCCGACGACGGTGATGATTTGTCGACTGCGGTCCCTGATTCTCGTCACCTGTACAAGGTGCACGGTTGAAACGTTTGTGTCAGGAGTTTATTTACGTTAAAGTCTACGTCTCTACGTCAGGCGCAACTCCCGACAGCTAACCTATGATTCGGTTGCATACATTCACTCTCGCATACTTGCGCAATGGCATATCTTTTTTTGATCTGTGACCTCGTCCAAAGAGAATTATGTTTCCAATATATAATAATGTAATAAGCAGGAAGTTTCATTTCTGTCGCGCATGAACTCCACACACACTTTGGTAATCGGCCCCTACTATTCAAAGTTTGGCCACCCCTGACTTGGAAGAAACACTTTGGATTGTGTAATTCTCACACGAACAAATGACAGAGCATTTAAGTTACGTGACGTAGCCCGCCGTCTACAAAATTAATTTCCTTGAGTCTACGATGGAGAGGTACGTGTGTTCTCTCCGCTTCGTTTTGCAGACGGTTCGGTGATGATGTGTTTTTAATGGCCAGGGAGAAAGTTTCGTTGGACGTGGCCCTTCGAGTATTTTTACAAGTTTTATAACCTGTCTACGAAAGCTACTTTAATGAAACCAGTTCTAATGAAGTGGATTGTAAAACATTAATCACCAAACTTTCAATGTTTGCAAAGCCTCGCATTTTTTTTTTTTTTTTTTGTGGACAGTGACCGACCACATCAAGTTGTTTACAAACACTGTTGACACGACAACGATGACACACAAAATAAAATCATGTACTTTTATGAAAGGTTACTTTGGAAAGCAGCTGACAAGAAATAGACTGTAACACTACAAGCAAGATATTGTAACTTAGTTCAACACATGACTATGGCTACATGAAAAATGTTTTTCGATATTATAAGCCAATTGGTTTATAATTATATATTTTAAAGAAGTTTCATTCAAACATAAAATTTTCAAACCATGTAAAAGATAATCGGTTATTTATTGTGACTTTATTTTGTTTTATTAAGCATATTAATGTGCGCAGTTAATTCTGGAAATCTATACAGAGAACGGTTTGCAAATAACTTTTAACTATTGGAGGTACTGGGACAACACAAAAACATAAACAACCGGATTAAGAATCTGAACCAATTATTACGGCAAAAACTATTTTGTAATGGTACATGTGTTTTATGTAAATGTAAAAATTATTCAAATATCTGTAATTTTACATAAATATGTTTGTTCCAAATACAAAAAAAAAATAGTGTTAATCGATACGTATACAAAAAACCATACGTAGACAGCTGTGAGATTTTTGTGGTTATATATATACATACACACATATACATACATACATACATATAGCGGAGAAACGAAAAAAGAATTGGTAATGCAAGTCCCTTGAGTGCTTTCGAAAATCTGTACCAGGTAATTCTAGATAGAACGCGTTTCACATAGATACAGAGAAAACGAAAAAAAAAAAAAAAAAAAAAAAAAAAACGAAATACGGAAACATAACTATACATCCGCCTGTTCGGATATGGTGAACAGTTATTAAATTTTTTTTTTTTCTGAAGCCTTGCACGCATGTGTCTGCGGGTGTGTCCGAGGAATATGTTTGGGTTGGGAGGGGTAGGGGTTAAGTGCATCCATTTTTTTTTTGACACCAGCGCAGTTCGTGGCTGCACTCGGCGGCTCCGGGGGCGAAGCGCGTCACTGCTAAATGCAGCCCTGCGGGCTGATTACGAGCACACACTTTGCGTTATAAGTTGCGATAAATAACGAAGGTTTGCGAAGAATATCGCAGGAACCAGCAACGTGATTACGAACACATCGTGTTTCGTTAAACTTCGAATATTGATGACGTTGTGGCGGTATATATCGCAAACTTTGATTACGAGCACACTTTTCAAGTGATATTTATCGCACCGGAGCTACGTTATATATCACGGGCATTTCAAGTGGTGATACGAAGCGATTGTGAGGTAAGTGATATAATTACTCTTAAAAATAATGTCCTCCCGTCATAAAAACGGCATTATAATCGCACATTATTGTTTTAAATATAGTCGAGTACGATGTAAAGCGATGAAGTTAAACGAAAACAATTGTTTTAGGTTAGCGTGTGTATATTTAACACGCGAACATTATTTTTAACATGCTATTTATGTTTATTAATTGTACCATGAAATCATTGTTTTCAATGCATAGTTTGTGTGGAATAATTATGAAGTGGTTTAAATACGATCAAAGTAGGTAAGAAGAATAAATAAATGCCGTGTCATAGCTTATCAAATTAATCCTAACCTAAAGAGCGATATTATTTACACGCACATTATGAACATAACATAGCTATAAATAGTTCAAATAGGCTGCTTATGCATATTTTGTGTTTGAGTATTTGCTCAACCGTTGCCTACGAACGGCTCAACATGCATTTTTGTTTAATCTGTGCGCTTGTAGACTTCAGACAGTAAATGGTATATTTCTCTATTTAGTTTCAGAAAGCTATTTCCGGCCTCCTTGTGTGTTCAATTGTGCAAGAAATTTTTAATTTGTGCTCATTCATTTACATATTGGCTCTATTACCTAAGTGTGTTAACATAGGTAATTGTTAACAAGTGGGGCTGATCATAAAACAAATAACTTGATGAATAATTTATTTAGGAATTCCCCTCCTTAAGCAGGATGATTCTATTAAATAACATTTCGAGCTTTTATGTAGGGGAGGCGAGGCTTTATTATAAAAATAAGTTTATGAAAACGGTAATTTTGAGTTCCTATTATTAACCTTGATACTTATTTCTGTTGAGATATTTCAAGTTGTTTACTGTTTAAATTGTTGGTTATGTGTGGTTAGCTACACTTCAAATACTGCAAATCTATTCATGTCTACATTTGGTTAGGTTAGCTGCATTTTAAATATTGTATAATGAGGTAAATCTGGTGAAAAGCTACTTTTCCATATGTTTTTTTTTAAATTTATTTATTAGTTTTCAGACATTGATTCCAATAATTAACATAGGCTATCAATACTGTAACATTGTTTTACTAATAGAAAATTAAGCTTACCTCACCTAACCAACCATCCACACATATTTTGTAGTACAATTAATGTAACTAACCTATCTTAACTAACCATTCACACAGATCCACACTATTTTTTTGTTATTTTTAATTCATCTAACTTAATGGTGGGAATGGCTGGTTTGATTAGGTTAACTACAAATACAGTACTTGAAAGTAGTGTAGACAGTTTATTAGGTTATGGTAGTTATATTAAATATACTGTGAACTCATTTTAACAGTTTTTAAGAATTATATATTGTACCACAGCTAACTCTAACCTAACCAACCACACTACAGTTTATACCTATTATTTTTGTTGGTAACATAACTTAAGAAACAGTTCACAAAATCACACAGTATTTTTAATGTAGCTTACTTAAGCCAACCAATCATTCTCATGTATTAAATTTTTTGATTTACCTAACCTAACAAGCTATTAAAATGGCATATTTCTAGTTTAACTGCTTGAAGAATTACAACACACTCATGGAGAATTGTTGGAAAAGAAGTAAAAAAGTTAAAATTGTTTTTAGAAATTAAAGAAAAATGAATGCAGTTATGCATTACATCGAGGAATATTAGCTCAATAATACCATATTAAAAATTATTTCTATTAATCAGGCCCTCTTGTTAACAATTAGTAGCCTACCAAACTATATTACACTAATTTAGTTAATGTTTGAAAATATTTCAGGTTCTACACAATGGCCTTTGCTGCCTTTCTGCTAAATATCGAACTGGAGGAGAAGGCAGAGAAGATTGTTAAGAAACCATCAAAATCCCTTCGAATTGCCAGATTGCACCCTCATAGCAGTTGGAAAACCTTAGAAACATGAAGAAACAAGCTATGCAATTTAATAAATACTTTGTTATCAAGTTTGTTGCATTTATTAAAGAAATTGTGAAATGAAAATAGTGTTCACTCATTTCCATGTTACTTTTGAGTATAACTTGGATATTATATTAAACACATGTTAAATTTTTGTTTCCTGGTTTCAGCAGATCTCATTGTCCTGAGAGAGTTGGCAGTGGCTTTTTTGAACCATTGTTTTTTTTTGTGTGTAAAAAATAGATACTATGAATCATTTAATGATAGATTGTTATTTAAAGTAAATCTCATACATACATGTGCTGCTTCATGTTTACAGGTTTTTTATTTAAAAATTTTGCAATTTCAGACTTTGTTTTGGTTTTAAACAAAAAATATTTACAAAGAGTGTATTATTTAATAGCTCAACTATTTCCATGGATAGTTATAATTAAACAATTATTAATATTAACTATTAATAGCCTGTCCAATAAAAAAAATCAATGCACATGTCTGTAAGGATACAAAAAATGATTTCTTAACACAATATTTTCTCATAATTAGCAATTTTAGCACATGCTTCCAGCATGCCTTTTAACTTTTCTTTAAGTTCTTTGATGCATTTTTAATCAAATTGCTTGTTACCATTTCAGAAGCACATATTCCCAATGCTTCTCATCAGCTGCCAGCTGTCTTTCTTGAATGTTGTTTATCAGCTGCCAGCTATCTTTCTTGAATGCTGCTCTTTTTTTTATTATTTTTAAATTGTACTATTAATCATTACCAGTATGAATTGTATAGGTTACACTAGGTATTATAGAGGCAGAGTTATAATAAAGGAGGTGCTAATAACAAAGCACACATTCTATAAAGTATGCTGACTAAAAGTATTATCAAGGTTTTTCCAGTCAAAGATTTCACAATGCTTGTATATAACCATTCTTTACTTCTTTTTTTTTGTGTAAACAAGATATAACATGGAAGAATTTCATTAGGCTAGCTGACTATCAATGCAAGTTCCAGCAGGTACAACTGCTAGTTGTTGCCAGTGAGCCCATTTGTATACAGTATAGACATTGTTTCATGTGGATGAATATAAAAAAAATATTTTGAACTAATTTTTATTATTGTAAGTTTAGAATCAATGTAGGTATGTTTATTGAGACCGAGACAAGTACAAACAAATTAAATGGCACATATTGCATTTAGTTAGATAATTCAGGAACAAATATTGACTTAGTATGATTCATCTTGCGATAAAGTTTGGTACAGCTCCATTCCTTGCACCTCCCCAGTCAACACTCTGCATCTTATGAATTGTTATCATCACTCACTGTTCTTATCTTTCTATTTATCATCAGAATAACCAATAACCATTAAATCTGTGCTTAGATGTGTGTGAATATTAAAATAAGCAATTTTTGAGCTAGTATTTAGAGATCAAATCAAATGTTTCTTAAAATATGTGATGAAGCCTTTGAACAGCTTATTTAACTATATTAAGTAAAATTTAACTTAAATAAAAGACTAATACAGTAAATTAATATGTAACTGATTGTGACTGATGGCTATTATAACAAATATGCATAAAAAAACTCTTAGGTTTCTTGGCTATCTTATGAAAACACAAGGATTGTAAGAGGTCTTGTTTTAATAATGAACCTACCAGGGGTATATGTAGGGGCAAGAGGAATATATGCCTCCCCAAAATCCTAAAAGAAAAATCTATATATCTCCCCCCCCCAAAAAAAAATAAAGCCAACAGCAGGCTAAGTGCTTCTATACCACTTTCCTCCTCCCCATCCCCCTTCCTCCCTCATAACAAAATTCTGCATACACTTCTGAGTAGAACAACTTCAATTTTAATTTTTTTTAATATGAACTATTAACACTTCCATGTTCATGCAAGTCATTTTTTTGTGTTTCATTTTAAATGTAGCACACCTCCAATTTCTCTCTGTCAACTTTCAGGTATCTTAACTACTTAATTTTCACCACTCTTATTTTAAACCCACTACACCAATCTCAAACCAAATTGGAAGCATACCAGTATTGAAAAAAATATATATTTAATTTTCAAATAAATATTTGGAAAAGTATAGAATAAACAAAATGCATGACTACCACAATATAATGTCTACCAGAGGTTGAGGGACAAAACCACCTTCTAGAATCTACATCATTCCCAATGATGATGCTGTACCGAAGATTTGGATAATTCTCTGGTCAAGGCTGCTCAGAAATATAACTTGGATAATATTGCCAGCTGTTATCTTAGCAGCTATTGCTTAAGCTGCTCTTTTTATTACAGCATATATCATGTTGATCCATTACTGAATTTAAAAAAAAAATGGATTAAATAATTGGTATGCATGTACATCAGAAATTGTTCAAACTGAATATTATTTTACATATTAAACCATCAATTTCTAAACTTGCTGAGAAAAAGTAATCTATTAATTTATCTTAATGGGAAAAAGGGGGGGCGGAGAATTAAAATTATTGAATATTTCAAGACAGTTTTTAAAATAATTGCAGCATATTAATAATTTACATACATGTTGGATCATTAACCAACTTGAATGCCATCTTGAAAACAAAGTTGTTTACACAGTACTTATTCAGTACTTACTCTATTTACTCAGTACTTAGTTTCACTTGTTTAAGTCATTGGTGAGATTAAATTAAACAGCAATTAAAAAAAACATAGCAATGAACTTTCATATCCTCAGATTATAAAAAAAATACTGTTCTTACACTGAAAATTTTCAAGAACTGTTCCATAATAACTGTTTAAAATGTCAATCTTTTTAAATTGAAACATTATGGGCCTAATTTTATCCTTAGAATATGCAACCTAACACACTGAAGAGTTTAAAACAGACTTCAAAAAATGAAAATACAAAAAGTAGCCCATATCTTCTCCATTGTAATTGAAGGCTGCTGCTTACATAAAAATTGTAACGCTATATTCACTAAAGAAAAAAATAATAAGAAAACTAATATTTTGCCAATGGTAATGGTTTTTAATGTCCCTAAACGTTTGTTAAGCCTCTTTGCCAGTTAAATCCACAGATACATGCAAGCTTCACATTCATTATTTGAAGAAAAATTGGCTGCAAACTCCCTGTGGCTCTTAATAAACCACACCATGATTTCTGTTGGGCAGCAGTAACTTTACCAGTGCCACTCTAAGGCTTATTTTAACTGAGAACACAAAAATTCAACACAGTGTCCTCTTTAATAGCGGCATGTGCACTCTAATCAAGAAAACCACAAATTTAAATAATCTACTGTAATTAAACTTTACCAAGTGTACGAAGGGAGTAAAAAATGTTTGAGTGACCTATGATATAAATATTAGAAAAATTATTTTTATTTACGAATGGTACTAATATCTTGGAAACATTGTTATCTTTAAAAGATTTGTGCAATGGGAGTGCATGACTTGATGTAAGTTTTTGGACATACGCCATTGCTAAGAACTTTTTCTGTTGAAGAAAAACTAATAAAATAAAATAAATAAATAAAAATAAAAATACTTGTTTGCTGACCATATTCCTGTTTCGGAATATTTTGTGGTGTTCATATCCTTGTTGACAACAGCAATTGTTTGCTTAATTTTGTGTGTTTTTTGTATCTTTTTTTTTTGAGTATTTTTATTTTTATTTATTTATTTTATTTTATTAGTTTTTCTTCAACAGAAAAAGTTCTTAGCAATGGCGTATGTCCAAAAACTTACATCAAGTCTTGGAAACATTGTTTCAAAACACTTGTATATAAAATCCACGAAAGCACATGAGTATTAAAATATATTTATAAAATTTTAACTGATTAGATTACATAAACTAGAAAGCTCACCGCTGGAAATATGTTAAAAAGTGTTGTTTTTATTAGGTATGCTAATAACCACATATATGTATAACTTTGAAGTATAAGGTTATGATTTTACACAAGCACACCAAACTTGACTAAATATTTGTTAAATTCCATTCTTCATATCATATCAATAATAGGTAAAATAAAAACAGACACGGGTTCGTGGTAATTAGTTGTTCCTTTAATTTTGTAACCTGTAGAGTGGCCTCATTTTCATTCTATTGAAGTTTAAACATGCTTCTCGTTCGATGTTTATGTTTACATGGCAAGACGCAGTTAGCCACAATGACGATGCGAAATCTTTAACTGCATTTTTAATTTAAACTTCTACGAAAAAGGCAGCAAAAAAGCTTTAAATACTTTATTTAAGAAATTAGTGCATTAAAAAAGATTATTTTGTTCTCAGTAACACTAAGTATTCATGATTCACTTACAAAATAGTCTGTTCGACGAACATATTAATTGTTCAATTGTTGCTTGTCCTCTGACGTCATGGATTCGTATCGCAGGTTAGCGTTACCGTGGAAAATAACGAAACGCATATCGCAAGGTGGGTCGTAATCACCAAATGCGATACGTGTTTCGTTACCGCGTGAAGAATAACGCTAGTCGTCGATGGTGTTCGTAATCAGCCCGCTGGGCACTCCCTCTCGCTGCACGGCAGGAGAGAGGGCTTGTGTTTGGCCTGTAGGAGCGACTGGAGGGGGGGGGGGGGGAAGGGGGTGCCAGAGTAAACACACAGCACTTCTCGGTCCGCCGGGCGGGGCGGCTCCCAAGGTCAACCCGGCAGCACGTGTGCCTCTGGCGGCCAAGGTCACTTCCTTCACCCAGTGCGCGCGCCCCGGTGGCTGCGCAGGGAGGCAGCCAGGCGGGTCCGGAACCCCTTCCGGCCGGAATTTAAAACAGAATTAAAAAAAAAAAAAAACAACACCAATTAGCTGCATACTGTTACAAAATATCATTTTGTAAATCTGTATACATAAAATATTGGATGACAGTGAGTGATAAACTCGGACACCGTTTGACCGATCGCCACGAAAATTGTTAAACGTGGGATATTTGAACACGTATAATATTCCTCGCGATATCCATTTCGCCGCTAGATGGCGCTGCAGCGCATCGACTGCTAAACCGTTCAACCGATCGCCATGATGGGTAAACAGAAAAAACCACAGGTCATAGACATACAAACAGAAATTGTGTGTCATTTCTCTGTGTCCACCACACTGTCATAAAGCGCTATCCATTTTGCTTATAAATTGCGGGCAATGTTTCAGCCTGTGTTCAGCCCGGGCAACTTTGGGTACTGCAGGTAGTGAGTGTTATTGTAATCCTTAGTTGGCAACATTAGTGTATTTACTCCATATTACAGCCTTCATACAGGGCCGTAGCCAGGTTTTTTTTTAGTGAGTTTTCTTTTTGAATTTTAAAAGAAAAGTGTTACGATAAACTCTAAGGGCACAATAGACTTTTGGAAGTCCAGCGTTTGCACAAATAAATAAGTAATGATTTTCTTGAGAAAAAGAAAACAGAAAAAAATTATTGTTTTGATTGTATTTAATTTTTTGATACTTTTTCTTAAGTCAATTGTTTGGTTTTTTTGTTAAAACAAGTCATAAATACACACACACACTAACACACACATAAATACACACATATATATGTGTGTGTGGTTGGTGTGTGTGTTATTTAATTCATGAAACTCACATGTCCAGTTTGTATGAACGACATGCTTACAACTAACACGTGTGCAAACCGGCTTTAAATATAGATTACTTGTAAACATAATTCCGGCCGCTGCTATGTACCTGGCATGTTGGAGTAGGTGGGAGAGGAAATGCAGTTATTGTAGCCCGCTATAAGGGTTACAATAATCCTTTCAAATAAATATATTTATTGAAATAATTACCCTATTGACATACACTATAGCATATGGATAAATATTTAGTGTTAATTATTTGTCCTCTACTGCAGTATTGTTTAAGAGCTGTAATAACAAACCTACATTTAGAAGTGTGCGATATCAGTTGCCTATATAGCGTGTTCATATCACACTGCAAGCATTTGTCGTGTTGATATTGGTGAAATATACACATTAGAGTGTTTATATTCACTCACGTATGTACATGCCCAGCTTTGAGCGTACTGTCATACTATCATCACCTAAATATCATTTGAATAATTATAACTTGATTTTACCTTATTAACCAGTCTTACTATATTTGTTTTTTATCTCGTGCAAGCTCCTGAACATAACAAGTGTTTGAAAGTTCATGTTCAAATTAAGCTAACTCAGGGTCCGTAAATTTACGAAGATACCCGTACATTTACGAAGACCATTGAACAATTTGTAACCAGTTTTTCTCCGTAAATTTATGTTGAAAGGTGTTTTACATTGTGCTTAAACAAGCAGTTTCACATTCTAACAACTTTCGATTGAAATAAACCGCTTGGCAAGGTTCCGAATTGGTTCGTGCTATGCGGGACGCACTATAGTAAGATGCCACGACGCGATCGCGTGACTTCCTTAGAATATATTATGCGCTGTTAATCGGGATTTCGTTTCTACTGCAATCTGCATGCGGAGCGCCTTAGCTACCAGGTCACACAAGCTCCATCATTTGAATATTCAGATGCAGCACACCTCGCCTCATAGATATCAGCCTCGCTTGGTTTAGAGGCCGGGTTTCATTTTTATTCTCTTCCCTTCTTCTTAGTACAGGGGTGAACAAAAATGTTATAAGTGAGAGCCAGTTGAAACACTGTGAAAACGTGGCTGGCCAAGTTTGTATCCTGGCCGTGTTTGGTAATCTTAATGTGTAACTGATTTTGACGTGACAACGTCTAATAAATCGAACGCCGGCTGCACGCACGAAAATGTGTCCCGTAACGCACATTGTTCCGTTACGCTGTGTCCCGTTACGCTCATTGTACGCTTGCGCCGCATCTATCTCTCTTCCACTCGATTAGAACAACCATCGATTTGACTTTTTCGAGGCACATTAAACTTGAAACACTCCCATTCGTTTCCTACTTTTCCTATCATCGTCCTATCCTTAACAGAATAACACAGATTGGAAGAAGTTAAATAGCAAACATGTATAAAAGTTATAGTTAAAATAATCTCTTCGTTAAAGTAATAAACATATTTGAATTAATGAGTGCAAATAAAAGTAAATTTATCAATTAAATTTTAGATTTCATTTCACTTGTATCCATACGAAATAGTGATAATTCAATAACAATAATTCAATTTTATTCATAAAAGTATGCAATAATTTCATGAATGTTTTGTTTTGACGTTGTCACGTTAAACTATCGTCCGTAAACCGACTTTACAGACAACCAATTTTTTTTTTTTTTTTTTTTTTTTTAAGTTTGACCTAGCCCAGAGTTCGGCAGGCTTTCGAGTGAGATGAGCCAAATATTAAGTAAACAGATAATCCAGATTTTTCAGAGAGCCGCAACATGTATTTTCTCTGTATCCACATGGAATTTTAAGACGATACATAAAAGAGATAAAAAATAAAAATATTTTACTCACAATTTCAACACAAAGTCTTAATAATAAAGGTAACTTAGGGAAAAAAAAGAGAAATGTACAAAAAATATATATGGGAGTCGTTAATAAATCTATATTGATAAAAAAAACTTTAATTATTTTAATTAATTAATTATTAAAATATAAATAGCACCTTGGCGAGTGCTGGTGGGTGTGCGATGGTAGGTGTGAGCGCAGGTTGAGGACATGCCTTGCGATTGGGCAGTTTGATTTTGTTAGGTTTTATTTTTTCACTGTGGCCACGCAATGAGTTGTAGAGTCACAAAATCCTATGAAAAGAGCCGTGGTCTGCCGATCCCTGGTTTAGCCGAATCGTTATCTACCTTCCTTAAAGTCACCTTAACATCTAATCATGCAGTGGGAAACGAACCCGGACTCCACAGTACGTAATTTACTGATTTATTTAGCATCGACTTTACTGGGAAAAATTGAGGTTTTTGACCTCTACTCTTGACAATAATGAACTTAACTTGTCTAACCTGATAACTTCTGATTGATCGTCTAGAGAATATAAACGAACATAAAACACATTGACTGTAATACATGTATCTATATGAACTTCTGCCTATAAATTAACCCGGTTGTGGGTATGTAATCATTGGTGACATTGTATGATGTATTTCGCAATCTCACCCTAAAGACACGCGGAACTTGACAGACATTGAGTAACTTGCGAACAAGCATTTTTAAGTGCAAGTGATTAGTGACAGAAATTTTAAGTACACTTATTTATTAGTAATGTAAATATTAGTATTTAAAAAAACTGTAATAAAACTTAATTGGGCTATCCCTTACGAACCCAGTTCCCCCACATTATACTCGTAACAATATACTTATAGCGTCATCTCTGTGTGGTTGCTGAATAGTCTAGCCTGCTTGGTGCCTCAGGAGCTGGCGTCTGTATCTTATCTTCAGTATTTATAAGTACACAACTTATTATTAGAGCCATTTGCTATCTTCCAGATAGCAGTGTATACCTGGCACAACGGACGTTTTTTTAAAAACGATCAACTGTGTTATCGGTACTGTCGGTTGAATGTAATTTATTCTTCCACTGATATGTGTTGCTAACCGCACCACCTCCTGTTCTCTTTTTTTTATTTTTCTGCTCGCCATTTCAGTGACTGTTGGGCTGGATTTCATAATGGACTGTAAACATTGCTATTCGATGCTACAAAAGAAGTATTTTTTTTTTTCACTTTTACACAGAAAAAAATAATTATCTGTACTTTTACAAACGTTTCCTTTGGAAACCAGTTGCCAAGTAATAGTTTGTAACATTACAAGAAAGATATTGTAAATTTGTACAACACATGGATATGGTTATTTTTGAATACTTGAAATACATTTTTTGAGATAATACTGAGTGTTTCTTACGAAAGTTAGCGCTAAATTTTACATTTTATTTGAAGATTCATCAAAGCATTTGTTTTTAAACCATGAAAAAGATAATCGAATATCTAACATTTGGACTTTATTTCATTATATAATGGTAATTAAAGTGCGCTTTTAAATCTAGAAAGATATTCAGGGAACGGTTTACATTACAGAGGTACAGGGACAACAAAAAGAATAAATGCCCGGGTAAGAAACCGAACACAGTATTATTGCTAACACAATTTTTATTGATACAGTGTTTTAATATAAATGTACAAATTTAGGAATACATCTGTGATTTTACATGAATAAATCTGTGCACCAATTTAAAAGTGAATACCGTCTTAACAGAATAACAAATTAAAGAATGAACACAAATAATTCAAAGGAATAATAACAATATCAAAACTATGCCGAAAGGAAAACTTTATGATTATTATATTTTGTAATATTATAAAGTGTTCCCTTTTTGCATGCTTAGGTATATGCTTATACTGCCCAGTAAAAAGACGTGTGTCGGTTACTCACACATGCAAAACCTTGGGCAGCAAATTCCAGCCCCCTCCCGTTTCCCTTTTCTTAACCTTCTTGTGAAACCTTCAGATTATAGTTCTTGGTTATACGTTTTGAAAATATGACTATAGAGGATAGAAAAAATGTCAATATTTTTTTTAATTGGAAAGATATTGGCTGATATTAATAATTGTACTTATGTTTACTTTAATAAGACATCCATAAATAAAGGACGAGTTATTCAACCTCAATTTTTCCACTCCGGAAGATAATTCAAACAGTTAAATACTACTTGTCAGGTAATCCGCGAAACTATATGTACTGTAAGAGTTAAAATTAAATTTATCATAAATAGTTGAAATGTCTCAGTATGATTCGTGGAGTTACTGGGAAAAATTGGTAACTAACTGACACAGGTACAGTATTTTTTAAATAAAAAATGAGGCAACATTTAATTGGAAGTTTAATTTCGATGTCTAGAACATTCAGAACGCATTCTGACTTCTTCGTGAGACAAAGCGCGTTTTCTTCGCCTTAGGCCAGATTTTGGAGAGAGAAAAAATCTTTGCATCCTTTTTCAATAACCATAAATATTTATTTTCGGTCATTAGCGCTTTTTTGTTTGTGCCCCAACACAACAGGATGCCAGTCTCACCACGTCATGAGCTTGTAATGACACAGGCTTCCCTGGCGAGCCGTGCACACGTCTCGTTGTGAGTCAGGCCACGTGGTCTGCGAGGAGATTCAGTGCTAGCAACACTCGGCCGCTCGCCGTATGCATCGCAAGCACTCCCCCCTCCCCCCCTCCCCCTTAGCCATCCTTCCTTCAGAAGCAACGTCCTGCCAGAATACACAAACTAAAACGTTTGTTATCTGCGCAGAAGAGATGTGGCCGTGTGTGTGGTATGCCCGACTCGGGAGTTAGGCCCGTCCTACCATGACATGGGAAACGGAGGCGGATCACGTAAACGGAGACGGATCTCGCGGAACAGAGCTTCTACAACATCGCGCAGTCGGAGACGGACCCGCACGGATTAGCTCGGCAATGCTGAGCTCTTATGTTTACGTTGCTCCGTGCGATTAATAGAAGCCGAGTACTTGGCTGCGGTGGTAGCCATGTTTTTTTTTTTAATATTCTAAATACATTAACAATTGTTTCAAATTCAAGAATATCTAGTGTTCTATTATAACTTTGTCATTTATTTTTATTATAAATATAAGTTCTGCCCGTGCTATGATCTCGAAGCATAATAGTAATTTTTTGTAATATTTTGTAACCTGGAAATGCAACCTCACTGGTTGTCATTTGTTACTTTTCCACGCATTGTGGAAGCAGCAGATGTGATATGTTCCGGGTAATAGCCTGTACTGGGACTGGCTTTTGTGATTGGTGCCGGTACGCCATCTAGGATTATGACGTCACTGCGGCCATCTTCGTTGATCTTGACCTTGCCAAAATTTACCAAAAATTCTTCAAAATTCGCTAAAAATTTGCCCGAAATTCGCCGAAATTCGCCAAAATTTAATGTTTTACTAATTCCGCAAAAAAAATTGAAAAGAAAAATATCACTATTTTGAAGGGAAAATTTCCCGTTTTGAGGGAAAATTTCCCGATTTAGTCCACAAAAATGACAATGGCTTGAAAATTCCCAAAAATGGCTTAAATTCTCCAGCGACAAGTCGCTCTAAACCGCCGAGGTAATGACCGTGACATTAACGATGTCACGACCGCCATCTTGAATTATGACGTAACCATTTCAATTATTGTTACGGCCACCATCTTGAAAATCCGTATTTTTATGCTAGAAAATCGGGAAAGATTTTGAAATAATTAAGCCCTCTTTATTCCCTCTCTCCGGATGATAAGAGGGGGGTGTGTGGTCTGGCCGAAGTGGTACGTGCCTCGTTTATCTGTGGGGACCCGGTAGCCGTGGCTGAACAGTTGCAGCCCGCGCGTAATCGCCGGCAAGTACAGCCCGCTCCTCAGGCATACAGGGGCGAGGCCCTCCCGCGAACTGAAAGCTATCATTACCCGCGGTAACTTTAACTAAACCCTTGCGCGTGTGCGTCAAGTTGTGTGCGCGCGCGCGTGTGTGTCGAGCCGTCCGCGGAAGTTAGGCCAGCTATCGTTTTTTGAAACCCCGAAGGCCGTCGATAGTTCCCCTGGATGTCGTAAGCGTCTCGGGATACCTGTTACGCAAACATTTTCCAACCCACGGCTCCACGCCTAGGTGTGGCTAGGTTGCCGCCCGCCCTGGCTCGTCAAACGGAGTGCAGAAATACAGGTGCTCACGCGCCGTTTACAAACCGCTCGAGAATTTTTTTTAAAAGTTACTGAGATCGAATAGCATTTATGAGCCATTGAAAGTTTCTAAGCAAGTGTCGTTCCATGTTTTTTTTTTCTTTACGGTGGAAAAGGCTAAAAACGGGTGCCTTCCACTTTAACAATGCATAGGGGCAGGCACTTTTCGCGAAATGATCTGGACGCCTATTAGACTGCAACAAGGTATAACCGCGCCAACAGTTTCTTCCTTGTGATTGGCGGCCGTCTGCAAGAGAAGTCGATGGCTTATTTGACCGAGCCATTTAGGACGCGTTTGCTTCCGCACTGGATTACTGTGATTGGTGCTGTAACATTCGACATATAACTCATCCAATCACGGTATACGAACAATGCTACAGTGTTTTAACGTTCAGCTAGCCTTGGTTTCTTTTCGCGAAATATGCATGGCCCTAACAATGCATCATGGAAGTACCTATACGGTCACTGCTACAAGTCTCAATAGAGGCGCTTCACTGACTCGAATACTACACGCCAGCTCAGAGACCGGCGCGTAGAGGCGAAGAGGCGTGTGGTGCGCGAACCAGTGTCGCCCTTAGCGCCCCCGCGCGATCGACCAAGCGGCCACGCATGCGGGCGCAGAGCTTCAGAAGAAACAACGCGATTTGAAAACTGCTTAATATATCACAGAGGAGTCTCTTTGCGGAAAAGCATTTAAGAATTCGCTGTTGGCGGATAAGTGCAGTTCTGTTTCTGTTATTCGTTTTAAAATTATAACTTTTAGAGGAGTGAAAACGGTTAAAATGCGCGTTATCAGAATAACCTTTTTAGGCATGAAACATCTGGTAGAGATTCTTTAAAATACTCAAGGAACTTGAAATATTTCTTTATGTTGATTTCTCCTCCATATAAGGCTATAGTCTTCACTGAAATCTCTCAGTTGCCCTACGCACGACGAGAAGTCATGCGCGCAAGTTCAGAGCCTTGCGTTTAGAGACGACACCATGCTAGTAGCACAATCAAGCAACGACCTGATCATCCTGCCTCAACAACACACAAAAAAATTTCTGATTAGGCATGCCCCTAAAAATGATTTTGTTACTATGCAATTTGAATGAAATTAATTACAGTGGTCACGTTCTCGGATGTACTTACAAAACTGAAAACAATTTATATCGTACAACATCTAGAAAAAAAATTGTTTTATAGTAGGACAATGAAATCAGTAACTGTCCCTGAGATATCTACACGTTTCTTGGCAAACTTGCATGAATTTTCTGTTTTTTGAGTACACTCGTCTTTCATTACTTACACTAAAAACAATTTTCTGTACTTTAAAAAGATTCCTTTGGAAACCGGTTGCCAAGAAATAGTTTGTAATAATACTAGAAAGATATTGTTACTTTATACAGAACATTTGCTAGAGGTATTGTTGCATTTATGAAAAACATTTTTTTTTAAATACTACTGAGTATTGTTAACGAAATTTTTATATTTTTATTTATGTTTTTATTTGAGCATAATTTTTGAAATCATGGAAAATATAATAACATATTCAGATATTGGACTTTATTTTGATATATTATGTTTATTAATAAGCGCAGGTAATACTGGAAATCTATTCAGGGAACGGTTTACTAATAAGTTTAACTATTGCAGGTACTGGGACAATACAAAGCATAAATGCCCGGGTAATAACACAAATCCAGTATTACGGCGATCACTATTTTGTAGTGTAACGGTTGCTTTTACATAAATGTGCAAACTTAAAAATATCTCTAATTTTACATGAAAATTTCTGTTCCATTTACAAAAAAAAAAAAAGCAGTGCTGGAGTGGGAAACTTGATGAAGGGGAGGGTGAGAGGGAATAACGAATAACGTAAAGTGTCAGACAACTGCAAGATTCTTTGCAGGTAAAAAAAAAAAACAGATGGCAGCTTCAGTACTCGATGGCACATTTGCATTATAGAAAAATTAAATACTTGCGAACTTGTGTAATAAGCATCATTAAAATATAGCTGCGTTGTAAATAAAACCTGCTAGTAAATGCCTGTAATCTATTTTAAATATTTCCTAGTTGCTACGGACAAGGAAAAAAGAGCGCACATCACAACTTGTTACTAAACGTGCTACTTTAACAGGTTACGTTCTTTTTTATTTTCTTGGCACGTTGGTGCGACAGCAACACACACACACGTCTCTAGCAACCTCGCAGCCACGCGTAGCCGACGTGCAGGCAGCAGTCACGTGCCGAATAAATATCTTAATTTATGCACTGAGTAAAGGATCTGCTTGCCTATTCGCAGGGAGAAACTAGCTATAGAAGAGATCAGGTTGCGATGTGCGTCAGACACGGTGAATGCGCATCGAAGTGGCTTGTTTGTTTGTTTAAGAAGGCCAGTTGTTAGCGTTCGCAGTTATACTGTAAGGTGTTTCGGATTGTTACCCGGGCTTTGTGTTGTCCCAGTACCTCCAATAGTTAAAGTTATTTATCAACCGTTTCCTGATAAGCTTTTCCGTATTAACTGCTTACATTAATAAGGATAATAAAACAAAATAAAGTCCAATTAGTAAATATTCAATTATCTTTACCGTGGCTTAGAAAAATTTTTTTACTGAAATATCAATTAAAATACTAAATTTATGGGCCAATTTTCGTAAGAAATACTCAGTATAACCTTGAAAAAGTATTTTTTTTTTCGTATTCAAAAATAACAATATCCATGTGTTGTACAAAGTAACGATATCTTTCTTGTAGTGCTACAAACTATTTCTTGGCAACTGTTTTCCGAAGGAATTTTTTTGTAAAAGTACAGTAAATGTAAGAATGTGAATGTAAATGTAAGTCCAGTGAAAGTACAGAGCCGTGGTGAATGTTTTGGGCGGAACATCATGGCGGTGGCGAGGTAAATAAAGTGACTTCCAACTACGCCACAGTGTGCCGTCTCCTGACAATCGCTAAATCCACGCACGTTGTAACCAGTGTTATCCGTAAACAGATCTTGAGAATGTCAAACAGCGTGGCTGCGAAACATTTCAGTTCCACTGACGTGCAAGGAGGGGGGGGCAACTGAATAGGCGGAATAAAGCCACTAAAACATTTGTGCGGTTGTGAAACGACAACATCCAAAATTAAGTTTTAAATATAAGGAAAACATAGAAATTTCTTAAAAAATAATGTTTTAAATAAAAAAAGTAATCACGTAATGGTGTATTAATGGAGTGTCGCAATCAGTATAATTGCAAACTTTTAAAATTTTGGATTTTTTTTGTCAATGTTGAATTATCCATAGCTTGGTAGCAACGCAATAAGCATGGCTGCCATGTGTACATGCGCATGCGTTTGCTCGTGTGTGTGTTTTTTTTTTTTTTTTTTGTAATTGAAACTGAGGTCATGATTTTCAACTTTGCGGCTGTGCAGATTTTAAATTTTGAAACGAAAAAGATAGAGCCAATTTTTAATATAGTGTTTTGGTTTTTCCGACTCGAGGAGAATGTATACAACGTGAAACATTCGCGGCGAATATTCCCAGCCAACGATCGAACAAAAAACAAGTTCGAAATGTTAACTACTTTAAGGTTGTCAGGTTTTGCCGATAAATACTAGTCAAAATTCGCTGATTTGCAAAGAAAAAAAAAGAGCGTTGGTTATATCATTGGGTTGCGACTATATATATATTTTTTTTATCTTCCTGGCTCTGTGCGGACGTGAACACTGATCCTCCCAACCCTACGGTGGAAATAACCTTGCCCCGGGGGCACGTCGCGTGTCTCTCTCACCCCCCCCCCCCTCCTAGAGTAGTGGGGGGGAGGGTTGTGAGACGGGGGGACGCCTGTTTCCCGCTGAGATCTGGGCGGCTGCCAGACGCCTCGACAGCTGTCGCGGCGAAGACGACCCCTGCTGCCGACACGCGGCGCGCGGAGCAGGAACTGCCGCGCTGGCAACACCGGCCAACTGTCACGACCGCCGAGGGTCGTTCCCAGCCGCGCCCGACAGCCCGGAACTGCGGTGGTCAACTTCTCTCCGCTTTCAGAACCAATCCGAGGGCCAGACACTGCGAATTAATGTTGCATTAAAAAAAAAAAAATGGTTTGACTTTTACGTAAGGGCATGTATAGGGCCGTGCATATTTCGCGAAAAGATTCTCAGACTAGCTGAAAGTTAAAACACTGTAGCATCGTCCGTGTTTCGTGATTGCGTGAGTTCCTCCCAGGTACATATCGATTGTAACCAACACCAATCACAGTGATTCAGTGCTGAAGCAAACGCGTCCTGAGCGGCTCGGGTCAAACAAGGCAACGACGACTTCTCTCGCAGACGGCCGCCAATCACAGGGAAGAAACCTCTGGTGCGGGGTATACCTCGTTGCAGTCTAATAGACGTTCAGATTTATTCGCGAAAACTACCTGCCCCTAGGCATGTGTTAATCTGATCGCTCGTTAGACTGCAATGAGGTATGCCCGTGAAAACGATTGTTTCTTTGTCTGCAAAGAGAAGCAGTCACGGTATTTGGCCGGGCCATTTAGGACGCTTATTGCATTGCACTGGGTGGTTCCGATTGGTTGGCTGACTTTTACACGAAACAAAGACAATGCCACAAAGTTTTAACACATTTAAAAATATTTGCGAAAAAATATATATTGCACTACTTATATGTTCTTTGCAGAGGCTGCACGTGGAAAAGAAAAATACGTGTATTAAACATGGTTTTAACAACAAAAAAACGCGAAAAAAATATTAGCGACCAAAACAGAGATTACAAGAGAATAAATTATTTTTTTTTGTGTTGTTCTGCGAGGTTTCTGTGGCTTCTACACTTCTACAAACTTTGTTGCATATGTGTGTGCAAACAAATGTGGCTTACACACGACAGTATGTACCTTATAATTAGGGGCAGGCATTTTTCGCGAAATAATCTAACATCCTATAAGACTGCAACAAGCTATACCTACCCGTACCAGCGGTTTCTTCCCTGTGATTGGCGGCCGTCTGCGAAAGGAGTCATTGCCTTGTTTGATCGAGCCACTCAGGACGCGTTTGCTTCCACACTGAATCACTGTGATTGGTGTACATTAGGGTGACCGAATCATAAACTTGAAAAAACGGGACGCATCCAAGGAGGGTTTGGGGCGATACCCTCCAGTCCGAGTGGCCTCCATCGAGACGTAATCATTGAAACATGCTCTTTCTTGCTAATTTGAGACCTATAAATCTTTTTTCAATTTAACTATGAATATTTAATATAATTTAAATTGTGAGGAGTATAATAAATAAAAACAATAATTTTGCAGTGAATACTTATTTATTATAAGTATGTCTGACATACCTAAAAACATAATTAAACTAGGTAACTAAAATGGGTGAGTTCAACTGTCGAGGAGGGGGGAAGACGGCCCGAGGAGAGGCGCGACAAAAGTGTATCATCAACCCAACGTAAATACGGGACATTTAGGCGTCCCGGGAGACTTTTTCGGGACCCCGTGTACGATCGTTAAAAAACGGGACAATCCCGTTTTTACGGGACGTTTGGTCATTCTAGTGTACATGTACCTGAAAGAAACTCACCCAGTCACGAAACACAGACAATGCTACAGTGCTCTAACTTTCATCTCGTCTCGGAATCTTTTCGCGAAATAGGCATGCCCCTACTTATAATTTTTATTTGTTGGAAGATTGGATTGATTGGGTGGCACAGTAGACTTAAGGCAAATGTACGTCACCGTCACGTTGAAGTTGGGCTACAGTGTTCTCAAAAAACAGCCTTGACAGCCCTCAGCCAGTAAACAAGGAGAGGAAGTTGTTACGCCGTCACATGTAGCCTTCCATACGATTAAGTTTTCAATTATAGTTATGTCGAGTCCAAGCTGGAGTGAAATTTATCCGCAGTGTAATCGTTGCTCTATTGGTAGAAGTAGAATGCCTATTGGTCGAAAACGAAGTCACGTCATTTGCCGGTTCACACGTGATTGAGTAACAATTTCTTCTCCTTGTTTACACCTGGCTCAGGGTCGTCAAGGCTGTCTCAAGCAAATGTATATGTGTTTCAAGTCTACTTTCATACCCAATGAATCCTGTGAAATAACCGTGGCTCTATCGATTGGCAATCGATACCTGATTTCCTGTTTTTTTCCCCTTAATATTTTCTCTGAAATCACTGCAGAAAATTCTGGAATTGGTAAGTTCACGAAATCCCTGGTCAGCAGGGGCGGATACAGTAAATATTTTCGGTGGAGGATAATGTGTTGTAAAAAAGAGAGGGGGGGGGGTATTTGAAAAAAAAATAGAAAAAAAAGCCTGAGCTAGTCTTGAATTACTCGCCTGAGATGTGTCACTTCTAAACTTAGGTAACAAGCAAATCATATGTTCTCATGTTGCAAACACACGCTTATAATACGAAACTCGGACGCCAAGGTAAATTTACGCAAATAGTTTCTTCAGCTAAATTTCTTAATGTGAATAACAAGTCTCTCCGCACCCGCCGCTAGAATTCGCTATCGGAGTAGCTACGTCGACTATCGAATCATTCAAATTGAAGACCGAAATTTTAAACTACCTACGTAAATAATCGCTCCAATAAAAATAAAACCCTTACAAAAATGCTATAATCCTGCTTTGGACCCTGATTTTCGAATTTAATAAAAATACTGCCCATCTGGCTAAAAATTTATTAAACATTTAATACCACAAAGTTTCTCTTTGGTTTTGTGAAATTTTGTTTTTCGCCATCCACCACAGACGACATCACCGTGGTTCCACATTCCGGTTCCACGCGCCTTCCGTCGCGTTCGCGGAACTACCCCCACCAAATGCCGTTAACCAAGAGCTAAGATGTTAAACAAAAAAAAAACTTACATTACTATCGGCACTAACACAATGTGCATGTGAGCCCACAGTAGCAGCCGTGGGCGACGTTTGTTCTCACGCCGTTGGAAATTGAGAGTTTTTTTTTGTCACGGCTACAGCTCGCTTGGCCCACATCGAAGGAGGGAGGGAAGGGAGTATATGTTCCCTACGCCCGCCACTGCCGGCTGGAATAACGCACATGGTTCAATCCAGCGTAGAATAATATAACTATTCTTTTCACACTTCTTAATCAAAAATTGGGCTGGCTTGCAGCCCGGCGGGAAACGGCAAGAAAGTCGCCCCCGAAACAACCAGTGCCACCCAAAATCAATGCGGACAGCAATGTCCAAGCCCCCCAATTCTTCTTCCAGAACCATTCTTCGGTTTCCCGTAACCAACCTGATTGATATTAATTAATACACGAATTTTTGCATCCCGCAAGTAAGTGCCCATAAGGTTTTCCCCTGTGTCTATGCAGGTTTCACCTGGGCCCAACTTATCTAGTTTTTAGTCTAGAATAGTCAGTGAGGGGAGTTGGTCATGGCGCCAATCACTGCCATGGCTGGCCAATCCACTTCTAGCACATGATGCATGTTACCTCTGCAGCATGGCTAACATCCTGCATGATTAGAGCGTATAGACTTCGGCCTGGGACGCACTTAGTCTCCCTACCTAACCCGGAACCATCCCAAACACACTAAAGCCCACCGCACACGGTACAATATTTTCTACTAGTTTGCTTACTAGAATGCTTACTGGTTTCTGTACTGTGTAAGATACCAGCTGAAACACTAGGTGCGCTACAAGTTTCTGCTGAACACGATTCTAGCTGCTTTATTAGTTTTGTTAAGAGAATATTCTCCACAACAAATTTTTATTATGATAATTATTCACATTTTTTACTGCATACAAACAAGGCTCTTCTTTGTAAGCATTAAAACGAGGAGTTAGTCACTATTCCACTTATTTCCGTCCATGTTAATCACGACATGCGCGCTTAAAAGTGTAAACAATCCCTCGTGCTGTTTTCGTGAGTTATGATTGCCCACTCCTTAAATATTGGAACACACCAAGCAACGATTATAGGACGCAGTCTATTACGCAAAACCTGTAGCCCAGCTCGTACAGCTACTAGTATCCAGTTTGAATTCGAGTGAAGAAACTAGTAGTAGAGCCAGTACGACTCCTAGCTTACAATATTGTAAGGAATATTGTACCGTGTGCGGCGGGCTTTGGTTTTAGTTAGATTATGGGGGGGGGGGGGGGGAAATATGCTGCTTGAGTGGTTGTGTGTTCGCCGTCGCAGACGCGCTCACTCCCGTCGCGGGTGGGCGTGCTCAGTTCACGCTTTGAATATATATACTGTATAGAAGTCGCGAGTGGATAGGATTTACTCTACGTCTTTCAGAAGCTTATGATGAGCAGCTTGGGAACTTCACCGCTGCAGTGCGCTGCCGTAACGCCCTGTATCGTCTTAGTTGTTATTTACACGTTAGAGCGCAGCACTGTCGCCCGCTGTCATTCCCCGCACCCCTCATCCATCATTCAATGCAGCTCAACGTCGTTCAACAGGAGGGGGAAGGGGTGTTTGAAGAGTTGGACACTTGTCCGCTAGGGACCACCACAAGTCGATGCCATAGAGATGGTGGCGATTGCGGCGGTGAATTAACCAACTACTACCTCAAAACCGTATTAGAATTTTTAACCTGGGCTGGCGACTTCTATACAGTATATATATTCAAAGGTTCACGTCCCTGGAACCCACGCACCACGCACCACGCACCACGCACCGCGCCGCCGACGTCTGCGATTACCGTTAAGTGTCGGTCGCTCGTCGCGCGGCGAGGGGACACAATGGGACGCGCTCGAGTCGGGCCCCGCCTTAATTATCGCCTGACCGCAATCACCGTTAATTGGCCTTTTTTTTTTTCGGCCGCGCTGCGAGGCGTCCTCCGCGCGATTAGACGGTCCTCCGAAGCCACGCCCCCCTGCCGCCTTTTGTCTCCGAAATTATACTTGATGCTAATGAGCTCTGGACGTGGAACGGTTTCAGGTGATCAACGCGCGCGCTCTCCAGGAGAGAGAGTACAACACGAGCTGGCGAGGAGGCTAATCAGAGAATTATATATATATATATATATATATATATCCCTGTTTACTAACACAAAATAAAGTTGTCTCCACGAATGTAACGTTGATATATATACTATACTAGCAGACCCGGCCACGCGTTGCTGTGGCTGAGTGATTTAGAAAGGTGGCATTTTACTGAAAATAATAATTAAGTTAGTGAAAATTCAATCAAAATGAGAAAATAAAGAGCAAGCACTTAATACATAGGTATTTTTTGTAATTTTTATAAACTTAGATTATAAAATTTGCAGGAAAGGTAGAATTAATTAATACTTACAAATTTTTTAACATGAAATAAAATTTGATGAACTCTGATTGTCTAGCTAATATTATTTGTTTTATTATTATATCTGTAGATTGACAGCTGAAGATAGATATCAATAATTGTAAACACGTGAGAATAAAATAAAAAATAATACAAAAAAGCGAGGTTACGTAGTACATTAAATCAACGAAAATGTGCACAACATGGAGAAAAATAAAATTTGAATTGAAACGTAGCGCAATCTATGAGATATTTATGTCAGACAGTACAACAGTTGTCTGTAAAAAACTGATTTAAGGCGTCATCTGCTTGAGACTTATGAAACTTACGATTAATAGCACCAATCAACATTGATAATCAGTTTATTATTAATTATAAATTATTAAGACCATTAATCTAAATAAAAACTATCCTATCTCTCAAGTTGGAAAAAATTACACATAAATGCCAATTTTCATCGAAATCGGTTGACTTGGTGAAGAGTTCACACTGGAAACAAACATCAGGACACTGGGTTTATATATATTAAGATATATATATATATAGTATATATATCAACGTTACATTCGTGGAGACAACTTTATTTTGCCTTAGTAAACAAGGATTTTTTTTAAGGTTTTAAAACTAATGGCAACGAAGTCTGACCATGCGATGGAACGCATAATTAAAATATTTATTCATAAAACACTAGAATATGTAAATTCCCCGCTTGAATGGAACAGCGTATCTGTGATGGTTTAGTTAACGCAAACCACAAATCAAGTGATCTGATCTTTTTTCTTCGGATTTAGTAACACATATCGATTGATATATCTCACAGGACCACAATTTTTTTTTTTTTTTTTTTAGATAAAAAAATGTCGTATGCGTGTTTGGAGTATTTTAACTTTTAAAACCATTTTACTTTTCACAAGCAAACAAACTCCCACTGTCCCAGACCCTGGTTAATTTACGTATTTTTCGGGCACTGGGTTTCCCGCTTGAGAGCAGGCGGAGCTGACCTTGGCTGGCCGCGCCGTGGACACTGCCGGGGGGGGGGGGGGAGGGGCAGCCCCACCCGCGAGTCGTGACTGTACGTCGCGCTGCGGCGTCAGCCGAGCCCGTCTGTGTGTGTGGGGGGAGGGGGGGAGGGAGGGAAGTGAGCAGGCGGCGTCAGCGCTGACGCCCGAACCCCTCCGAGGACCTGGACAGACACCCGTGTTCGCCAGTTCTCGCCCTTTACTTACTCTATGGTTCTCGCCATCCCAACACCCGGGAACGAGCACATGCGGAGTGTTCTCGCGCCGCGATCACACTCATCATGCGAAACTCAAGGCACCCAATTTTTAACGCAGAATCCTTTGAAACAACGCCGACCATGATACATATATGTAGGGACAGGCATTTTTTCGCGAAAAGATCTGTACGCCTGTTAGACTGAAACAAGATATACCCGCACCTGTGGTTTCTACCTTGTGATTGGCGTCCGTCTGCGAGAGAAGTCGTTGCCTTATTTTACCGAGCCGTTCAGAACGCATTTGCTTCCGCACTGAATTACTGTGATTGGTGTTGTTACAATCGATATGTATCTGGGAGAAACTCGCCCAATCACGAAACACAGACGATGCTACAGTGTTTTAACTTACAGCTAGTCTCAACATTTTTTCACGAAATCTGCATGCCCCTACATATATGTAGAGACCTGCGAAATTCGCGGGTTCAATGACCTCCAGGATAGACTCTACTGCACTCTACACACTGTTCATTGGCTGCTGACTTGTGAGTCGTCTCGACCGAGTGCCTGTTGATACGAAACTTCTTTGAGTGAGGGTCTCTAATTGGCCCTCATTAATCCAGATTAACAGTGAACCAGTGGTAGAAGCAGCGCTAAGGTATAATTATTTGAATTGTAGCATATCACGAAATGAATCCGCGAATTTTGCAGGTCTCTACATATATGTGTACAACTACGTTTCTGGACACGAATCAC
Source organism: Bacillus rossius redtenbacheri (assembly GCF_032445375.1). Classification (NCBI taxonomy): domain Eukaryota; kingdom Metazoa; phylum Arthropoda; class Insecta; order Phasmatodea; family Bacillidae; genus Bacillus; species Bacillus rossius. Next base: position 33,460,709 of record NW_026962013.1, on the reverse strand, counting down.
ACGCTAGAATTCGCTGCCACAGCAACTATGTCAATTATTTAATCATTTGGTTAGCAGACCGACATTTTTTAAGCTATATAATGATACGGCTCCGATAAAAGCTTAAAAAACTTGGGGAAAAAAAAACTCAATAATGATTTTTGACAAGGAATTTCAATAAAACACTGCCTATTTTGTTGGAAATCATTTAAACAGTAAATACTACAACGTTTCCCTTTGTGCAACGTGGTTACACATGTACATTCCGAGCGACTTCCCTTCCATTCACGAAATTACGCCCACCAAATGTGGTATACCGAGAGCTAAGACGTTAACACATCAGAAATGTTAACGTTAGGACTTTGTGTCTCACGTTATTCTGAAAGGCTCTACGATGAATGAGGAAGGCGAAGGGAAGCGGTGGTTCATACATTTTTTTCCTAACATTTCGTTACCCTATATATTTTTGGGTTGATGCAACCCACATTCAATTAAATCAAAGCTAACACATAAAAAAATCTTCGATGCGTAGATGTGAAACTTCACAGATACATTAGGGTCTTGATTAACTGAGTTAATGTGGATTGTGGCATCTCGGATAACACATATGTAATATGGCTATAAATTTTGGGGGTGATTTTTTACCCAGCCTTTCTTCATTGCAGATTATTTGCCGTCAATTCATGATTTTCTCAACCAGTAAACGGCATCTCTGAGAATTTTTCCTTTAGGCTTTCGACAATAGGTAGCTAATTTTGTAGGTCCTTAAGCAAATGTTCCAAGGGCGCCCATATGATAATTTGTAGGGGGGGGGGGGGCCAAACGTAGGGGTATGAAGTATTTTTAATATTTTGGAAGACTAACTGCGGCTTGTTACTAGCCATAAAATAGTTCCAGTTCTAGACCACAGTACTCATTCACCATAAAAAAAACTTTATTGGCTACTTTATTAATTAAATATTAACTATTTTATTGAAACAAGTGAATTTTTAGCAACACAAATGCAGGAATACAGTCCTTATACTTTTGCAGCGTCTCGGGTACACGAATATCAAGAATACAGTCCTTCAACTAATTGCTCTCTTTACCCCTAAATAAATGTCGCGTACAAATTAAATTAAAATAATTATAAAGTTTAAAACGTGTTGGTCAAAAGATTTAACTTTGGGAGAGAAACGATTTCAATACGTTATCACAGTAAGAAAATAGTTGTTTTTAAATGTAACGCCTGAACTATGTTTATAATTATAGTCAAACATTGTTTCAAACATTTTTTTATTATTTTCAACTGTTGTTTACCTTTACCACGGCGATATTGTATCACAGAAAATATTCCCTCGTTCACAGTTAAATGAATATTAGTATGTTTCGATATTAATCATAATTGCTTATCATTTAGAATTAGCACAGATGGATTCGGTAGTCGAGGACTATAAGTTTATTTAGTGATAGTAAAGCTTCAAATTACAAATGTGATATCTGTTTACAATATTCAAATAAGTTATAAGTTACTATCAAAAGGAATTGTTTCAAATCATGTAACTTCAAACTCAATTTAATATTATCAGCTCAAATCATGTTATCAATGAGTGCTTACGGCTATTTTTGCAAATATGGTGTCAGCAAATTGGACCACTGGATATGAACTACACTTAAGGGACAAGGTAAATTCTCAAAAGTAAATTGCAAAGTTAAGTTATTAATCAAACAGCCACTTCTAATTCCATCTGATCAGATACAAAATCAACATTATAGTTATAACAAATTAAAATTTAGTTCATGCCAAAAATTATTCACAATAAAATTAAATTGAAGATGAACTTCTGGAAAATTAGTGTGATCTCAGATTATATGAAAAGAAAATTATTTACTTGATCATCGATAGTTCAAGGGACTCTCGAAAATTGTTCAAATGCTATTCAATACGACGACAACCCACCTCCGTCAGTACATGCGAAAGTATGACGACACAGATGACCTCTGGCTCTGCAACACAGCTGTGCGTGGTCCGGGAACTACGGCTGCTCACTGCCGCTGCATCCTTCCTCGCAGTGGGAAAGGTCTTGTTCGGTACGCACCAATGATCGACTTCAAAGTTCTGTGTGAAACACGGCGCCATCAACTGCTTCTATATCGCCACTGCCGGTCAATCGTTGGCCTTCCTTCCTTCCGGCTGGAGCGGTTTTGATATGAACTTGCAGAAATTCTTCTCCTCAGCTCGATTCTCTTCAGCTCGATTCTCTTCAGTCAAAAATGTTGATCGCTGGCATTACAGCACGTTAAACAGCGTCAGTAATCAGTCTTGCAGGCTGTAAACTTAGTTGACTGGTTTCATTCGTTTCCGTCGTGAAAATTTGATAGTTCGTTTCAGAGCAAGCAATAGATTGTGAATAAACCCTATCGTGGTTGCAGTTTATCGCCTACGATGATTCAAATTTGATGCCACAATAATCTAATTCATTAATACTACTTTTGCCACATTGCTTTATTAGTAAAAACTTGAATGTCAGTCGAAAACTATAATAAAATCTTGCAAAATTGATGTCGCGTGGATAATCAGAAGTAGGTAATAACGATGTATCTACAAAACCGTGGTAGAACGAATACTCCTTCGTTCTAAAGAATGTACTTTTCCTTTGCTATTTAAACGACTTTCAGATGTCAAAACACAAAACAAGCTGAATGTCCTAGCTATCGCTATTCGCTGGATATGCTAGCCAATCATTAACTTTCTTACAAGTTCATCTTCTTATAATAATTAAATTTATTGTTTAACACATGAATTTCAATGGGTTATTTATAACATATGAACATTTTATGAAACAAGCAAAGATAAAAAAGAGGAATTTCATATCAGTGTCTAAACACAATCATAGAGGATTAACCTAATTTAGGTTAACAGAATCGTTAAGTAGGAATAAAGTATAAGAATTTAGTTTTACAGTATCTTATGCTTCTCTACCTTCATAATTTAATACAGAAAACTAATTAAAAATGCACACATCACACGATTTTTCACTGGTATTGACATAAAAAGCAAATTTTAAGATAAATTATTATGCATAAGTTTGATTACGGATTTGACTCTAATATTTATCTGAAAAAGCAAACTGTAATTTTTTTTTTCTTCTTGCCGAACAAGTCAAGCACTTTGTCCTCGAAACCAGGGTTTTTCACTCTTTTCCTGTGGACACTTAGAAGGCACAAGCTGGACAGATGGTCCTCGCCAGTAGTACTTCTCAGCCACGTCTTCACTTTACGCAGTGTGCTGAAAGAACACTCTATTGTGCAAGTTGTGGGGGGGTATGGTTTGGTAGAATATAAGCAATCTCCTTACTGCTGGGTAAAACATTGTTTCTGAAAGTATATCATGGAGCTTTGTTTTTTCCAAACATTCCTTATTCGTCCAGACGTCATACCATAATCTGGCTTCTGCTTCCAAGTTGTCGATTTGATAAAACTTTTGCAAACTTTTTATGTCTCTCATGAAATCTTATTTCGTCTCCTTTTTCATCAAATGTGGGTGAAGAATTCCACCTTTGAAAGGTATGCCTTTATCTCTTTCAAATCTTGTAGTAAGTGACATAATTATAGAATCCATGTACGGATTGTAAATTGCAACTTTGAAATAGTCTTCAGGTGATGAGCACTGGACATTCACGTTACATCTGTGGGTCTGCCTTCCAGACAATATTGGGATTTTTATATCTATGTCAAGGTCATTACAATCTTCTTTTACTGCCTCGAAAATGGTTTTGAATTCGTCATTGCTTTCTCTCTGCTTTTGAAAATTTTCTAGCAGGTCAGTATTGATGTATCTGTCACCACACAAAAGTTAACATGATGCAATGCGTGGTGCAACTGTGGTTAGTCGCTGTGAGGTCACTTTATATCACTCGTGCAATGAGGCAAGTTATGGAATGTTAAAAAAAAAAATAATAATAAGGGGAACGCAGGGGAGGGCAGAGGGCAGACGGCAGACGGCAGTCATTGTTTTTACTATTTAATATTATATATATTCCGTTCAATAAATTATAACATGAATCTTCAGGGGGTGGGGTGTTTAAAATTTTATTAAGATAACGATTTTACGAATGCAATCCAAGCGACCGTGAGCGTACGTAAAATCGGGATTCCAGTGTGAATTGCTTCCGAGTTTACTGAAGGTAGCGGAATCATCCTTTTAACACTTTTTAAGGGAAAAAAGGTTTTCCTTTAAATTCAAAATTCCAACATAAATTTTACGTTGTAGACTTTTCTGAACAATATTTCTTATTTGAGTAACTTTAATGGTGTAAGCTTACCTTAAAAATTGTGAATATTCTGAGCGGATGTGACGAATGAGGAAAACTAAGAAACACTACATAATAACAATGGTTTTTATCTTTACACTTTTTACTGATTTATTTACACTTAAGTTATTTATACTGACTGACTACACTAAACTAAATCTAGACCAGATGCATAAAACTGTACACCTAAAGACTGTTGAAAAATCTCTGTTTTGAGATGTTATTTGTGAACATACACATTATTATGACGAAAAGGTAGCAAAACATTTCGCCGTCTGCAAGCACATGTCAATTGTCGCGTCGTCTAACTCTGACTGGTCTAAATCTGTTGTGTTGTGATATCGCGTGAGCTTGGGCAGGATTACGAAGGGGAATGACTCGTCACGGGCGTTGCGCTTGAACAGCGTTTTCTCCCTGTTCACAACACCTTATATCGCAGCAGCAGAAACTAATGCTTGAACTAACATAAAAAATGAAGTAGACATGTAAAAAACGATATACAATAATATCTTCGTGTTGAACCACTTCTACATAATACCGAATTTAAATAATTTTCTTTAAAGTAAAACACCTGACTACACTATATATTTTTTTCCTTCCCTGAAAGCTAGGGGGGGGGGCCACGGCCCCCCCTGCCCCCGGGTATGGGCGCCCTTGAATGTTTCAGCAGTCTTTACTGGCAATGGTGATTTTAAGTTGGCTCGGATCATACAGAACCTCGATTAATTGAAGCTCGATTAATCGAGACTCTACTGTATAGTGATAGGAAATTGGTAGGGTAGACTTAATTTTTGAAACACGCGTACCAATGTGCAAGTATACAAGTGTACAGGTGAGTGTGCAGAAATGTGAGCAAGTAACTGAATGGCGGGTGTACGCGAATGAGCGACTGTGAAAGCGAACGAGTGCGTAAGTGCACAAGTGCGCATGGTATGCACTTGTGCTGTAATGTAAGCATGGCATCGATGCCCCACTCCTGAGGTCAGGAATTTCCCCTTTCCTGATCGTTGAACTTGTAGTTACCCTCTGAGCGTTACATTTTAGTTACTCTATGATGACGTCATCGCGCCTTACACTAACGACTGCAAAAAGGGTTCCTTTGTAAAAGTTGACGTGAGGGTTTTCCGTCACATGGTTACGCTCAGAAGCGCTAGCAACAATAACTATGTTAGTGATTAAATTTTTTTCTAACATTATTGGGTCGATGTATTCCACAGTTAGTTAAATGAAAATAACAACATTGAAAGCACAACTTATATTTAAGACCGTGTCCAGACTAAAAAAAACTGGACGTCATATTTCAGAACTAAATACGTGTTGTGCACCAAATGTAACCTGTGTTGCAGAAACACCGTAAATTTCCCCCAGGCAACCGATACGGGCCCCGCCTTCCTGGTCACACATATTACGTAGAGGCTGGAAAAAAATTCGCTTATTCTTTTCGTGATAATATTAAAAACAAATAATTACACATTTGTGCTGCATCTGCCAATGGTTCACTGTTAATCTGGAGGTCCAATTAGAAACCATCAGTCATAGAAGTATCGAATACCAGGCTACCCACTACCAAGTCGAGACGACTCACGAGTCAGCAGCCAATGAACAGCTAGTATTTGCCCGAGTGTGCTGCAGAGTATCGCGAAGTTTAGCCTGGTTGTCATTGAATCAGCTGTTTTTTTGTTTTTTTTTTTCCATTCTCTACACATACGTAGGGCCATGCAGATTTCGCGAAAAGATTCCGAGATTAGTTATAAGTTAAAACACTGTACACCAATCAAATTACGTCAGTACAGAAGCAAACGCGTCCTGAGTAGCTCGGTCAAAAAAAAAAAAGACTTCTCTCGCAGACGGCCGCCAATCACAAGGAAGAAACCTCTGGTGCGGGTATACCTTGTTGCAATCTAATAGGCGTTCAGATTTATTCGCGAAAATTGCCTGCCCCTACACATACGGTATGCAGAGCTTCAGAAGAAACCACGCGTTTTGAAAACTGCTCAAGATATCAGATTGGGCTGTGTTTACAAAAAAAAAAAACATTTAAAGAATGCGACGAGGATGGATGAGTATTTATGTTTCCGATCTTCGTTCTTAACCTGTATATGTTTTCAGGAGAGTTAAAACGGCTGAAACACTTGATTTCTGAATTATTATTAATTTTTTTAGACATTGATCGCCCGGTACAGGTTTTTGAAAGCACTCAGTGGTTTTGCATAGCGCGTATATGATCGAATCCCAACCATATAACGACGCGACGACCGCGCTTAGAGGCGACACTGCGCCGGAAACACCAGCGAGCGTCGCACTTATCGTCCCTCCTCACTAACCGCGACCAGGCGGCGCCCCTTTGGAACGTGAACGTCACGTCACGACACAACAACAAGGCTCTGCCCGAGATCGCGTGATTCGCGAGACACGAAAGCGCACCCGGTGCGCGCCCTTGAAACCGCCGGCACGCCGCAGACAACAGGTAACCGCTCACCTGGTCTGTTTCTCAGAAGGCTTCGTCAGCATCGGAACGACGCACTACCAAGTCATGTTGTTGTGAGGGTTTGTGCAAGAGGAGGGGGGGGGGGGGGGTTCGCAAGGCGAGCAGGCACGTAACCAGAAGGGCGCCGCATTTGGGGAGGCGCTAAACTGCCAGCCATTTTAATACAGACGTTTACTTGAATAGAATAACGTAATGTTTGAACACAAAAAAAAAACTTGTTGGAAGGCATATGAACTGAATTATTTGTATTGAAAGATACATATATGCATATCCTCAAATATTTAAAAAAAAAAAAAAACTATTTATTTGCATACTATGTTCAACTTGTGATGTATTAAAAATGAAATTACTACAAGTAAATCTATTTATTTATCAACTATGTTGGATCAAAAATATTTGGAATAGTGGAATTAATATGGCGATTGAGTTTTTGGTCAGGTTGATTTGAAGAAAAAAAAGGGAGGGGGTTGCCAAGACGATTTCTTGCTCCGGGTGGAAACTGAAAACTAGTCTATATAGTTACGTCTCTGAAGGGGAGCTCCACGTAAAAATTTTCCGGGTTTGGGTGGGGTTTGAAAAAAAAAGGGGGGGGGGGGGCGGTACGTAGTTTTTCACGTGGGGTTAACCGACACGTCATCTCTGGATACGGCGCTCGTATTTGGCTTACATGCGTGCAAATAAGCATAAAACTTTAAAATATACAGAAAGGTACATAAAAACCTGTTTCACAGTCATGCTTTTGCAAGTGCAGGCAGGCCTCCCTCTTTAATCCAGCCCCCCCCCCCCCCCCCCCCAATCCAACCGGGATCATCGCCCATATATGATAACACCGTCATATGTGGGACAGTAGAACTCATTTTTATTCTGTTATATTTTATCTCGTGCATTAAAGAACAATGGGAATCTACACCGATAACTGTTCTAAGCAAAAGAATTCTTAATAAGAAAGTACTGTTCTAAGTAAAAATGTACTAAAAACATTAAATCATCCGGTATACAGTTTTTTATTTACCGTTTGTATGCAGCCTTCATCCAGAAACTATTTATTTTTAATAATCATTCATTTAATAGAAAAAATGATGCTTTCCCAAAACTTGGGAAAAAAATCAGGTTTTGGATAACTTGCCAAGCGTTTTTTCCCCCCTAGGAGAAATGTTATACCTACCTAATGTACTTTAACTTACAGTTCTGGCAAAAATAGTTCAAGATAAATGGCATATACCTACTGTGAGAAACATGTGGTTTTCCATTAATATGTGCTTTATAGTGTGGTGAAAAGAAGGTGGACAATTCACGTTGACATAGTTAAGTCATCCCTCCCTACCACGCGGTTGGCAGAAATTTAATAATCTACTTTATGAATGATTAGGTTAAGTCAGCAAGCCACCTGCCATTAATTTTAGGGGGCATATCGGCCAAAGGGTATTTAAAATAACCGTAAAATTACAACAAAACATATATTAGAACCAAGAACTGGTAGTGAAGTAACGGACTGATTGTTCTCGTCTACAACTTAAGTAACTAACTGTTAATATTGTTTTGAAAATCATACGAACCAGGAAAGTAAAATATGAAAACTATAAACATAACTTAACATCAAAGTAAATGAGGTAACAAACGTAATATAACAACTACGCTTAGTTTATATAACTATAACTTCCTACTAATATTATAAACACGAAAGTTTGTAAGTATGGATGGATGTTTGTTACTCTTTCACGTAAAAACTACTGAATGGATTTGAATGAAATTTGGCCTACAGCTAGCTTATAACCTGGATTAACACATAGACCCCATATTAATATGAAATTCCATCCCTAAGGGAGTAAAAAAGTGATAATTTCATTTTATAACAGAAAAAATCATAGGTCATAGACATACAAATAGTGAGTGAGTGTCATTTTTCTATGTCTGACACACGATCATACAAATAGCAAGGTCTGGCAAATTAATATTTTTCTCCTTGGTGAGACCAGTCCGCTTAGTGGAGTTCGCAGCGGCTAGCAAAATAAAGGCGCTAATAACAGTTTTGTTCTTAACTTCGTCAGTAGATAGAGTTGCCTTGAATTTTAAACGCACCATCGTTTGATGCGTTTGTCATGCCTTTAATTTTCGTTTGTTTGTGCCGTATGCGTTCCTATACCATTCATCCGATTGCGATGAAATTTTGGTGATTTGTTATGCGCATCCCCATGAAGGTTACTGAGACGGTATAACTATTTTTCAATAGTTGGAGCATGAATCGTGTCAAAAAATGTGTTTATTTCATTTTATATAGCGGCACTTCGTCCGTTTTTTTGTATAAGTGCGCACGCATAACAATTTATTTAAATGTAAAAGAGAGACAGATATAGAGTGATATATATATATATATATATATATATATATATATATATATATATATATATCTACATCTATATACATCTATGTATCTCTATCTCTATTTATCTCTTTATATCTACATATATACTTCCCACTTCTTCTTCTATATATAAGTCTCTATATAGCTCTATACATATATAGGTATATTTATTTATCTAACCCATTTCATTCTCTATACCTCGCTCTATCTATCTCAACTTATCTCTCCGTGTATATGTTTATATATATATATATATATGTAGGTATAAAGAGATAAATAGAGATAGAGATACATAGATGTATATAGATGTAGATAGAGATAAATATATATAGAGAGATGGATAGATGATTTGTATATGTGGAACTACTTCAAACATATTACAAAACAAAACTGAATGAGGCATTGCAATGCATGCCGAGCATTAGCTAGATAATGGAATCTTTTCAATATTAGTAATCTCTTATTTTTCACCTTTTTTCTATATTGCTTTATAAACTGTTAATTACATACAGACCAGGTAAATAATTATAAACTGGCAGAACAACGTCTGTCGGGATCTGAAAGTGATATAAATTAATTTTCACACTTGACATTCAAATTAAGAAGACAATTACTAACTAAATCTGATTTCGAAAAAAGGTCCCCTTCACCCTGTGTTCAGCCCGGGCAACACCGGGTATTGCAGCTAGTAGTTTATATAACTATATACACACACTCTCCAAACATAAACAAAATTGTCTTTATATTTTTCGCTGATTAATCTTTTCTTGACAATTGTACCATCACTATTACCATAATTATCGTGGCTACGAAAAACGTTTGTTCTTTGCATTATTTTTGTATGTGTTGAATAAAGACAGCAGTTTACACCACTTTCAAAAATACTTTAAAAATTAAGTTGCATTCAAAATGTTGTTGCCGAGAGAGTAATTTTGTTTGTCACAATAACATTTCAATTTTTTTTAAAAAGCGAGGATAAATTCCAAGCGGCTTTCAAGTGAACTATGGCCGTTAATAATCAGGCTTACAGGGAAAAAAAAAGAAAACCAAACGATAAACATGTTATTGTACAGAAAGTCTGGAGCGTAAAGAAAGAAAATAAAAGTTGTTTGTTACGCATGTTTGGTTCGGATCGTAGTAAAGGTGGGCGACCTTGAGAGGCTGATACCAGCAGTATTATTTTTTTCCTTCTGTTTGTTTCTCGTCACGCGTGCGACCACGCCACCGCCGAGCGGCCTCGTGATTGGTCCGGCGCGCGGGATAACAGACGCCGCGTCGCGCGCCTGCTGGGAGCAAGGCTGACGCAGCCTGTGAAGTCGCGTTTCCGCCCGCCAGATCACGCCACGTAACACTATAAAGGTACTCGTGCCATAATCACGGTACCCACACGACTGTTATGGTAACCACGACTTTATAAACGGTATTCGTGCCATTATTGCGGTACTCGTACCGTTATCACGGTGGTATTCAAACCATTATCATAATACTAGCTGAAGTAGCGGGCGATGCCCGGGCTAAAAACATCAAAAAGAGGCTTCTTTAGTCAAATAAAGGTTTACAAATACAACAAACCAATTTTCGTTGCCAGGGAGCTGTAGAATGCAGCAACATTAAATTTTGTAGAATTGATTTTATTACTTTATTTTCCTCTCTAACGCCTCCGCAAACCACCTTGGAAGCTGATTTTCGTAAAATCAATTTTTAGCGGATGCCTATGTAGCAAATTAAATATACGTGTCAAATTATAGGTCTGTATATGTAAGTCAATTCTTATAGTTCCGGCGGGTATGTGATGAGTGAGTCATTGAATGGTATTTCGCTTTATTCAAATTTTACCACCCTTGTGACCCCAGATGGGGCCTAACCTGCATATTAAAAATTCAAAAAAAATCAACGTGAACATCAAAAACCTATGCTGAAAAATGTAAGGTGGCAAACACATTGCAACTTTTCCAAACACAAGAGTAAAACAATATCACCAACTTCCCCAATGTTATGCCACACTTACAAAAGAGAATGAGCAAAGGTAAGCAGAGTTGCGCAGGAAATGAGGCCGGGCCCCATCAGAATCCCGGGCTTATATACCCATTTCTCACCTCCCCCCTTCCCTCCTATTGCCCCTCCAATCTCGGGATTAATAGAGATAATTTTCGAAAGTTCTAGAAAGATCTTCATACCAGTTCACATAATCGATAAAGAACCAATTTCCGGGATTTATTCTTCTTCTTGCTAAATCCGGAGTTGGTAACACTGAATTCGATGTTGTGTAGGAATGAAGTCTCCACTTTGTCTATGGTATTTTGTTGAAAGTGCACTGTCTTCTGCCGCACACAGCCGTAGCTTATCTATGAGTCGTGACGTCACAAGAGGTCAGGATATTCCCACATGTCAACATAGAAGGTAAGCTTCTTCATGTCCTTAAATGTTTTGGTGGTGGAAATTTACTTTTTAACGTCTTGTGACCAGACACGGTCACACCCTTTAGGAATGGAATTAAAAAAAAAAAATCCCTCTTTAGCGCACCCCTCTAGAACTTAAGGAACATTTATTTGTCTCCAAAATTCAAATCTCTAGATCCACCGGTTTAGGTTGTGCGTTGTCTGTCAGTCAGTAACGGTACTGATTTATTACCATTAATTATCACTGCTCAAAATTAGTCTGTAGTTGCTAGACATAAATGTAAAACTTAAATTTGTACAGTTTCAGTTACTCAGACCATTTAATCTAAAACAAACTTTTTTTCATTGGACGAAGCAGATGTCTTGAGACCAAATTTCAAGGCATTCTCGAACCTGATAAAATAAAAAAATAAAAAATAAATAACCACTTTTATCTAAAAATTATTTGAAAATTTCTCTTGAGAAAAAGAAATACGTAACATAAAAGTGCAAGATATAGTTCATGACAAATATACACGAAAAGTCCTCAAGTAATGATAAGAAAATGAATAGCCAATATGGCGTTTGTTACCGAACCTAGCGAGGGGTGTCAATGAAGTGGAATGAAAAGTATGACGCTCCCTGTTGCTTATAGACATGCATAGGACAACTGTGAGTAGTGACTATAAAAATGTACTGCATAGATATTAAGGTAAAGGCGTAATGCGAGAACCTATGGTGGTTATAGAATCTGTTCTGGGAATTTCATAACAAAAAATATATATTCTGAAAAAATATACAGTTTAGAAGTGAAATCCGGACACCGACTACCATTCTGATCTCAACATATTCTTAAATGCATCCACGTGGTTTCTTCTGGAGCTCTACACACTGCATGTGTGCCCAGATGGACAGGGCACATAGCGATGGACAATAAGTTTAAAAAGTACTTCATTTCTACTCGACTATAACTTTCTGGCAAGTATACTACAATAATAAATATAACGAACAAATAAAAGCACGTTGAGGTTAGTCATAACTGAATCATTATTTTTGGATACTCTGTACAATGATAAGTACGTTCTTTGAATTATTCTTGCAACGGGGAAGAGAGTTTTAAATTACAATTTTCGACATACCCCACTGGATATACACTGCATGTCACAGAGAAAACCTATAAAATTGACAAAAATGAATACACATGAACAACACACAAATAGACTGGAAAAATTCGAGGATTCATTTCTGATATGCTAAAATTCAAATAAATATACCTTTTTGCTGCTTCTTCTATTGTTCTACTGTAAATACGTATGACTCTTGACCAATGAGAGACCCTCAGTAAAAAAAGTATCCAATCACAAATTACTTATCTGAGACGCCACACAAGCCAACAGCCAATGAATGGACGACGTTTGCCCGAGCGAGCAAGAGGATCGTAGAGTCCGTCCTGGAGGTCATTGAACCCACGAATTTCTCCAGTCCCTACACATAACACAAACTAAAATCAACTAATCTCAAATGTTGGACGCACAGACAGCAAAGAGAACTCGGTGTGCTGTTCGTCTGTGCTGTCGTCGTTGGTTGCGAGAATATCTGTTGGATTTCATCGCTGGGTTCGCCTGTGCGTCACTGTGTTGTTCTCAGATTATCCGTTTTGTATCATCGTTAGGTCATTCTATCTGTCGCAATGTCGTCCACGATTTTTGTTCTGTATCAAAACTGTATTTTTTTTGTTGCAACTTGTTCCGTCGTTGTCGTCTGCAGTGTGATGATACATCTACATTTGACATCAACGGATTTTCGGGCTCGTTTCATCTGTGTCTTTCTTTGTGTATTCATCTTTCTTCGTCCTTTGTCCGTGTTTTCCCCCGTGACATGTGGAGCGTGAGCAGGCAATGAATGGCGTACGTCCAGAACAATGGTTTAAACCGTGGTAAGTCGCTGACGAACTAACATCGCTGAACCGGCGGTGTAATTTTTCTCCCGACATCACGCCACCACGTCTCAGGCCCCTCACTCTTACATCCCCCCCACCGCTGCTCGGAAGAAAGCGACCGCAGCGCTACGTCAGAGTTCCCCTTGGAGCGGCTTCGAGCAGGCGGTGCATGTTTCAGCTTCCTGACGGCCTTCGGAGCGAGCCGTGCGTGCGCGGACAATAGCAGGAAACCCTTCCGTAAATAAATTAACGCCTTAAATCGGTTCGCTGAGTCACACGGCGCACGCCTTGTAACGCCGTCCAAAACGTACATCAGTAGGGACCAGCGGCGTAGCCAGGGGGCGGGGGGGGGGGGGGGTTAGGGGTTTAACCCCCCCCCTTAGCACCAAATCTTTAATTAATTTCTTATTCATCACTCAAACAAATTTAGTATTAAAATTAATTAAAAAATTTTACTATTGCAATATTTAAATTTAAGTACCGAAAACTGCTAAAATAGAACTATATTACAACTTAAAATCCAAATTTTCCCGGGGGAGGAGCCCCGGACCCCCCGTTTTAATACGGGGTGGGGGGGGGGGCCATGCTTCTTAACACCCCCCATACACAAATCCTGGCTACGCCACTGGTAGGGACACGTATTTTATATTTTATTTCGCGAAAAGATATTGAGACTTATAGCTAGGTGGCCGGTAATTTTTTTTGCTAATAAATCTGATCGGTCATTGGATTGCAATAAAGCATGCCTGAGCTAGCGATTGTTTCCTTGTAATTTATTTTGTGGCCGTCTGCAAGAGGTACTGGGACAGCACAAAGCAAGCATTATGCCCGGGTAAAAATCCAAACCCCGTATTTTTTTTGTAGTGGTAGAGTACAAATATCGTACAGATATCTGTAATTTTACATGAATATGTACGTTCTAGTTATATAAAAAAAAACGGAGTACATTGATCCATGTTGTGTGTAATGCCTAGAGACCAGCGAAATTCACTTTCTGATTGGACCGTAGGTACCTAGTTTTGAAACCTCCCGAAGGGCAACAGAATCAATAATAACATTCCAGAATTCAAATTACCCGATCACATGCAGTCCGGTCGAAAGGTAAGATGTGGCAGCAGGCAGTTAACAAAAGACAGTATTATTTATGAAAGACTGTGTGGAGTTCACTTGCATTCCCGCCTCTTCTGCAAGTCCTGCGCATGTGATGTGACAGTGACTGGGTTCAACGACCTCTAGGATAGACTCCACAGTCTTCTGAATACTTGTGATGACGTGGACCTGATCGTTGACTACTGACTTGCGAGAAATGTTAACTTGGTCACCTGTGATTCGACACTTACTTTGCTAAGTTTTTTTCTGTTTTCAGTGCTGTAGAGAGCTTCATTTAAACGGTGGCCCTATCACAGAAGCAGCACAAAGTTAAAAATGTTTGTATTCCATAATATCGTGAAATTAATCAGCTATTTTTGACGTGACGTCTAATAAATCGACGAACGCCGGCTGCACGCACGAAAGTGTCCCGTTACGCACATTGTTCCGTTACGCTGTGTCCCGTTATGCTCATTGTACGCTTGCGCCGCATCTATCTCTCTTCCAATCTATTGGCCTATGCGTCCGAGGAGAAGAAAGACAGCGGCAGCACACAACTTACATCTACACGTGAACTGTTTCGTCGATCGTTTATAAAGTAAAGTGAAAAGTTAATGTGGTTTTCATTGCTTATTACAACAACAATTTTGTCAGTAAAGGTTAATTATTCTTGCATTTTAAAAATCTGATTACTTGTATAATTTCATGTAATTATTCTTTTATTATTAAAATAAAAATGATTCAGTTTTATTCATAAAAGTATGCAATCATTTCATCAATGTTTTGTTATCACGTAGTCACGTTAAAATATCGTCCGTAAACCGACTTTACAGACAACCAATCTTTTTTCCAGTTCCTAGTTATGTATTATTGACAAAAAAATATGTCATTAAATAATCCACTTTTTCAACATTGTAGATTTTTGTTGTTAATTTTGCAGGGTAAACTATTGTTACGACGCGGCTAGCGACGAGGCCGGCCAGGCAGCAGGCGACGACCGACCGTTCCCTGCCAGCTCGGTTACACGTTTAGCGCGGCGCCTCTCTCCCTCCCTCGAGGGAGGCACGTGTGCGTGAAGTGGCGTAACTAGAACACCACTGTTCTCGCAGCTACGAGAGTTGAGGGCCCCGCCTGCCCGGGCAGGAAGAAAACAACGCGATTTGAAAACTGCCCGAGATATCCGAATGAAGCCTGGTCTTTCTAACGAAAAGCATTTAATAATTCGCTGATAAGTAAATCTGTCCCCGGATTAAGTTTTTAAAACTGTATTCGAGGCATAAAACAACCGTAGAAGATTCTTGAAAGCATTTACGGGACTGGCATTACACTTTTATCTTCATTTCTCCGCCATATAATGTTACAGTCACCGCTCAAATTTCGTTATTCTCCTAGGCACGACGAGAAGACTGCGCTGATGAGGTGACATCGCGCTAGAAGCACCAGCGGGCGTCACGGTAATCGTCCCACCTCGCTGACACAGGCAGGGATTCTGGTGACGCAACACTTCGTTCGAAGGGCTACGAGACCTTTCCTGGACGGGGATGAGCGGTTCATAAACGGCGAAACCAAGTGAAGAGGGCGAGAGTTCCCTTGGTGAGCGATAGTAGGCGACGAGAGACGGGCTTCACGTGTCATTGATGCATCGGGGGACAGTGCCGTAGCGTGGACAAGTGAGCAGTGTAAAGCAGTGTGTTGGGACCGATGAACGCAGCAAGAGTCGAACAGCAGAGAGAGCCCTCTCGAGCCGAGCTTCATTGAATAGAGGACTTTTGAAAGACTATCTATTTGTTATAATTTAATTTATATTGTAAATATATTTTAATAAATAAAAACTCTAGTTAATTGATTGGACTATACTTTCGGACCTATTTTCCCCCTCGTAACAATATGAGCAAATAGTTTTCTGCGACCAAAAAGCAAGTGTATTTTTCAGTGTTTACTATATTCTTTGTGCATACCAATTTAAACTTTTAATAAAAATGACCGTTATAGATTGTTATAACCAAAAAAAACTTATAATTACAAGATGGAACCCATCGGTTCCTAAAATTCCTCGTAAAGTGAACTGATAGTTTGTAACGGGTGAAACAATATAAAAGTTTTTTTTGTTACAACAACGCCAGAAATTTGTGGCCTTTTCTTACGGAAATGGAGCGTTAACGTGTTTGATGGCTCGTTTTGAAAGTCGTTGAGGCGTTAACAGGCGGGTCCCTGGAAACACCGTGCCGCGAGTACTGCCGGTTGCCACGGAGACGCTGGGTCCCAGGGACTGTGTTTGAAGATATTTTTATCTTCACCCGCTCATTGATAACACACTCCGTGTGTTAACAACACCTGAGTTTTCCAAACACCAGCTCGGGTGCCCCTAACATCCTGTGCAGTGGCCTGTTTCTTTGTCAGCGCGAGGAGGGGATGTGAAAGCCTTTTCTACGAAAAAAAGAGGGGGCTGAAAGATTTATCAGTCAAGAGAAGGGGGTTGGAGTTTCTTAGCCCCTTCCTCACGGAACCGAAATGTTTATTTTCCGACGCTTTCCGAAGATTCCCGAGGCCTTTGATGTGTTTGGAGCGGACGTATTACAACGTAACAGAAACGGGTTTCTTCTACTTTTTTAAGGAGTAATCTCCCTAGTGGTAGGGAGGATAGGGAAGGGATGTCGTGTTTATTTGTAATTGATAGGGGTGGCGTGATGCTTTCGGTCGAATTTTTCCGTAGTAAGATAGCAACTCCCTATCGCTCACTGTTAGAAATTATAGTTCATTGTCTGACTTTTCAAAGAAGAACTTAACTCAAATATAAACAAAAGAGTTCTTTGTAATTTCATATATCTGAATCTTCGCAGAAGTTACGCCGTATTTAGACTTCCGTGTGGTATGTTTCGTTCTAAACAAAGGTAGACAGACACACACGAGGACAAAAGAAGAGTGTACTTGCTGTAAACTTAACCAGCTTTTGAATGTTTCGATAATATACAAAGAGTATTCTTTGGATTCAATTTCAAGGTAAGTGAAATTTGTGTCCGTAAATTCGCGAAGATAGCCGTAAATTTACGAAGATCTCTGGGTAATTTATCACCTGCGTTCTTCGTAAATAGACATGTAAAATTTGCGTTATTATCTGGTGCCAGGATGACTTCCACAAACTTGGGCATAAATAGTGCTTAGCAAATTTTAAGACCACAGGCTTATTTAAAATAAAATTAACGTATTTTTTAAAATGTTTTTTGTTATCATTTCATGAATATTCGTGATTAGTGTAGATCATGGGGCATCTATATATTAAAAAAAAACATCGCGATTCAACATTTAGTTTAAGATACAATTTTTTATAACTTTCGATACTTATTATAAGAACCTACAGTTTTAAGTATCAAAGTTTTGTATATACTAAACCATTTGGTTGATTTAAGTATCGATTTTCAAAAAAAAATGTTAAAAAAGTATTTTACATTAGAATTTATTTTTACCTTTTTTAAAATATAGGGAAAACAATAAAGTGTATTTACAGGTTTAAATATAAATATAAATGTTGTACAGTAAGCTAGCGAGACTTTATGGGCACCATTTCATTTGGTGCCTATACGGTCTCGCTACGCTATCGACAAAATTTCTATTTACACTAAAACCAGCTAATAAATTACATTTTTCCTTATAATTTTAAAGTTTAAAAATATTTTTGTGCGTAAACAAATTTTTTGAACATTTTTTTTAAAGTTTTTACATAGGTATCTTAAAATACTGGGAAAAAATTGATAATGAAATCAACGAAATTGTTTAGTATCTACAACATTTTTGATACTTAAAATGTAGGTTTTTATAATAAGTTAGAAAATTTAAAAAAATAATTGTTACTTGAAAACTAAATGTATCGCAATGTTTTTTTTAATAAATAGATATATCATTATCTGTACTATTCACAAAATATTCATGAAAAAGAACTAAAAAATAAAAAAAAATAGTTTTTTTTTTTTTTTAAATATGCTTGTGATCTTAAACTTTTACGTCGGTAAACCAGTTTGTATCGGCTATGAAATAACTTCATCGATTTTTTCTTAATGTTCTTCACCTCATGACGTTTTCCCACTTAGACATTCATTTTTTTTTATTGACTTGGACAGATTTGTGACGTGATTATACATTACGAATGCCTTACCAAAGAATCGAAACAGTTTTGATGTGATTTGTTAGTTTTTTTTTCGTATGAGATATTTGGATTGCGAAGACCATCATACAGCAATGTATTATCTGAGGTTCTGTTGCATACAGTTTTATCAATTAATTAATTATTAAAAATTATGGCTAGGAGGAGCATAATCTTAAAAGAAAGGTTTTTGTAAAATTTAGTTCAAACTTGCTCAGCTTTCAGAAAGTTGAAATACTTTTTAAAATAGCTCACTTTTTTTTCGTGGAAAAAAAATATTGATATTACGTTTAGTAGTTTATTGTATAAGTGTTGTCGAAAAGAAACCTACAGTGCAAAATTGCACCAGTACGAATCCCTATTAACTGTTGAAAATATACCTTTACACAAACGTACTTTCAAAGTGCGTCACGTTAGGACAAACAGTTTCGTTGACTTATATGCACTGGAATTTTTTTTTAAGTGGAACTGAAATAATCATGTAAAATTACTACCGGTACAAAAAATATTCTCACTAATAATGCGTTCGGATTTTTTTTTCTCAGGAATTCATGCTTTGTGGTGTTCCAGTACCTACATTAGTTAAGTTGTTTGTATACAGTTCCCTGAATAGCTTCCCAGTGTTAAACTGCGCATATTAATAAGCATAATATAACAAAAAGTTCAAGTGTTGAATATTCGATATACCTATATAGAAACAGTTATACAAAAAGTACATACACACACACGATTAATTCAAAATTGTATAATGCATGATTTCTTGCTCTTAATTAGCGCTGGAATTGAAATATATCCTTGCGTTCTCAAAACTGTTAAATAATACTTATTGAAGTGAAGAAACCACTTATAAACTATCGATATTAGTTATATTCGTGATTTGATTTAAATCACTGGCAAAAAATATAGAATATTGATGCATATTAGTTTAGGAAGCTGCCCCCTTATCCGCAAAACAACTGAAAGAGGTATTCAAGGAAGACGTGTTTTCAGTCACGAAAGTAAAGCAATGGGCCAACATTTAAATTACAAAATAGTCGCATGTCTGTTAACTTTTTGTTCTGACTTCACACCATCACAACGTATTCCGTGACCGCACTACAAAACAAGTTTCATAGAAATCTATTTCCGAAATTCTTTTTTGCAACCAAACCAATTTTGAAACTTTTCTTTGCTTCACTTGCTGATTCTGGTATGCCAGTTATGGATTATTTATTAAAGCCGAATCTTATTTTAGGTATTTATGTTTTGTGTGTAGTTTTTTCCCCCGACTATAATATGAACCGATTTTCAGTGTTGTGATCATAATAGGTACATAATGCGTCCGTGTATCACTTTAAGGCTTAATAATGATTCATTTATTGGTTATGCATTGTCATCGGTATTTACATTCCACCCACAAAAGAACCTTGAAATATAAACATTATTAAGTCCTCACATAAGTTTTTAGACTAGACACGTCACGCGGTTCGTTGCATATTTTGACAAACAATAATTTTATTACAATTAAAACTAACAAAATTTTGAAACAATTAAAACAAACCAAGTCAAAAAAAAGTTACTTTCATGGCAGCTACATATTTGGTATATGCTTGACATTTAACATACATATATCTAACAACAAACCCGAAAAACCACTAACACAAAATTTGCAAAACACGAAAAGAATCAATAAGTATTTTTAAATATTCCCTAGCAAAGTTTAAAAGACTTATCCAAAATTAAAAATTAACTAGATAAGTTCCAGTGTTTTTTTATGCTGGATTACAATAAAGTTAAAGTAGTTTAAAAATTACCACAGTATCTCCCCAGTTAAAATCACAGATGGTAATTAATATTGTCAATATCGCAAGATAAATATCTTTAGACAGTTTTCTGGTAATGGTTATTTAAATGAATCTGTCACGGGAATGAGTTACCTCCAGTGAATAAATACACCAGCGAATATGTAGGTGAACATGTGATCTTTCAGTTGAGAACTGAAATTGTATATAATTAGTCAGAAAATTTTTAGAAAACACAATCACAAAAATTTAAAAATAAACGTTGTACTACGTGATAGTGGTTTGTGGGACAGCATGTAGAAACGGCGGGAAGAGGATGTAAAAATGTTTGTGGGAAGGTAGGTAGGCATGTCAGGTGCAGGAGTTTATAGATATTTGTGAGACTAGTTGTAAAAACGTCAGGCACAAGCGTGCATATATGTTTGTGTGACCGCAGGTAGGCATGACGGGAAGAAAATGTTAATTTGTTGGTGGGACGGCAGACAGGTACGGTGGGAAGATATTTGTGGGATGGCAAGTAGACATGGCATGCACAGTTGTGTAAAGATGTTTGATGGACAGCAGGTAGGCACGGCGAATGCTTGTGTTTGTGGGATGGATGGCACATAGAAGTGTAAAGATGTTTGTGGGACGGCAGGTAGGTATGGTGGGAAGAGGATGTAAAGATGTTTGCGGGACGGCAGGCAGGGAGGGACTGAGAGTGCATGTTTGTGGCACGGCACATAGAAGTGTAGAGATGTTTGCGGGACGGCAGGAAGGGAGGCACTGAGAGTGCATGTTTGTGGCACGGCACATAGAAGTGTAGAGATGTTTGCGGGACGGCAGGTAGGTTTGGTTGGAAGAGGATGTAAAGATGTTTGCGGGACGGCAGGCAGCGAGGCACTGAGAGTGCATGTTTGTGGCACGGCACATAGAAGTGTAGAGATGTTTGCGGGACGGCAGGTAGGTTTGGTGGGAAGAGGATGTAAAGATGTTTGCGGGACGGCAGGCAGGGAGGCACTGAGAGTGCATGTTTGTGGCACGGCACATAGAAGTGTAGAGATGTTTGCGGGACGGAAGGTAGGTTCGGTGGGAAGAGGATGTAAAGATGTTTGCGGGACGGCAGGCAGGGAGGCACTGAGAGTGCATGTTTGTAGGACGGCACATAGAAGTGTAGAGATGTTTGCGGGATGGCAGGATGGGAGGTCCTGAGAGTGCATGTTTGTGGGACGGCACATAGAAGTGTAGAGATGTTTGCGGGACGGCAGGCAGGGAGGCACTGAGAGTGCATGTTTGTGGGACGGCACATAGAAGTGTAGAGATGTTTGCGGGACGGCAGGCAGGCAGGCACTGAGAGTGTATGTTTGTGGGACGGCACATAGAAGTGTAGAGATGTTTGCGGGACGGCAGGCAGGGAGGCACTGAGAGTGCATGTTTGTGGGACGGCACATAGAAGTGTAAAGATGTTTGCGGGACGGCAGGCAGGGAGGCACTGAGAGTGCATGTTTGTGGGACGGCACATAGTAGTGTAGAGATGTTTGCGGGACGGCAGGCAGGCAGGCACTGAGAGTGTATGTTTGTGGCACGGCACATAGAAGTGTAGAGATGTTTGCGGGACGGCAGGCAGGGAGGCACTGAGAGTGCATGTTTGTGGCACGGCACATAGAAGTGTAGAGATGTTTGTGGGACGGCAGGTAGGTTTGGTGGGAAGAGGATGTAAAGATGTTTGCGGGACGGCAGGCAGCGAGGCACTGAGAGTGCATGTTTTTAGCACGGCACATAGAATTGTAGAGATGTTTGCGGGACGGCAGGTAGGTTTGGTGGGAAGAGGATGTAAAGATGTTTGCGGGACGGCAGGCAGGGAGGCACTGAGAGTGCATGTTTGTGGCACGGCACATAGAAGTGTAGAGATGTTTGCGGGACGGAAGGTAGGTTCGGTGGTAAGAGGATGTAAAGATGTTTGCGGGACGGCAGGCAGGGAGGCACTGAGAGTGCATGTTTGTAGGACAGCACATAGAAGTGTAGAGATGTTTGCGGGACGGCAGGCAGGGAGGCCCTGAGAGTGCATGTTTGTGGGACGGCACATAGAAGTGTAGAGATGTTTGCGGGACGGCAGGCAGGGAGGCACGGAGAGTGCATGTTTGTGGCCCGGCACATAGAAGTGTAGAGATGTTTGAGGGACGGCAGGCAGGGAGGCACCGAGAGTGCATGTTTGTGGCACGGCACATAGAAGTGTAGAGATGTTTGCGGGACGGCAGGCAGGGAGGCACTGAGAGTGCATGTTTGTGGGACGGCACATAGAAGTGTAGAGATGTTTGCGGGACGGCAGGCAGGCAGGCACTGAGAGTGTATGTTTGTGGGACGGCACATAGAAGTGTAGAGATGTTTGCGGGACGGCAGGCAGGGAGGCACTGAGAGTGCATGTTTGTGGGACGGCACATAGAAGTGTAAAGATGTTTGCGGGACGGCAGGCAAGGAGGCACTGAGAGTGATGTTTGTGGGACGGCACATAGAAGTGTAGAGATGTTTGCGGGACGGCAGGCAGGCAGGCACTGAGAGTGTATGTTTGTGGCACGGCACATAGAAGTGTAGAGATGTTTGCGGGACGGCAGGCAGGGAGGCACTGAGAGTGTATGTTTGTGGCACGGCACATAGAAGTGTAGAGATGTTTGCGGGACGGAAGGTAGGTTCGGTGGTAAGAGGATGTAAAGATGTTTGCGGGACGGCAGGCAGGGAGGCACTGAGAGTGCATGTTTGTAGGACAGCACATAGAAGTGTAGAGATGTTTGCGGGACGGCAGGCAGGGAGGCCCTGAGAGTGCATGTTTGTGGGACGGCACATAGAAGTGTAGAGATGTTTGCGGGACGGCAGGCAGGGAGGCACGGAGAGTGCATGTTTGTGGCCCGGCACATAGAAGTGTAGAGATGTTTGAGGGACGGCAGGCAGGGAGGCACCGAGAGTGCATGTTTGTGGCACGGCACATAGAGGTGTAGAGATGTTTGCGGGACGGCAGGCAGGGAGGCACTGAGAGTGCATGTTTGTGGGACGGCACATAGAAGTGTAGAGATGTTTGCGGGACGGCAGGCAGGCAGGCACTGAGAGTGTATGTTTGTGGGACGGCACATAGAAGTGTAGAGATGTTTGCGGGACGGCAGGCAGGGAGGCACTGAGAGTGCATGTTTGTGGGACGGCACATAGAAGTGTAAAGATGTTTGCGGGACGGCAGGCAAGGAGGCACTGAGAGTGATGTTTGTGGGACGGCACATAGAAGTGTAGAGATGTTTGCGGGACGGCAGGCAGGCAAGCACTGAGAGTGTATGTTTGTGGCACGTTACATAGAAGTGTAGAGATGTTTGCGGGACGGCAGGCAGGGAGGCACTGAGAGTGCATGTTTGTGGGACGGCACATAGAAGTGTAGAGATGTTTGCGGGACGGCAGGCAGGGAGGCACTGAGAGTGTATGTTTGTGGCACGGCACATAGAAGTGTAGAGATGTTTGCGGGACGGCAGGCAGGGAGGCACTGAGAGTGATGTTTGTGGGACGGCACATAGAAGTGTAGAGATGTTTGCGGGACGGCAGGCAGGCAGGCACTGAGAGTGTATGTTTGTGGCACGGCACATAGAAGTGTAGAGATGTTTGCGGGACGGAAGGTAGGTTCGGTGGGAAGAGGATGTAAAGATGTTTGCGGGACGGCAGGCAGGGAGGCACTGAGAGTGCATGTTTGTAGGACGGCACATAGAAGTGTAGAGATGTTTGCGGGACGGCAGGCAGGGAGGCCCTGAGAGTGCATGTTTGTGGGACGGCACATAGAAGTGTAGAGATGTTTGCGGGACGGCAGGCAGGGAGGCACGGAGAGTGCATGTTTGTGGCCCGGCACATAGAAGTGTAGAGATGTTTGAGGGACGGCAGGCAGGGAGGCACCGAGAGTGCATGTTTGTGGCACGGCACATAGAAGTGTAGAGATGTTTGCGGGACGGCAGGCAGGGAGGCACTGAGAGTGCATGTTTGTGGGACGGCACATAGAAGTGTAGAGATGTTTGCGGGACGGCAGGCAGGCAGGCACTGAGAGTGTATGTTTGTGGGACGGCACATAGAAGTGTAGAGATGTTTGCGGGACGGCAGGCAGGGAGGCACTGAGAGTGCATGTTTGTGGGACGGCACATAGAAGTTTAAAGATGTTTGCGGGACGGCAGGCAAGGAGGCACTGAGAGTGATGTTTGTGGGACGGCACATAGAAGTGTAGAGATGTTTGCGGGACGGCAGGCAGGCAGGCACTGAGAGTGTATGTTTGTGGCACGGCACATAGAAGTGTAGAGATGTTTGCGGGACGGCAGGCAGGGAGGCACTGAGAGTGCATGTTTGTGGGACGGCACATAGAAGTGTAGAGATGTTTGCGGGACGGCAGGCAGGGCGGCACTAAGAGTGTATGTTTGTGGCACGGCACATAGAAGTGTAGAGATGTTTGCGGGACGGCAGGCAGGGAGGCACTGAGAGTGATGTTTGTGGGACGGCACATAGAAGTGTAGAGATGTTTGCGGGACGGCAGGCAGGCAGGCACAGAGAGTGTATGTTTGTGGCACGGCACATAGAAGTGTAGAGATGTTTGCGGGACGGCAGGCAGGGAGGCACTGAGAGTGCATGTTTGTGGGACGGCACATAGAAGTGTAGAGATGTTTGCGGGACGGCAGGCACGCAGGCACTGAGAGTGTATGTTTGTGGCACGGCACATAGAAGTGTAGAGATGTTTGCGGGACGGCAGGCAGGGAGGCACTGAGAGTGCATGTTTGTGGCACGGCACATAGAAGTGTAGAGATGTTTGCGGGACGGCAGGTAGGTTTGGTGGGATGAGAATGTAAAGATGTTTGCGGGACGGCAGGCAGGGAGGCACTGAGAGTGCATGTTTGTGGTACGGCACATAGAAGTGTAGAGTTGTTTGCGGGACGGCAGGTAGGTTTGGTGGGAAGAGGATGTAAAGATGTTTGCGGGACGGCAGGCAGGGAGGCACTGAGAGTGCATGTTTGTAGGACGGCACATAGAAGTGTAGAGATGTTTGCGGGACGGCAGGCAGGGAGGCACTGAGAGTGCATGTTTGTGGTACGGCACATAGAAGTGTAGAGATGTTTGCGGGACGGCAGGTAGGTTTGGTGGGAAGAGGATGTAAAGATGTTTGCGGGACGGCAGGCAGGGAGGCACAGAGAGTGCATGTTTGTGGCACGGCACATAGAAGTGTAGAGATGTTTGCGGGACGGAAGGTAGGTTTGGTGGGAAGAGGATGTAAAGATGTTTGCGGGACGGCAGGCAGGTTAGCACTGAGAGTGCATGTTTGTAGGACAGCACATAGAAGTGTAGAGATGTTTGCGGGACGGCAGGCAGGGAGGCCCTGAGAGTGCATGTTTGTGGGACGGCACATAGAAGTGTAGAGATGTTTGCGGGACGGCAGGCAGGGAGGCACGGAGAGTGCATGTTTGTGGCCCGGCACATAGAAGTGTAGAGATGTTTGAGGGACGGCAGGCAGGGAGGCACCGAGAGTGCATGTTTGTGGCACGGCACATAGAAGTGTAGAGATGTTTGCGGGACGGCAGGCAGGGAGGCACTGAGAGTGCATGTTTGTGGGACGGCACATAGAAGTGTAGAGATGTTTGCGGGACGGCAGGCAGGCAGGCACTGAGAGTGTATGTTTGTGGGACGGCACATAGAAGTGTAGAGATGTTTGCGGGACGGCAGGCAGGGAGGCACTGAGAGTGCATGTTTGTGGGACGGCACATAGAAGTGTAAAGATGTTTGCGGGACGGCAGGCAAGGAGGCACTGAGAGTGATGTTTGTGGGACGGCACATAGAAGTGTAGAGATGTTTGCGGGACGGCAGGCAGGCAGGCACAGAGAGTGTATGTTTGTGGCACGGCACATAGAAGTGTAGAGATGTTTGCGGGACGGCAGGCAGGGAGGCACTGAGTGTGCATGTTTGTGGGACGGCACATAGAAGTGTAGAGATGTTTGCGGGACGGCAGGCAGGGAGGCACTGAGAGTGTATGTTTGTGGCACGGCACATAGAAGTGTAGAGATGTTTGCGGGACGGAAGGTAGGTTCGGTGGTAAGAGGATGTAAAGATGTTTGCGGGACGGCAGGCAGGGAGGCACTGAGAGTGCATGTTTGTAGGACAGCACATAGAAGTGTAGAGATGTTTGCGGGACGGCAGGCAGGGAGGCCCTGAGAGTGCATGTTTGTGGGACGGCACATAGAAGTGTAGAGATTTTTGCGGGACGGCAGGCAGGGAGGCACGGAGAGTGCATGTTTGTGGCCCGGCACATAGAAGTGTAGAGATGTTTGAGGGACGGCAGGCAGGGAGGCACCGAGAGTGCATGTTTGTGGCACGGCACATAGAGGTGTAGAGATGTTTGCGGGACGGCAGGCAGGGAGGCACTGAGAGTGCATGTTTGTGGGACGGCACATAGAAGTGTAGAGATGTTTGCGGGACGGCAGGCAGGCAGGCACTGAGAGTGTATGTTTGTGGGACGGCACATAGAAGTGTAGAGATGTTTGCGGGACGGCAGGCAGGGAGGCACTGAGAGTGCATGTTTGTGGGACGGCACATAGAAGTGTAAAGATGTTTGCGGGACGGCAGGCAAGGAGGCACTGAGAGTGATGTTTGTGGGACGGCACATAGAAGTGTAGAGATGTTTGCGGGACGGCAGGCAGGCAAGCACTGAGAGTGTATGTTTGTGGCACGTTACATAGAAGTGTAGAGATGTTTGCGGGACGGCAGGCAGGGAGGCACTGAGAGTGCATGTTTGTGGGACGGCACATAGAAGTGTAGAGATGTTTGCGGGACGGCAGGCAGGGAGGCACTGAGAGTGTATGTTTGTGGCACGGCACATAGAAGTGTAGAGATGTTTGCGGGACGGCAGGCAGGGAGGCACTGAGAGTGATGTTTGTGGGACGGCACATAGAAGTGTAGAGATGTTTGCGGGACGGCAGGCAGGCAGGCACTGAGAGTGTATGTTTGTGGCACGGCACATAGAAGTGTAGAGATGTTTGCGGGACGGAAGGTAGGTTCGGTGGGAAGAGGATGTAAAGATGTTTGCGGGACGGCAGGCAGGGAGGCACTGAGAGTGCATGTTTGTAGGACGGCACATAGAAGTGTAGAGATGTTTGCGGGACGGCAGGCAGGGAGGCCCTGAGAGTGCATGTTTGTGGGACGGCACATAGAAGTGTAGAGATGTTTGCGGGACGGCAGGCAGGGAGGCACGGAGAGTGCATGTTTGTGGCCCGGCACATAGAAGTGTAGAGATGTTTGAGGGACGGCAGGCAGGGAGGCACCGAGAGTGCATGTTTGTGGCACGGCACATAGAAGTGTAGAGATGTTTGCGGGACGGCAGGCAGGGAGGCACTGAGAGTGCATGTTTGTGGGACGGCACATAGAAGTGTAGAGATGTTTGCGGGACGGCAGGCAGGCAGGCACTGAGAGTGTATGTTTGTGGGACGGCACATAGAAGTGTAGAGATGTTTGCGGGACGGCAGGCAGGGAGGCACTGAGAGTGCATGTTTGTGGGACGGCACATAGAAGTTTAAAGATGTTTGCGGGACGGCAGGCAAGGAGGCACTGAGAGTGATGTTTGTGGGACGGCACATAGAAGTGTAGAGATGTTTGCGGGACGGCAGGCAGGCAGGCACTGAGAGTGTATGTTTGTGGCACGGCACATAGAAGTGTAGAGATGTTTGCGGGACGGCAGGCAGGGAGGCACTGAGAGTGCATGTTTGTGGGACGGCACATAGAAGTGTAGAGATGTTTGCGGGACGGCAGGCAGGGCGGCACTAAGAGTGTATGTTTGTGGCACGGCACATAGAAGTGTAGAGATGTTTGCGGGACGGCAGGCAGGGAGGCACTGAGAGTGATGTTTGTGGGACGGCACATAGAAGTGTAGAGATGTTTGCGGGACGGCAGGCAGGCAGGCACAGAGAGTGTATGTTTGTGGCACGGCACATAGAAGTGTAGAGATGTTTGCGGGACGGCAGGCAGGGAGGCACTGAGAGTGCATGTTTGTGGGACGGCACATAGAAGTGTAGAGATGTTTGCGGGACGGCAGGTAGGTTTGGTGGGATGAGAATGTAAAGATGTTTGCGGGACGGCAGGCAGGGAGGCACTGAGAGTGCATGTTTGTGGTACGGCACATAGAAGTGTAGAGTTGTTTGCGGGACGGCAGGTAGGTTTGGTGGGAAGAGGATGTAAAGATGTTTGCGGGACGGCAGGCAGGGAGGCACTGAGAGTGCATGTTTGTAGGACGGCACATAGAAGTGTAGAGATGTTTGCGGGACGGCAGGCAGGGAGGCACTGAGAGTGCATGTTTGTGGTACGGCACATAGAAGTGTAGAGATGTTTGCGGGACGGCAGGTAGGTTTGGTGGGAAGAGGATGTAAAGATGTTTGCGGGACGGCAGGCAGGGAGGCACAGAGAGTGCATGTTTGTGGCACGGCACATAGAAGTGTAGAGATGTTTGCGGGACGGAAGGTAGGTTTGGTGGGAAGAGGATGTAAAGATGTTTGCGGGACGGCAGGCAGGGAGGCACTGAGAGTGCATGTTTGTAGGACGGCACATAGAAGTGTAGAATTGTTTGCGGGACGGCAGGCAGGGAGGCCCTGAGAGTGCATGTTTGTGGGACGGCACATAGAAGTGTAGAGATGTTTGCGGGACGGCAGGCAGGGAGGCACCGAGAGTGCATGTTTGTGGCACGGCACATAGAAGTGTAGAGATGTTTGCGGGACGGCAGGTAAGAGCGTCGGGCGGACCCGCACGTCGCCGCGGCACGTCACTCCAACCCCCTGCGGCGCGTGTATTAGGCGGGGCGGCGTGTTGTGATTTACAGTCGCGGGCGAGATAGCTTTGTCGAGCCAGCCCCGCCTTACCCGCCCGGGCCCGCTAATCGCTCGACCACCTCCGCCCGTTTCGCAACGCCGGATAACAGTTCCTTCACCTGCTACCTTAGCTGCCTTCTGGCCAGGGGATCCCCACATAACAATGAAAGTCGCAGCTTAGAAAGTCAGAACTTAGAACTGTCATAACTTATAACCACATTACGTAGATACACATAAAGCCGAAACATACAACTTAGAAACACCATAATTCAGAAAGTCATAACTTAGAATTGGCACAACTCTGAAACTGGCATTACTTAGAAACACGTAACTTAGAAACACACGTTGTCGAAACACCCGAATTATAACCGGTATAACTTAGACAATCCTGCCTTGGGTGTTTCTAAATGATGTGTTTCAAAAGTTATAACAGCAACCCTCCTGGCCAAAACCAACTCCGCTGTAAGAAACTGTGCGGAAACGTTTTATAATTTGTATAGGATACTGTTTACCTGATTGTGTCATTAATTCCTTTTTAATATTGATTGAAAAATAATGTATTCCATTTCCTGGTTGGGAAACTTAGAGTTTGTCCAATAAAACACGAGACCTTTTTAATGGTGCTTCAGCGAAAATTCAGACTTGGGTTCCTACCACAATCAAAAGTCAGTAAACCCAAACAACAATTAAAACTTATTTTATTTAAAGTTTTTTTATATTGTGGTATATTTATATAATTAACTAAATTTATTACTTAATGAGTATAAGTTTAAACTTATATTATTATTTTTTAAGATTATTGCTTCATTTTTTCTAAGTTACAATTTAATTGCGATGTGCCGATATACACGATTAGTCTGAATTCGACCGATAAACGTCGGCTGCAGTTTCATGACGACCAAATAAGTTTATAACGACGATACGACGCATGGTCTAGAGTGCTTCGAAGTTGGAGCTGAACAACATTTCTTAAATTGTAGATTAAAGAGAAAGTATTTTTAGTATAGAAATACTGAGTTTTTGAATTATATTTAAATGAGCGAAGTTCTACAACCATACAACTACAGCGAATTTCGTTGCTGTAGCAAAAGCATTTCATTGAAATAATTAGGATTAACACAATTATTTTGTTTTCGAATTATTTTTGTGGCGTGCTACCACCATATATAGAGTTCATGTTGATGATTGGACAACATTGCTGTTGACACGCCCTAGATGACCCTGAGCCAGTTATCAACAAGGACAAGTGGTTACCCTAATACGAGAAACCCGCCAGAGGATGTGGCCTTGTTATCGACCAAAGAGAATATTAAAAAGGTTCCATTATATACAGGAAGTTTGAGTCCAACACTGGGTGAAATTATTGTAGCTCTATCTGTAGTTTATAGTTACTCGTGTAACTTACTTGTACCCGGATGAACTACACACAACGTGTACACAAATGATTCCGTGTCTTTTGTTTATTGGCTGCTGCCATATTTTTTACCTTCCGGCCGGATGTTGTGTGATTGAGTAATTTCTGCTTTTTTTTTTTAATGTTGTTGGTTTATTGTGTTTCGGGGCGTGTCAGAGCTACTCATAATCCAATAGGTGACCGCCTCTCCAAATAATTTCACGGATTTTACAGGTTCCTATTTACATATTAATTACTATTTTAATATTTATAAAAGTTACACTTACTGCAAGATGAGGTAACTTTTTTTTTGTTATTCTTCAACGAACATTCAGACTTTGTCAACTTTGACGGTTCGGGGTCTTTGGCATCGTTATTTTATTAGATCTTTCCTTGTAACAGTTATCTTATAGTAGTCTGTTTAAGTGATGAAACATTCATTTAAATAAAAAACAAAAATGGTTTACTTTATTTGTATGAACAGATGTTTATAAGGACCATTTTAAACATTTTGACGACTTACTACAAATAATAAAACGTTACATTGCAATATTTCGCTTCTGCCTAAACCTTGATATAATTATTCTAAAAATAAAAAAAATTAATGAGAGAATATCAATACTTTATCACAAATTTTTCACAAGTAAGGACTTTAACCTGGAATGTTTCAAAACAAAACCGAAAGGATGTATCTTTTTTTTTTTTTCAGTTTAATTTTGTTTTAAGTTTTTTTATACAAATGCATAATAAAATATTGATAAAATAGTTTGGCTAAGGTGTTTTTTTTTACTTATTTTCGATGAAAATTCAAGATAGAGCTTGTTTTTCCAAATGTCAGAATACTCGACGTGGGATTCTCTCAGACATTTGGGAAATAGTTCATGAGGATATCAAGGACATAACCTCAAGTTTTCTGTTTGGTATTTTTTTATTTATAATTAACCCCTAATTTACTGAAACTGCTGGTTCTCCAACCCTACGTAACCCCAGAAACTCAAGCCTGTCTTCATTATGCAGCTTGGACACATCCACAGATGTTGTAAATGAAACAAGTGTTGTTTGATGCCTTGTTCATAATAACTTTGCCCAAGAATTAGCATGTTTAAAAAGGGTACAACATTGGACAATAAAATAATTTTTAATCATGCTCATACTGTTGAAACTTTTCCCGTAAGACATTACAGTAAGATAGGATATCAAACTATTAGGGTTTTGACTTTTAAAATAGTTTTCACCACAAAAAATGTTAAAATAAAAATTCCTCTAATTTACCCAAATGGGTTGGTTCGATACATTGATTAAAGTTATAAGGTATGTTAATTCGATGCTCAAACAAAAATATAAAACCTACATAAAACTAAAATTCATTGAAAGAATATAATTGAGTTTGGAACAAGTGTAAAAATCACGAACGTATATGTAGCTAACATATATTTCGAGATAACGTCAATATAACGGCACCACTGAGGATATTCGGCAATTGCAGGGCATACATTTAATGCACTGCAGGAAATGCCAAAACAAATAATTTTTTATAGAGGGAAATATGTCCGGAAACGCAACCCTGTAAAGTTAAAGGCGCGACAGTAGAATGAAAATGAGAATTTCGCGCGCATTCAGGCACTACTTTACTGGCTGAGAGAACGCGTGATGCAGTAGCTACAGTTAGCAACGATTCTGTAGCGGCTTCTCATCTTCTGCGGTAGGAAAATAAATGAATGCTACCCTAGACACACACACACACACACACACGTGTTTTTAACCTAATGTCCAATTTCATTTTCCTTACTTCGTTTCATCTATCCCCCCCCCGTCAAACTGCGTTAAGAATATTTTAATTTTTTGTTACAGGAGGGAAATATTCGGTTTAAAAACTTGTATTTATGCAAAAAAAATATTAGATGATTATAAATATATATAATTGGATAGTTTGTAAATGGCAGTTTTCATTATTGATTAGCTTCATGCTTGTTTTCGCAAGTGTTCTCCTACTACAATTTCAGATGAAGTTCGTCCTAGGAGACATCCTTCAAGAACGTAGGTCTGCTTACTCTCATACAGTTACATTAGCGTGCCTTGCCAATGGCTGGAGCCATGATTATTCCACGGATTCAGTGGATAGCTACACGCTGATGACTGGAATACAGTGAGAAGGAGAAGTGGTCATCGCCGAATGATGTGACCTCGTTATCGACCAACGAGATGTGTATATCACATGTCTATACTGTGGTATACTGAGGTAAAATGAATCCGCGAAGTGGTAGTGTCACTACCGAGGCAGGTAGTGTGCCCGCGCCAGGAAGGCGACTCGAACGGATTGCTTGTGCCTTGCCAGAGCAGGAAATTACACTTCCTGCCCCAGCGCCGCTCGGGCTACATTAGCACGTCAGGGGTCGGGTGTGTGTAGAAGCTTTCCAGTTGATAGCCGTGCACACGGTTTCCATTGCGCCAGGGTGGGGAAAGTTTAAAAGGCTTCGTTTGCTTTCTTTCTTTTTACCCTCACTTTAAAATTAACCTGGAGGGTTTCGACTGTTTTTTTTATACATGGGAAACCAAAGTTTCACTGAACCCCGTCTAACACCTAAACTAACTTTTAATATTACAACAGCAAAAAGAGAAGAGGAACAAATTATCCCTGTTCTTATGTACGCGCGCAAAATATGCATATACTTATTTTTATTTAATACACTAAAGCATTAAAAAAAAGTTACAAAATATTATAAAAAATTTGCTTTCATAAATTATGGCCCAGAAAATAATATTTTGTAGCATAAATTTAATACCATACACTTTTACGTATCACCAGAAAACCAAACATTTACACTTTTGGCAAGATGGCTACCACGCATCTACACAGCTACGTTGATATGCAACTAAAGAGGAAACTGAAAAAGGATCAACCAGTCCTCTAGTTTTCAGCGCATGCGCATTAGACTTCGTCGCGCACTTCATTGTATTTCCGTTGATTATTGAAATTTAGTTCCACCCACTTGACCTATTGGCTGCCTGCCTGCCTGCCTGCCTGCCTGCTCGCCCGCACGGAAAATAAAGCAGTCGTGTAATACTGTGAAAGCACTGGGAAACTATCATTTCAGTAACACGACACAGTATTATATATGAGAGTTGAACTTCCTGTAATACAATGTAACTACAATCTTACATAGCGGAAAGAAATTGTGTACAAGCCTGATGATGTGCTAATATGGCGTGCAGAGCTTCAAAAGAAACTGCGCTATTTGAAAACTGCTCATTATATCAATGGTTTCTGTTTAGGTAAAGAATTTAAAAATGCACTAAGAAGGGACAAGTCTCAGCGTTTCCATATTTCGTTTTCAAACTGTGCTTTCAGAAGAGTGAATATAGCTAAAGCGTATGTT
Source organism: Bacillus rossius redtenbacheri (assembly GCF_032445375.1). Taxonomy (NCBI): domain Eukaryota; kingdom Metazoa; phylum Arthropoda; class Insecta; order Phasmatodea; family Bacillidae; genus Bacillus; species Bacillus rossius. Next base: position 33,426,665 of record NW_026962013.1, on the reverse strand, counting down.
TGCAAAAAAGGTTTTAGGCATGTAACACTCGGTACAGATTCTTGAAAGCATCCAAGGCACCACATTACATATTTATCTTCATTTCTCTGCATTTTAACGTTATAGTTGGCAATCAGATCTCACAGCCTAGCGCTCAGCGGTGACATCGCAGAGGCGCAGCGAGCGTAGCATTTATCATCCCGCCTCACTAACACGAATACAGTCATCTAAAACCGTGATAGTACATTTTCGACCACTGAGAAGCTTCATACATCCTACTACTACGTGTTTTGAGAAACTTATTTAACAATTGACAACATGAGTCTGTTGGCTAGATTGTTTTTGCGTCATGTCCGCACGACGAATTTATGTTACACCATCCCAACAATCGCGCGGAGTGATATTTTGGGAAACAGCCGGAACAAGAAATTGGGATAGCAGGTCCGAAATTCGAAACCAGGTTCTCCCAAATACAAGTCTAGTATACCGCCATTGCGTTTTCCTGCTCGGTAAAAAAGAGTGATTCAGGCATATTGTATAACTAGCTGCCCGACCCGGCTTCGCACGGCTATACTAATGGAAAAAAATTAAGCCACATCTCCCACTCACAGAAATGGTAAAAAAAAAAAAAAAAAAAAATCAGTGAAAATTTATTACAATGCTGTATAATGTACCGGAGAGAAAATTAATAGCACCGATGGTTTCCCGACTCGTGCACGCAACGTACAACTGATGTACCCGTACTTCGCTACGGCAGTCTACAGGCAAATCACTCTTGCGCCGCTCATTATACATGCCCCTCCTTGTGGGTACGCCACTGCCGCACGATGTCTGTTGCCATGGAGACGCAGAAGGCATGAAGAATGCAAAATCCTGTTCTCATGCAGACAAAGTACCCATTGTTGCCTGGTTTTAACCACCCATGGGATATAATTTTCGGAAAATATCATCCTGCGTAAAATAAGGAACATTACTGTGAAGTTTCAAGTCTGTAAAATATATATACTTGAAAAAAGGGCAATAAAAAACAAATTAAACACAGATAGAGGCAAAAAAACAATAGTTTAGGTTTGCGATTTAATGTGATAAAAAGTATTTAAATACTAATTGAATTCTTATGAGGGTACTGATTGCTTCGTTGTTAATATCACACGGGTGTTTTTTACTTGTATGGGAAAATTAAGAATGATAAGGCATCTATTGCGTGGCAACAATGTTAATAGGCAATAGGAAATAAACTTCTAGCGCCTGCGGCATTGTCAACACACACTTCGCACGTGTACTGCATGTTGTATCTAACCCCCTCCAACGCATTTGATTCTAAATTGGACTTTTAGTAAGAATCCCTAATGTTATTGATAATATAATATAGCCTATAGCCTTCCTCGATAAATGTACTATCCAACACTGAAAGAATTTTTCAAATCGGACCTGTGGTTCCTGAGATTAGCGCGTTCAAACAAACAAACAAACATACTCTTCAGCTTTATAATATTAGTATGGATATTAAAACGTTTCGCAATCTGGACCCTAAAAAATGTTTGTACAGTAAACTTAATACAAAAATAGTGCCTTATTGATGCAATTGAAAACAAGATAATATTAATAAATTAGTAAATATATACGATGTGGACGCATAATGTAATTAACTGTCGGAATAATGAACTTATAAATTATTCACTACATTCAAATGCACACTTTTTTAACCATTCTTAAATGAAAAAAAAAGATTTCAATACTCTTTGAAGAGAAAGGCTGAAATAGTTGAATTTTTGAATGTATGTTCTAATTTAGCTTGTATTGTATGTACAGGCTGATAAAACAATCATTCAGTTCTAACCTTATTGTTATATTGAAGGAATTATTACACAGTGTTAAGGATTACAACATATTTAATTTAATCATTGTAGGGTATTTATTATATTCTTTAACTATCTTCCCAAAACTGAAAAACACGTAAGTTTCGGGCGGATAAGTTTATCTTTATATTTAGATCCACTCGAAGATACCGTTGTCTCTCTCTACTTGTTTGTCGTTTGACTTCCCGCGCCTTGCACTTCAACCTGATCTTATCAGATCGCAGGCCTAGGCAGAACTCATGGAGGCTTCTTAACGAGCGAGTGACGTAATGGCTGCGAATAACGCCTGCATCAGGTCGTGGCTGAACCCACGTCTCTAAACCCACGAACTCGCGAAACGTATACACTGTCAGAAATTAACAACAAATTTACGTACTTTTCTACAAAGTGCTACGTAGTTCGAGATACTGTATCTTCGTATAAAATACGACTAAGATTTAATTAATACTTCTGAGTTAACCAGTATTTTCTTGAAAATTAAAGGCGAACTTTTTTCTTTTTTATACGGTATACGGCATTTAATGGGAGCAATTTCGTGAACGGAACGGAAGTCGCATGGAACGAAAACGTGTAACCACGGCGCTGCCATCTGTGTTACAAAGACAAAGGTAAACTTAATAGTAATACCTGTTTCATGAGTTTTAACAAGATGGGCAGTGTTTTGATAATATTTCTTGTAAAAAAAAGGGTCCAAAACCGGGGCTTTGTATTTTAAGTATTTTTCATTTTATTCGAAACCGTTTCAATATATATATTTCGGTCTGAAGATGGAATGATTCGATAGTCGATATAACTACTCGGGCAGCGAATTCTAACGGCGGTTGTGGAAACTACATGCTATTTGCGCCCACAACTAGCGTGTATTTATACTCTCTAAATTATTTTGAAGAATTCCTCACGTTTGAGTTCCGTATTATAAGTGTATCTGCAACACGAGAACACACGAATTTGCTCGTTACCGAGGTTAGATGTTACACATCTCTGGCGGGTACTGAAAGTCTAGCTCACTCTTTTTGACGTGACAACGTCTAATAAATCGAAGAACGCCGGCTGCACGCACGAAAAAGTGTCCCGTTACGCACATTGTCCTGTTACGCACATTGTCCCGTTACGCTGTGTCCCGTTACGCTCATTGTACGCTTGCGCCGCATCTATCTCTCTTCCACTCGATTGGAACAACCATCGATTTGACTTTTCCGAGGCACATTAAACTTGAAACACTCCCATTCGTTTCCTACTTTTCCTATCATCGTCCTATCCTTAACAGAATAACACAGATTGGCAGAAGTTAAATAGCAAACGTGTATAAAAGTTATAGTTAAAATAATCTCTTCGTTAAAGTAATAAATATATTTGAATTAATGAGTGCAAATAAAAGTAAATTTATCAATTAAATTGTAGATTTAATTTCACTCCTTTGTATCCATACAAAATAGTAATAATTCAATAAAAATGATTCAATTTTATTCATAAAAGTATGCAATCATTTCATCAATGTTTTGTTATGACGTTGCCACGTTAAAACTATCTTCCGTAAACTGACTTTACAGACCACCAATTTTTTTAACGGTAGCTAGCTTGAGTTAGATGGTGCGATGGTACGTGCATTCGGAGGGACCTGGGTTCGAGTCCTAGTCCAGCCATCCTGATTTTAGTGCCAATATTTTTAAAATGAAACTTCTATGCTGATGAGGGTTACAATTTTCGAGCGTTACGAGAATTCCGATCGCACGAGGGGAATAGTTAGGTACGTGGTGGGGGAACCAGTAGAGCAGGAGAGTGCGTTATGGGCGACGCCACTCCAACGCATGCGCTAGCGGTCGAATGGGAAGACAGCAAACAGGGGGGATAGGTACGTAGCGCAGCATGCTGTAAACTAGTTGTAACGACTGAATGGGGAGACGGCAAGGGAGTGGTAGAAAAGACGCAGCAGTGATGCTACGAAATTCTCGTAACGCTGCTTGTTTTTGTCTACTCCTCGGCTAACTATTGACGCTACCATATTTATTTTATTTTACATAAAGTATCTACTATTTATTTATTCGCGTGGAAAAGTGTTATTGACTTGTGCAAATAACTTTCTAAGTATCATTAATTTTTATGTGAATAGTGTGATTGACAATTTAAATAATTTATCTCTCTTTATACCTGATAAACAAGAAGTTTCACATCTGTAACGCGTCTACTCCACGCGCACGCTTTTTTTTATAGCGGTATCTTGCTCCGACAATACAGAATTTGAATAAAATAATATGTTTTAAGTAAAAAAATATAATTATTTGTAAATAAATTAAGCAGAAAAATTAATAAAATGGTGGACTGAAGGTTTCTTAAAGAACTAATTATTATTTAAAAGTAAGGATAAAAAGGAAAATGTTAGAGATTACAGTAGGGAATTTCTTAGGTTGGTAAGTTGAAGATTTTTCAGTGCAGTGACAGGTCGACTTTTGGGCAAGGGCAGTGGCCGGTGACGTGGAAGTAAACACGTGGACGTATGTCTAGTAACTGATTTTATATTCGTATTCAGTTTTTTTCAGTGTTTTAATGAGACAGAGTGCTTTTTGTTCGGTTTTCTGACGGCGTAGCTCCTAAAAGTGAACTGTGGAGAAACCTTACATTACTTAGTAAAACTGCTGCAAAGTTTATTGCTATTATATTACCTTAGATGTATCAAGAGCTATATATAGCATATGCTTAAATAATAATTTTTTTAATAAGTAAATCATTGGTAAATATTAGTATGTTGTAATAGATCTATATTTACATCGAAAATACAGATATATATTTCAGGCTAATAATTTCATCGATATCGATATAATTCAAGCGATATATCGAAAGACAGGTATGCCGATGAGTTTGAAAAGTTTTTGCCGTCCCTAGGCGTGCGTACGTAAAAGAAAAACCAACGAGAAGCGTGGCCTGCACGGGAAAGCTAAAAGTCAACACGAATCACGAAATGGCCGGCGAACCTGCTGATGGACCGCTTCCTGTTTGCGCTCACTGGAGCCGGCGAGGAACATCAGCGGACAAGAGTCTCCTCTTTCGCGGTACTGCCGGGAGGCCGAATGGACGCGCACCGAGGCACTGTTCGAGAACTGACGAAGTGTGGAACCACGCATAACCCAGAAACATACTACACTTGGAACATTCAATAACTTAGGATCCTCGAGAGAGAAAAAAAATTCCACACAAATTATAACTTCCACGAGTTAAAACGCCCATAACTTAGAAAAACACAACTTGGAACATTCATAACTTATAATTCTCGAAGAAAAAAAAAGTACACCTAAATTAGAACTACCACAACAAAGTAAGTCGTAACTTAGGAACTCAAAACTTAGATCTTTTACAAATTAGGAACAAAAACTGGGTTAAAGTTTCGTATCACGTATCAGAATTTATTCCTTGATCCTGATGGTATGATCTCGTATAATTTATCTTGTGATACGTGATGCCTGCTGTTTTAATTTGGTACGTCGAAAGATCCTGAACAAAAACTTGTGATATAACAACTATTCATTATTGTAAAATGTATACAAAAGAAAAAAAAACACAATACTTAAAATAATTTGTTTGCATTGTAATATTCGAGTATTTTTATGTGAAGGATCTTTCGATGTACTAAAATAAAACAGCAATATCATGTACTAATTTAATATACAGCATCGTGGCGTTAGGATCAAGGGACAAACTTCGGTACGTGACAATTTAAAATCAAGTAACTTAAAAACACACAATGCCGAACCACATAACTTAGAAACACACAATTTAGGAAAGGCATAACTTGGGAAATTCTCTCTTGTGTTTTTTTGAGTTATGTGTTTCTAAGCTGTGTGTTTCTAAGTTATGACAGCACCCCAACGAAGAGGAACTGTTCGCCCTAGTTGTGTATTTGTTCATAGCGCACCCCAATAAATAATTGCTGGTCATCTCTCAGTTGGTTAAGATGTTTCCAGGGATTGATCACGCATACATTAGTTACTACACGGATACTCCAAGAAGCCGTTTTTGTTCAGATGCTGGTTTGCGCCGGGTTTGCGGTACCACTTAAATACAGGTTGTCCTTAAAAGAATATCCCAGTTTCAATGGCATATTATAACAAATTAATTTAGACTATTCACAAAAAATTATACATAAAATATAAGGTAAAATAACATAGTTTTTCTTAAAAATGTTCAATATGTGCACAATTAGTTATACGGCACACATCCAACATAAAGTCCAGTTCTCACACTTTGTTTAACAAGTCCGGAGTAATGGAACTGGCAAACCGTCAGGTAGCGGCAGAACGTTGACGCGATCTTTTTTAAAGCTCCAGGAAAAAAAAAAGCACACGGCTTTATGTCAGATGAACGTGGAGGCCAGAGATAAGGTGCTCTGTCGTCTCCAGTAGCGGATCCAGAGGGGGGGGGGGGGGGGGTTAAGGGGCTCAAGGCCCCCCCCCCCCCAAAAGCATCTGGATCCACTATTGTTTTAGTGTTTGCCATGATAAAGCCTTGCCTCAGCTGGGTCAAGCCCCTCCCAAACCAAAATCCTGGATCCCCCACTGGTCGTCTCGACCATTACGACCTATCGAACGGTCAGGGATTTCGACGTTCAACCACTCTCGTACAAAGAGATTCTTCCAGTGGGGAGGGGCTCCATCCTTTGCCAAATAAAGTTTACAGGTTCACACTCAACTAGTTGATACTATTAAACTATCTAACTAGGATATTCTTTTATGGACATACTGTATTCAGCTAATTTGGAGTGATTGTAATTTGGGAAAAAAATGGTCAAGGAATGTGATTTATGATAGTAACTGCGTTTAATTATCAGTCGTGGTCGAGCACCATTTACTAATGTTTTTCGGTGTTGCAATGCGGCAATTCTGACATCCGTGGATATTTTACCGTCTAATAGATCAACTCGAACCACGAAAAATGGAAGAGGGATGGGGTAAAGTGACACAAACATACTGATGTCTGCACTATGTGAATACCTTCCCCATATCAAACTAATATTTAGAATCTAACATATACCTAAGTACAAACTTTATTTATAACCTCTGTTTTGTATTAGTTAAATTATTTGTATTGTATTTGTATGGGTGACGTGCATTAATGGCGAAACTTCTCTATTTAATAATAAATTTAAACGATAAAACGCAATATTAAATATGTCAATTGAACGATGAAACTTAACAATAAATCACACAATGGAGGTTCTCCCTGGATATACACAATTATAACAAAAACGGCGATGAAAAACCTGAAAGGAGTCTGACAGTTGTCTGACTCCCTAATTTATTCGTTATTCTCGCTCCCCTCCCTTTCCCCCAAATCGAGGGCCCTACTTCTAAGCGTTGCACTTTTCGTTTTTCGTTACGCTTTAGTGAGTTTTCCTCCCGACTTATCTTACTGGCTGCAAATAAATTACACTTCAAAAATATTGTGATATGTGATGTCTTGATAATGACAGGAGGTAATGAAGTTGTCGGGAGGGATATTTGTGTCGAAACCCTGGCAACACTGCCCTGCAGTTCATCCCAAGGTCGACGCGCTCAGCTGCCGGTCTAGTGGGCCTCGCGTTGACAGCGCTGACGGCGCAGAACCAGCTACCGCCTCCGTGCGTTTCCAGTCAGCACTTTTCCCAGAGGTTGGCAGCGCCCGGAGGACTTACCCTAGTTGGCCCTCCTGCTTTCGGTCCCACGCGAGAGCAGTGCTGCCAACTTCGCCGGTTGCAGTAATTTACGCCGGGATTACCATGTTTGAGAAAATCAGAGAACGGATCACAGCAAAATATTTTACAAAGATTTAAATCTAGTTAGTAGCAAACCGTGAAATAACGGAAATACCGTAAAAATAAAAGCCCCTCTAGTGCCTACCAATAGTTCACGTAGCTGATGCATACTGTTGGCTACAGTTGTCTTCACCGTGTGAACAAGTAAGCAATATCTGAATGGACGGACGCGCATACATTGAAAAACAAATTGATAGAACAATATCGTTTTCATTTAATAACATTCCGTTCCGTGTGCGACCATTGTTGCTGAGGTGTAATAAGAAAACTATTGGTGTTTGTCGTAACTCATTCGTGAGGAGAAAACATGACGCTGCAAACGCGTTGTTTGTTAAACCATTTAATTTACGTTCAGCAGAGAAAAAAGCAAAAACAAGTGCGTAACTTATTCCGGGTGGCGGAGAGACTAGTATATTATTTTACATTCATATAGCATATCGGGAAGTCAAAGTAAGGTTAGTACCTAACCATTCAAGTTGTGGTTTTCTTGCTTATGATAAATGTGTTTATTATATTCTTTCCGTGGTTATTTTACGTCTATTTTTTTTATTACATATATGCCATGTAACCGGTAGCTTAGGATGTTTTATGTTGATGTGGCTGAGGTATAGCTTTCCGATAATGGAATTATTTAGTGTGCAGGCTTTGAAGAACGTATTTATGCACGTTGAAAATAATATTATATATATATATTAACATCAAAATGATACACAAACTTATTCTTTACAATGTTTTCAATAAATTATTTTTGTGGCTAAAGTAGCCTTTCTATATTGGAATGTATTAGAATAAATTTCTGCACATTGAAAATTATGCCCAATTGAAAATATATTTTTATTAAATATTTCTTAACAATTTTTTCTCAGTAACTAACAAAATAACTTACAAAATGTAAAATAAAGGGATTTTTAGTTTGAGTAATGAAAACAGTGCATAATTTTTTAGGCCTACTAATTGTGATTAGTTCCAGTAAATATGTTAGTCTTATTAAAGTAGATTTACAATTATTTATCTGTTTAATTTGTGTTTTGAAAACTGCAGAAATATGTATAAATGTATAAAATGTATAACAAAATACCACACAAACATTTTATAATTTACAGGCGGTTGCGCATGTAGCTATTTATATGTTAATGCGCATTATTTTGGCAATATTACATGTTTTCCTATTAGTCATACAAAAATAGATAACTTTATGTTAAAACGCCTCTAATTCGGGTGGACTTGGAAACTTGATCTCTGTTTACTTTGATTTCCCTAAATTACTCGTACTTCTTTTATAAATTAATCACCCCGGAATGATCCCGCTATCAACGAAATGCTAGGCATTAATAGATTAAACAAGAAATAAAACCTAATTAGCTGCGTTAGAATTCACATAATGAGTGATTAAGGTTTTGGTTGATTAGGATGTGCGGATTCGTACTTGAGTGTGTCAGCACTACCCTCGATGAATTTGGGAACAGAAAAAATCCATGTTTCGCTACTTCCATGTTACACGGCCACAGATCTAAACAACTCAGTGTTGCCAGATGAAGTACACACAATTTGGGTACACTCACTTCTACATTCGGGTATTATCGGGTGTCATGCAGGTAGTTACACACATAAAAAAAGTATGAAATCAAATTTTTGGTGTCTTATTTAATACAAATATCATATACACTGTTCTACTAAATTTTATAGTTTAAATGTAATAGTGGATCTACTGCTAAGACTTGCGCGTAGGATAAAAGCGTCGTTGGAGTGATTTTGTAAATGTTGAATACTGCTATTCCAACCACATGTGAAAAATGGTATTTTCAGGTTAAAGTTTGGTGTAAAATTATTGTAAATATTAACTTAACATTTGTGTTGTGCTTTAAGAGTGTACCCGAGACTTATCATTGAGAGATATCCCCGAACCTGTCACCACCCTACTGTTTACTGATATTAGCTGCAACTGTGTTTTCAAAAAGGCAGCGATATTTAATGTCAGTACGTTAGGGCCAGGGGAAAGACTGATCAGACTGTTATTGTTTCCTTAGGTCAAGGGTGGCAAAATTCACTCTATTTGAAGGCCATATACCGTTTATGAAACGAATCCTAGGGCCAGATACATATGAATTAACATTGAATGTTGACATTCTTTCGTGCCTTATATATTCTGTGCAGTGACTAATAAATAAAATTATTGCCTGTGATGAATAGCATTTAAAAAAAATAAACATAAATATCCAATATATATTGCATGGATATAAATATTTTTGAGCGTTTCTTTGATAGTACATATGAACGCTGTCTATTGATAAATGTATCCTACATACATTTTTAAAATTTTTTTGTAAATACACGGTAGCAAGGGGGCAAATCTGAAGGATTTGCAAGGAGGGTGGGCGGAAATTCGTGGAGGGGGGGGGGGGGAAGAGATTTTGCACGTGGGTTTTAACCGACATAGTCATCTCTGGAAGGGTGCTTGAATGTTGTTTACTTCCGATGTGTTGACCTATATTGCATGCAATAAGATGAAAAAATGTTTTCCACGAAACATAGTTTTGATGTTTATGTCTATCAACCGCCGTTTCACATTCACGATTTCGCAAGCGCAAGCGGGCCGCCTCAGTCATGAGCTTCTTGATTCCAGAGCCCAGACCTCCCCCCTCCCCCCCAATCCCGCGGGGTCTAAGCCCATGCACGATAGTATATACCTGATGATATTTGTTTGTCGAAAGATAGGCAAGCGTCTAGTCGACTATCACTACCGTAGACCGCCCGAGTTGGAATGGTTGGTGCTAGAGGGTGGTTTTTACTGTCACGACTACGAACCAATCTAGTACACCGGACTCATCGCTCAGTAATTCGAGCCATGTCGAGGTATAGGGATCTAACATACGACCCACGCGTCACGAACGTTCAGGTCCCTCACTAAGTAACAAAGAAACCCTTCTATTCGATTTAAAGGGGTAGCATTTTCAATAACTTTGCATCTGTATTTTTTTTTAATTTTTCAAATTTAAATTATAAACTCACTAGAAGCCCGACCCAGCTTCGCACGGCTATACTAATGGAAAAAAATTAAGCCACATCTCCCATTTACAGTATTGGTAAATAAAAAAAAATTCTGTGAAAATGTATTACAATGCTGTATAATGTACCGGAGAGAAAATGAATAGCACAGATGGTTTCCCGACTCGTGCACGCAACGTACAACTGATATACCCGTACTTCGCTACGGCAGTCTACAGGCAGATAACTCTTGCGCCGCTCATTATACATGCCCCTCCTTGTGGGTACGCCACTGCCGCGCGATGCCCGTTGCCATGGAGACGCAGAAGGCATGAAGAATGCAAAATCCTGTTCTCATGCAGACAAAGTACCCACTGTTGCCTGGTTTTAACCACCCATGGGATCTAATTTTCGGAAAATATCATCCTGCGTAACATAAGGTACATTACTGTGAAGTTTCAAGTCTGTAAAATATATATACTTGGAAAAAAAGGGCAATAAAAAACATATTAAACACAGAGAGAGGAAAAAACAATAGTTTAGGTTTGCGATTTAAAGTTATTGAAAGTATTTAAATACTAATTGAACTCTATGAGGGTACTGATTGCTTCGTTGTTAATATCACACGGGTGTTTTTTACTTGTATGGGAAAATTAAGAATGATAAGGTATCTAGTGCGTGGCAACAATGTTTATAGGCAATAGGAAATAAACTTCTAGCGCCTGCGGCATTGTCAACACACACTTCGTACGTGTACTGCATGTTGTATTTAACCCCCTCCAACGCATTTGATTCTAAATTTGACTTTTAGTAAGGATCCCTAATGTTATTGATAATATAATATATATAGCCTTCCTCGATAAATGTACTATCCAACACTGAAATAATTTTTCAAATCGGACCAGTGGTTCCTGAGATTAGCGCGTTCAAACAAACAAACAAACAAACTCTTCAGCTTTTTAATATATAGTCGTATAGACTATATCTGATGGTTTATAAATTGTTTTATCGCTTCAATAAGTGTTTTTTTATAGTTTTGAGAAATTAAAAGACCAATTAATATTTTAATTTTAGCATTAATTGAAAGCATAATCAGAAGCGTACACAAAATTTAATTTTTGGGAAGTGGTTTGGGGGTAAAAAAAAACACTTTGCCTGCTGTTTGCTTTTAAATTCTTTGCTTTTGTTAGTGGGAATGATAGATTTTTTTAGGATAACTTAAAATTTTGGGGCGATATATCATACCATTCACGATTGCATGGAATTTTGTTAATTTTAAAAATTTAAATATAAATTGGTCATTAAAGCCGATATTCCAAGACACAAAAATAAGGGTTTAGGTGTTGAATATGTTACACCTGTATCCTAACCGCATTCCTAATCCACTTTACTCCTCCCAAACCCTTATATATAGCCCCTTTATTTTACTGAACGGATGTTGGTGTCCTATCCGTGACTTATCTGTCAACATGGCAGTGTTTATTTGCTACTTTACCTTACCTCAGGTATTGTAACGTCATGTAATGATTTAATGATAACATTTATAAACATACTTATATTACTTAAATTATGTATTTATATAAAGTAATCACCAATACACGAATTTATAGAAGAAATATAATTTACGATTCTACCCGCTTAAGCTTAGTTAGCAAACTTTCATTATAATCGATGTAGGTATAAAAAAATCCAAAGCAAACGTTGAAAGATCTGACGGAGCTAACTGGGGAGTTGAAAATCAATACCCCAAGTTCCTATACGATATCTGGCCCTAATTAAAAAAAAAAAAAACTATATATATGAATGTATAAAATATAGGGTACTGGATTTGTCTTAACTAACCCCGTTATACTGTTCCGTAACAGAAATATGCAAACGCTTTGAGCACCATCGTGCGCGCGCTGAGATAGGACGTGTGAAGAACCCAGCGAAAGCTTTGTCCTCCGTAAATGAAGTCGTTAGTGTTTTATGGGAAAAGTATAATTGCTCGAGAGTGAAATTCTAACTTGTACAGAGCCAGAGTAGAACAGTGTTGCAACACGATCTGTGTAACCCACGTGAATAATCTAACAATGGGAGTGTGGGAGTCGAGGCAGATGATATGCACTCCGGTGAAAGAAACGAGACTGTTAACTGCTTCCTTGTTCTTTTGGCCACACCAGTAGTATGTAAATGGGCATACTGAAACAGGCGCCAGGCGGTGGTGCCTGATGCTGGTCAGCCATCTTGGATTGTGACGTCACGGCGGCCATTTTTGACTCAAAATTCCTCAAAATTCCTCAAAAATGACTCAAAATGACTCAAAATTTCCCGTTTTCGAAGGAAAAATTCCCGTTGCGATGGAAAATGAGGATTTCGAAAAACCTCAAAAGTCTTTTGCCTTAGAAAGAACACAAATTCCTAAAATAGGCTTAAGCATCCTTGTCTACAGCCTCCGATAAGCCTCTTTTAGGATTATGACGTCACCGTTGCAATTTCCGTTACGCCCGCCATCTTAAAAATCTGTAATTTTTATGTTAGAAAATCGGGAAAAATTTTAAAAATCATTAAAAAAATTAAATAATCGAATTAAATAATAAAAATCTTAAAAACCACTGTTGCACTTATCGTCACGGTCGCCATCTTGGATTATATAAATGTAGCATATTTCATTACACCCGCCATCTTGGTTGAGTACTATGTCATCGTTACACTTTATGTTACTACTGTCATATTGGATCCTATTAATGTTGCAATTACCGTTATTGTCGCCATCTTGAAATTTAGACGCCATCTTGGAAATCCATAATTTTTATGTTAGAAAATCGGGAAAAATTCCAAAATTCATCAATAAATTAACTTATTAGAATTATGATTGATTATATCGATTCCCGTCCTTGGTTAGAAACCGGTGAGGGCAAAAAATAAAAAAAAAACATTAGATCCTTCCTCCACAGAAGTCAAAAGATAATGGAAAACAGAATCTAAAATTTATTTAATAATTTGTTACAACTGCCACTGGTCAAGAATCGAACCGTGGACAGGAATCCATCCATTCTATTTGTAAATTAATAATTGATTTTTTCGTAGACTTTTGGAATTCATCCCGGATTTCTAGCTAAATAATTACATGATTTCAAGATGGCGGCCAAATTTCAAGATGGTGGGCACCTCAGTAATAAGAAATGATTACTGCACTGTAGCAGGTTATAATAAAACTAGCATGATGGTAAGACGAGTACACACATGATGGTGTCCTCCAGCATACGAAAACATTATGGTGGCAATGACCACTAGCATGTGGTAGCTCCTGGTGGCATGTACTGAACATAAAATGACGGATCCATGATGGACGTCAAGATCAAAGTCAAAGTTCAAGGTCATGGTCAAATTTCAAGGTCAAGGTCAAAGTTCAAGATTAAAGTTCAAGGTTAAAGTTCAAGGTCAAAGTTGTAGGTCAAGGTCAAAGTACAAGGTCAAAGTTCAAGATCAAGGTCAATGACAAAGTTCAATGTCAACAGACGAGGTTAAAGGCTCAGTCAAACAGAAGGCGGACTGTCCGCGCGGGCGGAACGACCGCAGTCCGCCGCGGACTAGGGAAGCCAGACAGAATGCGGACAAGTCGAGGCGAACCAGTGTGAAAACAGTTGCAGTGAAACAGTGTGATATTCAATTCTCTGTCTGGAATTCGTGTTTTCTTGTTGTCATTTCAAGATGTCCAGCAGTTCATCTGACGAAGAAGAGTTACTTCTTATGTTCGCTTTGAGTAAAGCAAAAAGAAAAAGAAAATGGGTGCATGAAATAAATGAAACAAGAGAGGTGTTCGGCGAGTTTCACCGATTATGCTGTGAGTTGAGTTCATTCGAAGACCGATTTTTCACATATTTTCGAATGTCTCAAGAACAATTTGACAAATTGCATACCCTCCTTGAACATAAAATATCAAAAGTGGCCACTAACTGGAGGAAACCCATTGGGACGAAGGAAAGACTAGCTATCTGTTTAAGGTAAGTAATACAATTACTTATTTAAAAATAATTTTTCTCTTTAGTTTAATTATTTGTACAATAACTTTACACTACATTTTTTTACATAACACAATACAATATCCGTAGACAGCAGATTTTGAAATTTACCTTTACATGCATTTACATAATTTTACATGTGTCCTTGGAATGTTTCGTACCATTCTTTTGCCGAATCGCCAGAGGTTGCATGGATTCCAACAAACGGTGGCTTGTTGGTATAGTTCAGATCGGTGTAATCCACTACCCCGGAGGAGGTAGCAGTACAGTTCGGTGGCCACGATGAACTACTTGAATTTAAAGGGGAGGATGGGTGTGAAGTTTCCAGTTCGCGAAGTTCAGCCCGGCCAAACATTTGAGCCATCTCCATTTTTATAACTGCTTGTGTTCTAGGTGAAAACCTTTTAAATGTCTCTGCATAACTTAAGAACAAGTGGTCAATACGGTCGAGGTTGTTCCTAGGTTTGTTGTCCTTTTTGTTATTTAGATACTTTATAATCGCATGAACATCTGTGCTAACGTCCTTTGGTTTGGATTTTTTCTGGGGCGGTGGAATTTGGGAATCATCTGTCGCACAGCTACCCTCGTTGCTAGCTTCTTCTATCGGATCGTCTGTTTCACCCGTCTGTGGTATATTTGACGCGGTTACCCGTGGAGAAACTGTATCTTGAAGGAATTCCAAGTTTGCCGCCCAGGGCCAATTTTTAAACTTCTTTGCCGAACCTGTAGCTCCCTTCAAGAACTTGAGATACTTCACATATGAATCCCTCAAATTCTTCCATTTGAGTTTAACAGCTTCACCTGTACAAAACAGTATACAAACATCATTTAAGCAGAACGATAAAATCAAAAACAAGTTTGAAACATAAGTAATAACTAAAACTCACATTAATTTTAATGTATAATAAATGTTACAATAATTAATTCTAATATATTATTCTATTTATGAAACTGTTCATGCTTCGTTTGTATTGTTTCAGGTATTTGGCTACAGGTGATTCCCATCACACTATTGCCTTTTCCTTCCGTGTTGGACGCACTACTGTTTCCAGCATAGTTAAAGAAGTGTGCGTCGAGATATGGAACGTTCTACAACCGTTGTACTTGGCTACTCCAACAGAGGAAGTTTGGAGGAAATCTGAAGTTGGCTTTAGAGAACGATGGAACTTTCCCAACTGCATCGGGAGTATAGATGGGAAACACGTGGAAATCAAATGCCCTAACAAGAGTGGATCAAGTTATTATTGTTATAAAAACTTTTTTTCGATTGTTCTCTTGTCCATAGTTGATCCTTACTACAATTTTATTGTCGTTGACATAGGTAGTTATGGTCGGCACAGTGATAGTGCCATTTTCGAGAACTCCTCTTTCTATCGCGATTTTGTTGATAACAAAACAATTCTTCCTCCAAAACCATTACCCGGGACAGAAACCCCCGTCCCTCATGTGTTTGTAGGTGATGAAGGGTTCAAGTTACAAACTTATTTGATGCGTCCGTTCCCAAGAAAGGCGGTCGTTGATAATATAGAAAAAAGAAGGTACAATAAACGACATTGCAGAGCACGACGTATCGTGGAAAATGCCTTCGGCATTTTAACTCAAAAGTGGCGTATATTTTTTAGACCTATCGAATGTAATGTTGATACAGCTGTACACGTTGTCAAAGCTGCTTGTTGTCTTCACAATTTTATTAGAGCTAACACAGAAAATGTCACAACTGATGAGCTAGAATTAACAGACGATATAACAAATCAACCCACCAATGCTTTCTCAGCCACCACTCCATTGAAAGAACGATCTAGTGATGCTGCCCATGCTGTACGAAACCATTTCGTTAATTACTTCAACTATTTAAGTTCGTGAATCATGATGTAAAAATTGTAAAAACCTTGTAAAATATTATTACATATTTATATTACTGTTGCATTGTATGATTAAGCTCTTTGTAATGTTTCGTGTTAATTTGTAAAGTATAAATAAATATGTATACATAGAAGATATCACATTAATGAATACATAAAATACAAATATGAATAAAAATAAAATAATATACAAACAATATAATATGAATATAGTGAATACATATAAAAACAAATTATCTTACTACTTTCATGTAGTTTATCCGCGATATCCTTCCATGCTTCTGCTTTCTTCACTACATCTTTGTAGTCAGGATGACGAACATCATACAAATAAACACACTCCCGCACAAGATCTATTAATTTTTCCGTCTCGTCAGCCATTGCTGTCCGCGCGAACTTTGTAGAAAATGACAACTGCTCCTCTGTCCGCTGCGGACTAGACTGGTCCGCTGCGGCAGACCGCCTTCTGTTTAACCAGGATGATGCAATCTAAGGTTACACTGTGTCCGTGGCGGACGGGCGGCCAGGTCCGCGCGGACAGTCCGCCTCCTGTTTGACTGAGCCTTAAAGGTATGGTGAACAGAAAATTATATTAACATGTCGCCAGCACACTTTAGCAGACGAAAACAAGATGATGGTCTCCAGAGGACGAAGACAAGATGGCGGACATAACGTCATACCAGTTGATGTTATATATACCTTGGTATTGTGGGTAGGTTATTCTGTAGGTGACTTCTGTGGAGGAAGGATATGATGTTTTTTTTATTTTTTGCCCTCACCGGTTTCGAACCAAGGACGGGAATCGATATAATCTATCAGAATTCTAATAAGTTAATTTTTTGATGTATTTTGGAATTTTTCCCGATTTTCTAACATAAAAATTATGGATTTCCAAGATGGCATCTAAATTTCAAGATAGTGACAATAACGGTAATTGCAACATTAATAGGATCCATTATTACAGTCGTAACATAAAGTGTAACGATGACATAGTACTCAACCAAGATGGCGGGTGTAACGAAATATGCTACATTTATATAATCCCATATGGCGACCGTAACGATAAGTGCAACAGTGGTTTTTAAGATTTTTATTATTTAATTCGATTATTTAATTTTTTTAATGATTTTTAAAATTTTTCCCGATTTTATATCATATAAATTACAGATTTTCAAGATGACTGGCGTAACGGAAATTGCAACGGTGACGTCATAATCCTAAAAGAGGCTTATCGGAGGCTGTAGACAAGGATGCTTAAGCCTATTTTAGGAATTTGTGTTCTTTCTAAGGCAAAAGACTTTTGAGGTTTTTCGAAATCCTAATTTTCCCTCGGAACGGGAATTTTTCCCTCGAAAACGGGAAATTTTGAGTCATTTTGAGTCATTTTTGAGGAATTTTGAGGAATTTTGAGTCAAAATGGCCGCTGAGACGTCACAATCCAAGATGGCTGACCAGCACCAGGCACCACCGACTGGCGCCTGTTTCAGTATGCCCATTTGTATACTACTCACACCAGTACCTCAAGCGCATTAACAAAGGAATATGTTCTAGTAAATGTGCGTAACTTTATACGCTCTTATGTAAATTTCGGTAAAATTGTGCAATTCTTACAATTTAAAATGTTTTATTTGGGAAGAGCTAGTGAAACGTGCGTTTGATTGCAAATGATACTCCATCTTACGCATACCCTTTGCTAAAAAATGTTTATTTTAAGGTTGCATTTTAACGCATTACATATGTTAATGTACTAAGCACGATAATTGGGACATTTACTGCACTGAAATTCAGACTTATAAAGTGAAGAAAGAATTTTTATAACCTCCACATTGAACCAGCTACATTGGCCATGACAAACGGTTGTTCATTGTTGACGATTTATTTTCAAATAAGTAGTGCGATTTGGTTCCACGAGTATTTTTTACGGGTGCGAATAGCAGGTATAAAAATGAGCAAAAACTACGGAAAGAAGAGAGAGATCAAGCTAACTCTAGTGTTCTTTTAGAAAATCGAAGTACATATGTAATTAAATTCGCCAAGCAACGAGGCATTCTTTTGTGTGATCTGAGATGTATGTAGACTGCCTGAGTGAAAAACTCACTAATATTGTTACGAGGATACTAAAGGCGATGCGACGAGGCAGGCCAGACGGCCCGGCGCGCCGGCCAGCGGGATATCAGGAGAGGCCCCACCACCTCTGGAGCAGAGCCCTCTAGGGATCAGGTACCGCGGCCGGACTGGTGCAACCGCCAAACAGATAAGTGGCAAGCATGTCTCTCGAGTGTTAGGATCTAGCTGACGAAATAGATCAATTTAAAACAATTAGAGTACAATATTATTTTTATTTTTTGACGTGACAACGTCTAATAAATCGATGAACGCCGGCTGCACGTACGAAAAAGTGTCCCGTAACGCACATTGTCCCGTTACGCTGTGTCCCGTTACGCTCATTGTACGCTTGCGCCGCATCTATCTTTCTTCCACTCGATTGGAACAACCATCGATTTGACTTTTTCGAGGCACATTAAACTTGAAACACTCCCATTCGTTTCCTACTTTTCCTATCATCGTCCTATCCTTAACAGAATAACACAGATTGGAAGAAGTTAAATATAGCAAACATGTATAAACGTTATAGTTAAAATAATCTGTTCGTTTAAGTAATAAACATATTTGAATTAATGAGTGCAAATAAAAGTAAATTTATCAATGAAATTGTAGATTTCATTTCACTCCTTCTTTGTATCCATACAAAATAGTGATAATTCAATAAAAATTATTTATTTGTATTCATACAAGTATGCAATCATTTCATCAATGTATTGTTATGACGTTGTCACGTTAAACTATTGTCCGTAAACCGACTTTACAGACAACCAATTTGTTGTTGTTTTATTTATGTTTAAAGGTTATGTTTAATATGTAAGAGTAACATTTATATACAAATAATAAAGCCTTCACTGTATAGTTAGTATTTTTTAATTGAGTGTAGCAATAAATGTTTTTGTAAATTATTCAGTAAACAAGTTATATTGACAGAATTATATCAAACGCAATCACAAGATATTTTAAAGAAAAAGGGGGCATTTAGTGTCAGAAGTTATATTTCTTTTGAACGATCAAGAGTCTGAGAACTAACACGTATGATAAAAGTATATTTAAGTAGAACTTAGAGAGGATTGAAGTTCGATATTAAATAATATTAATAAACTTTTACTGAATAAATATATATTTTAGTCCAGTGTAAGAAACATTACAGAACTTTTTTTTATAAACTAAATCATATAGTTAACTTCGGAGTGCTTAAATACGTTTTTGAGATGTTTTAAAACATTAAACTATTTTATTTGATCAAATGTTTTGTCAGCTGGATTAGGTGTACGCAAGGCTATGATGTTTGGATTGAATTTTGCGTATTCGTAAGCAGAGATGGTTTGGAGAACTTGGTCACAAGTGTTAAGGCAGTTGAATGCACTACATGTGTATGTGGATCTTCTTGTAGGAGTTATGCAACTATTTTTTTTTTATGGTTTTTCAATTGCTATATTTACCCGTAAAATTAGCGTGTGTTCAAATAAAAAAAAAACACAGTCATATGTATGGTTTTCAGTGTAGTTGGATCGTTTAAAAGTAAGAAAACAGGAAAACATTATTTCCAAGGTCTACAATTACAGTCCGACAGTTTCTTAAGAGATGAATTTGAGCGGAGTGGTGGCCATGAAGTAGTAGGTTCACGAACTGCTAAGGTATTATTTACGTGTGTGGTTGTGTTATTTGTTTGTTTTGAGGGGGAGGGGGTAGAGAGAGAGAGAGAGAGAGAGAGAGAGAGAGAGAGATCGGGAGACCGGAAGGGCGGGGCCAAGCTAGCGATCGCTGTCTTCACTAGGGCTTTCCAGCTGGGAAGTTTATTTGAAACAGCGCTTGTAGTTTGCAGTTCCTTGGTCGTGTTAAAATAATGGCCAATCGACGGATTAGTCATTTTGTAATTATAATAATAATAACTAGCTAGCTAGTTGGCTGTCAGCATTCACTTTTATGTTTTAGTTTTTGCACTCCTGCCAAACAACCCGATGCGTTTCTCTGGGACGTGGTGATTAGCTTACCTGACTTCTAGCTCTGGGGTCATTGGTTCAAGTCACACTCGGTGGGAGTTAGTTTGTAATTAATTACCCAACAGAGAACTCCGGCGTTCAGCAATGACGTTACTAAATCTCAAACAAACAACACTTCGGCATGACCAGTTATAATTTTACCACGCATTACTTCGAAGAACAGCAACGCGTTATTTACAATAACATCTCTAAAATATTACGTGCGTTATTATCTATTGAAAACAAATTTCAAGTGATAGAAGTTTGCAATGAGATAATCAAAACTTCGCAAGTACATAAATTGACACAACTAACACATTGTCATTATTTATTTTGATTAGGTACTACAATGGATCCCTTTTTTTTTTTTTTTTGCTTTAGTAAAAATTTGATTTTGATACTGGCAACCAATCCACTTTTCGCATCTCCGACTGGATTCAAACCAGCTATGTTTTCGCCTACTTTTCAAAACAGCTTCCTTTTATACGCGTTGGTTTTATTGCATAATATAAATCTAGCTCGTCATCCTTACTGAACTCGATACCAGCAGATTTCAAATTTGTAAACAATTCATTTTTATGGAGTTTCGTAAAACCAAATCACTGCCATCACAAATATTATTGAAGTTACCAAAAATTGCCCACTATTACTCCTCCAAGCAGAGTAGCGCAGTTTGTTACCCCTCCTATACTGAAAGAGAAGCTGCAAGCATTGTTCCCAACCAATGGGAAATGTTAAAATTAAATACCAGTAACCAATTCTTAAAATTCTTAAATTTTACTTTTGGCATCAAAAATTCATGGACTGACAATAACCTTAAAATTTCGTAATTACCTCAAGAAAACTATGAAGACATGTCGATTGGGCATAATTGAGGAAAAAATAATTATTAATTTTAAGAATTAAATTTACAACTATCTTCAGTTGACTACAAACTTAACAATAACATTTATTGTGTGAACTAACATTACTGTAGTATGTAGAAAATATCACATGAGTTTGAACGTATTACAACTCGTAGGAGTAATACCTAAATCTTTTGTCTGAATAAGTATTTCATATGACCAACTATAACTGCAAGGGGTTATAAAACAAGGTAGGAGGACAAAACAAAATCATAACTTCCTTCTTAGGCACAACATCTAATTCGTACAAATTGTGTGTTAACCTTATAATTTTTATCTAAAACTTTTGCCTGAAATAATTTTTGATAGTATAAACTATGCAAGGAGTGGAAATAATAAGGGTAGAAAGACCAAATGTCATTACAGTTATTAAATAGATGTATTATCAAATTCATTATATTTTATTGTAAAACTTCTAAACTTTATCTAAAACCTTTGGCTGAAACAATTTTTGATGAAACGAACTATTGACTCGCAAACAAGGGTTGAAATTAAAAATAAATAAATTTTAGCATCAAATTCGTAGGAATTTATTAATAACCATCTCAATGTTACCTTGAACCTTTATCCAAAACAAAATTTGTACGACCACCTATTAGTACAAGGGATGAAAAAGAATGGTCGATGATAAAAATAATTGAATAACTAACTTAGTAGGCATAACCTGAAATTCTTTCAAGACATTCAGTGCTGGATGCATTGAGTTAAAAAAAAACATTCAAAATATTATCGCTTCATGGAATACGAGAAAATGTTAAAACGATCTTTTTTTTTTTAAATATCGGTGAACATATAGGATGCCATGTAGGCTACTGTAAGTTTTTTTGAAATGTTCCAGGAGAGTATAGCAGTTTCCAAAAATATTTACAGAAGAAATAGGTACTTCGAAATCTACCTGCGCCTGCAGGCTGTGCCTAAAAGGATTTTTTATTTTATTTTATATTTTGAGCTTGTAATTGTAAGTTAGGGGGGACGCACCACAACGCCAAATTACCTCAACGCCGAAATACATTAACGCCGAAAAATGTCATTTCAGGACTGCCACAAAGGTTAGGTTAGGTAAGGTTAGCACACAAATTCATTCTGTTATTTTTCATTTTGCTCCTGTGGCCCCCCCCCCCCCTTCCTGCAGCAACATTTTTCGGCGTTGTGGTACACAGCAGTTTTCTAACTGTCGGCGTTGCGGTCAATTTGGCATTCGGCGTTATGGTATTCGGCTTTATTGTACGTTCGGCGTTGTGGTAACGACCCGACATTAGGTATGTACTTCATAAAGCCGAGCCTAGCGCCCGTGGGTGCTTCCAGAGGCCGCGCGCCTCGCCGATGGGGGATCTCGCGCACGACGCGACGTGCGGAAGCAGTTTGACGACTTCCCGGCGGTGCCCCGTTCTCCTTCGCCCGCCCGACAAGGCCTCGACACGACCCGACCCGACTCGACCCGACTCGACACGACTCGACACGACACGCCGACGGACGCAGCCTGACGTTCATCTCCTGCGCGTGGCCCCCGCCCAGGGAGCAGTGAGCCAGATCTTCCGACAGCCGAACCTAGGAGAAAATAAAAACAAAATATATTTTTTTTTTGACGTCAATATTTCTTTGGCTTGAAGAGCAAACTTTGTTCTCTAGCAGCAGATTTTGATTTAACTTCACCATTCAAGAAGTTTTCCCAGTACTTCAATGACATCATTGTAAGCTTGCTTTGCTTGCTATCCGTTTCAATTAAAAATTGTACACAGAAACGTAACTTTTCAGTGTTTTTCACCAAACTGTATCTTTGTTGTACAACAAGTAATTTGTTGCAGAAGAGAAAGTTATTTTAAACTGTTCAGATACAAAAGGCCTCATGGAATAACCGTTAAAATACAATTTTAAAATTTTTCTTGGTGGTACTCGGGCTTCAACAGCGATATGTTTTGAGTTCGTTAAAACATTTCGTTTGCATTATTATTTAGTTTGATGTTAAGTAAAATAGAAAAAATCCTCAAGTATTTAATACATTTTTCTTACAGTGAAATGCTGCTGATACTCCACCAATCAGTTGTTTTCATAGCGATTTAGATAAATACGGAGCGAGTGCATCAGGACGCTTTGCGACGAAACGGAAATCGATCCCATTAACGATAGGGAACGACAACCAGCATCCTGTACTGAAACTCGGTCATGCAGAGCGCCATAAAATTTTTTAAGCTCAACATGCCACTTTTTTTTTAAGAAATTTGAAGCTGTGTTGTTTTATTTCCCCCCTTCCCAAAAAAAAACTCTGTAATGATTTAAAAAAAAAAGTAATTGTAAACTAGTATTTCATACTCGCCAGTGATGTGTAACATCTAACCTCGCGTAACGAGTAAATTCGTGTGTTTTCATGTTGCAAATAAATGTGGACCTGAGCTACAGGGCTCAGTAAAAAAAAAACCATTTCAGTTTCCAGTGGCCGAAGAACGAAGCACAGTTTCATGTGGAAGAGGTGGTTTACGGCCCAATTCAATCCTCCCCTCTTGAAATAACTTTACAACATCAACATGTTTCTCGCTAGCGAGGCTCACGGCCAAAGAGAAAGCTGGCTCTGAACTGATTGGACCTTTTTTTATTTTTTTGGGTTTCACATTTCGTCAGCATCGAAGTCATTAACAAGCCGGGCAAACCCTAAGACATTTATCGCTTTAAGTTATAGTTTTTTTTATCTAGATTTCTCTGAAAACTTTGGACCATTATTAGGTAAATAAAGAATAAAATATTAGCATGTAATCTAAAGTGCTGGTCAGCACCTTACAAATTCTTTTGATTTTTATTATTTCGTACTAGAAAAAAACTTCCCAATTTTTTTTTACCCCTAATAATCGCGACATTTCACCGGCTTTCGGTCATTAGCGACTAGAGTATAATCTATCGGGAAAGAATATAAACATTTCTGAAGATAAGGTAGCAAAACCATCGTCGAAAATTAAGTTACTGGTCAATTTGAAACCCGTTAATTTAAAGAGTATAGTTTTCAAATTCTCCAGAAAAAGGCCCTTATCCTGTGCTCTGGTGTCTATTCCATAATCCCCTTTACCCTCAAGGCCAACTGATAAGTCATATAAGTAAAGGAACGGTAATATTCATGTGAACTCATGGACATTTCAAAATTTATACATTTACACGAAAACGAATGTATCGCTAAGAAACAGTGTTTACAGTTTTACTGGGCTCGGATTCTTACCCGGGCATTTATGCTATATGTTGTCCCAGTACCTCCAATAATTAAAGTTATTTTGTAAACCTTTCCCCGGATAGCTTTCCAGTGTTAACTACGCACATTAATAAGCATAATAAAACAAAATTAAGTTTAATTATTCAATTATTTCCATGTGCCAAATAATTATGTTTGAATGAAACAATTAAAACAGAAAATTTTGCGCCAAATTTCATAATAAATGCTCAGTATTATCTCGAAACACGTATTCCATCCATGCAAAAATAACCATTTCCATGTATTTTTATTTCTTGTCGTGTTACATCCTTGGCAACTGGTTCCAAAGGAATCTTTTGTAAAAGCACAGATATTAATTTTTCTGTGTAGGGCCGCCATTGGCGTTAGAGACGGACAGGCACAATGGAGGAAACGCAAGGAATTTCGTGGACGGTGTGGTCTCGGGAAACCACGGGGAAAAAAACAGGAGTCAGGATTGCCGGATTGAAATCCGACCCTGGTCCATAGACTCGTCACTGAACCACTCATCTCCGCTGCTGTTTGCTCTCCCCGGGAGTCGACTCTTGTTTCTGGTGAGTTACCCAGACGAGTCATCGGCTGGCTTTCACTTCACCCTGTCTATTGTTCCGTGACTCTTTGTTTAGTTGCCACTGCTTCGCTCGTGGCCCTAAACGCCTCTTGTTTCTCCACACTTACGGTTGTTGCTCGTCCACCTGCCTCGAAATCAGGGAGCTTTCTTCTCTCGATCACGTGATTTGTTGGAAAGTATGTTGCTACTACGCCTGTTTTTCCATGAACAAAACGCAGCGTTCTGGACGACCACCCATTCAAGGTAGACAGGGAATATGATTTCATTTTAATCATCCTAATATGTTTACTTTTTTTCTTCGGGTTTTTAATTTCTAAATTACCTCGTCTCTATCGTGTGAACGGACACTGATCGAGGCGAAAATTTAATCAGTGGCATTTCCGATGTGGTGAACATTCAATGACTTCAAGTACTCTGATTCACTGTTGACCATCACCAATCGCCGATTAAGCTCAGGAACGTTCTTTCATAATCTTCAGTAGTGCAGTTTCCGCAGTTCCCCCCCCCCCCACCAGATACTGTGTACAATATTATAATTATTTATTAATGGGCTCTCTGCTGATTACACTAAAGCCGAAATAAAAGAAATTCAGTAATTGAAGGTGAATTAATGTAATTCAGTAATACTTTTCTTTACCTCACGTTACATCTGAGCAAGTCGGCCATAGTTTAGTACACAGTTATGCAATTATACATGTATATGGAAGTCAGATTCAGTCGGCAGAGCACGTCCATCGCTGTTAAAACACGTTATCGCGCACTGCTTCACAAGAAACAGCCAGCTGGAAACCTCCCACAAACAGAGGCAGAGCACTGGAATTGTCATCCAACCCAGTCAATATAACGAAAGACAATTCATAAGATACGGTATAATGTATAGAAATAAACTCTTAAGTGTTTTTTTTTACGAATGTGAACTGATTTATTTTATTTACGTTGTTTGATATTTAGTGTTAATCTGATATTTTACTCTTTGTCATATGTAAGAAAACACGAAAAAAAAATGGAAACTGGCCTAGTACTGAATTTTGTTCGTGTATAAATAAATAAATTAATTAATCTGCGCCAACCCCCACAAATGGCAGCGCCGTGGTTACATATTTCCGTTCCATTCACGAAAATCTCCTACCAAATGGCCTATCCCGAGAGCTATACTATTACACATCAAAAATACTGTATCAGTCTTAAAGATATATAAGCATTTCAAGAATTGTGTGGTAGTTTTTTTTATAAACTTAACATTATGAATTTTTTTTCCCATAATCCTTCGGAGGCTGTCTGCACACAGCAGCCACGCCCCCTTTTCTTTGCTTGGCTACGTGTCTGCAGGTCTCCAGTGGAGCAAGGAATCTGCTCAGCAGCAAGTCGCCGAGAAAGACTCGGTTCCAATACCAGTCAGTCCATTCTGGACATTTGTGTTCTCCGCAACATCCTGTGATCCCTTCCCGGGAAAAATACTGGCACGCTCTGAGAGAAAGGTTTCTACGATTGTTCGCACGTGGCTTAAAAAAATCAATTAAAGATGTATCACGTAGTTTTAGATGTGTGATATCATAGCTGTCGGTGTGCGGTATTTAGTGGGAGTAATTTCGTGAATGCAACAAAAAAGGTTAACGACCACGGTGCTGCCATTGTGGTGGATGGCGCGAACCAAAATTCACAAATACAAAGATAAACTTCATATTAGCAACTGCTTGATACATATAAACAAGATGGGTAGATTAATAATAAAATTCCTTGTCGAAAATCAGGTCCAAAATCAGGGGTTTAGTATTTTTTTCAAGTCTCCTTCGCTTTTATTCGTAGCCTTTTCATTACATAGTTTAAAATTCCGGTTTAAAATTATAATGATTAGATAGTAGACGTGGCTGCTCCGGCAGCGAATCCTAGCTTCGGGTGCGGAAACTGCGTGTGTTTCGCGTCCAGAAATTTAGTTTGAATTAAAATTTGCATATACTTATCGAGCTCGGCGTTATTTTAAAGAGTTAAACGTTAAATTTTGTCTCAGAGTTTCGTATTATAAGTTTTTTGCAACATGAAAACACATGTATTTGCTCGTTAGTAAAGTTACATGTTATACATCACTGGCAAAAACTAAATGACTAGCTCAATTCCCCCCCCCCCCCCCTAGAATTCGACAACTCTCGAAAATAGTGCCAATGGTTTACGTATTTTTATGTCAGAAGTGGTTGTTGACAACTTCATGTGATGGCCAGAGTTAGTAAATAATCAAAATAATCACATGCTGCTTTGAAAGTGACATTGTACCACTGGTACTATTGAGAACTGTCAAACGTGAGACTATATACAACACATTCTTTGTAGATTTTTGTCGTACGTTAGATTTTTTTTACCGCAAAAAAAACTCTAATGATTTTTATGTCTGAAACACGAAATAAATTTCTTTGCAAATTAAACCTAATCAACGTGACAAAAAAAACGTTATAGCTACACTGATATTACACCATCTTCGATTTAGGTCCAAGCGAAAGTTTCGCTCAGTGTGGTTATTAAAATACGTACATGACCGATTTATTCCCAAATACCCCTGATATTTTCTGTGTGTTTTCATTGTCTACAGTATGAAAGTGCGGTTAAATAAAAATTAACAAATACATTTAAGGCGATTGAGAATGTATAGGTATTGAGAAATAAATAGGATTTATTATATTATTTGAGGTCGACATCTAGTCAACAGCAACTCCAATAGAGACGATAAAACACAGTTATAGCATGTCTCATGCTTAGTTTGCAGTATGCTTTTTGATGGGCATTTACTCTCTCTTTCTTATGCACCTTTTCTGATATTAGCGCTGTCCTTGTTTCGGTGTGCTCTGTTGCCAGATATACGCCATATAGTACAAACGTTTTAATTCACAACTTTAAAATGTAGTAATATATATATTTATTTTGTATTTTTAACTTTGTATTTTGAAAATACATTTTCTTATATTTTATGAATATTCAATTATTACTTCTAAGGAAACGTAACTGAAGACGACATCTTGGTTTCAACCATTTTTGTCAACCTTTTTTTTATATAAATTAATATAAAAATTTTTGGCACTGCTTGAGCATAGCACATAATTTAATGGAATGCATTGTTATTAATAGTTACCGACTGCTACAAATAGTTTTTCCTGTAAAATAATAATGGTAAAGGGCTATGAATTATTTTTTTTCTTTCAGATTGACTACAACTATAGTATTATTACTGTCA
Source organism: Bacillus rossius redtenbacheri (assembly GCF_032445375.1). Lineage (NCBI taxonomy): Eukaryota > Metazoa > Arthropoda > Insecta > Phasmatodea > Bacillidae > Bacillus > Bacillus rossius. The sequence continues at coordinate 33,398,199 of NW_026962013.1, read as the reverse complement.
ATAGCCACTATTTTACGGTTTTAGAAAAATCAACAAATAGTGAAATATAATATTTTAAAACTTATTATAATTAACGATGGTGCACACAATGATATTTTTTTATGTAAACATGTGGTGCAGTATCAAATTGGCAACAGTGTGCGCAATTTACTCTGTGCTGCAATTTGCACACAGAAGAGTGTTGCTGAGGAAGTTGTGAGCAATAGGGATCGCAAAATTTTTACATTGATCGATATATTAATTAAATTATACTGAAGAAAATAAAATATCAGTTTGATAAAGTCATTATATAAGGTGAAAGAAATAACGAAACTTTTACTCTTGATTTTCTTATTATTAAATTGTTATATTTGAGTATATGTAATATTGAAGTCTTGTGTCTATGCATTCATAATTAAATTACCTAAAACAATTATAACTTTTACTAACAATTTTCAGAGGAACTTCAAAGTATGAACAAATGGGCAACTTGACTTTCATCAAAAAAAAAAAATATATATTTTTAATATGCCCTTCAGATATAGAATGTATATCAATATAGTTACTTATTATGGAGTATATTTTTTACTGTAAGGGTCCTGTACTTACGTGTGATTATATATTTGTCCAAATTGGTGAGAGAAAAAAATGTTTGAAAAAATAATTTTATTCTAGTTCGATATTATCAACAAAAAAAATCGGCAAACATAACATCGGAACATATTACGCGAAATATAGATAATTTTGACATCAATAATTTTGATATATCGATATATTGCTGCCATCCTTGGTCGGCAAATGGCGAACAGTAAGGGATTATCCCCAACATTATAGCCTGGAGTGATAGCGCGAGGCCGGTGAGTTGTCACAGCGCCAGCTCGGTTCTATAATATTTCGGGGTATTTCCTCGGTTTGGCACCACTGGCCTTGCCCGGGCAGTCCGGCAAACAACTGCGTGTTGTCGGCGGATGATGACGACGAGGGACAACACAACACAACACCCCCCACCACCCCTGGCAGTCGAGGTGTTTACCCCGCCCGCCGCGAGGTCGCGTCACGCGTGCGCCTGACCGCCGTCACGTATGCGCGGTGTTTATCTCGCGGGTCGTCAATGATACGTGCACAGCCTCCCGCCGCGAATGTCACCGGGGTCACTTCCCCTTCCTGCTTCCCCCCCCCTCCTCCACCGTCTTGGCTCTTACCTTCTCTTCCCACGGGTTTCCCCCACCGAGCACCTGGATTCACTTGCGCCGAGTCTGACGCCCGATGCAGGGCTTCAGAAAAACAAAACGCGCGGTTTGAAAAAGGCTCAAGATTTTCGAGACACACCTGTTTAGGAAAAAAAAAAATTACGCAGAGGGCCTAAGAGTAGTACTTTTTCTGTATTTCCTTTTTTAAACAGTGTTTTTATAAGAGTGAAAATGGCTAAAACGCCTGTTTTCAGAATTAATTTTACGCATGAAACATCCTGTACAGATTTTTGAAAGTACTCAAGAGACTTGGACTACAACTTTGTTTCCGTTGCTCCGCCATATAATCTTACAGTTACCGTTCATATCTCATAGTTAGAGACCTGAAAAATTCGCTGGTTCATTTCGTGTTATGCTAAAATTCAAATAATTATACCTTAGTGCTGTTTCTGTCATTGGTTCACTGTTAATCTGGAGGACTGATGGCCAATTAGAGACCCTCACTCATAGAAGTGTCGAATCACAGGCCACCCAGTCGAGACGACTCACAAGTCAACAGCCAATGAACAGTTGGCATTTGCCTGAGTGTGTAGAGGATATTGGAGTCTATCCTGGAGGTCATTGAACCGGCGAATTTTTTCGGTCTCTACTCATAGTTGTTCAAAATTGTAAACATCTTTTTGTACTTTTACAAGGATAGTCCTTGGGAAACTCACTTGCCAACGATATCACTTGTAAAATTTGCAAGGCAGAGCTTTGTAGAATTCGTAGTTTTACAAAGCTCTGCATTGGAGAGGTTTTACAAGTGATATAGTTTGGCATCTGAGTTTCCAAGAGAAGACTGAGCGCCAGTCCACAGCCTTGCGCTTAGAGGCGACACCGGGCTAGAAACACCAGCGAAAGTCACACTTATGATCCCGCCTCGCTGACACAGACACAGCACTGACTGGGCGGGCCCAACTCGTGCCTTCCGCCCACTCACAGCTTCTTGCACCTCGCACCAGTTCCCGAAACGTCGCAACTGTTTCGTCATGGGAAACGTACTGTGCCAATCGGCGGTGTCGTCGTAGAGTTGTCCGTAATACCTGTTTGTTATCACCGTTGTGTTCGAATGTTTGATGCGTTGACCAGGTTTGTTTTCTGTCTGCATCTACTCTCCTTGTAGAAACTGTCTCGTTGCTAGCCCACTGTTCTCGCCTATGCTTTTATTTTTTTCGTGACTAAATTCCTTCCTCGGAATATTATTGTCTCGTCTGAAATTTAAATTTTGAATTTGTTCGTCTGTGCTGTCGTCGTTGTGTACGTCCATAAGACCTGTTTAGCTTCATAGTTGGGTTTATCTGTTTGAACATCAGCTGATTTAGGCTTGCTGTCTGTGAATATAGGTTTATTTTGAATTATTAAAAAAATTTCATGACAAACAGTGCAATACCGCAATGGCGTATGTCCAAAAAAATATTGTATTAAATAAAATTACCCTTAGCACGAATCGTTTAAACAATATATAACATATGTATATATAATCACGGGTAATTAATTTTTCTCAGAGTTTTGGCACCCCTGCATCAAGGGTCAACTCTGCTGCCGGATGAATCAGCGAAGTCCTCGGGTGTTTAGTCATCCTTTTATTTAGTCTGCGGCAGAGACGGCGCGCTCGGGACACTTGGGCCGAGCTGCCGGGGCCTTATCGCACCCCCTTCCTCCCGGCAGCCGTCTTATCAGCCGTGCCTTCGCTGGCCCCGGGCGCCCCGCGCGCGTGTGGGCACGCACGTGCGTCCTCCCCCCCCCCCTTCTCAACATGACACCCTTCTTCGCGGCCCAGCATGGCGGTCCGACTGGGACGGCGACAGTGGGTTCCGACAGACACACGTCATCTCTGGAAGGGCTGCTTTTATGTCCTACACTGTCCATGTCGTGAACTGTATACGTGCAGAAAAGAAGAAAACTTTAAAGTACGTAAACAGAAAGTTCCATTTTTTTTTTTTACGTTTACATTATCATTTCAGTTTTACAGTCACGACTTTGCAAGCACGAGTGGCTTTTTTTTTTATTCTGAGGGAGGTGACGCGACCCCCTGCTTCCACCCCCCCCCTCCTTCCCCCAAGGTTTCTACGCCCATTCCCCTATTCCAAAACTGTCACTTCGATGAGCGTCGCACGATGTTCTTCCACGAACGCTTACAACAACGTGAAGTTGTTTGCGAACACTGACAAAATAATAACGTGGGCAGACATTTCAAATAACTTAATATGTGGAATAGACTATGTAGACTGTGTGCATGGTTCAGAACGACACGTCATTCATTATAACTGTCAAAATAAGTTGGTGCAAACGTGGCCATGTTGCGTTTGTTTACTAGTGTTTCTCAGGCATAGAAACTTATTTTGTTAAAGGTATCAAGTAGAGTCAAGAAGTAACTTGGTATACAAAATATTTAAACGCACCGGTTAAGAAATATTGAACTCTTGTGGCATTGGAACATGGACGTACAAAGTGCTGTGGGATATCATGTCGACAAATGCGTCCGCTTATGACGGTTGTGTTGGCAAATCGGCCGTTGAAAAAGGTTTCCTATCTCGCAGCTTGGATGTGCGGTTCTATGTATACGTCATTAGTCCATTGGGTAGCGAGGCGCTATTCGTCAACCACTACCCTGGGATGAATTTGCGAGGTATACTTTTTTTTTTAATGTGAAACTTCTTTATATTCGGTAGCGGTAAATTGAGACGATAACTCAAAGTGCAACGAAAGATAAAATCTTCAGGAATTGGGGCGCTCGATTGTTCGTTCCGTTGTAAACGACGATAATTTTTCTCTTTAAAAATTCAATAAATTTCAATTATAGTAGTAAAAATTTCTACAGACATTTCCATTACAGTTAAGTTTTTTTTTTTTTAGTATGATATTGTGCACTTTATTGTATGATTCTAACCTTAAAGTGAATTATTGAATTGCGAAGTTACACTTCTAACGCGTGTGTCGACCACGCACTTTTTTTGTAATAGTTTCCAAACGATTTTATTTTACACGGTTTTTTTCTAAATGAAACAGAAAAATTCATATCAAATTACAGATATTTATAAATTTGTTATACATTAACATGAAAACAACTATATCACTACAAACTAGTAATACTGGGTTCATATTCTTACCCGGGCATTTATGCTTTGTGTTGTCCCATTACCTACAATAGTTAAAGTTATTTGCAAACAGTTAGTTCCCTGAATAGTTTTCTAGTATTAACTGCGCATTAATAAGCATAATAAAACAAAATAATGTCAAATTATATAATACTAGCTATGATACTCGGCTTCGCTCGGGAGTTGATATAAGATTACGTGGTAGTTGAAATAAAAAAATAAACTATGACGTAAAAAGAAAAAAAATATTGAAAACATTTTCTCATTATTTACACTACTTGTTTATAAACAACATTTTTCATTTTATTGTCCGGGGTGTGTGTGTGTGTATATATATATATATATATATATATAAATTTCGAATTTTTATGTATATAAATTTTTCGAATTTATATATATATATATATATAAATTTTTCGAATTTCCTACTCTTGAGCAAGCTACATATAGCTGACCGTGAGAGAAGCAGGATTCTTTGAGTTTGATGTCACAATATTTTAAATTTTGCCCTTGCGCTTTGTTAATTGTAAAACTAAAGGCTAATTTAATTGGAAACTCCAATCTTTTAAATTGAAATGGCAATTCAGAAGAGATCAGTGGTATTCTAGGTATAAATACTGTGTGTCCTTTGTTCTTTCCAGAAATAAGTTCAGCTTCAATGATATTATTCGATAGCTGTTTTACGATCATCCTCGTTCCATTACATAGTTTTGTAGAGTTGAGATTTCTGAGTAGTATGATTGGAGATCCAATTTTCAGACGAAGGCAGTGTAATGGCATTCCTGGTACTTGTAAAGAGTTTAGAAATTCAGTAGGGAAGTTGAAACTTTATTCAATGGATACCATCGTGTCGATCGATTTATATATTTTCTCTTCACCAGGTATTTTCTTTAGAATATTAAAATTGATATCGTCAACAATATTATTTTTAAAGGCCAAAATTGCTCTTTGAAATAACCACTCTACGTTGGTATAGTTCTGAATAATATTTGGATAAATTTTGTCGATTAGTTCGTTTTCAGTAGTGGCTATGTTACAGAAATCACTGTTGAGTTCAATGAGGCCGGTCGTTTGGTCAGTAGGATATGTACCTTCGCCTATTTGTAAAAGTATTTTAGCAAAATGTGCTGTTGTTTCATCTTTTGATAATTCAACTCTCATGTTTTTTGTTAATTGCAGTATTTGTACTTGTGGCCAGAGATGTGACTTTTTAAAGCATGCATTGATCTCGTCTGCTGGTGTTGACTTGGGAATAACTGGAAGTGTTTGTCGAAAATCTCCTGAGAGTATGAGTAGAGCTCCTCCCATTATTTCAGAGTTTTTTTTTCGCAATTCTTGTAATGTTCTGTACATGGCTTCTAGTGATTTTTTATGGGCCTTGGTGCATTCATCACAAAAGATAATTTTAGCTTGTTTTAGAAGTTGACCCCGTCCAGATTTTCCTGAGATTTTACATACCGGGAATTGTTGTTCGGCTATATTCAACGGTAGTTGTAAGGCAGAATGGGCAGTTCTTCCTCCTTCCATAAGTGTGGCTACAATGCCGGATGATGCTAGTGCCAGTGCGATGTGTTTTTTTTAGCACGTATTTCCGCCAGTATTAGATTTATTAGAAACGTTTTACCGGTGCCTCCTGGTGCGTCCAAGTAAATAATTCCACCAGTGTTGTTATTTATCCGGTTCAAATACTCGACAACAGATGGCGCCAATACACTTAATTTCCAAGTTGAAGGGTTGGAAAAGCCCTTATATCTTTAAAAACACGCCCTTTTGGTTTAAAACGGGAACTTTCTTGTTCGAGGGGGGGATAAAGGGCTATCACACTATATAAGTCCCTTTATCGTGCCGGGACTCCTTTTTAAGTTTTATCGGCACGCACATTTTATCAACTTAGTTTTATTATATATAATAATGATTATATTATTTTTCATAGTTAAAAAAATTATGCCAGACTAAACTATCATTTAAAATATAAAATTATGCACCAATTTTCATATGAAATACTCAGTTTTAGCTTGAAAAACGTATTTTAATGTGTGCAAAAATAGAAAGTTACAACATCTTTCTTTTAGTATTACAAACTATTTCTTGGAAATTGGTTTCAGAAAGAAATCTTATGTAAAAGTACGTTAAATTCTTTTCAGTGTGTATACACACGCATAGCAATGTAAATTATAGACTTTATTTGTGTGTAATATTTGTAACTAATATTTTACCTGAACAAGAAAGTATTATACTCCTTAATAATGATGAACAGGGAATTCAGGAATACATTTTGTAAGTCACACAGGAATGAGGTGTAAAATTGATATAAGTTTTACTTGTAACGCAGGTAAGTTTAGTACTATATAAAAGTATTTCCTGACTCAGGAGTAGGAGTAAGAATTAGGCTGGGTTGAATGACCGACCATGGCGGCCATTATTTTTGACCTAGACATTAAAAATTTTTCAAAATTTTGCCAAAATATCTCGTTTCTTAGGAAAGAAACTCTGCCAAAAATCTTTAAAAATATAAAATTAAAAAATTATATTTCCGAGGAGAAAAATCGCAAAAAAAATTCAAAAATTTTGAATTACAAAAACAAAAATTCCCCGAAGCGGTTTCAATTCCCCGACGACTAGCCACCCTAAGCCACTGAGGCCATGACCTTGACCTTGGCTGCCATCTTAGATAATAAAGTCCGCCATCTAAAAAATTCATAATTATTAAGCTAGAAATCCGGGAAAAATCTCAATGAAATAAAAATATATTTAATGCCATTTTAATAAAAATTTACTTGGCCAATCACACCCAACCAGTGCGGAGGCAAAGGCGTCCTGAATTGCCCGGCCAAATAGGGCAATGGCTCCTCTTGCAGACAGCCGCCGATTACAAAGAAACAATCGCGATCACGAACATGCCTTATTGCAATCTAATGAGCGATGAGATTATTTCGCGAAAAATACATGACCCTACGTATAAATGATGTAAATATTTCCTCGGCAAAAAGAAAGATTAATTTGAGGCTTCAGCGGCGCAGTACTCTTCGCATATCTTCGTATATCTTCGTATATATTCGTCCTTAACTGCTGAAGCTGAAAAAAAATCCACTGAAATGCTCAGAAATTTTAAACATACCTGTAGGCCTATGGCAAACATTTTTTATATACGTTCGAACCACGTTTTCTATTAATATAGTTTTTGGTTCCTATGTTATACATTGGCGGACAGTTTTAACGATGTCAAAGTACCAGATTCATAAATCTGGAATCATGAAATCTGGGTAAAAGTTAGGGTATATGCGGTTTTAGAATTATTTTACTTGTGAGACGTCCCCTAATAAGCCTCCTGGTATAAGAAAGGGGCATTAATATCCTTAAAAATAAAGATATAAAAATTAATTAATAGTGTAACACATTTTATAACCAATCTGTAGAGCCACGATTATTTTGCGATTTCATTTCACTCCAAACAAGACTCAAATTGCCTACTTTATATAATTAACCCTTTCTGGAGTGCTCATTCGTCGATAACAAGGTCGTCCTTAGGCGGGTTACACGTGATTGGATAACCACTTCTTCTCCTGGTTTATTACTGGCTCAGGGTCGTCAAGTACCTACGTGTCAAGAGCTCTGCAGCTCCAATCATCAGCGTGGAGAAATAGTACATGTGCTTCAAGTTTGCCACCCAACGCTTCCGCGAAACAATCGTGTTTCTGTTTCCAAACCAGCTGTGTGTACAAACATTGTAGCAATGTCTGTGTTTCGTGGTTGGCTGGGTTTATTTCAGGTACATGTCTACTGTCAGCAAAGTGTCGCAAAAGTTCATCGTCCCCCGAGCTGGTACAACCAATGTTTCATTTTAACTGCTCCAAATAGTACTGTGATATATGGTGGTACAGAGTCCCAGCAAGTTAATTTAGCGTAGGCGAATTTTCTTTAAAAAAAAAAAAATTCAATGACAGTTCGATACTCAACTTTCCATTTCCAAAAAAAAAGTACACATTGACTCAAGCAAACGATTGTTAAAAAATAAATGCACATCCAAAATGGCTGAAATTTTTGAGAGTACGTTCCAAAGCATGAGCAAACACATTGCCCGATTATTGTTGGCGAGTGCTGCCATCTTCATATTGAGATCGGAATTTTTTCATACAACCCTCGTACATTTGTCTCCAGAGACATTATTTTAGGATTATCGTAAATCTTACAGTGGGCTACAACGCTTTCTAAATGGCCCGGCTTCTTTTGCATACGGCTTGCCAATAACAAGGGAACAAACGCTACCACGAGCATAACTTATTGCAGTCTAATGAGTAATTTTTTCCCGCGATAAATACATGGCTAGAGACCGGAAAAATTCGCGGGTTCAATGAACTCCAGGATAGACTCCATTATCCTCTAGACACTCGGGCAAATGCCAACTGTTCATTGGTTGCTGACTTGTGAGTCGTCTCGACTGGGTGGCCTGTGATTCGACACTTCTATGAGTGAGGTTCTCTAATTGGCCCTCAGTCCTCCAGATTAACAGTGAACCAATGCCAGAAGCAGCACTAAGGTATAATTATTTGAATTCTAACATAACACGAAATAAACCAGCGAGTTTTTCAGGTCTCTATACATGGCCCTATTTATTCGAGGTGTCTTTGACTGCGTGGAGATTGACCTCGGAACAGCTCGGCCCTTGAGCCGCACAGTTTACTTGATGCGTCCTCGAGGACTTTGACCCAGAAACACAAACACGGGGGCACTCCAGCGTGGGCGGCTGTCGGTGAGGTCGGGTCAAACAGGGAACCTCGCCTGACCAGCTTCTCTGCATGTCGGTGGGAAGAGCGCGGCTTCGCCTGAAGTTCACGGCGATCCGTCGCGACTTCGGGCAGCCCACGTCCGAGGAATTGTTACGGTTGTCAGGTCTACCGCATGGGCGTAAATCGCCCGGGAAAGAAAGGGGGATTAGGAAACCCCGCCCCCCCCACCCCTCCAGGAATTAAAAAAGACTCTCGTTTTTGAGGGTAGGAACTTTGCTCTTACAAAATTGTAACTGTGGAACTGAAACTAAAGACGTAACCCTGCGCATACCCCCCTCAGAAGCAAACACTACAGAATTTTCGCGCCTGTCCCACCGTATGAAACACGTCAGTACGTAAGTACAGGCTGAAAAAACATCTTTGTAACAACTGCTTACCATGACCACTTCGCCGCTACCCTACTGCTTTAATCTGTGTGTGAATGTGCGAGTAACTGGTTTTAATGTAGTAGCACCTTTTTTTTTTTTTTTTTTTCCGGTTTTGATACTATTTGCTGTATGTTTAATTACTTTCCTTTTTATGTATGTCGCTGCTTAATTTTTAATTACTTTAAATTATTTATGATTGTATCTTTTGTAATAGTATTTGAACATTAAGTTAAAATTTTAATTTGTTCTCTTAATATTTAGTCAACATCTGCTTATATCATGCTTAATTTTTAATATTCCACTATTTGATGTAATTGCAGAAAAGTGGTTAAGTGTAAGAAAAGGCGTACCGCCTTAACTTCGCCACCAATAAAGACGATCAACTAAACAAATCCAAACTAAACTAAAATACCAGGAGTAGAAGGCGATGCACTCTTCCGTTGAGTGACGTGCCTGCCTGGAATACCCAGCAGTGAGCCGGGGTTAGGATTTTTATGTCATTTATTTTATTTTCTTGTCATTGCTATTAACTGAGATAGGATCCTGTAAACATTTACACATAGCACGCTTGCGATTTTTTTTTGTTTGGGACGCAAATTTTTTCACCTGGTGTTTGCTTCACGTTATTTACGAGTTGCATAAGGTCACGCAAGTGAGCACTCTTGTGTGACTTCTCGCCGCTATTAGGGTACAACTAATAACCTCGAACGCAAGAGAGCTGTCGTAATGAATTCGCAGAAAATGCCCTCAAAAACTGGTGATGAAAATGAAATGTAGTACCCAACTCGGCGCATAAGACCGAGTCTTACATACTATTTGACGCGTATTAGGCCATTTTCACAAAACCACTCAAAATAAAACCCACACTGTTCATTGAAAAGAACAGAACATGGCTTTAAAAGAAAACAAAGTGCAAAGAAAGTTAATCTAAGTGTTTCTTAATTTTAAACATTTCAACACTGTATAACCCCCATAAACAGATATCTACAATACTTTTTATAGCCATGCGGTAGTAGGTGAATATAGACGGTATGGTGGCAGGGGAGGGGGGAGGGGGAGCCGGGGAGCCACGGCGGCCATTTTGGATTACGTCACACTCGGCGGCCATCTTGGATTACGTCACTTCCGGCGGCCATATTGGATTACGTCACTTCCGGTGGCCATTTTGTTTTATCCGCCATTTTGTTTTCTAGAAAATTCCGACATTTCGAGTTTCGTCCGCCATCTTGAAAATCTTTATTATCCGATTTTAATGAAAAAAATTTAAAATTTATAAAAAATTAAATAATCAAAATTTTAAAATAAAATTTAAAAAATATATTATTTAATAAAATTTTAATTAAAAAACCTACACATCGAACACCCCACTCCTCTACATTACGAATACACCATCTAGCACCCCGCTCCTCTGTTACAATGACATCATCATCGAACACCCCACTCATTCCTGTTACAATTTTTGTTACAAAACATTCTTTAAAATAAATTTATTTTCAAAATAAAAAATATATACCATCGTTGTCTGCGGAGGCAGCCATCTTATTTAGTGGAGACCGCCATCTTGATTTCATCTGATGGATGTCGTCATCAGGTGTAGGTTTATAAAGTACGTTAGTGTATATAAGGCCGAGTTTCAACTCTCTACCAACATTTTTATGAACCTTATAAGCCAAAATCCACAAAAATCCAGTCATTTTGTTGTAACCATCATTTTTTCATAAAGTCTTATCATTTATAGGTTTTAACTAAAATATATGTTATTAATACTATCGATGTGGATGCGATAGTTAAAGTAATTATAAATTTAAAAACATTTATCACTCCATCTTAGCGGACCAGAAATTTTTCAGAGTCCTAACTCACAAGTAATATTCTCTTCTCATGTTTGCGTACTCGTGTTTTAAAAGCTGCATGGAAGCAGATATTTTAATGTTTGTGTATAATTACATTTCACCATTCTGTAAGACATTTATAAGTATCAGTACCTCGTGGGATATTGGTTCTATATTAAAAATAATAAACAATATGTAGGTAAAATTGTATTTACTAAATTAAGAACATATTTTACACAACCAAAATGGAGCAAAAACAGGAACTACACATCAAAAAACTGAAACTTTACAACAAAAATGGAAACTATACATCAAAAACATAAACTGTACAAAAAAAATGGAAAACTGTACAACAAAAATGGAAACTGTACAGCAAAAACATAAACTGTACAACAAAATGAAAACTATAAAACACAAAACAGAAAAACTATACAACAAATGGAAACAACTACCAAACTGCCAAACTATTTAAATCAAAAACTATTTTACAAAAAAAAATTATTCGTCGCCTCCAACATATCCGTGGGGGACTGTGTGGATACCATCTTCGCAGATCAGCCGTTTGTCGTCCTCCCACGTTATGGCCAGCTTATTACTGTACTCAGTATAGAGTATGTGCTGGCGGGAGCGAATTGCTCTAACGCCTGCCCTCATTGTGCGGTGGTCTTGCAGAGCATCCAGGTAATCATCGAATGTTATGTGGTTTTTGACCACACATCGCTGGATGCCCTTGGCCTTTTTCTCGCTCTTACCACCACACCTGTAGGCGTACAGTTTGGCCCGTAGGCTTACAAACTCCTCCATCACTTCTCCCCCACATTCATCTTTGAATTTACCGACAACTTTCTCGTTGATGGGGGAGAAGCATGAGTGGTCGGAAGGGTAGCAGCTGGTGTCGAATTTAGCCATCAGTGTAGGGTCGGCTTTGAGGTCTGAGTAAAAGTCTGTTGTCTGGATCTCATACACAAAACTGTCTGTATCCATATACATCAGGTGAATATTGTCATGGTAACGGGGTTTCATGGTATTGTAGTGGAAGTCGTACATGAGAGTCTTTGAAAGATCTAGTACGGCCAGTCCGGCATAAATCGGCTTGTCGAAAATGATGGTCTCGTGATTAAGGTGGACTAGAGACAAATTCGGTTCGTACATTCTACGGTCCTTGAAGGACGGACGACACACCAACTTCTTGAACCTCTTCTCAGAGCACACCAACTCCATTTTGAGCCTCCGCCTTTTATTTTCCATCAGTTTACCAAATGTCGAGTTCACAGCGAGCTTAAAGAACTCCTTCTCGAACTCGTTGGCTGCTGCTTTCCGCATGTTGGTATTCAGCCGAATATAGGGCTCCAACCATGCCGACTGCTCAAACTGCAGGACTCGGTGTATCTTAGTCACTCTCAGTCCATGAGATACCGCTTGCTGTAGGTTTTTGTAGTGGACAATGTAGTGCTCTTTATTTTCAAGTGTTGTCATCAGCTTTGATTGATTTGAGCCGGGCGGACACTGATTTACGGGGAGAAATGGCAGGTCTTTATGACTTTCGTGGAGCTCGGGAGGGTACTCCACATCACACTCAATAATGTAGCCTGTAGGAGAATCATCTGGGACAGACACGACATCAATTGATGTGTCTGCCCATTGGAAATGCCGAATGGGGAGCGGCAGAGACATCGCCCACCCGTACAAATTATTTGCATCAATGTACTCCAGGAATGTGGATGGCTTGGATGCATCATGTGTTTCTGGTACGTAGGAGTTATTGGCTACGCAATGACGTTTAATGCTTTGCGCTACTCCCCCCCTAATACCGGCCTCCACAAACATGTACATATCATAATCGGTAAGAAGCTCTAGCTGTACACCTGTGGTTCGAAGCATCGCATCGAAAGCGAACCCTGGACAAGAAATATAGTGAGACGGATCTAGGCTGTATGTCTCCAAACATATGGAACGGAAATTCTCGAATACATCCGCCAAAATCAGAACATCCGTCTTTAGGTACAAGTCAGCGTACTCCCCCAAAGTGGCACACTGAAACTTGTCCCAGACTTTCACCGCATGTGCGTACTCCATCTCTGAAATCATGGAATCAGTCAGACTATTGTAGAAATCATCGATGGATGGAAGACTAGTATCATATAGTCGAGCAAAAGAATCCAAAAAATCATACGGGAAGACACCCTTGCGGGTAACCAACTCCAACTCATCAGGCGCGAAAAACTCAGTAGTACTGACAAACTTGTCTGCAGGCAAGAACTCAGCGAGCGAAGCAAGACCCCGACTCATAAAACGGAAGGTATCAACAAATTGAATGCTGAACTTATCATGTAACTTCTTGGAAAAAGTTATCAGCTTCTCTTCCGAATTCGGAATGATGAAGATATCTTTACTATCATACCCCAACTTCCTGATAATGAAGTTCTGATCGTATGCCAGGTTGTGGAAGAACACAATCAACTTTTTCGGTCTGCGCCTGAGAAGGTTGCAGTCATTACATGCAGGTCCAATAAATTCGCCGGTGAAGTGATTGTGGTCACGAACTTTCTTTACAGCCCCTCCAAACTTTCCTCCACAGTAGCAACAACACCTTGCTTGCAGAAAAGCAATGTTCTGTGCATGTGTGAGCGGAGTCATAGGAACAGAAGTAGAAAATATTTTCTGAACATCATGTCCAATCTCCACAATGCGGGATATGAATTTATCTTCTGCGTCACAACCGCGATACAATTCAGGCTGTGAAGGAAGTGAAGAAGTGAGGTGTGCAGGAATGATGGAGTTATCTGCTTTCACGTAAATGCAGTAGCTGTATGCCTTATGCTTTTGATACTGCAGCGTGTATGCTTCATCAGGATTCGGGTGACACGTATGGATTTTCTCCAGAATAGCTTCAAAGTCGCAATATACCACGATGGGCATCTTATCACTGTGATGGAAGTTTTTGAACTTCAGAACAGGTGGCTGGCCATTTTCATCAAGCGATGGCATTTCCATCCTAACAGCAGCATGCTGTTTGCAGAGCTCACTGTGTTTTTCCAAACACTGAAGGCCAGTGAGCCCGCTAACCCTATCCTGATCATCATAATGCTTGAAGCATCTTTTACAAACATGAATTCTATGCTCACGTGTAGTGATTTGGGACCGAACCAGGGCAGAAAAATTAGAGATGTAGGCGAAATGGGACGAATTGTCATTGACCAAGAGCAGCAGATCGAAATGATGTTCTTTTTCTTCAGGAGCGACTCGTGCAGGAACAACATTTAGATTCTCGTCGATACTGTAGATGTTGATGGAGACTCCGGGGTTCTGTTTTTCAAACAGTGGTATTTGCTTGATTGGAGTAGGAAACTCGATGTTTGTGAAGTTGAACTTCCCCTCCAAGTCATGGTAGCGCTGATTGACACGTTCAGGATTCCATCCGTTCACGTACTTGACAAGAATTGACCACTTGAAGCACATGTGATCATCCAGGTTTTGTGGATTTATCACTGCATATTTGTCTTTGATGGAAGTAGGCAGTTCGATGTAGGAGCTGGCACGGAGTGGATCGAGCTTGTTTATTCGTAGTTGAAGTCGCTTAACGACCGACAAAGTCCATCCGGACCCCTTCCCCATGTAGTCTTCCTCCTCCTTGCAGATCTTTGAGATGGACTCGGTAACTGCCTCCTCCACCTCATGAACTGCGTAGAGGGGGACATTCATGGTCTTGAAGGCCCTCTTGTCTTCACTGGCATCTGCTGGTTTTACATAGTCGCACTCGAGCACGATATTAAACTTCAGTGGTCCGTTCTCTTCAATATCCTCCACAAGTTGGTTTATTATTTTGTTCTTGATGGAGTCCAGGTACGTGCAGATGTCCTTGGAAGAACTTGATGTATTTACTGCGACATATGTCTTCAAGTTACCCTTGAATCCCACTTCGGCGGTGATGAAGCCGTGGGTATTGGCCAAACCCGCGCCGGTCACCACCTTTGTTCGGCTGGTCGATGGTTTAGGCAGTACTGCTGGCTTAACTGCTGACATTCTCTGCTTCTTTGTTGGAGGTGGAGCAGGCCCCTTGCATACCTTGATGTGGGCTTTCAATTTGTCAGCCCTGGCGAACTCCTTAGCACAGTTGTCACAGGTATGTGCTATGCGGTTTGGGTTGAGACCGCAAGCCGACTTCTCATGTCGTCTAGCAAAATCAGCACGGGCGAAGGCCTTATAGCAGAAGCTACACCGCATGCCTGATGTCGTAGCAACAGCTCCAGCACATGATGCAAGGTGCTGCTGCATCTTATCGCTGCGTGCGACCATCTTTCCACATAGGTGGCACTGCTGGTAGTCACGATGCTGGTTCTCGGCACACTGTCGCTCGTGTCGGTAGCAATTCTTAGATGCCGTGAAGGAGGCAGAGCAGAAACGGCATTTCTGAACAGTAGACGCCATCATCACGACAATCGGTAGACTGGTCTCAACGTATGGAACACGCAACGGTAGCTCGACGCACGGAGAACTATAACAAAAGAATTAAGAATACAATGTAGCTAGATGTCAACACGAAAAAGTTGCAAACATAACCTCAAAACTCTAGCCCTTAAGCCTACTAACCTAAACTGATAGCAATGTAACTAAATAAAAAGGTTGCAAAACATAACCTCAAAACTCTAGCCCTCAAGCTTACTAACCTAAACTGTTAGCAATGTTACTAAATAAAAAAGTTGCCTACATAACCTTAAAACTCTAGCCCTCAAGCTTACTAACCTAAACTACTAGCATTGTTACTAAATAAAAAAAGTTGCAAACATAACCTCAAGGCTACTCCTTCATGTACAATCCTAAAAATGGTAGAATATTTAAAGTACTGATAAAAGTTAAAACTGAAAAATATTCAATGCTAACTAAAAATGATTGATTACATAACCTCAAAACTACTCTAATTCACACCCCAAAAATGCTAGAATATTTAAAGTAGATACTGATAAAAGTTTAAACTGAAAAAATTTCTGGTTACCTACATATAAGCATACAGAGAAAAAAACTAGCTAGCTGATAACCTACAAAAAAGCTGAGAAACATTCAATGTTAACGAAACATGTAACATACCTCAGAAAAATATGAAGTGGAGCTGTAGAACACGAAGTAGCGTTGGCGGTAGAAATCGTGGTAGCAGCGAAACTCACACACGAACTAGCTCACTCAAACTCTAAGAACACACTGAAGCTCCGACAGCTAATCCCGGCCTTTTATAGCCTCGGACCTGCCTGTTCTTGGAAAAACCATTAGGAACAGAGTATTTTTGTTGTATCCGCCAATAGGAATGTAGTACATGGAAGTGCCATTGTCTTCGGAAAAACCCAGCATGACTCATGTGCATGTCGTAGCAGGTCTGTGAGGGGTGGGGTTAGAAATGTAACCTGACAGCCAAACATGGGAAACCACTCTCGCGTAAAACCACTAATGACCTAGGTGATTAGAGATTAGGGCGCGAGGCACTGCCTGCATCGTGACTCATCACTCAGGAATGTCGTCTCGCAGTGCTGAGGGGGCCCGAACAATATACTTGACCGTGCATGTCGTAGCAGGTACATTAGTCCGCGACTTTGTGGCGCCATGAGGTGCTCAGGAATGTCTGAGCCTGCCACAAACAGCTCGTCAAAGTGTCATCACGAAGCACTCGAGCTGCAGTCATGACGCGCATGCTACAACAGGCCCGCTAGTCACCGACTTCGTGGCGCCAAGCTGACGCTCGGGTAGACAGGTAGCTAAATGATAATACTAGTAATGCAAGGAAATAAATAATCGGGTATGTTCAATACATTTATTTAAAAGTAAGAACACATTACAAAACTAAAACATTAAAAATTTATTCTACATTTATTATGACCAACATTCGTTTAAAAATGTTTAGCATTTCATTGCGAACAATCAGTTGAACATCCACAGTATGACACAATTTGCTGATGTTCCAGGAACAACCCTTTTCACAACCATTTAAGGAGACATTCCTTAAGCTCTCTTTTCATTGGTCAAATAAAACATCTCACTCTCTTCCCCTTTTACAATGATGCTGCTTCACCATCATGCTAAAATTCTGTAGGACCAAAAAAAAATTTTCTTTCCTTAAACCTTACGGTAGAAATTTCATCATAGGTTGCTGTTACTACATCTGGAAATTAAAAATTATTTTATCTCATACAGGTTTTATTTACATGTTAGACTTAACCATCCTACCACACACACACACACACACTTACACATGCACACACTTACACACACATGCGTGCGCATGCGTGCACTGAGATGAAATACATACTTGCCCACATAATGTACTTTTATTTACAAAGGCAACATATTAAAACACATAATATTTAAATTTTGTGTAGATTGGATGGTACCAGACACCATACTGCAAAACGAGCGGACAACACTCGAGTCTTTACTAGGATTGGGCTGACGTATTGCCTCTGGAACGCCCCTGTTGCCTTCAACGACTCAGAATTAATACTTTTATCCATCAAAAAACAACAACAGTTTAACTAAGCAAAAATACACCCCACACCCCTCAAAAAATTGTTATTACACAAGGCATTATTTACATGGCAGGAGACCGCGCATACGAAGTGCGCAACTTCAGGTTAGAAATATTGATTAAAATAACTGCTAAAGATGACAATTTATTTATGAAAAAATTGCACTTGAAATACAGACACTTGGTTATTTACACACACACACACACATACATACATACATACATACATACATACATACATACATACATACACCCTGCATGGCTTCAGAAGGAAGTACGATATTTTGAAAACCAATCAAGACTTACATCTGTTTATGAAAAGGAGCTAAAAATTAAAATATTTTCAAAGTTAATTTTAGATATGAAACATCATGTGCAAGTCCTTGCATGCGATAACATTTTATTACGCAATTATCTTCATTTTTCCCAAACCATAGGTCTGATGTCTGGATACAACACAAATCCCATACTTAACATATGCACTACGAGATGACTACACACCAGTCCAAGCACCCTTCGCTTAGAGACGAAACTGCACTAGAAGCGTTAGCAAGCATTGCAATTATCTCGCTTCACTAATGCAGATTCACCTCTGACTAGGTGGACCTCCTGAAACAGTAAACATAGGACAGTGAAACACATTAAAATAATGCATTTCAAAATATTTGAATAATATAAAACACTGCTTATTTCTCGAAAATCACCACGCAACTGACAGCCCTTTCAATCACAATTCTGCGAATGCTATCACAGAATGCTATATTTAAAAAGAAAGGATCATTCATTCCTTCATTATGGAACACGGTAATATATCACATGAAGAGAAACAAAAAAGGCACACACTTCGTTCTTAGACTCGTGCCGCCTCCTTGACAGAGAGAAAAGATTTTACACATAAAATAGTATATATTTCTTTTCCAGCGATGAAGCTGTACTAATATCACCTTGACAAGCTTAGATGATCTAGGGAGAGACAAAGAAATATATTAACAAAAAAAGGTCGACTAAAAATCATTTACAAACAAAATACTTAATATTCCTTCGAGTACATATTTTTCTCAATTTAATAAATGAGAGAACACAAACATTTGCTTAAATCACTATTTATCAATTTTAAACTCTCGTGTACATCTAGAAAAAATATATAGTATCAGTCATTATTAGTTGTAATGTAAAAAATGCAAAACAGTTTCTATGTGGGATGTGGAATGCTCACTCAGGATCGAAAAAAGGAGGGGCTTCGCTGTAACTCAAGGGGAGGGGGAATAAATCTTAAAAGTTGATGTTTCTCATATATTTGGATATATAGTAATCAATCAAGTAATAACATTTGGTGGTATAATCTCCGTCTGAATAAAGTTTATTTGCTAACATGAATTCACAAATTAAACGAATCTCTGAGTACATTTGCTTATATTTTATAGAAAAAAATGCACAGATTGATTGTTTTTTCATGAATAACCAGGAGGCACACTAAAAAACCAACGAAATTCTCACCAATAATAACCAACAGAACACGAACAATAAAAAAAAACTATTTGTCAGTAATAACATGCATCATGCGGAGAAAAGCACCTAAATATTGTCAAGAATAACCATCAGTACATGTAGAATACCAATAAAGTCTTGACATGAAAAAGGTGAAATGCACGGAGAAAATCATCAAATTATTGTCAGGTAAAAAATGAAGAAGCACATGGTAAAAAAAAACCAACAAAATTCTAACACAGTAAAGTTGAAGTATACGTAGAAATATATCGAAATTTCATGTGAAAAAATAGGAGCAATCAGAGAAAACCATCAGGAAGAAGATGTCGTTTAAAAACATCATAAATTATTAATTTTTTTAAAGTTTCTTATTACATCTTTCCAGAACGATTTGCTTAAGCAAAGAGTTCACAAGATGACTTGTGCCAGAACTCTCATGTTGCTTAAGCAAAGAGTTCACAAGCTGACTTGTGCTGGAACTCTCATGTTGCTTAAGCAAAGAGTTCACAAGCTGACTTTGCCATAACTCTCATGTTGCTTAAGCAAAGAGTTCACAAGCTGACTTGTGCTGGAACTCTCATGTTGCTTAAGCAAAGAGTTCACAAGCTGATTTGTGCTGGAACTCTCATGTTGCTTAAGCAAAGAGTTCACAAGCTGACTTTGCCATAACTCTCATGTTGCTTAAGCAAAGAGTTCACAAGCTGACTTGTGCTGGAACTCTCATGTTGCTTAAGCAAAGAGTTCACAAGCTGACTTGTGAACTCTTTGCTTAAGCTAATCGTTCTGGAAAGATGTAATAAGAAACTTTAAAAAAATTAATAATTTATGATGTTTTTAAACGACATCTTCTTCCTGATGGTTTTCTCTGATTGCTCCTATTTTTTCACATGAAATTTCGATATATTTCTACGTATACTTCAACTTTACTGTGTTAGAATTTTGTTGGTTTTTTTTTACCATGTGCTTCTTCATTTTTTACCTGACAATAATTTGATGATTTTCTCCGTGCATTTCACCTTTTTCATGTCAAGACTTTATTGGTATTCTACATGTACTGATGGTTATTCTTGACAATATTTAGGTGCTTTTCTCCGCATGATGCATGTTATTACTGACAAATAGTTTTTTTTTATTGTTCGTGTTCTGTTGGTTATTATTGGTGAGAATTTCGTTGGTTTTTTAGTGTGCCTCCTGGTTATTCATGAAAAAACAATCAATCTGTGCATTTTTTTCTATAAAATATAAGCAAATGTACTCAGAGATTCGTTTAATTTGTGAATTCATGTTAGCAAATAAACTTTATTCAGACGGAGATTATACCACCAAATGTTATTACTTGATTGATTACTATATATCCAAATATATGAGAAACATCAACTTTTAAGATTTATTCCCCCTCCCCTTGAGTTACAGCGAAGCCCCTCCTTTTTTCGATCCTGAGTGAGCATTCCACATCCCACATAGAAACTGTTTTGCATTTTTTACATTACAACTAATAATGACTGATACTATATATTTTTTCTAGATGTACACGAGAGTTTAAAATTGATAAATAGTGATTTAAGCAAATGTTTGTGTTCTCTCATTTATTAAATTGAGAAAAATATGTACTCGAAGGAATATTAAGTATTTTGTTTGTAAATGATTTTTAGTCGACCTTTTTTTGTTAATATATTTCTTTGTCTCTCCCTAGATCATCTAAGCTTGTCAAGGTGATATTAGTACAGCTTCATCGCTGGAAAAGAAATATATACTATTTTATGTGTAAAATCTTTTCTCTCTGTCAAGGAGGCGGCACGAGTCTAAGAACGAAGTGTGTGCCTTTTTTGTTTCTCTTCATGTGATATATTACCGTGTTCCATAATGAAGGAATGAATGATCCTTTCTTTTTAAATATAGCATTCTGTGATAGCATTCGCAGAATTGTGATTGAAAGGGCTGTCAGTTGCGTGGTGATTTTCGAGAAATAAGCAGTGTTTTATATTATTCAAATATTTTGAAATGCATTATTTTAATGTGTTTCACTGTCCTATGTTTACTGTTTCAGGAGGTCCACCTAGTCAGAGGTGAATCTGCATTAGTGAAGCGAGATAATTGCAATGCTTGCTAACGCTTCTAGTGCAGTTTCGTCTCTAAGCGAAGGGTGCTTGGACTGGTGTGTAGTCATCTCGTAGTGCATATGTTAAGTATGGGATTTGTGTTGTATCCAGACATCAGACCTATGGTTTGGGAAAAATGAAGATAATTGCGTAATAAAATGTTATCGCATGCAAGGACTTGCACATGATGTTTCATATCTAAAATTAACTTTGAAAATATTTTAATTTTTAGCTCCTTTTCATAAACAGATGTAAGTCTTGATTGGTTTTCAAAATATCGTACTTCCTTCTGAAGCCATGCAGGGTGTATGTATGTATGTATGTATGTATGTATGTATGTATGTATGTATGTGTGTGTGTGTGTGTAAATAACCAAGTGTCTGTATTTCAAGTGCAATTTTTTCATAAATAAATTGTCATCTTTAGCAGTTATTTTAATCAATATTTCTAACCTGAAGTTGCGCACTTCGTATGCGCGGTCTCCTGCCATGTAAATAATGCCTTGTGTAATAACAATTTTTTGAGGGGTGTGGGGTGTATTTTTGCTTAGTTAAACTGTTGTTGTTTTTTGATGGATAAAAGTATTAATTCTGAGTCGTTGAAGGCAACAGGGGCGTTCCAGAGGCAATACGTCAGCCCAATCCTAGTAAAGACTCGAGTGTTGTCCGCTCGTTTTGCAGTATGGTGTCTGGTACCATCCAATCTACACAAAATTTAAATATTATGTGTTTTAATATGTTGCCTTTGTAAATAAAAGTACATTATGTGGGCAAGTATGTATTTCATCTCAGTGCACGCATGCGCACGCATGTGTGTGTAAGTGTGTGCATGTGTAAGTGTGTGTGTGTGTGTGTGGTAGGATGGTTAAGTCTAACATGTAAATAAAACCTGTATGAGATAAAATAATTTTTAATTTCCAGATGTAGTAACAGCAACCTATGATGAAATTTCTACCGTAAGGTTTAAGGAAAGAAAATTTTTTTTTGGTCCTACAGAATTTTAGCATGATGGTGAAGCAGCATCATTGTAAAAGGGGAAGAGAGTGAGATGTTTTATTTGACCAATGAAAAGAGAGCTTAAGGAATGTCTCCTTAAATGGTTGTGAAAAGGGTTGTTCCTGGAACATCAGCAAATTGTGTCATACTGTGGATGTTCAACTGATTGTTCGCAATGAAATGCTAAACATTTTTAAACGAATGTTGGTCATAATAAATGTAGAATAAATTTTTAATGTTTTAGTTTTGTAATGTGTTCTTACTTTTAAATAAATGTATTGAACATACCCGATTATTTATTTCCTTGCATTACTAGTATTATCATTTAGCTACCTGTCTACCCGAGCGTCAGCTTGGCGCCACGAAGTCGGTGACTAGCGGGCCTGTTGTAGCATGCGCGTCATGACTGCAGCTCGAGTGCTTCGTGATGACACTTTGACGAGCTGTTTGTGGCAGGCTCAGACATTCCTGAGCACCTCATGGCGCCACAAAGTCGCGGACTAATGTACCTGCTACGACATGCACGGTCAAGTATATTGTTCGGGCCCCCTCAGCACTGCGAGACGACATTCCTGAGTGATGAGTCACGATGCAGGCAGTGCCTCGCGCCCTAATCTCTAATCACCTAGGTCATTAGTGGTTTTACGCGAGAGTGGTTTCCCATGTTTGGCTGTCAGGTTACATTTCTAACCCCACCCCTCACAGACCTGCTACGACATGCACATGAGTCATGCTGGGTTTTTCCGAAGACAATGGCACTTCCATGTACTACATTCCTATTGGCGGATACAACAAAAATACTCTGTTCCTAATGGTTTTTCCAAGAACAGGCAGGTCCGAGGCTATAAAAGGCCGGGATTAGCTGTCGGAGCTTCAGTGTGTTCTTAGAGTTTGAGTGAGCTAGTTCGTGTGTGAGTTTCGCTGCTACCACGATTTCTACCGCCAACGCTACTTCGTGTTCTACAGCTCCACTTCATATTTTTCTGAGGTATGTTACATGTTTCGTTAACATTGAATGTTTCTCAGCTTTTTTGTAGGTTATCAGCTAGCTAGTTTTTTTCTCTGTATGCTTATATGTAGGTAACCAGAAATTTTTTCAGTTTAAACTTTTATCAGTATCTACTTTAAATATTCTAGCATTTTTGGGGTGTGAATTAGAGTAGTTTTGAGGTTATGTAATCAATCATTTTTAGTTAGCATTGAATATTTTTCAGTTTTAACTTTTATCAGTACTTTAAATATTCTACCATTTTTAGGATTGTACATGAAGGAGTAGCCTTGAGGTTATGTTTGCAACTTTTTTTATTTAGTAACAATGCTAGTAGTTTAGGTTAGTAAGCTTGAGGGCTAGAGTTTTAAGGTTATGTAGGCAACTTTTTTATTTAGTAACATTGCTAACAGTTTAGGTTAGTAAGCTTGAGGGCTAGAGTTTTGAGGTTATGTTTTGCAACCTTTTTATTTAGTTACATTGCTATCAGTTTAGGTTAGTAGGCTTAAGGGCTAGAGTTTTGAGGTTATGTTTGCAACTTTTTCGTGTTGACATCTAGCTACATTGTATTCTTAATTCTTTTGTTATAGTTCTCCGTGCGTCGAGCTACCGTTGCGTGTTCCATACGTTGAGACCAGTCTACCGATTGTCGTGATGATGGCGTCTACTGTTCAGAAATGCCGTTTCTGCTCTGCCTCCTTCACGGCATCTAAGAATTGCTACCGACACGAGCGACAGTGTGCCGAGAACCAGCATCGTGACTACCAGCAGTGCCACCTATGTGGAAAGATGGTCGCACGCAGCGATAAGATGCAGCAGCACCTTGCATCATGTGCTGGAGCTGTTGCTACGACATCAGGCATGCGGTGTAGCTTCTGCTATAAGGCCTTCGCCCGTGCTGATTTTGCTAGACGACATGAGAAGTCGGCTTGCGGTCTCAACCCAAACCGCATAGCACATACCTGTGACAACTGTGCTAAGGAGTTCGCCAGGGCTGACAAATTGAAAGCCCACATCAAGGTATGCAAGGGGCCTGCTCCACCTCCAACAAAGAAGCAGAGAATGTCAGCAGTTAAGCCAGCAGTACTGCCTAAACCATCGACCAGCCGAACAAAGGTGGTGACCGGCGCGGGTTTGGCCAATACCCACGGCTTCATCACCGCCGAAGTGGGATTCAAGGGTAACTTGAAGACATATGTCGCAGTAAATACATCAAGTTCTTCCAAGGACATCTGCACGTACCTGGACTCCATCAAGAACAAAATAATAAACCAACTTGTGGAGGATATTGAAGAGAACGGACCACTGAAGTTTAATATCGTGCTCGAGTGCGACTATGTAAAACCAGCAGATGCCAGTGAAGACAAGAGGGCCTTCAAGACCATGAATGTCCCCCTCTACGCAGTTCATGAGGTGGAGGAGGCAGTTACCGAGTCCATCTCAAAGATCTGCAAGGAGGAGGAAGACTACATGGGGAAGGGGTCCGGATGGACTTTGTCGGTCGTTAAGCGACTTCAACTACGAATAAACAAGCTCGATCCACTCCGTGCCAGCTCCTACATCGAACTGCCTACTTCCATCAAAGACAAATATGCAGTGATAAATCCACAAAACCTGGATGATCACATGTGCTTCAAGTGGTCAATTCTTGTCAAGTACGTGAACGGATGGAATCCTGAACGTGTCAATCAGCGCTACCATGACTTGGAGGGGAAGTTCAACTTCACAAACATCGAGTTTCCTACTCCAATCAAGCAAATACCACTGTTTGAAAAACAGAACCCCGGAGTCTCCATCAACATCTACAGTATCGACGAGAATCTAAATGTTGTTCCTGCACGAGTCGCTCCTGAAGAAAAAGAACATCATTTCGATCTGCTGCTCTTGGTCAATGACAATTCGTCCCATTTCGCCTACATCTCTAATTTTTCTGCCCTGGTTCGGTCCCAAATCACTACACGTGAGCATAGAATTCATGTTTGTAAAAGATGCTTCAAGCATTATGATGATCAGGATAGGGTTAGCGGGCTCACTGGCCTTCAGTGTTTGGAAAAACACAGTGAGCTCTGCAAACAGCATGCTGCTGTTAGGATGGAAATGCCATCGCTTGATGAAAATGGCCAGCCACCTGTTCTGAAGTTCAAAAACTTCCATCACAGTGATAAGATGCCCATCGTGGTATATTGCGACTTTGAAGCTATTCTGGAGAAAATCCATACGTGTCACCCGAATCCTGATGAAGCATACACACTGCAGTATCAAAAGCATAAGGCATACAGCTACTGCATTTACGTGAAAGCAGATAACTCCATCATTCCTGCACACCTCACTTCTTCACTTCCTTCACAGCCTGAATTGTATCGCGGTTGTGACGCAGAAGATAAATTCATATCCCGCATTGTGGAGATTGGACATGATGTTCAGAAAATATTTTCTACTTCTGTTCCTATGACTCCGCTCACACATGCACAGAACATTGCTTTTCTGCAAGCAAGGTGTTGTTGCTACTGTGGAGGAAAGTTTGGAGGGGCTGTAAAGAAAGTTCGTGACCACAATCACTTCACCGGCGAATTTATTGGACCTGCATGTAATGACTGCAACCTTCTCAGGCGCAGACCGAAAAAGTTGATTGTGTTCTTCCACAACCTGGCATACGATCAGAACTTCATTATCAGGAAGTTGGGGTATGATAGTAAAGACATCTTCATCATTCCGAATTCGGAAGAGAAGCTGATAACTTTTTCCAAGAAGTTACATGATAAGTTCAGCATTCAATTTGTTGATACCTTCCGTTTTATGAGTCGGGGTCTTGCTTCGCTCGCTGAGTTCTTGCCTGCAGACAAGTTTGTCAGTACTACTGAGTTTTTCGCGCCTGATGAGTTGGAGTTGGTTACCCGCAAGGGTGTCTTCCCGTATGATTTTTTGGATTCTTTTGCTCGACTATATGATACTAGTCTTCCATCCATCGATGATTTCTACAATAGTCTGACTGATTCCATGATTTCAGAGATGGAGTACGCACATGCGGTGAAAGTCTGGGACAAGTTTCAGTGTGCCACTTTGGGGGAGTACGCTGACTTGTACCTAAAGACGGATGTTCTGATTTTGGCGGATGTATTCGAGAATTTCCGTTCCATATGTTTGGAGACATACAGCCTAGATCCGTCTCACTATATTTCTTGTCCAGGGTTCGCTTTCGATGCGATGCTTCGAACCACAGGTGTACAGCTAGAGCTTCTTACCGATTATGATATGTACATGTTTGTGGAGGCCGGTATTAGGGGGGGAGTAGCGCAAAGCATTAAACGTCATTGCGTAGCCAATAACTCCTACGTACCAGAAACACATGATGCATCCAAGCCATCCACATTCCTGGAGTACATTGATGCAAATAATTTGTACGGGTGGGCGATGTCTCTGCCGCTCCCCATTCGGCATTTCCAATGGGCAGACACATCAATTGATGTCGTGTCTGTCCCAGATGATTCTCCTACAGGCTACATTATTGAGTGTGATGTGGAGTACCCTCCCGAGCTCCACGAAAGTCATAAAGACCTGCCATTTCTCCCCGTAAATCAGTGTCCGCCCGGCTCAAATCAATCAAAGCTGATGACAACACTTGAAAATAAAGAGCACTACATTGTCCACTACAAAAACCTACAGCAAGCGGTATCTCATGGACTGAGAGTGACTAAGATACACCGAGTCCTGCAGTTTGAGCAGTCGGCATGGTTGGAGCCCTATATTCGGCTGAATACCAACATGCGGAAAGCAGCAGCCAACGAGTTCGAGAAGGAGTTCTTTAAGCTCGCTGTGAACTCGACATTTGGTAAACTGATGGAAAATAAAAGGCGGAGGCTCAAAATGGAGTTGGTGTGCTCTGAGAAGAGGTTCAAGAAGTTGGTGTGTCGTCCGTCCTTCAAGGACCGTAGAATGTACGAACCGAATTTGTCTCTAGTCCACCTTAATCACGAGACCATCATTTTCGACAAGCCGATTTATGCCGGACTGGCCGTACTAGATCTTTCAAAGACTCTCATGTACGACTTCCACTACAATACCATGAAACCCCGTTACCATGACAATATTCACCTGATGTATATGGATACAGACAGTTTTGTGTATGAGATCCAGACAACAGACTTTTACTCAGACCTCAAAGCCGACCCTACACTGATGGCTAAATTCGACACCAGCTGCTACCCTTCCGACCACTCATGCTTCTCCCCCATCAACGAGAAAGTTGTCGGTAAATTCAAAGATGAATGTGGGGGAGAAGTGATGGAGGAGTTTGTAAGC
Source organism: Bacillus rossius redtenbacheri (assembly GCF_032445375.1). Classification (NCBI taxonomy): domain Eukaryota; kingdom Metazoa; phylum Arthropoda; class Insecta; order Phasmatodea; family Bacillidae; genus Bacillus; species Bacillus rossius. The sequence continues at coordinate 33,370,523 of NW_026962013.1, read as the reverse complement.
CTACGGGCCAAACTGTACGCCTACAGGTGTGGTGGTAAGAGCGAGAAAAAGGCCAAGGGCATCCAGCGATGTGTGGTCAAAAACCACATAACATTCGATGATTACCTGGATGCTCTGCAAGACCACCGCACAATGAGGGCAGGCGTTAGAGCAATTCGCTCCCGCCAGCACATACTCTATACTGAGTACAGTAATAAGCTGGCCATAACGTGGGAGGACGACAAACGGCTGATCTGCGAAGATGGTATCCACACAGTCCCCCACGGATATGTTGGAGGCGACGAATAATTTTTTTTTGTAAAATAGTTTTTGATTTAAATAGTTTGGCAGTTTGGTAGTTGTTTCCATTTGTTGTATAGTTTTTCTGTTTTGTGTTTTATAGTTTTCATTTTGTTGTACAGTTTATGTTTTTGCTGTACAGTTTCCATTTTTGTTGTACAGTTTTCCATTTTTTTTGTACAGTTTATGTTTTTGATGTATAGTTTCCATTTTTGTTGTAAAGTTTCAGTTTTTTGATGTGTAGTTCCTGTTTTTGCTCCATTTTGGTTGTGTAAAATATGTTCTTAATTTAGTAAATACAATTTTACCTACATATTGTTTATTATTTTTAATATAGAACCAATATCCCACGAGGTACTGATACTTATAAATGTCTTACAGAATGGTGAAATGTAATTATACACAAACATTAAAATATCTGCTTCCATGCAGCTTTTAAAACACGAGTACGCAAACATGAGAAGAGAATATTACTTGTGAGTTAGGACTCTGAAAAATTTCTGGTCCGCTAAGATGGAGTGATAAATGTTTTTAAAATTATAATTACTTTAACTATCGCATCCACATCGATAGTATTAATAACATATATTTTAGTTAAAACCTATAAATGATAAGACTTTATGAAAAAATGATGGTTACAACAAAATGACTGGATTTTTGTGGATTTTGGCTTATAAGGTTCATAAAAATGTTGGTAGAGAGTTGAAACTCGGCCTTATATACACTAACGTACTTTATAAACCTACACCTGATGACGACATCCATCAGATGAAATCAAGATGGCGGTCTCCACTAAATAAGATGGCTGCCTCCGCAGACAACGATGGTATATATTTTTTATTTTGAAAATAAATTTATTTTAAAGAATGTTTTGTAACAAAAATTGTAACAGGAATGAGTGGGGTGTTCGATGATGATGTCATTGTAACAGAGGAGCGGGGTGCTAGATGGTGTATTCGTAATGTAGAGGAGTGGGGTGTTCGATGTGTAGGTTTTTTAATTAAAATTTTATTAAATAATGTATTTTTTAAATTTTATTTTAAAATTTTGATTATTTAATTTTTTATAAATTTTAAATTTTTTTCATTAAAATCGGATAATAAAGATTTTCAAGATGGCGGACGAAACTCGAAATGTCGGAATTTTCTAGAAAACAAAATGGCGGATAAAACAAAATGGCCACCGGAAGTGACGTAATCCAAGATGGCCGCCGGAAGTGACGTAATCCAAGATTGCCGCCGAGTGTGACGTAATCCAAAATGGCCGCCGTGGCTCCCCGGCTCCCCCTCCCCCCTCCCCTGCCACCATACCGTCTATATTCACCTACTTGCGGTATTGGTTTGAAAGTGATATTGTGATAAATGGCTGGATAGCTAATCTATAGCATTTTAAGGCTCGATGTCAAACGTCAGTTGATTATTTAAATGTTATGACTTTACTTTGTTTTAAAGTCTATACCTGTAAATTTATTACAGGATATTACAACATATTACATTATTATTTTGGTTAGGTTGCAATAATATTTACTGAAATTATTTGCGAGTGATTCAAAATGTAATTTTGGTCATACGCCATTGCTGGTTACACTGTATGTCATAAGAAACTTCAATAACCGTCAAAACATAAATATACAAGAAAGATGAACATGCAAACACACGGAAAACAAGACGATGTCAAATAATTAAAAACATAAACGGCACAGAAAATTTAATGTAAGGAATTTTTCAAAATATAGTTACGAGTGGGGAAAACGGGTTCGTAAGGATAGCCCAATTAAGTTTACACAGTTATATAGACTACTAATATTCACATTACTAATTAAATCACCAGATTTAATGTCTGTTCACAAATCACTAAGTATCTGTCTAGTCCACAGTTCACACTCCTCGCTGGAGCTAGGCTAAACAGTGGTTCGCCCCTTTCTTCGCTCCTGTCCGCACAACACACAGTCTCGCGCCACTCGGTAATAAACGCACGGGCCCGTCGCTCCGCGTCACACCGTTTGCAAGGAAGGGCGGGGGGGGGGGGTGTTTCTCTCGTTCTCCTAGCCGAACTCGCACTTCACTCAACTCGCCTGTTGGAACTCCCGTGGAGGCCGGCGTCGCCGCTTTTATACCAGTTGGCCGTCTTTCTGGATTTGACTGGAGTGGTTTTTGGTGTCTACTAGTGTCGTCCCGGCCAGCCCCGATGCTCGAAGCATCCAGAACAGCGGCGCACATTCACGCCCCCTCCACGAAGCTGCTTCTGTAAGCCCGAGAAATTCCCAGGCCACTAAGGAATAGATGATGGCGCTGTGGTGGCGAGGGGGGGGGGGTGGCGTAGCCGGGACGCTCTAATCCCCAAAGGTATGCCCGCGTGACGTCAGTGACCGTGTGGGGCCGGAAAGGAAGCTCAGGTACCTGGTGCGCATCGCGGCCTTGTTCGTAACAATATTATAACAGCACAGACGGACACAGAACTTTGAAACTCAAAAATCTATACTTTTCGAACATACCTGGGACCACAGTCATAAAATACTCTGGGACAATGCTTCTCCACTCATACAGGAAGAACGCCCAATAAAAAGGAAGATAAAAGAATCAACATTTACTGTAAGAAATAACAATGTTATCAGACAACAAAGTGTATATATATATTAAAAATATATAAAGATATCTTTAATAAAAACTGAAATTAAGTTACCATAAAAAAACTATTGCAAACCAACTACCAATATAACATCACATCTCAGGTGCACAGCCAATCAAACACCGTATTGACTATTTTTTTTACATTCAGGTCTCCGTAATGCAAATATATAGGCGACAAAACAAACGAATTCTGTCAAGTCGTTCAGATTCTATTATTGTTTTTATAGTCTCGTCATTCGTGCACGATGCGACCTTTCCTATCCTCTTGAACAACAGAAATGACAAGAAATGAAATAACAGACGTGGCTACTGGGACAGAGCTGTAACACGCAGTCCTGTCCTGACTAGGGTTACCAGACACTGATAACAAAAAAGGAGGACATTCACCTCGCAAAAGGAGGACATTTCACTAAAAAGGAGGACAATATATTTTTTTTAAAAGCCATGAATTAATTACAATGGAGTACGATATTTTACAATGTTTTGGCATTTAATACAGTTTCAGTACAAAGAATCAAACAAACTACGCATATACAGCATATTAAAGACACGTGCTTCTGCATGTGCTGCTACCTGTCAAGCTGTCATAGAACTACTTACTAGTGGGGTGACTCTGCTGACAGCGCATTAGTGCGCACCGCGCGCTTTACTCAGAGTGTAACTGCAGGAATTATCTCACTTTATAAAAAAGCCGGACATTTTGGAATATTAAGGAAAATCCGGCCGGACGCAAAAAAATACATAAAAAGGAGGACATGTCCTCCTTTAGCCGGACGTCTGGTAACCCTAGTCCTGACTCATGGCAGTCTTAAATTGACATCACATAGAAAAAAAAGTTTCTACTTTTACAAAGGATTCATTTTGAAACCAGTGGCCAAAAATTAGTTTGTGTAACTACAAGAAAGATATTGTAAATTTTTTACAACACATGGCTATGATTATTTTTGCGTACATGAAACACGTTTTTTCTATATAATACTGAGTATTCTTTTACGAAAATTGTCACATAATTTATACTTTAATTTACATTTCATTCAAGCATTTTTTTAAACCGTAGAAATGTTTATCTAATATTCAATAATTTGACTTTATTTTCTTTTATAATGTTCATTAATGTGCGCAGTTAATACTGGAAAGCTATGCAGGGAAATGTTTACAAATATATTTAACTATTGTAGGTTTTGGGACAGCATAAAGCACAAATGCCTGAGTAAGAATCCGAACAAAGTGTTACTGCGAACACTATTTTGCAGTGATAAAGTTGTTTTCATGTAAATGTACAAAATCACAAATAACTGTTCTTTTTTCACATGAATATTTCTAATCCATCTACAAAATAAAAATGACGGTGCACTTGTAGCACTGAAGGCCTAAGGCAAAATGCCGCAGAGGTTTACAGGAGCACTGTAAACAATTCACCCGAACCTCGCAGGCGTGGCATCCCCTCCACCAAACACCCCTCCGTGTCGGCACAACCCCTCGTGCGCTCCACTGTAAACAAAGGCTGATGCGCCACCACCACCTAACATCCTTCCTCCTTCTGTCCCCATCCCTCGTTCCATCGTCAAGTCACGTGGTTTTCCTGGTAATGCCAGGCCGGTTAATGGTGTTTACGTAACATCATCTTTGTCTTGCAAAGCCTTTTAAACTGGATCCAAATATATAATGTTCAGTTTACTCTCCGTCCGACTCCCCCTGGCGTGTGTTCCCACTCGAATGGAAGACATACACGGACTGGTTGGATGCAGCGACGAGCTGAAGAGGTCTGCTGGGCGCATTTGTGCTGCACTCAACGGCGATAAATATATAGAAGTCTGGTTCGGTAATGAGACTGTTAACTGATTCATGGGCCTTTGGAAAATGTCGTGTATTCACATATAGAGAGGAAAAAAATACCACGATGGTTAAGTTATGGTTATTACATCGCTGAATGCACAATATGTCAAAAAAATTCATTAATTATCTATGGAATATTTTTTTGTAAAAGGTTGTAACTTTTTTAATAAGTGTTATTTAATATGAAATGATTAATATTTAGTTTTACAAAATCATAAGAAACTGTTTTTTTTTCAGGGTTTCAGAAAAAAACCTAATTCATATTGATTTATATATGATTTACTAAAAAAAAATAAAAAAATGGCTATATACAAACGGATTGTTTATAAATAGGACCATGCATTTATCGCACTTCTTCACGTGGTCCTCGAACGAACATGATTCACCATACACACAGTCCAACTACAAGTTGTATTTTTAAGATCCGTGCGTTGCTACTTCATCAGCAAGCTGACTGAATAGGCAAACGGACTTCACCCTTACAATTTTCCGCGTGTCGTCTCAAATTATCAACACTAGCTAAACCAAACATCGCACCTATCGCAGCGAATTTTTTTTTTTATACGAGAATGATTCTTCACGCATTTGCTCCTCTCGTGGCTTCGTGCATCGTACGCAAATGCGAACGACATGTCGCAGTAGCTACCAGGACTTCTAGTCGGTGGCGACGAACCTATTGGATGTTACCGCTGTTGTGCCGAAACCTTTACTTTCTGTTACCGATCACGGCTCTTGCATGTTTTCATGTGAATATTCATCTTTATCTTTACCAGCAAACTGCATTGTGATATTACTCACAGCCAAACCCTTTTGCGGGGCGAATTATTCTCACATTCTCTTTTCTCATGTCGACGAGCATTACTGCTTCTGGAGAACATACAATCTCGGAAGATGCTGGTGGACATTCGATGGTCATCGATGACAAATTCACCAACGTTGATGTCGTTGTAGGCGCACCAAGGTTTCCTCTGTGACACTAAGCTCGTTGAAGTTGCTGCCATCTAGATCCTGAGGTTGTCGGCCGCCGATGTAGTTGAAACGCCTTCCATCGAAGTTAAAATTGGTAATGCTGATTCATTCAACACAAAAATCCACTCTCGGAAATGCAACAGAAAGAGTCACTTTTACTCTGTCAAAACGCCAGACTATCCACAAATCATACTCGAACGCTGCTAAAAAATAAAAATAATAAAATTTAATTTGCTCCAATGGCTTCTGTTGGCTACAATGGCTCAAACTGCTCCAACTGATTACAATGGATTAAACTTCACAAGAAATCAAGAAGTATAAAGGTAAAAAAGGATGTAACCGATAACTATAACTATATGTATATGATAATACTAGCGACCCGCCCGTCTTCATAAGGATGCGATCAACTAATATGTATAATGCGATCAGCTAATATAATGTATAATATCTGATCAACTAATCAACTAATGTGTGTAATTTGATCCATATGCTCGCATATGATAAAGTTAAAAGGTCAGTTAATTAAATGCCTAAGGTAACTAACATATATGATTGGATCGGGATTAATAAATACTATGTCAAAATAGGCTACGCAAATATCTCATGTCATTTTAAACTAATTAAAAAAATAAAAATGTTTACTGTGAATTATTTTAAAAAGATTAGACATATTTTATCGCAGACATTTCTAAGGCCAGTATAAAACAATTATGTAGAACATGTTTTGATTTATCAGTCATGTATAAGTCAGCGTAAGCCATGCAAGCGCCCCCAAAAAAACAACGTATTTTTACATCTAGCTTAAAAACCACCGAGATTTCTCTACTATATTTAAATTTAATATGAATATAAATATTAAACACATAACCCCTCCGGAATAAATTTCTCTCAATGATGGTGAAAAACCCACATTAAAGTACAATTTGTATTTTAGAAGAAGTAAGCAAACAAACAGTCAAACGCGAATTCCGACTTAGTTTTATGATATTCAACTAAATAATCGTAAAAGGGAGGGGGATGGGGGGGGGGGGGTGAATCACAGCATTAACTTTGAAAAACCATTTCATCGAATGAGGACATAATATATATATATATATATATTTTTTTTTTTTCGTTTTTGGAACCAATATGGCGTCTTTCGGTTCAGTGTGCGGATCAGCCCTAGGGTCCTGCCAAATAGAGAGAGATAGAGGAAGAGAGACCAGTACGGCACCGCTAACCGCCGCCTTATTCTGAGCGCGGCCGCAGCTCGCACGCGCCCGCGACTCCAACAGCTCTCCACTTTCACCGTCGCCGTCACGTCCCCCTCGCCCCCCTGGCGGGGGTTCGCTGACCCCTCGAGCACAAGCGCCGACCGTCCTTCCCGTGCGGTGAGCTAACTCTCGGCCCGACACACGCCTCGTTGTTCCAGCCCGTCGCGTCGTGGCAATCATATCTTCATTACTCGTATCTAAAGTCACGTGATTTACGCGAAAAATAAAAAAAAATTGGTTGTCTGTAAAGTCGGTTTACGGACGATAGTTTAACGTGACAACGACGTCATAACAAAACATTGATGAAATGATTGCATACTTTTATGAATAAAATTGAATCATTTTTATTGATTTATTACTATTTTGTATGGATACAAAGAAGGAGTGAAATGAAATCTACAATTTAATTGATAAATTTACTTTTATTTGCACTCATTATTTCAAATATGTTTATTACTTTAACGAAGAGATTATTTTAACTATAACTTTTATACATGTTTGCTATTTAACTTCTTCCAATCTGTGTTATTCTGTTAAGGATAGGACGATGATAGGAAAAGTAGGAAACGAATGGGAGTGTTTCAAGTTTAATGTGCCTCGAAAAAGTCAAATCGATGGTTGTTCCAATCGAGTGGAAGAGAGATAGATGCGGCGCAAGCGTACAATGAGCGTAACGGGACACAGCGTAACGGGACAATGTGCGTAACGGGACACTTTTTCGAGCGTGCAGCCGGCGTTCATCGATTTATTAGACGTTGTCACGTCAAAAAATACTGCTCGCTCATTGCACTGTAAACGGAACCGAAGTATTCACGTAAATTAACACGAAGACTACAAAATACGGTGTTCGGATTCTTACCCGGGCATTTATGCTTTTTGTCCCAGTACCTCCAATTTTATAGAGTTATTTGTAAACCGTACCCTGAATAGGTTTGCAGTATCATCTGCACACATTATCAAACATAATAAAACAAAATAAAGTCCAATTATTGAATATTCGATTATCTTTTCCGTGATTTAAATAATAATGCTTGAATGAAACATCAATTAAAATATAATAACATGCACCAAGTTTTGTAATAAATACTAAGTTTTATATTAAAAAACATATTTAGTATATGCAAAAATAAATCATAGCCATGTGATGTACAAAGTTACAATTTTTTTTGTAGTATTAAAAACTATTTCTTGGCAACTGGTTTCTAAAGGATTTTTTTTCTGTAAATGTACATAACTTTTTTTTCTGTGTAGACTGCAATCAAATATGTCCGCGCTAGCGATTGTTTCCTTCTAATTGGCGGCCGTCTGTAAGGGAAGCCATTTTCGTATCGGGCCGGGCAATTCAGGGCGCTTTCGCTTCCGCACTGGAAGGCTGTGATTGGTGTGCTGGCAGTATACATTAAACTGAAATAAACCCAGCCGACCACGAAACACAGACAATGCTCAAAAGTATTAATACACAGCTGGTCTGAATTTTTTTTTTTTCGTTTAAAATACATGTCTTTTATTCCGAGGCAGATAATTTTAGCGGGAAAAAAATGTACGCTCGTTGGACAGCAATGTTATGCCTGCGCCAGCGGTTTCTTCCTTGTGATTGGCGGCCGTCTGCAAGAGAATCCAATTCCTTATTTCACCGAGCCACTCAGGACGCTCTTATTTCCGCACTGAATAACTGTGATTGGTGTTCTAACAGAAAATATTTAGCTGGAAAAAAAAAATTCACCCAATCACGAAACACAGGCGATGCCCAAATGTTTTAAAACTCAGCTTGTCTCGAATAATTTTTTCGCGAAAAATACTTGCCTTTGCGTAGATCACTGGTTCGCTTCAGTCTTCTAAACCCATCAGTCCTGATGCACCCACTCGCCACGGTCAGAGGCTGCTGTTCATCTTGAGTTGCACTTGAGTCGGCCACGCTGTTTCTCTCTGTTTGCAATTGGCTCGGGTCTTCAGCAAATGTGTGTGTGTGTGTGCTTAGGATCAGCGTTTCTCAAACTTTTTAAAGCTGGGGTGCATTTAAAATCAAACAAATGCAGGCGCGTGGGCGCACAATTTATAAGTATCTGAGAACTAGGCTTGTTTACAATCAGCCAAGAGCGACCACGGCGCCGTACTGAACTAAATCACTGTTTGAGCATAACACCGAGAGTCGTTCAAGTAACACAAAATAATGATGTGTTAAAAAAAAGGAGCGGTATACACGTAATTAAATGGTATGATACGAGTTTATTTATATATCTGAACACATATTTCTCTGTAGTACCACAGGGCGCACCCGGAAATCTTCAAAGACGCATCAGTGCGATCAGGCGCACTCTTTGAGAACCAATGCATAGAGACCTGCAAAATTCGCGGATTCATTGACCTCTAGGATAGACTCCACAGTCCTTTAAATACTCGCGGAAATGACACCTGTTCATTGGCTTCTGACGCGTGAGACGTCTCAACTAGACTGTCCGTAATTCGGCACTTTCTTGGTTTAGTGTTTCCCATTGGCTCACAGTTTCTCGGATAAAATGTGGACCAATCGCAGAAGCGGTACGAAGGTATAGTTGTTTTGATACTAGCCTATCGCGAAATTAATCCGCGAATTTTGCATGTCTCTAACAATGCCTCAGAGCTATCGAAAGAGCACGTGAAATATTCGTGCAAAAATTCCCGTTTTGACTGGTTCCAGAATAAACTACATACATACACACAAACACACTGGTACACAAATAGGTAGGGACAGGAAAAATTCGCGGGTTCAATGACCCCTAGGATGAACTCTATAGTTCTACGTACACTCGGTCAAATATCACCCTCTCATTGGCTGCTGTCTTGTGAAGGTGTCCCAATGTAGCGGCCTGTGATTCGATACAGCTTCGGTTGAGTGTTTCTCACTGGCCCAGAGTCATCCGGGTGAGTTGTGAGCCAATAGCAGAGGCAGAACTGAGGTATAACTATATGAATTTTAAGTTGTCGTGAAATGAATCCGCGAATTTTTCCGGTCTCTACAAATAGGTAGGGACTGAGAAAATTTGCTGGTTCGATGATCTCTGGAATGGACTTTACGATCTTCTTCATACTCGGGCAGATGTCATCTGTGAGACGTCTAAACTGGATAGTCTGTGATTCCACACTGCGTTGGAACCATCATGTCCCACAACATCCCACCATGTCCAAATTGTCATGTGACACAATTTTGTTTGACCAAATGCCAGCAAATTAAATCTCATAATTTTTTTTTGTTACATTTATATCAACTTCAAAGTTTCAAATTTGCCATTAACGATGTTACCTGGCATGCAAGCTTTGGCGACAGGCTATGGATAGTAAACTAGCCACTTAAGCTTTGCTTCGCTTTAAACTTTATGTCACTTAAAATTAAAACGATTTTGGGTGTAAGTTTAACGTTTTTTTTAATTATTGTTAGTACGCTAGAGATCAGTAGTTAAAAATAATTCAGCGTAATTATTTTTTTTTGGTGAATTTACTGCCCAAGGCAGAACAAAAAGACCAGGCAATTCAGGAAAGAAGAAAAACGAGGTAAAGCTATTATTTAAATTTTAATTCCACCCGCGTTGAAACATTAAAAAAAATAGGGGGACTAGTGCAGTATATTGCTTGTCGGAGTGTAGAAAATATAAATTTCGTTTTTTTTTTTTTTTTTAATTATTTTGAAAAAAATAAACTTCTCTGGAGGCGAAGCACAAAATATTGGCTATCTGCTGACAAGGTAGTGACCTAGTTTTCGCACTGATAAGATTGTAATAAAAATAGAAGTGATAAAGAATGTTGTTTGCGAGTGAGCGTGTCACGTGGTATCGTCCGGATTGGAATGACGTCGAGCCAGTCTCTTCCGTCAACAGCAGTAAAGTGTCGCACATTTTTAGTGTTCAGTTCGTTTCTGTGATATAACCTCTGAGATTGGTTCTTCCTGCATGAGTATGTGAAATTAACGTTACTTACATGATTAAAGATGGCACTTAAAATAATAAAACCATAAAACCAAAAAACATAACATATATAAAAAATGATTTGCTTTATTGTTGATTTACCCTGTTTTATAAAGCTATTTCTTTTTCAATTATATCAATGAATCATTCATCACACAGTATGTATGTATGTATGTATGTATGTATGTATATATATATATATATATATATATATATATATATATATATATCCAGAGGCAAATTCAAGGGCCTTGAGTGAATTTCTGATTAAAAAAATGTATAAAATTACATTTTCTTAAAAAAAACGTTTGGTAAATAACATTAGTTTCCGAATATAAGTACCCTCCCTCACAAGGTTTGGATCAGCAACAGTATACATCTTCCATATCCACAAAAGTAGCATCTACGTACATGCTTCCAAGTTGAGCTTCGTTTAACAAGTAAGCATAAGAACGAGAGGAAAAATAGCGGTTTGTTTAAACGGGTGCTTTACTCAGTGGTTCACACGGAAGTAAATTATAATAATCGACATACACCATTGCTGATTAGACTGTATGTCACAAACCTCAATAACAGACAAGAAGAAAAACACGCAAGCACACAGAAAACCAGCCAAAATCAGGAGATGTAAAAAACAAAAAAAAAAGCATGGATATCAACTAATTCTGGCTTGTTTTATGTTTGTTTGCATATTTATCTTTTTGTCTGTTATTGAGGTTTCTTAATGGCATACAGTGTATTCCGCAATGGCGTATGTCTTAAAGAACATCTTAAATCAATTTTCCCCCTTGTAAGTCCATTCTAAGTAGGATGATTCTATTAGTCGTAAAAGTCTACTAGACCCGTTTTCATATTGGGTCTATCTACAAATGGTGTACATTTAAGTATTATATACATTCATTTACTTTAATAATAAGCCATTTCAGTACATGATTAATTATGTGTGATCCAGATTTGTGTGGTTTGAACCTATACATTATGTACATAAAAGAATATCCTAGTTATAAATTTTAATAGTACAAACTGTAAGCATGGTTCAAGATCACAATTAAAGAATTACTCAAACAGTTTTAGATAAGCGCATGCACGAGTGCAGCTTTGTTGTTTTCTCGCTTGCAGCGCCACCTACGCAAAATGGCGACTCCTGAGCGTAATTTCACCATATAGTAGAGGGTGAACCCGTAAACCTTTTTTTTGGCAACAGGATGGAGCCCCTCCGCATTGGAATCTCTTTGTACGAGAGTGGTTGAACGTCCAAGTTCCTGACCGTTCGATTGGTCGTAATGGTCGAGACGACGGAGCTCTTTTCCGCTAGCCTCCACGTTCACCTGACGTAACTCCATGCGATTTTTTTATTTATTCTTTTGGGGCCTTATAAAAGATCTTGTCTAAGTTGCGCCGCTATATATCATGATTTGCCAGAGTTGAGGCACAGAACTGAAGAGGCTATTGCTTCCACCGGACGTGATAACCAAAGTGTGAGAAGACTTGGACTTTAGGTTGGATGTGTGCCGCCTAACTAAAGGTGCATATATGGAACATCTGTAAGAAAAACTATGTTAGTTTAACTTCAGTTTGATGTATGATTGGTAGAGACCGGAAAATTTCGCGAATTCATTTCGCGATAGGCTAAAATACAAATAGTTATACCTCAGTGCTGCCTCTGCTATTGGCTCACAACTCACCTGGATGACTCTGGGCCAATGAGAAACACCCAACCAAAGCTTTATCGAATCACAGGCTGCTACGTTGGGACGCCTCACAAGACAGCAGCCAATGAGTGGGTGACATTTGACCGAGTGTACGTATAACTATGTAGTTCATCCTACAGGACTTTGAAAACGCGAATTTTTCCAGTCCCTAATGATTGGTTATAAGTAGTCTAAATTAAACTGTTATAATATGTAATTGAAAATGGGACATTATTTTTATGAATACCCTATTTCGGGTTCTTTAAGGGAGCCCACCAGGCTCCTCTTTGTAGGTTTGCCACTGAATTATTCTACCCAAGACAAAGATTTGTTTTTCTTGGCTGGCTGGCCCAAAGCATAGATAACGCAGTGTTTACTGGTTTGCATTAGGAAGGTACTGAAACAAGTTACCTATCTGTTAATGCATCCATTGTGTTTCATCGTATTTCAAACACGAACTACCGCTTTAAGTAATAAGCTTGCCTAGAGACGCCTATACGAAACCACGTGAACCCAAATAGAAGCATGTGATATCTACATGCATGTCTTACCTCCCGAATGAACAAATGTATAGGAAGTTCCCAGAAACCACCTTGCTAACCTTGAAAAAACTTAAAAGAAAACACTTTAATAGCTGAAATCGCATTAAAAGTAATTATGTTTACGGCAAGTTCTTATCATATGCTGCGTGGAAACTGTTTACCTCGCCAGAAAATTCTGTTGAAAACGTGTACTTTATTTCGTAAGCAAATAAAAAAACTATGTTTTTATTTCTAAGATAAATTAGTTTTGACATTAATTACAAAACTGGTAAAAAAGTTGAACTTCCAATAAACCTAGCAAATGGCATGCGATGCGATTGGCTAAGACCTACATTCATATCTTAGAATTAGGCCTTCTAAACTTAGCTAAGTGCTAAGCTAGATATGGTTGCCTCCTTGTTATCTACAGGCTGATGATGTAAAAAAGTATCTAGAAGATAAGAGTTGTTTTACACAACATAATTACATTTCGTGGCAAACAAACGAAAACAAATTACATAATGGCATATGATTCGAAGCTGTTTTGACGTAATGGACAGTACTTTAATCGTGATTTACTTAGAGAGAATTAATTTACTTCTAAGTTTAGTGTTTGTTTCCATTAAAAAACAGCCTGCGACTTGATAAAAATTTCCGTGCATTTCTTCCTTGAACTTTAGTGATTAACTGTTTACCCACTAACGAAGCATTTTATAACGAATGAAAAATAAATAAGAACTTCACATGTTTTAAGTTACATTCAGGAAGTAAAATACATGAATAAAAAAATCAGAGTAAACGGTGTGGTCGTTATTATTAATAAATTATAAATAAAATTTCGTGCCTGGGGCCACAATTGCATATCATTTTGAGCACTGGAAGACATAAAAACGTAAAATATTCTTGACAAATTTTAATCTCGGCCCCAGCGCACCACGAGCGTCTGGGTTGGACATTAAAGCCGAAATTCTTTCTTAAACTTGCTAATACTTATTTTATTAACTGCAAGGGCATTTTTATTAAATTCTAAGTTTAATTTCACGACGAACAAACTTCGTCGTTAAATGTGAAATTGCGAAAAAGCGTAAAACATTCTTGACGATCTTGAAGTTAAATAGCAAACATGTATAAAAGTTATAGTTAAAATAGTCTGTTCGTTAAAGTAATAAACATATTTGAATTAATGAGTGCAAATAAAAGTAAATTTATCAATTAAATTGTAGATTTCATTTCACTCCTTCTTTGTATCCATACAAAATAGTGATAATTCATTTAAAATGATTAAATTTTATTCATAAAATTATGCAATCATTTCATCAATGTTTTGTTATGACGCTGTCACGTTAAACTATCGTCCGTAAACCGACTTTACAGACAACCAATTTTTTTATTATTTATGGTGTGAGTATTTCAATAGTGAGTAATATTTATTGTTAGTTAATCATTATTATGGCGACTTTTGTCGGTATCTCATAAAAGTTTCAAAGCTGTAACGGGCCTTACCTACATATCATAATGTAATAAATCACAGGTTATACTCCAATGTAAACAAAAATATTTTACCATTTAATTTCCGGCCTTCATTTGACAAAACGTGAAATTTTAACTCGATTCGAAACGTTAGGTCAAAACATCATATGTTCTGTAGTAAATTATACAGTTAATTTTTATTCCCTTTTAAGAGTTGTCGGCCTGACGTGCGGACAGACAGACGTAGTTGTGATAACAAGAGGGTTCCGTGGTGGAACTCCGAGAAGATTCAGGTGACTGTTCCGTGTCTGTACGGTTGGCCATGCTGTGTCCGGAGTGTCCTCGAGGAAGTCTTGGGTTCACTCCGCCCCGCTCCGGGCTCGCCTTTTCAAATATTTTCCCTCCAATATCTCTAATGGACTCTGAGAGTGATTGCTCCGGTGAGAGATCAGACAGACGACGCGTGCTCCACTCTCCAACTAACATCTTCCGTCCACCGACCATTCCATTCCGTTCCGTTCGCCAGCTCTGCCTTCACCGAGCCTTTTTTCCGTCGAACACGACCGTCGCGAGCGAACGGCCATGTAGCTATACACTTCAAAAGTCGTCTGTGTGATCGTCGTAGTATCGTTCCCGGATTTCGGCACGTTGAACAACATGGCGGACGTCACTGTTGCCTTGTGGAGAGGGGGGGGGGATACGTTTTCCTGTTGTATTTCATCGAGTGCATGGTCTGATAATATCATATTTTTTATTTCTAAGGAGTCGTAATTGAAAGACGACTTCTTGGTTTCAAATTTTTTGCCAAAATATATTTTTTATATCATTTATATTAAAATTTTCTGCTATTTCGAGCGTAACCCATAATTGTATGGAAGGCCTTGTTATTAGTAGATAGTAACTGACTGATCAAAATAGCTTCTCCTCTGAAATTATTAATGGGGTTTAGCATTTAATTGTTTTTGGTCAGGATGACTACACTTGTAACAATACCGTCAATATGCACTAATTTGAGGTCTCAAAAAATCAAAAAAAGTAAAATTAAAAAAAAAGCGCGGGTAACTCAGTACTGGTGATAAAAGTGAAACTACTTTGGCAGTTAAAACCTCGACTCGTGAGTATATCGTAAGGGTAAAAAGGCAAAGAGAGAGAGAGAGAAAGAAAGAATACAGTTGTTTTAATAATAATGATTAATTAACAATAAATATTACTCACTATTGAAATACTCACACCATAAATAATAAAAACAATATTCTAAGCACAGGATTTGTTTAAACTTTTTGTACTAGCATATTCTTAGTTGGACGTACCTTATTTACACGCTCGTGGGTTCATAATTATAATACGGCGTGATTTAGTTAATTAATTTATTGTGTCAAATAATTACCCTGTCAAACTAAAGCGTGAAAAGCATTATACCAGCAAAATATATTTAGTTACTCAGCTAAAATAATACTCATATATAACGCTGTCGAACAATACTGACGCAACCTAATTCTCCGCTCTTTTAACGTCAGAAACGTTTCACAACAATGTTTCACGAAAAACGTTGCATAAAAATTTCGGCCTTAAAATTTGACTTCCATCGCATCCAAAGAAGTTTCACTTCAAAAATGTTAAAACGCTTTGCAATTAAAGATGGTGCACAAAATAAGAATTATAATGTTATGAGGCGGGGTAGTATCAACCTGGCAATAGTGGTCGCCATGTACTGCAAACTAAGCGTGAGACAGACTATAGAGCCAACCACGCCTATCACTCATTGATCAGAGCACACTATCAAAAATGAACATTAGAATTGTAAGAAATGTGTGCGGATGT
The DNA here is from genome assembly GCF_032445375.1 of Bacillus rossius redtenbacheri. Classification (NCBI taxonomy): domain Eukaryota; kingdom Metazoa; phylum Arthropoda; class Insecta; order Phasmatodea; family Bacillidae; genus Bacillus; species Bacillus rossius. The sequence goes on along the minus strand of NW_026962013.1, from coordinate 33,354,115 downwards.
ATGCCTTCTCGCTCACCCTGTCGATACCCGTTCTTGTTTATTCCTTTCGAAAAAAAATAAAAAAATATTTACGATCTTGAACGGTGCGTTACAATCCGGTTTATCCTGCTCCGAGACATTTGGCAAGCTTTCTTTTCAGAGGCCTACGCTATAAATACGAAATTGGCGACCCAAATTCGCAATTTCGCATAAATATAAAACACTTGCCGAGGACTTCTCGTGGTTGGAAAATCGCCACTACACGGCTCAATGACGTGGAAAATAGGAATTATACAGGCTGTTTCCGAATAACACTGACGACTCGAACAGTTTACTCCTTGCAAGAATATCGCCTGATTGTATGTTTGCAACTTTTCCATCAAGAATAGAATACTTATTTAAATTTAATATCGATAGATACGTACCCAAATAATAGTTCGAAAAAAAAAATCTTATAACTGAGAACTTATGCATGTGAAAACCTTTGTGGACAGTATTATTTTCCTTCATTAGCATATGCAATAAGGTGCGTTTTAGCGCAACACAATTACATGCAAAAAAGTTTTGACTATATCACTTTTAGTGTTAACGAGAATTGATATGTTGAGCATGTTTGCACAGTTGTGAGAACTCTGTTAAATAAAAAAAAATAGCCGTCGTTTATTTGCTTAGCTGTAAGTAGCTATCGTTAGTTAATACAAAATAAATATCAGTGTGTGGCCGCTACGCGCGACAATTGAAGCTTCATAGTTCAATCAACCACATACACGATAAAAAAAATCTATTCAATAGTTGACTTCATGATAAAATTAACAATAAAATTAACATTCTAAGTTCACACTGGATTTTACCAACTGAAACAAACATGGTGACGAAATCCTGCAGAAAAATACAGTTCTTTGAATCGCTACTTTATTCGATACACCCCTCCCCCTCACCATCATAGAGAACACCACTCTTGAGCGTTGCAGTTTTCGTTACGCTCTATGAGTCATCGCCTCGACTTACCCTTACGGCATTAAAGAAGTTTCACTTAAAATAACATGTTACGTAAATTAATTTTTGTTAGTGCATATCTCTATTAATAATCACGTGATGAAAGAAAAAAAAAATTTGTTTGAACATGTTAGTCGAGGTGTCAATTTTAAGTCGAGGTTTATTATTACAAGGCGAAAGTTAGAGGTATAGTTCGTACAAAATGACAGCCAAGGTCACCGAAATTCAACTAGTGGCTGGTACCACGGCATATATTTACGGAGCTTGACCTAGAATTATTTTATTTATAATTTTAATGATCAAATAAATGTTATAGAAAATTAATTGAAATGGATATTATCGTATTTAGTAAATCAGGCTAAACAATAAAAATTATTGATAAATATCTAGTATATTTTCATATTTAAACAAAAAAAAATACAAACTTTTTAGTTAAGCTCGTGTTACTATAACATTTTAAAATATTTTAGAGATTGTGAAATTTGGGGATTAATTAAAAGTCTATTGTTAGTTGTTGTTAGTTGACCAACACCAGAGTACCACAATGAACACGAGTGGCTATGAGGAATAATTCAAATATAACATTGTTGTTGTTTTATCGTAAGGAACCTCCTGTCGCGAGTCGTCGCTGCTGTCGGGAAACACCCTGTACGTGTGCTGCGCGTTGTATTCCTTGACCCGGACGGGATTCGGACGTTTCGCGGGTTAGCTTTCGACAGAACTTGAGCGAAACTGTTTAGATGATCGCGCGGGCGGCGCTGCCCGTTATGTGTGTGCGTGTGTGTGTTGTGCTGCATGTCCATATCTTATCCTCCGTGTTTTATTAGAGTTTTTCCCCCTTTCATTCTGACGAAATCGCAGGCATAGTCTACAGACAGGGCCGTCGAGATAGATGTTGGATAAGGGCTGGCGCACATTTGTGTCACAAATCAAGACACATCTCGTGTGATTGTCTCGGGTGGAGGTCGCTTCTCATCTTGCAAACTCGCGAGGAGAGCGCCACATGTAAATTTTGATTAGGGTTTTAGGACGCGTGTTAGTCGCACCATGAGTAGTTGGAAATGGGGGGTTCAAGCACAGGCGCAGGAGCCAGGAGCCCGCCATCTTGGATGACGTCATCGGCGGCCATCTTGGATGACGTCATCATGACCTTTGACCTTGACCTTGTCAATCTATGCTAATCATGACCTTTGACCTTGACCTTGTCAATCTATGCTAATCTATGCTAATCTATGCCAATCTATGCCAATCCGTATGCTAATCTATGCTAATCCATGCCAATCTACGCTAATCTATGCTAATCCATGCTAATCTGTATGCCAATCCATGCTAATCCATCCGCCATTTTATATTTCTAGAAATTTCCACCAACTTCGAATCATGACGTCACCGTTGCACTTTGTGTCACGGGCGCCATCTTGGATTTGAATTTTTTTTTTTTTTCGAACTTTGAAATTCGATGTAAACATCAACCGCCATCTTGTTTTCGTCTGCTGGTGGCCGCCATCTTGTTTTCGTCTGCTGGTGGCCGCCATCTTGTTTCGTCTGCTGCAGGCCGCCATCTTGTTTCCGTCTGCTGGAGGCAGCCATCTTGCGACGTCATATAGTTCTGTTGGTCGCCACCAGATAGCAGCAGGGATTATTTTATTTTTTTTCTTTAACTAAAATAATTTCAGTGCCGAGGCTGGGATTTGATCCATGGGACGTGAAAACGTCCGGGATGTCGTGGTTACGAGGCGGACACCTTGACCACTAGACCACGAGACCAATTGGGATATGGTGGAATAAATAATCTATATATGCCACGTACTGACGTCAAGTTTTATGATAAAAGGGGGGAGGGTGTCTTTGCCTTCCCAAATGCATGAAATTCAAATTAAAACGTCCAGGATGTCGTGGTTACGAGGCGGACACCTTGACCACTAGACCACGAGACCAATTGGGATATGGTGGAATAAATAATCTATATATGCCACGTACTGACGTCAAGTTTTATGATAAAAGGGGGGAGGGTGTCTTTGCCTTCCCAAATGCATGAAATTCAAATTATTATTATACCATCGCCATCTTTAATTCCAGCACAGACTACCAGATGGCGCCAAATTCAAATATTAGTTAGGGAGTCGGCAGGCAGGTGTCGCATGCCGCCATCTTGGTTCTCAAGTTGGCTGGTAGATGTCGCTAGTATCGCGCGCCAAATTCAAAAATTAGTTACCAGAGGCGCCGCCATCTTGGTTCTCAAGTTGGCTGGTAGATGTCGCTAGTATCGCGCGCCAAATTCAAAAATTAGTTGCCAGAGGCGTCGCCATCTTGGTTCTCAAGTTGGCTGGTAGATGGCGCCACCGTCGCCATATTTTAGTTCATACAATCGATACCAGATGACGCCACCATCGCCATCTTTAGTTCCTAGTGTTGCTACCAGAGTGTGCCACCGTCGCCATCTTTAATTCCTAAAGTTACCGCCGGAGCGCGCCACCATCGCCATCTTTAATTCATAAAGTCGCTACCGGATGGCACCACTGTCGGCCATCTTTAATTCAAGGTATTGTCGCCGGATGGTGCCAAGTTTGAATTTAAAAACCTACAAGTGTTATGCAATGTGTAACCAGTCGAGATAAGTTTGGAACCTGTAGCCATATTATTATTATTATTTATTAATGTATGTTTATTAAATATGATAGAGTATTTATAAAATATTGGTGTTGTGTAGAGTCTCTCTCTCTTCTCGTAGTGGCGGAAGACATCTCGAAGGTAGTGTTAGAATTTATGTATTAAAGCAATCACTCTAGCTGAGGAGACTAATAACTTATAGTTACAATTCAATAATAGCGGCAATTAAATGTTTTGAAATTAAAGCAAACAACGTAAATGTTAAACACATATTTATTTAAATCTTATTACAAACAGCAAGGGGTAAGAACAATCGATGATTTAAAAGAAGTAAATAACGAGTAATAAAACCACATAATATTCACACACTACACATCATAGTGACAAAGGCAACATTAACTCGAGACCCAATTATACATAGTAGTATGGGTGGTCGAATAGCCAGAATTTAAGTAGCTGAACATTACAATGGGCGCAATGGAATTTGCCATACAGTTTTATACATTTATCCAGGCGGTTTCCATAAGTCTTTAAAAGTTTGGACTACCACTTTAGTGGAGCGATGCTGTGAGACCCCAGAACTCGCTCGAAATATCCTGCACAACACATTCCAAAAACATGACGTAGCCTATGGTTGACGGCACAAACACCCTGAGTGGCTCTGCGTGTTTCCTCCTGCCCGAACACACGCTGCTATGAAAGCCTCTTCCCGAGCACAGACGTCACTCCCGCAGCAGACAAAACAGGCGTATGCTACAGGAGCTAGAACAATTGAATAGCCAAATATATATTTAGACTACCCAACTTCATAAATGACATGAGATAATTCCTGTGCGATAATCATACTTTAAATGTTGTAATGTATGTATAAACAATAATCATGACTAGTACTTGAAAAAAAAAAAATGTAAGTGAGGTGTTATTCACCTTTAGCGCTTCTCGATTTCTGTATCTGCTACCCACGAATTAAACTGAGACGGGAAACCCCACCATTTCACAAAAGACCGGCCATTTCTTCGTTTGAGAACTTTTTCCACCAAATATGTGTCCGGATACATCGTAGGCTGGATCTCTTCAGCATAGAAGCCACCACGAATAGGCTTGTGGTCCAAGTCTTCGAGGTAGTAGGTCCTGGGTTCCGATTCACGAACATGTGTCACACGGAAAAGTTCAGAACTCCAATTCGCTGTGAAACCTTTCTCAAAGACACCTTTCTGCTTGGAGATTCTCACAATGTCACCAACATTAGCTTTATGCTTGCGTGTATCTTTCTTCTTCGTGTTGGTGAATACAGTCCCAAGCAGACGATCATCCTTTACATCTTTAGGCTTCATTTTCGTGGTAGAATGCACTGTGGAATTATATTCACTTATAAGTTTCGACAAAAGATCCAACCATTTGTAATTACCATTAACTGTGAACTGACGCCACATCTTGGTGCGCAATGTTCTGTTAAACCTTTCTACTACAGAAGCTTTAACATTACTAAATGTGGAGTAGTGATTGATACCATGCTTTTTCATCAAAGCCTTGAAGGCTGCATTGTAAAATTCCTTGCCAAGATCTGTCTGTAGGTGTGACGGTATGCGCCCATCACGCAGAATGTCTGCCATAGCCTTGGTTACATCGGCTGCATTCTTCGATTGTACAGGTCTGGCCCAGGCAAACTTGCTATACACATCGATGACTGTTAGCATGTACTTGAAGCCCTTGTTTATTCGTGAATATGGAATCATCTCAACAAGGTCTGCCTGAAATAAATCATTAAGACCATACACTATAACCTTACGACGTTTGTAGTTCCGTCTTGCAGGAGCATGAAGCTCTCGGGCAATCCCAGCTTTACTCATGATATGTAACCTGCTTCACGCAGTTCTTCCAGAATAGAGAGTATTTCGTTATCGTGACCACTATGTCCGGCTGATTGTGAAGCCAGTAACAAGCGAAGTCGAGAAACTAACTCGTTTGGATCATCCCAGTAAATATAGTCTCTTTTGCGCTTCAAATCAAATGTTTTTTGCACTAGTCCACTACCTTTCCACTGCGACCCGATACCTCCAAACATGTGGTATATAATGCCGAATTTTGGATGTTCCAATGTCTTATACTGTCCAGTCAAAGCATTATTATTTTTAAAATATCCATTCGTGATTTCAAGTAAATGTCTATACTGTTTTAAGGCCATGTCGGAGTATACAGATGGATCTCGTGTGAATAGTAGTTCGTATAAGCCAGGTGCAGCCCGAAAAACTTCATCATTCACACGTACCTCACTTTTGGGGAGAAAGAATATTTCTGAATTTCCTATAAACCATCTGTTTTTGCGACGATATACTCCATATATGACATCATTTACTCTAGGGTTAAAATTACTTAGATATGTTTGTGCTTCATCGGTATTGGATTCATCTGATGTAGTAGGTTCAGAATTCTGATGTTTCCTATACCATAGATTCAGTGGTAAATCATCATCGCTGCTACTAGATGTAGCCTTAGGTTGAGGGTTTTTAAAAGTAGATTGTAAGGGTTCTTGTTTCACAATGGGCACAGGTGCTACCTTTTCAAGTCGGGAAGTAATTGGTTGAAAAATAGCTTCATTGATTTCATTACGCTCTAGGCGAGCTCGTTTTGCTAATAAATATTTAGCACGTACATTCTTAATGACGTGGTCTAGCTTATCTGCCTCGAGCGACATAACTGAAGACAAACGAGATAACTGAAGTCTTATATAGCTCTAAACCCGAACCGATAAAAGTGAGGGCAATCGCACTTGTGTACCCAGCTTTACATCCTACGATGTCTTAGGCTTAGTACGGGGAGCTATTGGTTTAGGAGTCGCAGGCTTCGGTAGAGCTATTGGTTTAGGAGCAGCAGGCTTCGAACCTGTATTGATGAGAGAAAGTAATTTATGTATATCATTCTTCATGCTATCGACAGTGCGAGCCATTTGTGTAAACCGCTGAGTGTTATCTATGCTACTTACACTTATTGTCTGGAAAGCATCTGTTAAGTTTGATGTTAGCACATCTTTAACACTAGTCAAAATCGATTCACGCAACTTTCCTTCAAATGAAAAGGGCTTATTTTCCAACACCGAAGTAAACATGTCACTTAATTTTATTAGCATTTCAGAAAGATTTTTATTCAGTTGATCCACAGAGTGCTGCTTATTCGTTTCCATAGTATGCAAGTAGTTGGTAAGCTCTAATTGTACACTTCTCATGTTAGTGAGTGAGCTATTGAGTCCAGTAAACCATTGCTTCAACTCATCCGAAATGGTTCTTAAGGCATGAGTAATCAATCCGGAAATACCGTCAACATAGTTTTTATTAACAGCATCATCAGGATCTTTAGGTGTAGCCACGCGTTTCAAACGTTTACCATCCGCACTGCATTGTCCATCATATGTAGGAATCAAACACGACTCATACTGACGTTTAAGACTCCCACCACCAAACTTGGAGACGCTATTGTTCATTCTTCAATGATGCACAACTATGAAGTGGTCGAAACCGCAACGATATCGTCCTTTAAGTAGGGGACTGTCCTTTACAATCACCAGAAACCCATGCTCATGTTTCCAGCATAATGAGCACATATCTTTAAAAATATTAAATGCCATGTCTGTGTTTACATGATCATCATAAGCGTGACGTAAATTAAGTTCGTCCATGCGGAAAAGTACTATAAAATTCGCGTTATCGCGGAGCAAATGTTTGGGTATACAGCTATATGTCTGACACAGGTATATGCAGTCTACCTTGGCATGTCTGCCCATGGAAAAGTACTCTTTAATTATGCCTTGCTTCTCGCACGCAACATCGTCGAAAATAATCACCGAATTAGGCTTCGCTTCGTCAGGGGGCACCACATTGGTATTATCGTTAAATGGAAAATACTCCACTCCTTCCACCGAGCGTAGAACATTGGCTAAGCGCAAGTACTTTGGCTGTTGTAGTGATTTCGAGTATAGGTACACGTTTTCGAACCGAAGACCGTTTGGTTCCTCTAGTAAACTCAGTAGTACACACGTTTTTCCGCAGTTGGATGGGCCTGCGATTATGCATCGAACAGTTGAGGGTAATAAAGACCCATGTCGCGAATCACAAGCATCTACTTCATCATCATTAGTGATGCATACTGGTAACGACTCGCTCTGTGCTACGAGCTCCATGACACTGAGTGTAAACCTATAAAACAGGCATACTTATAAAGAATACTATCAGTTCGTTGTTATGACTCGAGCAAGAAGGAAGGTACAGAAAGGTGGAGGGTTAATAAATTCTGTTATTAACAAGCTACCAATTGAACTACACCTGCCAGGATATCAATACTGTGGTCCAGGGACGAAATTATCGAAACGACTAGCACGTGGTGACTCAGGCATAAATTCTCTAGACAAAGCATGCAAGCAGCATGATATTAGCTATTCGCAAAGCAATAATCTAAGTGACAGACACATAGCAGATGGTATATTAGCAGACACAGCTGCGCAAATTGCAAAGAATTCAGGGACGAAATTCGGGGAGAAAGTTGCGGCTTGGGGTGTAAATAAAATCATGCGTGTTAAACGTAAACTTGGATCGGGCATAAGACACAAACCTATGAAGAAAAAACAGAATAGGAAAGCACCCATAAAGAAGGGTGGACTGTTGCCCTTTATTTTCCCAGCATTGGCTGCGCTAGGTAGTTTGATTGGTGGAGCTGCAGGCATAGCCAAATCTGTTAACACTGCTAAGAACCAGGTGAAATTGCTAAGTCAAAATGCTCAGCATAATGCTAAAATGCAGGCACTAGCACACATTTCAAAAAACGGGTCCGGCCTCTTCTTGCAACCTTACCCAGTGATGGGAGGAGGAGGAAGGCAGAAACCAAGAAGCAAGAAGAAGGGAAACAAGAAACAATAATAAATAACTTACCGAAACGACCTCTTACCAATGTAGACTTAAAGATAGCAATAAAAAAATTAAAAATTCCCTACTTTAGAGATGTGTTTATGAGGAACAACCTACCAAGAAAACCATGGCATAACGAATGTGCTATTATTAATTTAGATTCCTCTGAAGGCCCTGGAAGTCATTGGGTTTCCTTTAGCAAGAAGGGTCTGAATGTTACATATTACGATAGTTTTGGAGATTTACCTCCACCCCTGGAACTAAGACAATATTTGAATCCATCAAATATAACCTACAACTATACTAGGCAGCAGAGAATGAACTCATGGAACTGTGGTCATTTATGCATACAGTTTCTGCTCTCTGTATATAAGAAACACAAGTGAGAGTTTAGGCTCACAGTTCAAAAACGAGGGAAAGTGGCACCACATAGAGAGACGTAATCGTATAACCTGAAATGTCGATTACGTTAATACTAACGGGAAACAGTTCGGAACTATGTTCCACACACTTTCCTCCATTGGAACTTAGTGGTGGAGAGTGGGAAATGGCTCTTGTCGACTTTCACAGCTATAATAGCATTCCTAATGTACATGAAACAAACCATTATTTTCGTTATATCTTAAAGGGTGAAGAGCAGTCCCACGAGCTGATTCTACCAACAGGCAGTTATGAAATTGCGGACATTGAGATGTATGTGAAACAAAAGCTACCAGCTAACATCATCTTCACACTAAGAGGCAACCCCAACACACTACAGTGTGCAATGTATAGTGATGCAGCAATAGATTTTCGTGCAAATGATACTCTACGAAGCATGCTTGGCTTTGAAGCTGGAATCTACAAGGAAGGAATAGTACATGAATCAACACTGGCTGTGAATATCCTTCCAGTGAACGTCATACGTATTACAACCAATATCGTCGGCAACAGTTTTCTCAACGGAAAGGTAAACAGCACGCTACATGAGTTTGCTCCACTTGTACCACCCGGATATAAAATAACGGAACTACCAAAAAGTCTCATTTATACTCCAGTCACCGTCAAGAGAATACAGGAACTGATTGTGCGGGTTGTTGACCAGGACGGTTACCTAATTAACTTTCGAAACGAACAAATCACTTTACGTCTACATCTGAGGAAATATGGGCGTGAAATACTTTAATCTGTATAAAGGTAGGGGAGTGACGAAACCTAGAGTCAGTGGATCACGAGACCTCAAGCGACTAACACGTGTAAACGTACGCTTACTTAAGAATTTGGGGTATAAAGTTAATCAAAATGGCCGATAGTATTTTAGAAATTGAACAGCTGATACAATACGATGATGACATTACCAAAAGTGAATACCATTCTTATAGGCCATTCCTACATGGTCCCTATGAAGCAAGCTCTGAGGTAAGAATTTCAATACAAAATGCTGATATCTACACTCTAATCTCCAAGAGCATTCTACGCATACGTGGCACTTTCACCAAGGCAGATGGTACAGCACCGGATAATGCAAAAATTATAAACAATGGAATAATGCATATGATGAGTCGGATAGCATATGAGCTGAATGGTGTTCAGATTGATGAGTGTCGAGATGTGGGGACTGTATCTACCGTGAAAAACTACTTGTCACGCACAAGTGATGAAAATGGACTTAGTGAAATGTCAGGGTGGAGTCTCGAAGAGAACTACAGCCTTCCTGTTACTGCAGCTGGACAGTTTGAGATTTGTGTGCCACTAAACCATCTGCTCGGATTCGCAGAAGACTATAAGCATATTATCATAAATGCAAAGCAAGAGCTAGTGATAGTATTGGCAAATACATTTACTAATGCCATTGTAGATGTAAGTGTCCAACCACAACAAGTGTCATTAACTCTAAATAGCTTCGAATGGCTTGTTCCACAGATCACTGTTTCACCATCCCAAAGAACACGGCTTCTTCGACTGGTGGAGAAGGGAAAAAATATCGACCTAGCTTTTAGATCGTGGAGCATAGAATCATATCCTAGTTTACCACATGCTCAAACAATTTCTTGGAATGTGAAATCGAGTTTTTCCACAGAGAAGCCACGGTATATAATCGTAGCATTTCAAACTGCTAGACATAACACCATTAATGCTGATAAATCGAGATTTGATCACTGCGACGTAAAGAATATCAAAGTATACCTCAACTCAGAAAGCTACCCCTACATTGATTTAGAAAACAATTTCACTAATGGATATTACTTACTTGCATATAACATGTATGCAAACTTCCAGTCGAGTTTCTATGGACGGCAATGTGCACCGCTTTTGACTCCTCAAAGTTTCAAAGACAGAGCAACTCTGTTTATGTTTGATGTATCTCGCCAGGATGAAAGGATTGCTTCAAATGTAATAGATTGCAAAATTGAAGTTACAACTTCAAGGAACATCCCTGCTTTAACTCAAGCCTTTGCGATTATACTACATGATAGACTTGTATCGTATAACCCAAGAGACAAAACTGTTAAAATACTGACCTAGAAAGGATATTGGCTTAGTCTCGTCTCGACTGTCATGACGAAATGTGTAAACCTCCAAGGCTTCTCAAGTCAGTATGGGTTTATTATCAAGGAACTTAGCATTGCAGATGAAGAAGGAAATGTAATAACACGTAACTTTCAACCTCCATTTGAATGGCGATATCTCACCAGGAAGCATCAAAAAACAAATGCTTGGCTCACTAGAAATTTTCATGGTTTACATTGGGAACACGGACTCTTTCCTTATGCTTCAATACCCAACATATTGACAAGTCATCTGACCGGACCTGTATTGGTTGTAGGAATAGAGCAGAAACGGTGGCTGGCTAGCTTTTGTAAGCATCATGTGCTAATATTAGATGTACAAGCAGAATATGACTGTCCATCATTGAAAGAATTAAATAAATTGTACACGTGCAATAATACATGTCCAGGTCCGATCTCAAGACACAATGCAAACATGCTTAGGGCTTGGATGGTTGATCACCGCGTTGGAATGTTGGAGGGCGTCAGCAAGGCGGTGGGGACAACAACGGAAGCAACGGTACATGTGACTGGACTGGAGGGGGGTCCTAACGGTATAAATTGACATCAACACCCTAGACACAGCAGTCAACTCATAGTCGAGTGGGTATAGTGCTGCTGCTACAAATTCAAGCAAATGCCGTTCGATCCGTCTGCAAAGTATGCGGAAGTAACGCCGGGATTTCGCCGTGTGAACTACATCACCGAGGATGGATACTTTCAACTAGAGGTCTGCAACTTCGGTCATCACTGGACCAGTGATTGTGACGAGGAGGCTCCGGACATCATCGAGACATCCTGCAACAAGGTAGATTGTGTCGTCCATTATCTAAGACCTGACAGTACATTCCCTACAACATTAGAAGCGCTTAAGGCTGCATCAGCGACTGAAACTATAAGCTCGGAACCAGACTATTCCTCAGTAAGGTGCGAGTTGCGGCGCAACACCGATCCGGAGGCAGTTATTAGTTGGAAGGAACAGTGTGACGGGTTTATTCACAACACCACCTACGTTAACCATCATTGGTACACATCCTGCAGCTTTCTACTGTGTAGACTCTACCGCTTCACACCCTTCAGTTAAATTTGTAAGCTAAGAAGCAATTTGAAGGTTCGTGCGGTTGTTATTATGTCTTCACGCTATGACAATGATTTCAACAGCTTGTGGCGGAATACGTGTGAATGTATTAGGACCATACCCTTAGAGGACATACCAAGTGAAGCAGAGGATGAGGAAACATTTCTACACAATTGGTTTGAAATCGAGTACTGCAGACAACATGGGCGACGCTGGTCACGTGAAGAGCCGTGGGGACGATCCCCTGAGCGTGATCGTTCGCCAATAGAGTCCGCACATCAAGTTTTTAGAGATGTACCTACAATTCAACCTGCTCGTGAACCAATGTTACCACCAATCATCGCTGTCGAACCACTGCCAATTGCATCTCGTCAATCACCTCCTACATCAATCAAAGAGAGACCGTCACCTCCATCAATTGTGGGGAGACCAGCACGGACATCGCATCTCATGCTAGGAGCAAATCTAACGTCTAACTTTATAAACGTAAGTGAATCAGCAATTAACATCTCATAGAGTATAGTATACAACTGAAAACAATTTTAACAATGGACTGTTCTAATAAATGCTCTACTCTATGGAATTGCATAACAGACATATTTATCCAAGTGATACATATATTTTTAAATACGACCCTCGCCTCGTGCGATGGCAGTCGAGCTGAAACTGTGGTGGTGTAAGGACCTACAGCAGAAGTAGTTAACCAAGATGTCTAACTTTCAACCGAACATGATATACTCCAGTGTAACGCCCGGTCTAGGTACTGTTGATTACAGTGAGTCTATCGACGGGGTTTTAAAACATTTTTCGGAGAGATGTGACGCTGTGTTTCACGTGAAACACGTTTTAAACCCAGGACCTCAAGATACACCTCTAGAAGTTATCAACTGTCTGGGCTATGGACATTGTAGTGTGAATATGATGAGAGATGATACAGTTCTCCCTGCAACACCTGAAGAGGTTTTCGCACATGCATTCAACCTACCAGCTATTCGGTCACCACCAGCATCTGCATGTGGCCAGACTTCGCCAGTACAGACATCAACTGCCTGTACCCAGATGGGTGCTACATCGCCAGCACCTACTACATCAGTAGCAGTCCAGCCTAAATGCCGGCGTCAGCTTCGCCTTCCTACATCTCGCAAGAGTCGAACCCGAGATCTCAGTCATCTAGGTCCGATCAGTGAAGACACCACTCAAGTATGTTCCACAGAAAACACTAGTGATGAAAGAACTGTTGAGATTGCCCGTGTAGCTGTACGTTCATTACTTCTGGAACTATTGAGCAAAGTATAATGTTATTTATATCAATTTTCTCTTTAATATGTATTTCAGAGTTTATTATACTCTATGTAACTTGTAGTTATGCTTAATATTTAGGTATTGGGTCTCGAGTTAATGTTGCCTTAGTCACTATGATGTGTAGTGTGTGAATATTATGTGATTTTATTACTCGTTATTTACTTCTTTTAAATCATCGATTGTTCTTACCCCTTGCTGTTTGTAATAAGATTTAAATAAATATGTGTTTAACATTTACGTTGTTTGCTTTACTTTCAAAACATTTAATTGCCGCTATTATTGAATTGTAACTGTAAGTTATTAGTCTCCTCAGCTAGAGTGATTGCTTTAATACATAAATTCTAACACTACCTTCGAGATGTCTTCCGCCACTACGAGAAGAGAGAGAGACTCTACACAACACCAATATTTTATAAATACTCTATCATATTTAATAAACATACATTAATAAATAATAATAATAATATGGCTACAGGTTCCAAACTTATCTCGACTGGTTACACATTGCATAACACTTGTAGGTTTTTAAATTCAAACTTGGCACCATCCGGCGACAATACCTTGAATTAAAGATGGCCGACAGTGGTGCCATCCGGTAGCGACTTTATGAATTAAAGATGGCGATGGTGGCGCGCTCCGGCGGTAACTTTAGGAATTAAAGATGGCGACGGTGGCACACTCTGGTAGCAACACTAGGAACTAAAGATGGCGATGGTGGCGTCATCTGGTATCGATTGTATGAACTAAAATATGGCGACGGTGGCGCCATCTACCAGCCAACTTGAGAACCAAGATGGCGACGCCTCTGGCAACTAATTTTTGAATTTGGCGCGCGATACTAGCGACATCTACCAGCCAACTTGAGAACCAAGATGGCGGCGCCTCTGGTAACTAATTTTTGAATTTGGCGCGCGATACTAGCGACATCTACCAGCCAACTTGAGAACCAAGATGGCGGCATGCGACACCTGCCTGCCGACTCCCTAACTAATATTTGAATTTGGCGCCATCTGGTAGTCTGTGCTGGAATTAAAGATGGCGATGGTATAATAATAATTTGAATTTCATGCATTTGGGAAGGCAAAGACACCCTCCCCCCTTTTATCATAAAACTTGACGTCAGTACGTGGCATATATAGATTATTTATTCCACCATATCCCAATTGGTCTCGTGGTCTAGTGGTCAAGGTGTCCGCCTCGTAACCACGACATCCTGGACGTTTTCACGTCCCATGGATCGAATCCTAGCCTCGTCACTGAAATTATTTTAGTTAAAGAAAAAAAATAAAATAATCCCTGCTGCTATCTGGTGGCGACCAACAGAACTATATGACGTCGCAAGATGGCTGCCTCCAGCAGACGGAAACAAGATGGCGGCCTGCAGCAGACGAAACAAGATGGCGGCCACCAGCAGACGAAAACAAGATGGCGGCCACCAGCAGACGAAAACAAGATGGCGGTTGATGTTTACATCGAATTTCAAAGTTCGAAAAAAAAAATTCAAATCCAAGATGGCGCCCATGACACAAAGTGCAACGGTGACGTCATGATTCGAAGTTGGTGGAAATTTCTAGAAATACAAAATGGCGGATGGATTAGCATGGATTGGCATATAGATTAGCATGGATTAGCATAGATTAGCGTAGATTGGCATGGATTAGCATAGATTAGCATACGGATTGGCATAGATTGGCATAGATTAGCATAGATTAGCATAGATTAGCGTAGATTGGCATGGATTAGCATAGATTAGCATAGATTAGCATAGATTAGCATAGATTGACAAGGTCAAGGTCAAAGGTCATGATGACGTCATCCAAGATGGCCGCCGATGACGTTATCCAAGATGGCCGCCGATGACGTCATCCAAGATGGCGGGCTCCTGGCTCCTGCGCCTGTGCTTGAACCCCCCATTTCCAACTACTACCATGGTAATAAATGTGGTCTGTGAGACCTTCCCCCATCCCGCACACATTAAAACGGATAAAATATTTGAGAATATTTGAGAATGAAATACGACATGTTTCCCGCTTGAGGCAGGGTCTACATACATGGATGTGATGGGGTTGACCCCCACAGGAGCCGGCTGCCCTACCCGAAGGACAAACCTATCGTTCCGGTCATCCTGAAGAACACGTGAGATGAGGAGAGATGAGGTCACGGCGACGTCCGCCAACGTTTCCCACTTGCGAAATATCCGGGTTCGACTCCGCCGAGAATCGAACCCCTCTGGTCGCTTTGGTGGGATGCGAGTGTTCTGACCACTCAAATCATAGCCCATTGTATATCTTAAGCTCCGTTCCTTCCACCTCTCTCTCTCTCTCTCTCTCTCTCCCAATCCCTCCCCCTGGATCGCGAACCGGCGACGGTGACACTAGGCTTGCTTCGACCGCATGTGTATTCACCGCGTCGCAGCCGACGAGCGCCGCGGGACAGCAGCGCTCCAAGCGGCACGCACGACGCACGGCTGTGAAATACGGAATGGCCCCCGCACGCACTTTTGATCGGCATTCGCCGCGCGCGCGGGGCTCGGAGCCGGACGAAGCCTTGCACTCTCCCTTCGACGGCGAGGCCTTGGGTCGGCCGGCGATGGCGCGGCTCCGACTGCTGTCGGACACCGTGCCGAGACTCCGTCCGACACAGTGCACTCGTCACACTGATCAATCTATCTTCACGGACGTTTCAATGAAGAATCTACCTCGAATAAACGGAGAGTTCTCTGCCAAATTGAGATATCTGGGTTTTCGTAGAATCTACTCCGTATTTCGACTTTCGAATTCTGTTCTGAAGGCAAACGCACGCGTATAAGTGTGCACGCGTGTGTGTATGTATGCATGTGTGTGTGTATGTATATATATATATATATATATATATATATATATGAGCGGTTCCGTCAGTACTCTTACACAACCTACCAGTGCACACACAGGCCCGTGTGCCAAACATATCCCACAAGACACGCACCCCCGCCGTCATTTCAAATGATTCTTCACCAGTGTGGGGTGCACCTGAATTACTATGCACTAAGCGAGTTATAGAAACTTCGGTTTCTGCTGGCCTCGCCCACGCTTACTGCCCCGGATGACAATATGATGGATCGGCGGCGTCAATACTCGCCAGAGATGTGATAAACACCTGACCTCGGGTAACGAGCAAATTCGCGTGCTCTCGTGTTGCAGACACACACACACACACACACACACACACACACACACAATGCGAAACTCGGACTCGAAATTTGACGTTTGAATTCTTTGAAATAGTGCCTATCGCGATAAAAAGGCTACAATATTTTCCCACGGATTTTACTTTGTCGGCTTTACACGTGCTTGTGTTTCGCGTGATTATAGAGGCTTGTTCGCCCATACGCTGCTGTGATGCTGAGAATCGTTACACCGCCAGTTAACCAACCGTCAATTAGAAGAAAAAAATATTATTACCATGTAGAATTATTAGTTCTTCACTGAATCTTAAAATACAGCGTTTATGAGTCTTTACTAGCTGGGTTGCTGTGTAATTTGTGAGAGTATTTACGCAACGCAGACTACTTTACCAGTTTTCAAGTTTTCCTATAATAAACACGTTCCCACTTGGAGAAAAAAAAAAGAGCGCTATTATTTCGAAAGACGTTCTCATCAGTTCTTGTTTTCCTTTTTTCGGGAAACCAAACGGTGATTGGAAACAGCAATTACAGCGATTACAATTATTTTATGGCTATTTACGTAATTATAGGTTGCGGAATCCCCAAGTATAAACAGAGAAAAGGTAAAAAAGTAATACAGATATACAAATATAAACTACACAGACAAAAAAAATACGAATATACACATATAAATGTAAAACAGAGATAAAGCAACTATAGAGTTTGTACCAGATATATTCTAATTACTTAATAGTGCAATCATTAAAATAGTATATTTCCAATGTAATTCACGTTTTTTAATGTTAAATTGTTAGTTTGCCCCTTCATAAATTCGAATTAGTTGAAACCGTTCCATTTGAATGAATGGATTCCTACATTTAGTTTCTGTAACTGAATGTTACTGTTTCACCGGCGTATTTCACAATTTTCCAGCGACTCCTACTCTAACCCCAATTTCGCAATGCAGCTCACTGATGTACCAGCCAGTAATCACTGATTCAGTTTTAAAGTGTGGTGTGGCGCGAATTTTATGGAAGGCTGTTTTTGCTTTCTTTAATTTTCGTCTTGTGATTTATACAGTTTACAACAGGCCACCGCCTACACTTCAGCTTCTGTGTATTATGTTACGGTTTATCGATCTGAATGGCTGGTTGGGGATCTTCAATCGTCGCTAATGGCGCACTACTTAAGGCGATTACGCGCAGGCTTGCCTTTACCTTCCACAGAACTGACGCCAAAGATAACCCAACGCTGAGATCCAAGCCCAGGATGAGAATTTCCCAGAAGCGGTATGTATCCGACTAGGCTGGGAATCGGACGAACGTCCTTTGATCAAGCAGTCAGGTTCACTGGTATGTTTCTCTACTATACTTATGGGTAGAAATGGCTTGATCATAAGCTTCAGAAGAATTGTCACTAATGCCAGCAAATACAGTAAAGTGTATAAATTTCAAACGTTACCTTAAATGGTTCTTCTATATCACAAAAGTTCGGTCTTTAAAAGAAAGAATGCCTCCTGTAGTACAGTTGGTACTGAAACTATAAATCTGTTAACTATGGCGACGCTATCCTTCTTACACGAAGTTAGAAAAACCAAAAAAAAATGTTAATGCAATAAAAATTTTAACTTTAAATAACTTATGCCCAAATATATTTCGGTTTAAAACATGGGCCACTCGCCACCATTGTATTAGAAATACCGCATAGGACCGCCACAGATTCTTAAGTGCGCACATAAGTGATCCACAGATTGTTAAAAATTTCCCCCTCCAATTTACGTCGAAGTACGCTGGTTTAAAATTATCCAGGGATCTTTGTTGATTTACAGATATCTTCGTTAATACACAAATACTAAGTTCAATTACTTTGAAAATGAACACAATTCACTTTGAAGAGTTAGCATATTTTTCAACACAGGCTGAATCAATAGCAAACCTCTCATATTTCTTCGACGTACATGTTCATTATACGTATGTACAGCGGAACACATAACTCGGAGGTCGGAATACGGATTGGTTAATAAGAAGATTCACTTATGTGTGAAATAGGAAGAGCTCTTCGTTTATTTGAGGGGCATCCTTCGTTGTAAAGTCGTTAAATTCACTGTAACAGTTCAGATGAGAATGAATATTGTGGCCATTAAAGACAGTGAAATGTGACGACAATTAATGGAGCATTGACGGAGAGAATGGGCGGAGGAAGAAAACAACTAAAGGAAGAAGCGAGAAATTTATCTAGTGCTGGTTTTATAGCTTTCACCGTGATCTCGGCTTGCACCATTGTCTTCACGGACGAAACGACGACTATTTCGGGTCGACGGGGAGTTTGGAAAGTTAGGAAAGCCTGTCTTCGTCAGCCACCGCAACTGCCGCAGCTGGATGCTGTTTCTGGGGCCGAGGCCACAGACACCGTCCGTCGGTGGCCGGTCTGCGGTAACAGCTATCTCTCTCTCTCTCTCTCTCTCCATTCCTCTCTTTCTCTCCCTCGGACTTCAGTTACCACTTATCACTCGTGCTTTTAAGACAATCGACTAATAATTGATGTCTAGGTAGGGCGGTTACAAAAATTTTAATGGGGTGGGGACATGAAAACAATAAATTAGAAAATTTTCGAAATCTGTTCTCGTGTATTGAAAAAAAAAAAAAAACATCTAATGTTACTATTGCCGCATGCGAAGTCACTTCTAACACGGTTGTGATTGCAGGTGTTGTACCTAAACGTTCTTTTTTCGTCAGCCAAAATAACATACTGCATTCACAGATATTTCGTAAAAGTTTCCCAATTTCGGGAAATTCTTGACTTATTGGCTTACGGTCTGTCAATAAAACTGTCGGAATCAGCCAATGCAAACAATGCCTTTGTTAATCCACATGTTACTCCAACAGGCACACTCTTCTG
This sequence comes from Bacillus rossius redtenbacheri, assembly GCF_032445375.1. Taxonomy (NCBI): domain Eukaryota; kingdom Metazoa; phylum Arthropoda; class Insecta; order Phasmatodea; family Bacillidae; genus Bacillus; species Bacillus rossius. The sequence continues at coordinate 33,334,687 of NW_026962013.1, read as the reverse complement.
ATGGAGATATTAAATGACAACCACACGAGTTGTAATTTGACTCGATAGACGTGTTTGGCTAGGGAAGCCTAAGATGTACATCAAGCTCTGTCCCTGCCCGAACACGCCCGAATATTCACCTTCGGCCAACCTCGGGTTTATTTATATATATTTATATTTCTCTGTTTATTTTAATGTAGCTATACTAACCATAGTGTTTTAAAGTGTTTTAATGTAGCTAACCTAACCGACCACTTTTAATATTTGAATTAATTTTTCCTGCGCAAAAATGAAACAAATCCCGAGGTTGGCCGAAGGTGAATATTCGGGCGTGTTCGGGCAGGGACAGAACTTGATGTACATCTTAGGCTTCTCGTTTGGCTAACCTTGGTCATGGATAAACAATCAAACACTCACTGCGTTGAAACTGAGTCTTGCAGGATGAAACAGGCTGTGTGCCGGCGACGTCCGCCATGGCTCACGATTGCGACAGCAGCCATGTCGGCTCATGTCGGCCCATGTCGGAGCAGCCATGTCGGCCCGTGTCGGAGCAGCATTATCACACTGCGCAGTTCACACACGTCATCGTATTCTTTTGGTTAGTATGTAAAGAGGCGGCGGTCGTTGGGCAGTCCCTTTCGCCCGCGGTATAGGTAAGTGTACTGCGTCGCGCCTAGCCAGGGGTGTATCTTGTGGTTGTGAGGCGAGATGATAAGCACAACGCTCGCTGGTGCTTCTAGCGCGGTATCCCTGAACTGGTACTCAAACTTCTGTTCTTGCCTAGGGAAGCTTAGGATTTCAGCGGTAATCATAACATATCGTCCCCCATATGCCAGAACCACGAATGTGCATTTTACAAGTTTTGAGATATTTAGATCTGAAACTTTAAACCCACTTTAAAATTAGGAAATATTAATCTGATGTAATGTGTTTATTCACGTGATACAGTGACAAACTAAACAAATAAAATAAGTATTTTGTTGAATGTTAATAATGTCCTCTACCCTGACATTTAAAATTTTTAAAAATTAAGTATGATACATTCGTGCTTTTGGCACATAAAATCCAATTAAAAGACACAATTTTAATTTTAAATGTAAATATATTCATCAACTTTATTGGTTGGTTATCATTATCAGCTCTTTAAAAGTGTTTATTCAGCACACAGTATGAAAACATTTGGAATAAAATAAATTTACAATGGAAAACAATGGGTTCAGGTATAAATTCTGTCGATATTCTTCAAAGCACTCTAAAAAAAATCGTTTCAGTACAACTTAACAATTCAATCTGAAAACAAAAAACCATAGAGTTCTGGAATATTATGAAATATAAATTTCAATACTACTTAACAATACAAACTGAAAATGAAAAAAAAAACATAACATTTAGTGCCGTAGTAAATCACACCAACTCTTCATCTGGCTCATCAATGTCTGGTTCTGGAAGTGCATCACGTACACCTTCACTAGTTTTCAATGCTCGGTAATATGCATGATGTTCTCTTGGAATTATCAACTTGTCACACATTGTACATAGATCTTTGTACTTGGGCGCAGAGATTGAGAATGTCTCGATGTGTGCCTTTGTGACTCCTTGTGTTTTTGAGGGCCGTCCTGCTGTCCTCTTTATTTGTATTGCCTGAAAAGGTTCGTTGAAATCAGTTTTAAATAACAGCGATTGAGGTTTCTCTTTCTCGTAATGTAGCCAATATATGGATCTGGTGGGAATTTTCGGAACTCTTTTTGAGTCTGTTTTAAAGTCAAGAAAATCGTCGTGCAACATTGTTGTCACTACAAGTGGGCGAGGATTATTCCTGTTTGTTCGAATTATCTGCACCCACCCTTCAGGAACATTGACAGGAAAATTCTTGGATTTCTTTTCTATCTTCGAATGTATTGAATCACACTCCATTTCAGTATGTCCTGTTTCGAAGAATTTATGATCAATGGTTTTGAGCCCTGGATGAGTCTGACAAAGTGTCATGCACATTGATATAAAAATTACATTATTTTGCTGTCCACCACAACTATCCGACATTATTCGAACTTCTTCGATGTTCTGTTGACTCATTATATAATCATAAACGCAACTTTCTATTTCAATAGTTCCTCGCTTGCCTTCAATTTCATTCCAAAAATAACATGTTACATTTTGATTTCTCAAGTTGTAAAATGGAAGGTTATACACTGCTAACTTTCGTAAGTAAAATATGCCCACACAGTCCTTTGGGAGTATTTAAAAGAGCCTGAAAATCAAAGTTAAAGGCCAAAATATGTTGATCATCTTTTGCAGCTAATTTGTCTGTGTTACGTTCTTGGCGGGCCATTTCTGCTTTTCTTTTATGTCTATCATGCTCTTCTGTTTCCTTTTGCTTATCTTCTTCTGTAAGTGAATCATAAGCCAGGCATTTGCAGCATTGGTCTTTCTTTGGGGGGGAAAAACCCAAATTATACTCATTAAAAATTGCTCTATACTTAGCAAGGGACACAGATGGTAACTTATTATCTCTGCATTCTGCATGGAATTCACGGTGCATTATGAAAATATTCAAACTGGAATCTAAATTCTTTTTTGTGCTCTTCTTTCTGCAGTAATGGGATTCAACACAAGGATAACACAAAATATGCTTTCGGATACGGTTCTCGTCTTCTTCCGAAAACTTATTATGAGGGGTATGTTTATATGTTGCATGTCCTTCGAAATGCCAAAATCGCGAATGTACTACATTCGTGATTTTAGCTAAAGAATAATTTTATATTTCAAGACAATTTCACGAATGTACCACATTCACTATTTTGGCATAACAAAAAATGCAAATATTCCACTTTCGTGTAAAAAGAACTTGCAATTATTGCTACAGGAATAGAGATACAACATTCGTGTTTATGGCAAAACATAGATATTTAAAAATACTTTCTACCTGTGTACATATCAAAAAAAGTGATTTTTGCACATTCGTGGTTCTGGCATTAGGGGGACGACATGATGACGGAGAAGTCAAGATAAAAAAAATTGTAAAGCTAAGTTCCTTGAGTGCTTCCAACGGGTGTTTCATGCTTAAAAATTACTCTAAAAAAAACGCGTTTCAGCAATTTTCACTCTTATGAAAATAATGTTTAAAAACTAAAAACGTAAACAGAACTACCTTAACGTATTTGAAATTGTTTTCGTAAACAGACACCACTGTGAAATCTTGTACAGTTTTCAAATCACGTGGTTTCTTCGGAAACTCTGCATGTGTTCCCAGGCAGGCGGAACTGTAAGGTGACCTCCAAGTACATAACGGGCTCTGAACTATGTGGATTCTCACTAAGTGTTTTTATATAACGTCATTTATTGTGTCCTGCTGGAATCGAACACGCGAACAATGAATAACCTACAATGGTTTCTTGCCTTGTGGGTTTTCTCCACGTTCAAAGTGTTAAATGCACGGACAGCACAGTTAATTCCATGGACGGAATCAGCTGGAAGAAGGAAGAAACGAACGCATTATGCGGACAATGACGAGACATGAAAACACAAGCGACCACCTCGAACAACACAGGGACAAACAGTCTATGATACTAAATAGATATTCCGGACACAACAACGACGACAGCACAGTCAAGCACAGAGTTTCGGGAAAATGACATCTGTTTCCGTAATCAGGCCCAAGCAGACTGATGCTTTGCAAGTGACAGTTGGAGAATGGGTACCGTTGGTACTATTTCTGCGAACTGTCTAATTTGAGGCAAGTTAACATGACGCAGGCGCTACGGTGACCATACTGCAGTGGCATAAGCGTGCTTTCACTGTTCGTGTGGCCACACTCGGATAATCACGGCGTCGTTGATGTTGGTTTGAGAGTTTCATTTCAGCATTCATAAAATCTTCATAATCCCGAAATATGTGTGCTGTGATCCTTTGCTGGAAATACAGCAGCCGAGAGAATCCCCGTATAATACCCCAATAAATATTGGTGTTATGTGCGAAAGTGTCCCGTAATGTCTTTAGAAACTCAGCTGACAAGTATAATCACGGATCGAGAGAATTAAAAGATAAATGGTAAATCCCGTTGATGTATGGAGCTGTGAAAAATGCTTCGATGCAGAGAGGAAATTGAAATATGTCCAAAATACAAATAAAATATAATTTAGGTATGTAAGTCGCAATATTTTCCCCAAGTGATTTAATATCCAGTGACCTGTCTACTTGCATTTTATCTGTAACCAATGAGGGATGGTTTTACAACCACTGCAAAGCTCGTGGTATTTTGTTGTGATTCTTTACCTTTGAATCAAGCGGATGAAATAATTAACAAGAACTAGATTAATTTTAATGAATATTACAAAACACCATTAAAAACTTTGAGAATATTTGGTCAGTTACCCGTCTTGGAGTGAAGTGGAAGAACCTATGTATTTATTTGGGTTCGTTTAATCAAAACTAGGGGTCGTCCAGTGGTCGAAATTCGCCCAGAAATTTCTTTTAACGACAATTATACATACAGCAAGCTGTATTTTACTGATATGTAGAGCACAAACATACAATATTTACAAATGTTACAAAGTAAACAACAGTGCGACTGTTCGACCACAGACATGCAATGTAAACAATGAAATTGATTTATTTTAAATGCATTAGATGAATAGATAAACTGGATGTAAATTCCGATCGCATGAGGGGAATAGTTAGGTACGTGGTGGGGGAACCGGTAGAGCGGTCATGGGCGGTCATGGGCGACGCCACTCCAACGCATGCGCTAGCGGTCGAATGGGAAGATGGAAAGGAAGGAGTTGTGGGGGGGGGGGGGGGGGAGGCGTTAGGTTCATAGCGTAGCGTGCTGTATTCTAGTTGTAACGGTCGGAAGAGGAGACGGCAGGCGAGAGTTATAAATGACGTAACAGTGATGCTACGAAATTCTCGTAACGCTGCTTGTGTTTGTCTACTCCTCAGTTTTCGTGACGGCTAACTATTGACGCTACCATATTTGTTTTATTTTATTTGAAGTAACGACAATTTATTCATTTTTGCAATTAAATTTATAATTATAATTCATTTTTATGTGAATAGTGTGATTGAAATGTAAACAATATATCTCTATAAATACCTAATAAGCAAGAAGTTTCATTTTTATCACGCGTGGACGCCTTTTTTACCCCTCCCCCTCCCCCTCCACCAATTACGATACTAGATTGGCCACCTAGTAAGCGCGAGCTCGAGTCCCGATGCTATTCCGCCCAATTTACACGAAGAAATTAACAATGTTAAAGAAATTCATTTATTATTATAACATTTACAAACTATTATTAATAGAAACAATGGGCGGCATTTTGTTACCTGAGACACTGCTACTGATGGTTCGATTCGCTGTAAATTATTCGGACCAAGAAGACTGTTAACGCTACGAAATCAAAACAGTCTGTGGCACACCTTGCTACAGTGTTGTCTGTTCAAGCAGCTAGTCTGCGGTACATATAGCCACAGTGTTGTCTGTACAAGCAGCTAGCCTGCGGCAGACCTTACCAGTGTTTTCTGTACAAGCAGCTAGTCTGTGAACACCTTGCTACAGTGTTGTCTGTACAAGCAGCTAGTCTGCGGCACACCTTGCTACAGTGTTGTCTGTACAAGCAGCTAGTCTGTGTCACACCTTCACACAGTGTTGTCTGTACAAGCAGTTAGTCTGCGGCACACCTTTACACAGTGTTGTCTGTACAAGCAGCTAGCCTGTGTCACACCTTCACACAGTGTTGTCTGTACAAGCAGTTAGTCTGCGGCACACCTTCACACAGTGTTGTCTGTACAAGCAGCTAGCCTGCGGCAGACCTTACCAGTGTTTTCTGTACAAGCAGCTAGTCTGTGAACACCTTGCTACAGTGTTGTCTGTACAAGCAGCTAGTCTGCGGCACACCTTGCTACAGTGTTGTCTGTACAAGCAACTAGTCTGTGAACACCTTGCTACAGTGTTGTCTGTACAAGCAGCTAGTCTGTGAACACCTTGCTACAGTGTTGTCTGTACAAGCAGCTAGTCTGTGTCACACCTTCACACAGTGTTGTCTGTACAAGCAGTTAGTCTGTGAACACCTTGCTACAGTGTTGTCTGTACAAGCAGCTAGTCTGTGTCACACCTTCACACAGTGTTGTCTGTACAAGCAGTTAGTCTGTGAACACCTTGCTACAGTGTTGTCTGTACAAGCAGCTAGTCTGTGTCACACCTTCACACAGTGTTGTCTGTACAAGCATTTAGTCTGCGGCACACCTTCACACAGTGTTGTCTGTACAAGCAGCTAGCCTGCGGCAGACCTTACCAGTGTTTTCTGTACAAGCAGCTAGTCTGTGAACACCTTGCTACAGTGTTGTCTGTACAAGCAGCTAGTCTGCGGCACACCTTGCTACAGTGTTGTTTGTACAAGCAACTAGTCTGTGAACACCTTGCTACAGTGTTGTCTGTACAAGCAGCTAGTCTGTGTCACACCTTCACACAGTGTTGTCTGTACAAGCAGTTAGTCTGCGGCACACCTTTACACAGTGTTGTCTGTATAAGCAGTTAGCATGCGGCACACCTTCACACAGTGTTGTCTGTACAAGCAGCTAGCCTGCGGCAGACCTTACCAGTGTTTTCTGTACAAGCAGCTAGTCTGCGGCACACCTTTACACAGTATTGTCTGTACAAGCAGCTAGCATGCGTCACACCTTCACACAGTGTTGTTTGTACAAGCAGCTAGTCTGGGCACAACTCTAAAAGTTCATACGTCGGTGTGCTTTGCAGTAGCTAGATCACAGGATTGACGTCAGTCGAATCACAATCAGAGGAAATAGTAAAAACTCGTTGAATTAACAGTTTTCAAAATGTGATCTGACCCCGGCTAGTGACGTCTGTCCGTTGTTCTGTGAACACTGCTCGTAAACAACTTCATGTGTACGTAAACAGCCATCATATGGTGGTACCTACAACTTTTGAGAACTGTAAAGTTTGCTACAAGTTACTATACCTGCAAACTGGACCACGAACAGCACTCACTAAAAACTGCGGACTGGCTACAAACATTTATTTTGGCTTTACAATATCGTTTCACTTTTTAATTTTATTATTTTTAATTTGGTAGTCTTTGTTTGGACGAATTCAGCATTGACTAGTTTGGAAATCACAAAATGAAATTGCAACCCTTTTGTACTATACTATTTCTAATCAGTTTAAAAAATATTTAATTGTAAAATCTTTAGGGATTCATAATAAATACAAAAAAAAATATATCCCAACAGAACCACACTAAAAAAAATGCTCTCGCTAGAGATGTGTAACATCTAACCTCGGTATCGAGCCAATTTATGTGTTCTCATGTTAAAATACGAAACTCTGACACAAAATTTAACGTAGAATTTTTTAAAATAATTCCGAACTTGATAAATGTACGCAAATTGTGTTTTCAACTATATTTCTGGACGAGTATCACACGTAGCTTCTGCACCCGCCGCTAGAAGTCGCTGCCGGAAATGCTAAACTAACTGATGAAACAGCTCTGATAAAAGCGGAAGCGATTTGAAAAAATACTTAACACCGGCTTTGGATCAGATTTCCAACAAGGAATTTTATTCAATAAATGCCCATCTTGTCAAAATTCATTAAACAGTTTATTCTATTAAGTTTCGTTTTGGCTTTGTGAACTTTCATTCGCAACATTCGTCACAATCGTGATGTCGAACATATGGACCCAACAATGAACCTAAACATGTATTATGGGAAACAACGACGACAGCACAGACGAACACATAAAAAATTTAAAATATCCGACAGCACAAGAATTTTGTGGAAAGAATTTAATCATGGAAAAATAACAGCTCAGACGAACACAGTGGTCTAACAACAACGAGACATTTTCAACAAGAACAGTAAATGCAGACAGATAATAAACCTGGACAACGCAGCAAACATACGAACACAACGATGAAAATAAACAGTTATAAAACAAAAGTAAAATAAACTTCTATGATCCAACGAGAACACAGTTCAATGATATAGTTCTATCAACTCCAGCCTTTCTACAAATTATAACGATTTGCCGGTCTCTAATTATTTTAATACCTAATCAAGTTCACGGTAATCTGCAACTTTACAGTATTTATTTTTATCATGACCCCTTTGTCAACAATATTTGCCAATTGATTGTGAGATTGTATGGCTAATCGTATTTCCAGCTTAGCGTTGTTTGTCGCCAGCGGAAAGTGTTATCCTCTAGAAACGCGATAATGGCCTTGTTTGTTCGCAAAAGTTAGTTTTTTTTTTTTTTTTGTGGTGTGCTGGCCTTGAACGCGGCTCGCGATGTCCCACAGCGCTGATACGCCCGGCCTTGGGCCTGCAGACCCCCCCTCGCGCCACGCGGGGAGCCGATAACCGCGCGCTTCAGGTGTGGCGATCGTTCCAGAACCTTCTCTCTCTCTCTCTCTCTCTCTCTCTCTCTCTCTCCGCGCTTCTGCGTCGCCTCGCAGCCACGCCCCTCGGATGTTTACCGCGAGTCATGCCCGGGGAAATATTTGCTTGCCTCCGGGTCACATGTTCGGCAGAGCAAACAGAAACGACTGGTGGACGAGGGCATTCTGTGGTGGAACTGTTCGCGATTTGGTCGAGAAACGAATTCGTTCTTTTGTCCGTCGAAAAACGGCCCGCATTTAAATAGTATTTTCTGTTTTTTTTTTTTTTTTTTTTTAATGTGTAACACCTTATCTCTCGGTATAGGGCAATAGGTATGATTAATTTTGAATGTAACGGAAGTCGCATGAAACGCATGCGGATGGCGCGAATCAAAGCGTTCACAAAATCAAAGGTAAACTTTATAGTATTAACTGTTTAATGAGTTTTAACATGATGGGCATCATTTTAATTGAATTCCTTATCGAAAATCAGGTCCAAAGCAATGGTTAATTATTTTTGTTCAAGTCTTTTCCGCTTTTATCAGAGCCGTTTCATTATGAATTTTAAAATTTTGCTCTGCAAATGAAATGATTCGATAGTCGACGTAGCTGCTCCGGGAACGAATTCTAGCGGTGGTTGCAGGAACTACGTGTGATTAGCGTCCAGAAATGTAGTTGAAAACTCAATTTGCGTACATTTATCTCGCTCGCCAGTATTTTAAAAAATTATACTTTATATTTAGTGTCCGAGTTTTGTGTTGTAAACGTATCTGCATCATGAGAACACATGAATTTGCCCGTTACCGAGGTTAGATGTTAAACATCTCTGAGGAGTATGGAAAAGATTCGCTTCCATTTATTTATTTGCGAATTTCGACGTGAATACGTCTTATATTTCAGGATGCCATTTTGGAAAGTAGAACGTAACGAAAATAAGATAAAATTTGAAACGTCACTCAACATAAACTTAGCTCGCCATATTCGAGTTGTGCATCTATATATGTAGTGTAGGGGTTCACGTATGCGCCATTTGAAACAGTTCTTTTATATCACAGGTCACTGCGAGTAACGGGCTAGTCTCTCGAACGTTCGAGTCTGGGTGACTCATCTGCTGTGAGAGCAGATATTGGACGCACGCGTAAACCAATACGAATCAAATAAAATTCACTTCGTGCAGAAAATAGTGAACAATTTTACCCGCGTTTGAAATGTTAAAAAAAAAAAAAAAAAAAAAAAGTTTACGGTGTAACAACAGTGAGACGAAATCACGAAGAATGGTGCGGAAAAAAATTATCATGTCGAGGCATGTGGCGAATTGAAACAATCGAAATTGCAATAGACTACGAATAGAAGAAAGAAACGGATTGTAAGTATTTCCGAAAAAGTGCAGAACGGACCAGACTCTGCAGGGACAGGAAGAAAGCCAAGAGGACGTCGCCCTACCTAGTTTGAGCGCAGGCATCGCCGATAGTGTTCAGCCGCGGCCTAGTGTTAGAGCAGGCATCTGACTGTCATGTAAGTTCCATTCATAAACCCCTACAAAAAAAAGTTGATTGGAACTACTTTCTTTATTGAACTTCCCATTTTGCAAGAGGCGTACTTTCGTTAAAAAAAACTTGCGGCCGTGACCCGACACAGCCTATCGCATTATTTGTCATAAATTTTAATTCTTATAACTACACGAGGCCGGTCTCCACCTGAACCCAAGCACTCCCTGCGAGCATATCTCTGTTTACCAAAGACGGTAGAGCACAGGGTCTAGCACTGAACGCATTGCCAAGGGAGACTTTTGCGGAAATTCGCAAACTGTCAATGACACTTAAATACACCCGCGAGTAAATATTAGTTATTTCGTCTCGGCGCTGACAGACCAGACATTATTATGTTAAAAAAAAATAGCCTTTCTTAGTTTATAATACATTTACAACGACAAAACGTATTTTATTAGATTTAAGTTTATTATATGAGGTCGATTTTATATATATTTCATTTTTAAATATTTTTAATTATAATTTCTTATGCCCTAAGTTATATTCAGTAGGCTATCTTATATATGTAAATTTGATTTTTAATTGATAGTAATTTGTTTATTTAGTTCGTACTGTACGATAGTCTATGGAAGGTGTTTTCATAGCTCTTGTAATTGTTTTGTTTATTTTTTAATCATGTTATCTTAATATATAGGTTTATTTTTTAATGTCTCTATTTTTTTTAAAACTGTTTAATAGCATACTAGGTGCATATCTCAATTTCACCACATGAAGTAAAATAAATAACCTATTTAAAAATACGCGTCATGGCAAAATACTGATAAAACCTAAACCTTCTCCCCTTGCTCGTGGGCTTGTATAAACACGCTGGCACTGGTGGAAAAGTACCGGACAGCAAACCACAAAGGCACGCTTTGTGCTGCGTGGGCCCAGGACAGCTTCGCGAAGGCAGGGTGTCCCGGCGATAACAGCGAGGGCTTCTCTTCACTTGGCTGTTTGCCGTCTGGTTATCTGCGCGGTCGCACTGACGCGCGGTCGATAAGGCGCGCCGACTGATAAGGCGAAGAAGGCCTCCGCCGCTGGCGACAGGCTGGCTGCTCCCTCCCGTCGTTGCAGACGGGAGGCGAAGCCTCGCACGACTTGCCCGGCTCGGGTCACGTGATCCCGCCTCGCCATGTTCGCTATGTTCGCCATGTTCGCTATGTTCGCTATGTTCGCTATGTTCGCTAAGCCAGATGGCCACACAAGATAGTCTAGTTCGCGACGTCGGAGACACGCGTGCTGTTCGATTCGAGCGATGATTCCGACGATGATAATATTCCGATGGCTCTCACGGTATGTGAACGAAAAAATAAATGAGTTAAAAAAAAAAAAAAAAAGAATTTGGAGAATTTCATCATTTGACGAAGCAGTTGCGTGAGGACGAAGCCAAAATATATGGATTATTTCAGAATAAATACAACTCAAGAGCCATTTCCACTGCGCATGCGTGATAGCGCCGAACCCGAGAACATACAAGACGATTGTGAGGAAACGGCTGTATCTACTAACGTTTAGTAAACGTATATTTGATACGAGACCTTAAATGCTCATTACATACGCTTGCTTTATCCACCTACGTTAGTTAGGGAAAAAAAAAAATTCTTCGATAGTGAAAACTGAACGAAATCATCTGACAAGCCTCAAAAACACTGTATGATTTGTTTTTTTGCTGCCGTATTATAGCGACTGAAGTGTTGAGAACTGAATTATAGGGGGCTATGAGCCTTAAGTAACTGAACATAAAAGTTTTCGTAGGGTTTGATTTGTTGGTTATTTGACAGTGACGAGTTTAGAGCTTACCGAGGCGTACTGTTGTTGCGCTAGCTTGGAGCTGGCGTCCCTCCTCGCCCGAGACCAAAGATGGCGCTCGATCATACAACTAGTGGGGCGCAGCCAAGGAGGTGGGAAAATATCCTCGAGATATCGAGCGCTACCACCGTTCAAAATATGTTGACCATGCAGTGCTTGACGAGCGAAGGAACCGTGCGTAAGCATAGAAAAAGCGACAATGGTGTTTTCGGAACAGTCGACGTGTGACCGAGTCGACACTATTGGGTTCTGTAGTCTTCCGCCTACAGTTTGGCTCTGCCGGCCCGTTTGTAGCAGCGCTTTTCCATCAGCCGTGGAGCCCAGACCGCAATAAGTTGTAGCGATGGGCAGAACGATTCAATTGACAGAATCGATTCATTTCGATTCCGTGTAATGATTTGTTCAGGAAATTCTTTCATTTAGTTACTTTAGTTCTGATCACCCACAACGGTATCCGGCACATCTCAAGAGTCGTAACTCCTTCACCCATTCAAGTATCTGTTACGCCTAGGCAATTGGCCTTGTCTGGCTGGCTCGGATAGCTGAGATTCCATATGTCTAGCTGAATACTGACTGTTACAAAAAATGTGCGTGAATACATTTCAAAGTTCTCGCCGATAAATTTAGTAAAACGAAACCTATAACATCCATGAATAATAATTGTAACGCGATACTTCGATACTCGTTGAGTCGTTAACCCCTCCACTCCCACCCCGTTTCATGTTTTCCTGTTTCTTTGTTCAGTTATCGTTTGCTCTTGTGAAAACGCGGAACGCTGCAATTATTGATTACTCTGACTCTCCCGTGTCATGAGTCATTTCACGAACGAATCAGACAGGCCGGTTCTCGTTCACTCTGCGTTTTTTTATTCTCCCGAATTTTATTCAGCTCTCGAGTAATCGAATCTGAAATAATCGATTCTTTACATAGCGAACGAATCATATGCTTTCTTTCTTTCGCTCAAAAATTCACGAACTACACATCACTAGTAAGTTCTACCCGGGAGATCTTGACCAGGGGTTCCCGGGGCCGAATTCTCCACCATCGAGACCAGCGTTCCGTTTTGCGAGAGGGAAAGCGTCTCGTGCGCTTGCGCGGCGGCGAGCGGGCGGCAGTTGGACGTATGTACGTCTCCGGGCCAACCGGCTGGCCCGAACAGGTTCGACAATTTGAATACACGTTTTCAAAACAAATCACATTACTACCATTGGCACTAACGCACTAACACGTGGGCTTACAGCAGCCGTAGGTGGCGCGGCTTCACACACAGTCGAAATTGCAGATGTTGTAATAAATAGCTCAAAATGCATAATCAAAAATAACATACTCTTCACGGTTTTTTTTTTTTTTGCAAAACATTTTTTTCAAACCCTTCCCTTTTGGTGTCCGCCAGTGACAACATCTCTCCACAACGGACCGAGGTACGCTTGCGTGAATACGGGACTAAATATTCTTGTCTCTGAAAAAAAATCTTATTCCAAACACTCAAAAGTGGGTTTGCTCCACGGTTGTTTCTGTTTTAGTATGTGACCTAAATTCAACTTAACTGTACGACCTAAATAAGAAAAAAAACAGAGATATCTGTAAATCGTATAATCATGCTTGTACGAAAACTGGGGGTGCAAAACTTTTTTTATTGTGTATTTTACTATATATAGGTAACTATATTTATTATTGTGGTAAGACATATTAATGATTTCCCAGCATAATACACCAACATTTGCAACTGCTAGATATGTTTACGTCAACGTCAAACTTCCCCCATAAAAATAAAATAAAGATACATTTAAAAATACGGCAAAATTATTAGAACAGAAGTATGGCATTTAGCGGTATTAATTTTTTGTCACGTGAAAAGAACCATGAATTTCGAAAACAAATTTTTATTTATTTTCATTTAAAAAAGTTGTTTAGATTCATTATTTATTTTTATGTTAGGGAAAGCTCTGGATGTGCCACAGTTAGCTGTTGAAAGTTACTTTTAGCATTAAAGAATTTACGCTCCCTAATTTCGAAATAGACAATTAAAATTGACACGAAGCTTCTTGCTCCCGTGTAACTTGTCAAACTATCTTACATATATTTCCTGCAATCGCACATCAATTCATTTATATGTTGTAGACTACGATTATATATATACAAATAAAACTAAGTTGTAGGTATTTTACGTTTGGTAAATATGTAGTGTACGGATTAGCGCCAAAAAAAATCGTACAAATATAAAATAAATTTTATTATATGCTCTTTTACGTCCTCTTTTCATTACCGCCTGCGGAGATAAAAAATTCCAATTACTTTTGGAGATATCGCCGTTCTTATTTTGCAATACAAGCCCTGTGTAATCATTCAACAGACGCCATTTTATATTTTACCGTGCGTGCGTGAATGCCTAAATAACAGAAATTTCCATTAGGTAAGGTTAGTTACATTATAAATACTTCAAAATAAACGGACATTAAAAATAATAAAAATTAATTTTAATGGTTGTTTAGTTTTAAAGTATTTATAATGTAGCTGACCTGACCTAACAAACCGGGAAAAAGGATGAACAATAGGAACTCACGTTATTTTCTTTTTACGTGATGTCGTTCAACTACGTCGCGAAAAAAAAAAATCATACTTGTAAACAAGCAACAATGGTGAACGCGGGAAGCCTACGATTCACTCATCCATCTGGACATACCCGAATACTCACGTTGGCAAGCCTTCTTTCAACAGACGAGAGGCAAACGCCCGATCGTGCATCTTCGGTTTTTTGTTGTTTATTGTAAATAAATATGCAACTCATGAAAACTAATGGTCAATTAGGTTATGTTAGCTACATTATAAATACTTTAAAACATTGTGGATGGTTGATTTGGTTAGGATAGCTACATTAAAAATACTGTGAAATCATGTAAACGGTTTCCTAGCGCTGGATAGCTACATATTAAAAAGTTATTTGCTAAGCAACCATAAAATGATTTTACAGTTTTTTTAATGTAGCTATACTTACCTAATATAACCAACCATCCACAATGTATTAAAGTACGTATTTTTAATTACTTCTTGCTAATTTTAAGAAAAGAAGGTTTGCCAACCGCATCAGTGCACAGCATGAAAATTAAAAAATTCCATATCTCCTAAAGTATTTGGAATTTCTGATCTCCGCCAGGTTTAATGAAAAGAGGAAGTTAAAGAGCACAGAATAAAGGTATTTTTGGAATTTTAAATTTTTTTTTAACAAATATTGCCCAAATATGAAAATTAAAAAATTCTATATCTCCTAAAGTATTTGGAATTTCTTATCTCCGCAGGCGGTTATGAAAAGAGGACGTAAAAGAGCATATAATGAAAGTTATTTTATATTTGTACGATTTTTTTTGGCGCTAATCCGTACACTACATATTTACCTTACGTTTTCAAATATATAAAATATATATTTATTTTCATATAAACAATAAAATTAAAATATATAACTTTAAATAAGATTGCTTTATATATATTTAGGGTGAAAAGACACTCTATAATGTATACTATACCTCTTCCTTTATAAGGTAGGTCCCACGTGGTCTAATGGCTAAGATACCTGACTTTAACTCAGGCGACCCAGGTTCGATTCCTGGCGTGGGAGATTATGCATGTTTTATTTTTTTAATTTTTAACCAGAATGATAGTTTACAATAAGTAGTAAAGGTGACGATAGATTATATTCATTCGGGCCGACGAAGCATACAACTGTTTATCTTTTGTTACCAAGTAGTTTCAGTACTTACATTATTAAAACCATAAAAAACACATACGTTTACTGATTTGTCCTAAAGTTGTTTCAAATTGTTCTTCACATAGGAAAAGACGAAGGTATCAGTAAATAAAAAGGAAAAACTTCACTGAATACAGAGTCCTGGAATTCGGTTCTTAAAAATGTTGACCAAGAAACTGCGCGGAACTTTGAACGTAATTCTTAAGACGTTGCCGTCAGCATTCCACATAAAATATTTCAATAAGCACTTCTTTGACTTTCAGTAAACACTTCTTCGACGTCAGACCCGGGTCGCTGACCTGCGGTTCGTTCTTAGCGCCCACTACTCATGACGAAGTTAACTACATCCAGAGAGTAGCATTTTATAAAGTTAGCTAGAGATACTTTACATTTTCCAGAAACTTAGGCACCGCTATCGCTGGAATCACAACAAGCGCAATGAACGCGACGTGACGACAAAATATTGCAGTATTGTGAACATTCGATTTCACGCGCGACAAAACCGAAACAAACCCCTAAATTAAAAAAAAAAGTTTCTTGGCATTGCATTTGCGCTAAATTAACGACAGCTGTCAATGTTTTCAAAGCGGATTTAGCTCACCTGTTTAAGAAAAATTCGCTTAATCCTATATATCCATTCGGGAAAAAAAAATTCTGTAAGTCAAAATCTTAAAAAAATTAACAAAAAAAATTAATTAAATAGAACCTCAAACACGCGCAGTATAATTGTGTTATCAATGCACCAGTCTGAACATCATTCGAAAATCAAAACCTGACGCCCATTTCACTTTCATCGCACCCGCAATGCGATGAAAATTTTAGCTGCTTCTGCGAATTTTGTCGCGCCGACGTAACAGATGTGTCAAACGTGAATGGTCACAAATTTTTTTTTTTTCCACGTCGCGTCTATTGCGTCTGTCGCTATGTTGTGATTCTAGAATCACACGACGCAAGACAACATGAATGAAAGAGTTTACATTTTATCTCAAACGAAACCAAAGATAATATTTCTGGACGTATACTGTGTCTCGCTGTTATTTTGAAGAACAGAGTAAATGGCGCACAACGTTGTCGGCTTTTCAACATCAAAAATCTTATTTTATAAACAATCGTTAGTTATTTATTTTACGGTTAGTTGATTTTTCTAAGACCATAAAATAGTGTAGGTATATTCACACTATGTGGTAGTCACCCTGCGAAAAAAATCACTGCTAAATACCAACAATTATATTTTTCACAGGAAAAACTTTTTGTTGTAGTTGGTCACATTATTTTACAAGAAATTTCATTAAATTATGTGCTATGCTCAAAAGAGCCAAAATATTTAATATTAAATTATAAATATATAACATAATTGTTGATAAAAATGATTGAAACCGACATAGTGTCTTTCAGTTACATCTCCTTAGAAATAAAAATTAAATGTTGATAAAAATGATTGAAACCGACATAGTGTCTTTCAGTTACATCTCCTTAGAAATAAAAATTAAATACATAAACAAGTTATTCTCTAAATGAAAAACAAGAAAATGTATTTCTAAAATTCTAATTCAAAATTTTTCTTTTTACAAAATACAATTTTTCAGATATATTATAAAAATGTCCATTAAAGTTTATTTTTTTCGAAGTTAATTTAGCGTATAACAAGAGGAAGAACTGGCTCTCAGTCCGCCCTATACTGTCCACCTCCTAGCGTGGACTTTGGTTCGGTTCGCTGTTTCGTTTCTGGGGGAGGGGGGGGGGGGTGATTTTGTCCAGGTGCCGGGCTAGAGGGGCGCAGGATGGAATTACAAATGTTGACAATTTTTTTGTACACTAAAAAAGAAAAAAAAAGTATAAAATAAAAGGCGATAGAAAAAAAATTATAATATTTGATTTAACTCATCAATAATGATGCGAAGTTTGATACAATCCAACTGGAAATTTTACACATAGCGAAAACGGATGCGAAACATGCATGCATGGTACGTTTAATGCTGCTGGGTTGGGAAGGGGGCGCTAGACACAATAATTTCTGCCCCGGACGCAAGAAAGTCTAGTTCCGTCCGTGCCGGTCTGTTGTCCAGACGCAGACGGTGGCAACCTTTCCATCAGGACGTTTCGAGTGTCAGCACGGGCGGTGGGAGGAAGGGAGGAGGAAGGGATAGACACAACTAGTGTCATTTCGCGTTCAGGACTCTGCACTCCAGCCGGATATTGCACAATACGACGAGCTAGCTGCTACGACGCGTCACTTCTCCAGTAGAGTCCCCGCGTATCCACTTCTGCCATTGAGAACCAACCAACGCGATATCTCTGAAGAAAAAAAAAATACAAGTTTGAGATATATTTTTTTCAAAATCACCAGAGATATGGAAAGGATCCAGATGTAGCATAGGATCCGTTTCATGGTGAAGAGGGTGAAGCCTAAAGGGGAGGGGGAAAAAATTTACTACAGGTACTAAAATGGTGGACGTTTGTTTACAAACGTATCAGCTGTACTTGTATTTGAGGTTAAAACGCTGAAGATTTATGCGAAATTGATAGAATTTAAGAATCAAGAAACCTTCATGTTTTTAAAAAACTAATTACTTCAGAAAGTTTTTTTTTTTACAAAAACTGTGTGCGAGTCTACATGCTTATATCAAAAAAGACTTAAATATATTTTATTTCGTCCAGCTATCATTTCAACTGATACATTTATTAAGGTTCATTACAGACTTATATATATATATATATTTATTTATATATATACACGTATAACCGGTAATATGTAGATCTAACTTTCTTCCGAACAGTTTAACTAAGTCGGTAATCAAAACAGGCTAGAACGGCTGATACAAATATAAACAAATATCCGCCATATTGGTATGTGAAAATTCGAAAAAAAAAATTACGGGGGGAAATAGCTTCACGTCTGACGGCTAATGCTCTATCTGGATACTTTACTATTCTCTGGCTCAGACATGTGGCTAATTATGACAACGCTGCGACGCAGTGTGCCGCAAACTGTATTGTTATCATGCCTATTGCGGGCCTCGTGGTGCGTATATGCCAGAACTGAGGATCGAACCAAGGGCCTGAAACTTATTGGAATAAGATGGGAGTTGCTACTGACCACATGAATTAGACACTCAAACCAAAAATTTTCGAAGTTACATCCTTACTAAAGTTGCTGTCCACATATATTTCGCAACACTCTTCATTCCGTATTTTTACTCCATATCACCATGACATTTAAACGTTTGACTGGACAGAAGCTCCAACAAGAGAGACGTAAGTGGCACCATATAAATTGGCTAGTCATTGACGAAATTTCATAGGTCTCATACGAGAATTTGAGAATTATCCATTTACGTCTAGAGGAATTTAAAAAACAACGAGAAATTATTTGGCGGAGTTAATATCTTACATTTTGGTGACATTATGTAAATGCCTCCTGTCAAAGGTCACTGGAAATTTTTTTACAACCCTATTGTTTTGCAACAGAAATTAATTTGTAGCATCAGTTTTCATTTTGTTAGCTGACAATAAATATGCGCCAACCAAATAATATTGAATTCAACTATCTGTTAGTTAATTTGCGAGTTGTTGAATTTACTACCAATAAGATGTCATTGCTATGTGAACGTCGCAGAATATCTTTAACAGTGGAGTTTCCTGACGGGGTTGTAGTTAGAATTCATCCCACTGTACAAGGCGGGTCGTGGGGGCGTAAAAATAGAAATTTCACGTTTTTTAACAATAAGTTCTACAAAATTTAGCAAGTGCGTTAAAGATCAAAATTTCCCATTATTCCAAATGTATATGTACTACAGACGTGAAACTCAGTTATGACTAGAGACCGGAAAATTTCGCGAATTCATTTCGCGATAGGCTAAAATACAAATAGTTATACCTCAGTGCTGCCTCTGCTATTGGCTCACAACTCACCTGGATGACTCTGGGCCAATGAGAAACACCCAACCAAAGCTTTATCGAATCACAGGCTGCTACGTTGGGACGCCTCACAAGACAGCAGCCAATGAGTGGGTGACATTTGACCGAGTGTACGTATAACTATGTAGTTCATCCTACAGGACTTTGAAAACGCGAATTTTTCCAGTCCCTAGTTATGACGTTTCTTATATTACATAGCCATCAACTGAGTGTGACGTTTTCTGAAATTTAGCTCCCAAGGGAATTTTGAGCCCAGGCAACGCCGGGTACTTCAGCTAATATTATTATAAATATTTAAATTGTGTTTTGTCGAGCCAGTAACGACGTACAACATTATTTATGGCGACAGCTAAAAATCGCGTTATTTTCTGCTGCCACGTGTTACCTTCCGGCCGGACTGCATGTGATTCGGTCAGTTGAATTTTGTTTCTTGCCCTTCGGGGAGCGTCAAATACTGTCGCCCAATGGAAAAAGCAGTTCAAGCGTAGGTATTGGCCGGGTATGTCACCCTTTCAAATATGGCTGATGATTACTTCTAAGCACAAATTTTTCTCCATTCATGACTACCGTGGTGAAATCGGCAAAAGAGTTGCGGCGTATGTTTGGTTGGGTGAGGGGGGGGGGGGGGAAGGGACTTACACGGATCAACTCCATCGCCTTACCAAATTTTTTTTTTATCTTATCGCCTTGCAGCGTCCAATCAGCAACGCTGAGCACAGCGTGTGATTTCACGTAAACAAGACGAAGGTCGGGGTCTCCTGATCGTGTCACCGCTACTGGGGCATCGCTCTTTGTCTGACGTCACGCCTCGTCTCGCCTTCTTCGCCGAACGTGCCTGCGGTCCGTGCAAGGTGATAAAGGGGTTGTTGGGGGGGGGGGGGGGGGGCTCGACCTCCTGCGCCAACGCGGGGCTGGGAGGATGTTTCGACACGCTTCCCGTGGATCCTGACGCTACGCCGGGGCGTTTGGCAAAACACTGCAGGATATTTTTTAAAATATTTTTTTATTAAAGACAACCCACTTTCTTTTTTACTTTTTGCATGTTGGCGACGTTAATATGTGTTAACGTCTTAGCACTCGGTGCATGGCGTTTGGTTGGAGTAATTTCCCGAATGAGCCCGCAGTAAAGGAGCCGGAATTTTTTTTGCAACAGACGGTGTTGCCACATATGGCGGATGGCGCAAACCAAAACTCACAAAGCCGAAGAGGAAACTTTACAGTATTTAATGTTATACTGTTCAGTGAATTTCAACAAGAAGGGAATTATTTTAATAAAATTCCTTGTCGGAAATCAGGTCCAATGAAGGGGTTTAGTATTTTTTTATTCAAGTTTTTATTCGCTTATCTAGTTTAAAATTTCTTTCTGCTAGTCAATTGATTCGATAGTCGTCGTAGCTGCTCCAGCAGTGAATTCTGGCGGCGGGTACGGAAACTACGTGTGATTCGGATCCAGAAATGTAGTTGAAAACACAATTTGCGTATACCTATCTATCACGCTTGGCATTGTTTTAAAGAATTCTACGTTAAATTTCATGTCCAAGTTTTGCATTACAAGTGTATTTGCAACACGAGAATACATGAATGTGCTCGTTACCGATGTTAGACGTTACACATCACTGGCGAGTAGTAAATGACTAGCTCATTATTTATTTATTTATCTCGTTCCCCAATCCATCCCTCCAGCAAAGTAAATAATACAAGTGAATATTGAAACACTCGTCAGTAAGTAAAACGTTTCGTGTACTTTCCCATTTCTTATTTAGAACTCTCTGCCAAAGTATTTTTTTAAGCAGTGCCAGTTGAAATTTTTTAATCAGGAAACTAAATTGCTGTTGATTATTTATTTATTTTTCAACCGAACGAGCAAGCAATGTGTATTGTATCCAGTAAAAAATATTATGTGGTGGATAAACAATTTCTTTGAACGATTATGCGTTACATAGCGGAAAATAAAGCGTTCTCCTAAGCATATTATTTTTTTTTTGCTGCCACTAGACCCTAATAATTATTTTGTAGTATGCACCGAAGTGTCTTATAAGTGATAGCATGATTTTGTTGTCAATAATACATGGTTTTGTGATGCATACAAATTCCAAAATTATTTTGGTAGAATTTTTAATGCCGAAATATTTTCTGGTGATGGCCAGAACAATGTCTTCCCCCCTCCTTTTTCAGTGCAGTAAAAAACTGTTGAAATGATATTACGTGGGGGAGGCACAAAGTATATTAATACAAAGTTCCACCAAATAGCTGTAATTTTATCATTAATTGTTAGAATATCGTTTCTATCAGATATTCAAACTTGTTCAGGCGGCCCAAAAAAATATTTGATTACTAGTTAGGTGAAATTTAGTATGTAAGGTAAAATACAAATCTAATAAACGAATAAAATGACACAAAACTGGCTATAAATGGACTCGGAAGCGAGTGCGTCCAAGTAAAAAATAAATAATGTTTAAAAAAAATAATTTGTTGCGCAGCTTGTTTTTTCGTTTCAGTTTCCTCTCAACAATTTCGGAGAAGTACGTCGTTTCGCTTGTGGCAGACGACGAAGGTGCCCCGAACGCAGCCAATACATTCAGAAATATTTAACGACGCCATCTGTCTTCGGACCCCCAGTGTTTACGTATATTTTTGTTTCCAGAAAACTCGGTTGGAATCGGAGGACAAGCGCAGAATGGGCAATGGACGCCGCCATGAATCATCCCGTTTGTCATTTGTTTCGTAAATGGCCCGCGCGAACCCCAAAAGGGTCAGTACTCTGAGGCCGGGTTCATAAACTACACCGTGGACGCAGTGGACGCAGTGGACGCAGTGGACGCAGTGGACGCAGCTCGCAACCAAAGCAAATAAACCACGGTCGTTCATAAAACACGCAATTCACCAGACGTCATCATACCTACAACTTGAAACTGTAAAACAGAAGAAAACAAATTTCATCCCTGGGATTCTTTTGATGATTCATATTTACAATGATAACATATAAAATTGTCAATTATTTAATTTAAAAGCGAAATATATATTCTTTTTAATGTGCGAAAGTTTAACTCGTGAAAACGTCGTAAATAAAATCAAAAACGTGACCTTTTGTACACACAACATCTGCGTTTTTAAGAGTTTTCGGAACACTTCAAATATGCGAGTCGGAAAGCTGGACGATGCTTCCGTTGCGTGTTTGAGTGTCGGAGTATTTGAAAACGTCTTTTCGAACTTTATATGCGTCTTGAGTTTCTTTGCGTTACTTGTTTAAGGCCCGTTCTACAATGGCACGCAGACGGAGACGGACCCGTACGGATTAGCTCAAGAGTGCAGATCTCTTATGTTTACGTTGCTCCGTACGACCGATAGAAGCTGAGAACTTGACTGCGGTGGTAGCCATGTTTGTTTATGTTCTAAATACGATAAAAATTTGTTTCATGTACAAGAATATAGTGTTTCATGATTACTTTGTGGTTTATTTTTATTATATATGTAAAGTTTACCCTAGCTAAGATCTCTAAGCATATATATTTTTTTGATTAAATTAATATTTCGTAACTTTGAACTGTAATCTCATTTTTTGCCATTTGTTACGTTTCCGTGCATTGTGGAAGCAGCAGACGTGTTAGTGAAATTTTCAGGGAGATCCGTCTCCGTTTACGTGCAATTGCAAATCAGGCCGAAATTGGAGGGAAAAAAGTGGTGAGGGGGGAGAACGTGTGGGAAGATTTTCAGTCCGTGAAAAATGTTCGCCGCGCCTTGAAGGCGGCAAGATGGCGCCGGAGATAAGGACAGACTCCAGCCAGGCGCCTAGGGTCTGAATTGTGGCGTAGTTTTGGATGGTGGAGGGGGAGGGGGTGAATGTCCAGTTGAAGACCTCTACGTGGCGTGTCTGGTGACACGAGAGAACGTTGCCCGCGTACTTTGCACGGCGCCGGTATGTCCGACATGTTTTCAATTGGGGCGGCCGAATTGACGCCAATAATCCGCTTTAAAACGTTTTGCTTATTCACGTATTCAGGAGGTTTTTTTTTTTTTTTTTTTTTTTTAAGTTCTAGGTTTTACTTGCACAAGTGCGTTTCCTAGAATCGTATGGAAAATAAGCCCAGATTTTTTCGAGGAAAGGAGGGAACAGCCGAAAAAAAAACTGGTGGGTTGACATTGACTTTGACCTAGTCCTCATGACCTCTTTATCTACTGCGGCGCTGAAGCAGTAACTTAACTTTAATGTCCCGGTTACATTATTGCCCAAAAAAAACCAGCGGAAACCTATAACAAAAATTAAAAACAAAATTTAAAAATATTTCGGAATTTATTTTAAAAGATAATTGTGATTCGCTCGGGGCTTCATAGGTATTCGTCTAAAGTTTGTTTTTTAAAAATGATAAAAAATATAAAACTTATTTTAAACACTTGAAATTTTTTTTTCTAAACAAAATGTGCATCCACGGTTTGAATGTATTAGAGATATAAGATCACAAATGTACTAAGTATCTCCCCAAAGTTATTTTGACTGCATAAGTGTGTGCCCTTAAGCGCAAGAATGCATCCCCTAACAAATTAGATGTCTTGAAATAAACTTATTTTAAATTTAATGTTTTAAATTGATTAAGTTGCTGTTTCACGTCTAGGGCAGTATTGGAATAGGTCTGTATTAAATCGCAGTTTGTATGTGGAAGTTCACTTACCCTCTTTTTAATCCATTGAATTTTGACAACAGGTATTGTGGCTAGAAATAAATGTTTAAAATTATGTAAATGAATTTAAAGTATTTTCTGAATAAACCTCCCTACATGTGTTCATCAAACTTTTCACCAGCTTAAGACTGAACTGGCCTTTAAATGAGTAAGTATTCAAAGCCAATAAATTACAGGCACACTTAATAAAGTTACAGCGAAGGAAATTAATCGTTCTTGTAGAACATACTAAGAAATTGGCAGTTTTCATTTACCCCGTGAGTTATGTAATTGTGTGTTCAACTTATAAAATAATAGCTTAGTTAGTTTTATTAAGGTCATTAAATAGGTTTATAAAAATTTTAAAACTGCCAATGAAATTCATAATAGGGTGTCTGAGAATTCTAAAGCAACTGGATGTGAAATTGTAATGTCATATGAAACTACGAAACAGAGCAGCAGGAAGTCAAAAGTATCCCTGCTTTTTAATTCAGTTACATTTCTGAAATTTAACCAGGATCGTCTCTTGATGGCAACATGATAAGTCAGTTGAAATAAAACATCCCGTTACATAACCGAAGGCCCAAGTGACTTATAACCAATGCTATTGTAATGCTGGTAATCCTCTGTTTTTTATAACGTGATTGCTGCCAAAACTCGCCTTTGAACTGCAGGCTGTATGTTTAAAAAAATTTTAAACATACGCCATTGTTGGTTACACTGAGTGTCATAAGAAACCTCAATAACAAACAATGTCAGTATCCACCATTGAGGTTTCTTATGACATAGGTACAGTGTAACCAGCAATCCAAAGATTAAAAAAAAAAATTCAGTACTTTTACAAAAAAAAAGTGATTTGGAAACCATTTGTCAAGAAGTAGGTTTTAATGCTACAAGAAATATATTGTAACTTTGTATGGCTATTGGATAACGCTTAGTAAATGTCTGTTGAAAATATTTGCGACAGAACAACATATTAATCAAGAGAAGTAGTGGTAAATTTAGAAAAATGGCCTTGAACAAATAGTAATGACCGAGGGAATGAAGGATAAAATCAACATGGCACGTAAGACTCCCCTACCTTTAAAGACAAAAAAAAAAACCATGGACGAAACTTGTACAGACGAGTGCGTTGGTTCTTAAATGCCATTCGTAGTATTCCGTCACATTCAAAACATATTGAGGTGTTTTTTTTTTGTAAACACGCCGTTTGGTGACCTTCTGTAAAAAAAATTCCCCCCCAATATGTCAGCAGTTGGTCGGCGTTAAAATTCATGCGCTTCGTGCTTGAAAACAACGCGAAGATGTTTGCGCCACGGATCCTAAATAATGCATTGCCCTCGAGCAGACGCGCGCCTTACATTAAAATGCATATTGTGACTGGAGAACCACCAGGAGGCGAGGGTAGTTCTGGGACCAGTCACCTGCGGCGCTGTTGCGCCATCTTCCGAACGTTCGCGAACACGCCAAAAAAAAAGTAGCTATTCCAGGCAAGGGCTGATCCATAATTATGGTCAAGGGAGGGTCAAATTAAATTTTCTAATACAATTTTGGTACATTTAGAATTTAAATATTTAGGGCTTTTTATTTGTGGTTCAAAAATTAAATATTATCTATAGCACTACAGAAAAATAATATCTACTATAGTAAGTTTGGAAAACTATAATTAGGGATTAGGAGAAAATCTAAAAATTATGTATGGTTCCGGGGGGGGGGGGCTCTGGTTGTCATTCGGCTATGCCGGGTCCTTTCTCGATCCACCAATGGCTGCTACACGCTGTATGTTTGACTGTGGAGGTTCATTGTCGAACTGTGGCAATGTAGGACGTTCACTTTCATTATGAGGTTCCCCGCCACGTGACTGTAGGTGTTTGCCGTTGTTTTCACACTGTTACTTGTGTCCTGCTGCAGCTGCCAAATGCTTCAGATGGCGCTTTCAGTTCATTACCTGGCTCATCACAAACACTGCACGTTTCTGGTTGGTCTTCATGGATCACTGAAGTTCAGTTTGCTTGTCAGAGGGAATGTCTTTTTGGATAGCCATTTTTGTGAGCCGGACGCCCGTCTTTTTTCTGCATGTATAATTCCTATACCATGATTCTTCTTTTACCGTGTTTTGTGCGATTAGCCGCCAATTTTTCACTGAAACGAAACTTTTCCGTCTCTATCATTGTACAGCTTGTACCACATTTTTTGTTCGAACAGTTCTCGTTGTGATTTTGTCTAAATGGCTTCACCCCTCCAAGGCTTTTTCCCGCGTGCATGTTCGATGTAAAACTTCTCAAAGACCAATTTAAAAATCCGTCAAGTTGGCAGTGTCTCTACATCTTCAAATACACGCAAGCCACTGGTGAATATCAATGGCTCGTGGTCGTGACGAAAAATGTTACGCTAAGCGTATTTGTCCGAGTTCCAGACTTCTCGGCACACGCCGCAACTCAACCACGCGAAAATTCCGCCGGAACCCGCTACTGCAGCGCACAGTAAAATATATTTTTACTGTACTTTCATAAAAGATTCCTCTGGAAACCAGTTGCCAAGAAATCGTTTGTATTACTACAAGAAAGATATTGCAACTTTGTACTACACATGGCTGTGGTTATTTTTTTGCATACATTAAATAGGTTTGTCGTGATAATACCGAGTATTTCGTACGAAAATCGGCGCATCATTTTATATTTCAATTGTTGTTCCATCTTTCATCGAAGCATATTTTTTTTTTTCGAATCGTGGAAAAGATAGGTAATGGAATGTTCAACATTATGACTTTTGTATTTTGTTGTATTACGTGTATTTATGCGCACAATTAATACTGGAAAGCTTTCCAGGGAACGGTTTACAAACGACTTGAAATACTGGAGGTACTGTTATAATAGAGCGCATAAATTCCCGGGTAAGAATCCGAACCCAGTAACACTGCGAACATTTTTTTGTAGCGATACTGTTGTTTCCATGTGAATGTACAAATTTAAAGATATCTGTAAATTTAAGTTAATATTTCTGTTCCATTTACAAAATAAAAATACAGTGCACAAGGTAAGTACCTCGACTGCTCGCGCCTGACTCTGTTTGCGGACATGGTTATATTATGAATTTATTAACAATCATGTGCAAAAACATAAAATATTGAAAGCAAAATAATTAAGGACACTACCCCCTTTATGTCACCCTGGTCTGCGTAAACCCACTCTTGGTCCCTGGCTGTGACTGAAACACATCACCAACATCTCTCCGACAAGTCACAGAACCTTTACTACGCCACTGCATGGAAACGCAGTCAACTGGAAATAGTCGTTGTCTCAAAAAAAAAAAAAAGGGGGGGGGCTGCAGGTTATGAAAGTTAAGCGTGCCAAGTTGTTCTGGAGGGTTGTTTTTCAAAGAACTCTCGCAACGACACAGGAGCTCGTTGTAGGCTAGCCGTGCGAGACGAACAGAGGCCGCTCTGTGACGCAAGAGGCATGTTCTTTTGACGAGTTATCGCAGCTGAAGCGGAGTAATTAAATGGCAAGGAGGGTTCGGGACGCAAGCGCGGCTTGCTAATCGTACACTAGGAAAACAGGATGACAACTGCTGTACAGAACTCAGCAATAAAATACACGGAAATACAATGAATACCATCATGTCTACTAAATGTGCGGCTGGGAGACGGTTCGAGTGTGTTTGTCGCCATGTGTCCAACGGGCTGTGTTTTTTTGCTTAGTTGTTACAGTACGAACGTATTTTCTTTCAAGTCTGGCATGTGGTATTGACGTCCCAGCAGTAAACGTTTGTCCAAAACTAGTTAACGTACCCGGCGTTCCCCGGGATGAACCACTCTTAGGAGCTGCTTTCCGAAAGAAAAAAAAACCTCGTTATAGGTTTATGACTATGTAATGTAAGGAACATCACTACCGAGTTTCAAGTCTGTAAGACTTTTACTTGAAAAACGGAATATTTTCGTCTTTAACGCCGCCGCAAAAAGGTTAACGGAGACGAAGAATGAATCAACAATGCAATAGAGACGAAAGCAGCAACAACAATGCAACATTCGTTGTCATGGGGATTTTTCGACCAAAAACTTGAATTTTTATCTTTAACGGCCTGAAAACACCCCCTTTTTTTAGTTTAAGAGTTTTCAAAAATAATGAAACATGTGTTATTTTGTTTTGAAGAGTATATTTACAAAATTTAACCATTGTAACTTTAAAAAGATAATGTTTCTTCATACAAACTTTACCACTGTGGTGATTCAAATTGAACATAATAATGTTTACTCTTTTACTACATTGCGCTTTGAACACGTACATTTATGGCAATTAGAAAAATAAAGTATTTAAAAAAAGAAAGTGTTTTAAATACCAGGAAATAATAATCAGAACCCCAACATGGTCATCGAAAATACTGGTTACATCTATTACGAACATGTTGAATTCGAAGTTATTTATCATACAAACTAAACAGGTTTCGCAAGTAGGTACTTTGGATCGACACATCTTCTTCGCATCTTTGCGACTGGTCCGAACGGGAACCGCACAGCACAAGAAAAAGAAAAATCCACAGCTAAATAAAATTGACGAACCGATTTGTTTTGCGCAAGTGAATGCCAAGTAAAAAATAATGTCGTGGTACGATAGTTTCAAGCATGCAATTAAAGACCCATCCTAATAAATACCAACACATAAGCATTGCGATCGATTCCCGTATAACTTGACAAGCACATTATTATCAATCAAGTATATGTTTTCAAATATGGTTTCCTGAACATGTTCAGTTAGACCAATTCAACTGTGCCGTTTAACCATGTTAAAGAGTATTAGACCTCGACTTCTAGATTTTTCCATCTTTTTGGCATAATTCAAATTTTGAACTATTCATCCCATTTTTTTTTGACTTGACAACGTCTAATAAATCGATGAACGCCGGCTGCACGCACTAAAAAGTGTCCCGTTACGCACATTGTCCCGTTTCACTGTGTCCCGTTACGCTCATTTTATTTTTCTCTTTGCTAACCTGAACCTCCTAGCATTGCGACCGAGTCCGTGGCGCAAATATATTATTTTTGACTGCATCTTGGTGTTGGGTAAGCCATTTTCCTTCACATCATCCTTGAAACACTCCCATTCGTTTCCTACTTTTCCTATCATCGTCCTATCCTTAACAGAATAACACAGATTGGAAGAAGTTAAATAGCAAACATGTATAAAAGTTATAGTTAAAATATTCTCTTCGTTAAAGTAATAAACATATTTGAATTAATGAGTGCAAATAAAAGTAAGTTTATCAATTAAATTGTAGATTTAATTTCACTCCTTCTTTGTATCCATACAAAATAGTGATAATTCAATAAAAAAGATTCAATTTTATTAATAAAAGTATGCTATCATTTCATCAATGTTTTGTTATGACGTTGTGACGTTAAACTATCGTCCGTAAACCGACTTTACAGACAACCAATATTTTACATTTCAAGGCATATATAATTACTTCCATACCTTCTATACCTTGTTGCATCCACATATTTATTAACGGTCTCTAGTCTGTTAGCGCCGCGACGAAATAACTTATTACTTCACGCGGGCGACTACAAATATCACGATAATCACACCAGTCCACAAGTACTGACTTCAGCAAGTAGCCAAAGTTAAGTCTTACGCCATGTCAAACTAGAATACTTAGCATTGAAGCTGTATGTAAGTGGTATCAACATATTTGAAAACACAAGATGGCGAGGCCTAATTCCCCTTAACGTCTGCGGGTTTGTGACCTGTGAAATTGGTGTTTTATTTGGAGAGAGGCTGGAATTCATGGAATTATACACTTGAAATGAGTTCTCATTTGAACATGAGTAGTTTTGACACGCCTTGAAGAGCAAGAGACCAGTAACAAAAACATTGCGTAATCCAAATCACCCAATCACGTGTGATCCGGACGGAAGTTGAAATGTGGCAGCAGCCAGTGGACAGTAGACACCAATGGGTGACTTCTACCCTGAAGACGGTGACTGCAAAGTCGACCAAAACGTCGGTGAAATCTTCACACGATTAGCCTGCGATCCTTGTTAAATAGACACCAAGTTTTCTGCGTGCGCATTTGCGAATATTCGCATTTTTCTTTACATTCACATTCGCAAAATTCGTGTGAATATTTCCCGAACATGAAAATAAAATAAAAAAAGAATGATTTTTAATGGGAAAATTATATTTAATAAAACAAAAAAGCGCAATCATTTCGCTTATTGAATTATCAACTATCAAAAACTTTACAGATTTATTATTCCACCGTTTCGTTTTTTCTACATATTCCTAAAACGAAATCTGTTTAATGTTTAGTGCTTTGGTAGGAAGATAATGTCCAAGCAAGTATTCTGACTGCATCCTGTTTTCCTTTCTCGCATTTTTCCAATTCACAAAACTCGGTTTTATGCATAGACTTCAGACGATTTCTCATAGCCGTTGTAGTTCTTGCTTTTCGCTAATATTCACTGTGTCAGAGTTTTTATCGAACTCGTTCAGCGTCGAAAAGTTTAAAATAACTCCGCATTTCACTAGAATTTAATTTACTCATCTTAAAAAAAATCACTTATCACGCACTAACCTCAAAATTCACTTGTTCCTGTTGTCGATCCGTTGTTAAATAAACATACAGACGATCGGCTCATTTCGGATCAGTTCGGCATTTCCCTGAATGAGATGCAAAACGGTTATAAATGTGTTAACCTACATAAAATTAAAATAAAAAATTTATGAAAAACCAAAAATACAAAAATAATAAATTAAGTTTCAGTATATTACATATATTACGTCTAATTTCAAGCAATGTACTCTCACGTCTCGGCTGTGAGCTGTGCACATCAGAGAAACTAATTAATCGAGTGCTCAGTATGCAAGTTTGTCTGCTTTTCTTTCTTCTCTAGTTGTAGGTGCTGGCTGGCAGCGGCTGGTGCAGCCACTCGCCACCAGGGCTGGTCATAAATCCAGCAATAGAGACAAAATATGAAAGCGGACCACGAGTCCAAGCTCCCAACCCCCTGTCTGCCCAACTATGTCCAACTCTTCATCCATGCCATCCTCTGTTTCCTGTACACTCCTACGCCCTTGCATCCCACATGTCTGTGCCCTGTGTCTACGCAGGTTTCACCTGGGCCCAACTTTAGAATAGTTCTTAGCTGGTATCAAATTAGGGGAGTAAGTCATGGCTTCAATTCGCACACGATGCATGTGACCCTTCTCCCTGCGTGGCTAAGCATATAGGCTTCGGCCTGAGACGCACCTACCTAGGTCCATCCCTAACCCGGACCCATCCTACAAACTATATTTAGTTTTTAGTTAGGCTAGAAAAAATAAATGATAAACGTGTGGTGGCTTCACCGGTGGTACCTACGGGTGACGCAAGGGGCGAGCGTCAATCGTGCCAACAACTCGTACCTACCCTGGATTTTAATGCCTAGGCATTCGTGAAAGCCTATAAATTGGCATTCGTTACATCACTAGCATGCACTCATGACCTTCGATGATGGGCCTGATTGGTTGAGGCACGGCGGGAGGAGAGGGGGTGGGGGCGAGAGCCTTCCTAGAACTCCTAGGACGACCTCCCCTCTCCTCCTCTGCCGCTGTGGCCCCCCGTGGCACGGCGCCGAGACCTTCTTCGTGCTCCTTTTGGGATGCTGCTGTCGGCCGGTCACGAACTGCGGACGGCGCTGACCCTGCTTCCCCTGACTCCCAGCTCTCGGCCGTGAACTTAGGCCCCTGACTTCCCTGCCAGGGTCGCGTCCAGGAGATTATCAGCGTGCGCTCGAATTCAAACTGGGCGTGGGCAGTGGCGTGCCCAGGATTTTGCTCTGGGGGGGGGGGGGGTCAGGCAGAAGGCTAGGGCCTTTCCGGAGGGTCTGGGGGGTATGGAATACACCCCAGCTAGGCGGGTGGTCCGGGGGTCCTCCTTCGGGAAAATTGTGAAAAATACGTGTTCAATATTGCTGATTTAGGCTATCTAAAAATACTGTTTAATTAAACATTTATGCTTGTGTCATTGAATTTAATTTTAATATCATACTAAATATTTATTTTTTTCATTTTATGAATTTAATATTAAAATTTTTTTAGCCCTGGGGGGGGGGGGGGTCCGGTCCCGCTTTTACCCCCCCCCCCCTCCCTAGGCAGCACGCCCCTGGGCGTGGGCGTCACACAGCGCTCAGACAGCCGAGCGCACTTTCGTGGTACGTAACTTTATCCAGCGTTTATTAGTGCTCCCATCATTTCTGAGAAAAAAAAGATTAGTGAACGGCAGACCAGCCTAATGGCAGCTTTAGGCTCGGGGTCACAATCCGTGTTGATTATTTCGTTTTCTTGTTATTACTTTTACATCACGGCTAGAGATTGGAAAAATTGGCGGATTCAATTCGTGATATGCTAAAATTTCAATATTTAAACCTCTTTGCTGCATCCGCTAGTGGTTCACTGTTAAACTGGAGGACTCTGTGCTAATCAGAGACCCTCAATCAAACAAGTATCAAATTACAATTTATCCAGTTTAGACGCCTAACGAGTCAGCATCCAATGAACAGACGACGTTTGCCCGAGAATGCAGATTATGGTGGAGTCCATCCTGGAGGTCTTTGAAACAGCGAATTTTTCTAGTCCCTAATAATGGCTCTTACTTCAAAACTGACATTACATCTAACTTGACTTTGACTATTTGTTTCAAATGTAGTTGCCATTTGCTTACTGACAAGTATTCGTGAACTGCGAAAGCCACGCAAGAGAAACATAGTTATGAACACTTAACATGGGTTTTTGCCACCATTAGATAACACTTTGTAGATATCTGGGGCCACAATTGGAAAATCAAAAGTAAACGTTTTTACGTGAAAAAAATTTCAGCCCTATCCCTGTTATTAAGATAGTGGCAATACAATAAACAAAACACTGCCTGTGAGACTGAAACCTCAATGCCTCACAGGATATTTTTTTAAAAATGCACACGTTAAATGGATGGGCCACTTTTTTCATGTGTCTGACGTGCGGGGGCTACATACACACATGTTATTCCCTGTCACAGCGCGTATAACCTACGTGTTTAAATATGTATGCAACATCCAAAATGCTTCGTGTCACAGCGCATATACACGTATAACCTACGTGTTTAAACCTGTATCCGACTTCCAAAATGCATTTTGTACATATTGTACAAAATGCGTTATTTGTTATGCATATATATTAATTGTGAGAGGATAAATAAAGGGATAGATCTAGTTCAAACTGTTTGATGAAATGATCGATTAAACATTTCCTTATATTCCATACAACGAAAATAATTATAATATTTTTAATTGAAAGCATTCAGTATGGACTAACTTAGAACGAATTTCAAAATATGCCCACTAATAAAGTTATGCATGTTTCTACCTTGAAACACTATGTCTGATATTTTGCACTAGCCTGTATTTTTTTTGTTAATGGAACATAAATATTCATGTAAAATTACAGATACTTGTAAATTTGTACATACATGAAAACAACTATATCTACAAAATAGTGTTCGCAATAATACTGGGTTCAGATTCTTACCCGGGCATTTATGCTTTACGTTGCCTCAGTACCACCGATAGTTTAAATTATTTGGAAACCGTACCCTGAACAGCTTTCCAATATTAACTGCGCACATTAAATAAGCATAATAATAAAAATAAAGTTAAATTATTGAATATTCGATTATCTTTTCCGTGGTTTACAAAAAAAATATGATCGAATAAAAAATCAATTTAAATATAAAATTATGCATCAATTTTCGTAAGAAATACTCAGTATTATCACAAAAAAAATTATTTCATGTATGCAAAAAATAACTATAGCCATGTATTGTACGAACTTACAATAAATTTATTGTAGTATTACACACTATTTCTTGTCAACTGGTTTCCAAAAGAATCTTTTGTAAAAGCAAAGAAATTTTTTTTTCTTTTTCTGTGTAATAAATCAAGTCAAAAATGCTCCTAACAAATAGAGCAGAATTAATCGAGGAAGGGTGACAGGAAATACGTCAACATGTTTTCGCGACGTTTCGGGGCCTGGAATCTGTCCTATTTATTGTTCAGGCGGCACGCCGGGTACACGAGACAGCCGCAGCAGGGGCTCGATCACAGAGGGTTGGTTCTCCCGTCTCCAACCTCCAACAGAGGCTTCCCACCCTCCGAGTCGTGATGGCCTAGAGCACGTGCGGTCGCTGCTTCGAGTCCCGAGAGGAAGAACGTGGACGCGAGTGCGCCAAGTGCCAAGTGCCAGGGAAGCTCCGCCGTATCGCCCCGAGCCCCGAGCAGGAGGGGGGGCAGGGGGTCTCACGTAACGTCCCCCCCCCCACACTGACGTCAAGCCGCGACCACGTGGGCGAAGCCGGCCTGAGGGACGCACACCTGTCGCGCGTCCTGACGCGGACGTCCCAACCCCGCTTTGTCGCGGGTGCCAACTGGACTCCCCTCGTCGCAGGGACATCTGGCCCGGACGGGGCCGTGACATACACTTGACATTGCTGCCGGGTGCAGCTGCCAAATTCGTTGTGTGGATGGGGGGTGGTTGGGGGGGGGATATGTGCAGGATCAACACACCTCCGGGGGGGTAGATGCGAGAGAAAACAAACGGAGAGAGAGGTGTGTTGGTTTGGTCCTCTTGCAAGGGAGGGGGAATGCTCAATGCTATTCCTGGTGGCGGACGGTAGGTGGACGCCGCATCGGACTCCCCCCAGGCCCACGCAAGGCGGCCTGCCGGGCTATTTCTGCCGCTCCTCTCCTCCGGTCTGTAGTGCAGCACCCGGGTTTCCCCTCTCTCCGATATTAACGTACCGTTTCTTTAACTGCTTTGCGAAGGAAATACACGAGAAACGAAGCTCATCGTGTTTTAAACAAAAGGAGATAACAAATTATCTGTTCAGTTTCATCAATCGGTTCTCTTGTTCGTCGGGGTGTTTTGTCCGGAGTTGTTTTTCCGGGCGTGCAGTTCTTACAATTGGGACCTAATACAATTAAGTAAAAATAATTATATTTTGTGTTTTGTTTATGCATTCTTTATAAATTTTTTCAAAGTTTTATATAATTTTTGACATTACATTACTGATTTCACATGTAAGCCTTGCCTGGGAATCGAACCCAGAAACCCTCGCACAGAACACCGGCGTGCATATCTGACTGCGCTACGGAGGTTGGCCAACACGGAGCCAACTGATCGGCGAATCACTGGAGCGATGGGCGGAGAGGCGTATCCAAGCAGGATTGTGAGGAGGGGGTCCAGTATAACCGTGATACCATTATTAATGAGTAATTTTTGTTTAATATTTTAATCATAAAATATTGTCACATTAAAAACTCAGGGAATAGTAGACTTTGAGAACTCCAACGTTTACACATAGGAATTTAAGTAATGATATTGCTTGGGAAAAGAAAACTGAACATGTATTTTTGTTTTAAATTTTTTTAAATAATTTGTTATTTAGTCAAGTGCTTAATGATTTAATTTTGAGAAATCATTAAATATATTAATGTTATTAATTACATGAATTTAACATTTAGATAAGTACGAAAGGTATGCTTACAGTAACACGATTGCAACCCAGCATTAAATATAGACGACTCGGAAAAATAATTCCCGCATGCCCGGCTACAATGGTGAGGGAATGAATTATGGTAGTTCACTATGGATTACAATAATCCTCCTAAAATAATTTCTCTGTGACCTTAAGTAGCTAAGTAACTGCAATTTTCTTATTATGTGTTATCTTGTTAGTTTTTAAATGCTGGAAGGGCTTGGATCTCTCCTCTGACTACATTCCTGAAGCACAGTTTCCGAAAGCAAGGACCATATATCTGAAAAACTGGGAACTGAACGTTGTTTCTTTGGACCAGCATACAATCACCTGACTGCACTGCCATCTATGAATCTGCAAATGAAGTAACGTCATTGGAAGTGAATTTTTTTAAGCTCGAACAGAAGCACTAGATTAACTATCAGTGTGTCGCATAGTAGAGTATTAATAATAATAAATGCCTCAATAAATGTTTATTTCCATGATGCTCTATACAATTTCGGAACTCTGCACATATTTTTTTAGTTAAATAAATACTCCTTCTTTACATTATGGTTTATATTTAAACCTTCTAATTTCATTTTCTTCAGTTACTACGAGAAGCGATCAGGTGGTAACATATTAACGTAAAAAATAAACCCACACATTTTACAAACAATAATAGTAGATGATAATTTTTGTTTTTACCACTGTTTATTAGTAAATTCATACATTCAAATCCGTCATTGACATTTCAATAAAAATTTTATTGTCAGTATTAACGCTCTCTGTGAATTTACAAAAGAACCAGCTGGCTAAAATAGCACCACTATCTATCGTGTTTATTTGAAACACTAATTGAAACACGGGTTGTTTGAGTTGCCATCCGCGGTCAAGAGTGCCCGGTTAACCTCCGTAGTATAGTCGGATGCACGCCGGCTTACGGTGTGAGGGGTCCTGGGTTCGAGTACCGGGTACGGCATGTGAACATTGAGATTGCATAGGGGAAAAAAATTGACCTATTGTCGTAGGCCACCCCTCTCATCCAGAAAAAAAAAGAGAGAAGTTACACTGGCTCCCGGGGCGACAGACACAGCCAGCCCGGAGCCCGCAAAGAGAGAGGTGATGCCATCGACTCCCTCCTGGTGGCACGCCAGCTCCCCCTCCTCCCCGCCGACGGGTCTGTGCAGGAGCCGCGCGGTCCTGCGTTAGCCGTATTTATATCCCCGCCCGGTGCAACGAGGCCTAGCGCTGCATCTGCAGATGCAGCGTCGAGCCCCGCACGACTGGCGCCACGATGAAGGCCCCTGTCGCGCTGCACAGTAAACCTCAAACCAAGGGCGTCGCCAGGGGGGGTAAGGGGGGAGCAGTTGCCCCCCCCCCTCCTAGAGCCCTCGAGATTCAAAAAAAAAATGTAGCCAAATGAAAAAAAAAACATACTTTTCCCACAACTTCCCCCCCCCCCCCTCCAGGCCATCGGCTGGCGACGCCCTTGCCTCAAACGTGTCTCAAAACATGTCACGCACCTAAGTTTATTTTTGGTCCGAGCTATCTCAAACTTTAAATTTTTTTTTCTCAATTTTGAAATTAAATGATGCATCACAGTAATAGACGGATTTTTTTAAAAAGAAATGTTATTACGTTTGTAGATGTTTAAATTTTTTAAACATTATTAAATTTAAATAAAAATAATATTTTTACATAATGAAATAAATTTTCAGAGAGCTTTTAAAGTTATAGAAACATAATTTCACTTATACGCATTAGATGTTCCTTATTAACATTTATAACTTTTTTAACCACTTTAATCGGCCATGTGCTTTTCGCCATTTTAAAGAATCGTTGAGACGGAAACCGATGTCATTTCCGTTTCCACCGGGCAATATTTCGATTGGCCGATCGCATCCAACATACAAGGAATTTTAGAACCCGTCCTTTATGCAAAATATTTTATGGAAATTCGTGTCATCCAGCTTGTCAAACAAACATGTCTGCGCTAGTGTCGTTTTCGGGACGTCAAAACCCTCCAAGTTGGTTTGACACAACATATCGTAAAGTGTTGGAAGCAAAATTCCACAGTGTGACAGGGCCTTAACCAACGAGCTTGGAAAAAAGACAGGAGTACAAGAACGTTAAGGCACCTTCACATTAAAAAAAATATTATTCAAAATTAAATAATATAAATAACTTTTAGAGCTTGACGTAGGTTGCGTCTTCCTTTCACAGCAGTCGCTAGCAAGCCTCCACATACTAAAAACAATATTAAATATACACTGAAAATAATGAATTTATCATTGAATACAAGTATTTATACTAGTGAGCGACGAGTGCATGAAACACGCTCCACACATTAGTTTAAAAAAAGGATTCGAATCGTATTTACGTAAAAAAAAATTGACTGCGGTTCACAACCAGACTCTGAACTATTGAAACGGTGCTTTAATAATCTTATTAGTTTACATTCTTTGCTGCCTCTGGGAGAAGCTACGTCTTGTCGAGCCTGACGAAGGTGTGTTCGAAACACGTATTCTCGAACAGCCACGACTGCTGTTGGTACTCGCCTTTCCATTGATTTATTTCATTACAATTCATGCATTTAATCATTGAAATTCGTTTAATAAAGTACACTTATTTCGTTATATAAAAGACTCTTTTGATGCTTGATTTTTTTTTACTTCATTTTATTGATTTAAGTACATTTGAGTACAAATCATTTTATTTCTATTGTATCGAGTGATTTTGTTTGTTGTATTAGGTTTTCGAGTCATTTCGGTATATGTGTATTTATTTCATTTCCATTTGCATCGTTTCGGGTTATTTCGGTTATTTCACATTAACACGAGTGTGTCACGGAACGGCACCGGTGTTACTCGTGAATCGAGTTCCCACCCGACTTGCGATTTTTTTTACCAACCTAACCAAAATTTAATTGTATTTGGAAGGGATCCGGGTAAGGGGAGGGACCTAGGGCGCGTCTCAGGTGGAATCATACACGCCTACTCATGCTAGGATCAGCCACGCATCGTGTGCTTTGTTCGGGGACTGGCCAGTCATGGCAGCGATTGATGCCGTGACTAACTCCCCTCACTCTTAATTCTAGACTGTGACTAAGATTGGCTGGGCCCAGATAAAAAATCTGCGTGGGCACAAGGAAAACCCCATGGGCGCAGACATTGATGCCGGGTGCAAGTTTGCATGCATAGAGTGTAGGAAAATACGCCTTTAGGCTGTGCTGAAAGGGATACTTGATGTGTAACATCTTAACTCTTGATACAAGGTAATTTCGTGAATGGAACAGAAGTTGCATGGAACGGAAATGTCTAACCTCGGTATTGCCTTCTGTGGCGTATGGCGCAAACCAATATTCACAAAGACAAATGGAAACTTAACTGTTTAATGAATTTTAACAAGACGGGCAGTATTTTAATAAAATTCCTTGTCGAAAATCATGTGCAAATCCGAAGTTTAGTAATTTTTTTATTTTTTATTTTTTCTGGATGAAGAGTTGGTTGGTGAGGGGGAAGGGACTCTTGGACTCGTGGTCCGGTTCCTTGGCCAGGGGCGCTCGCAGCCCAGGTGGTGAGTGGCTGCACTGGCCACTCACTCCGCCGCCGGTCAGCACCTTAAAAACTGAGAACAGGTAAATAATTAATAACTTGCAAACTATGCATTAGATCACAAAATGTGAATTACACCCAGCTGATGCATGGGCGTGCAGTGCTTACAATTGGGCTTAATTCAATAAATTAAAATGATTATATTTTGTGTTTTGTATATATATTTTTATAGTACTATTACATAGTAACTAGGGCTTAAGTACTAATTAACATAGCAATAATGACTGATAGGAAAATACTAGTTAAAATACTTATGGAGGAACTGTCAGCGTATGAAAAATTGCAGGCGTATGGAGGGAGAGCACTCGTACTTATAGTACGAGGGTTGTCTGAAAAGTTTCCGACCTCAACATGAAGATGGCAGCACTCGTCAACAAACATTAGGAAGTGTTTGTTCACGCACTGGAATATACTATCTGAAATTTCAGCCATTTTAGATGTGCGTTTGTTTTTTTAATAATGGTTTGCGTGAGTCGATGCACATGTTTTTGTGTGAAAATGGAAAATGGAGTATCGAGGTGTCACTAAATATTTGTTGTTGAAAGGAAACACGCCTACGCAAATTAAACACGAGTTGGACGCTGTGCACGGTTACTCTGCAGCACCATTCACCACATGGATATATTGGACGGATGAGTTCAAACATGGTCGTACCAGCTTTGGTGAGGATGAAAGTTTGCGACACCAAAAACCGCGAAGGGGTAATCAGCTCCAAAAAAATGCAAAGACTGTTCCTTTGGCCCGGGAAGTGGGGGGAGATCGTTTTCTAGGATAGTCACGGAATTGTCTGAATACATTTTTTTTAAAAAAAAAGGGGAAAAAATGACAGGAGCATACTAATCATCATTAATTGACAAGCGGGTGGCAGAAATTGCAGAAGAAGGTCACATTTGCAGGAACTAAAATACATTTTTCACCAAGACAATTCACCAGCTCACACCTCAGCAGTTGCCACAGTGATAATTTACGAACTGCGGTGTGAACCGCTTGACCAAACTTCTTACTTACCGAATCTAAACCCAATTGATTTTTTTTCTCTTTAAGCTAAAATATGCGCTCGGTGGAAATATATTTTCGTTGAATGAGGAGGCCATCACGTTCTTAAACGACTATTTTGCAGAGACTCACGCAAACGATTGTTAAAAAAAAATCACGCTTCCAAAATAAGCGACATTTCAGAGTAGGTATATTCCAAAGCATGCACAAACACATTACCCAGTTTTCGTTGACG
The DNA here is from genome assembly GCF_032445375.1 of Bacillus rossius redtenbacheri. Classification (NCBI taxonomy): domain Eukaryota; kingdom Metazoa; phylum Arthropoda; class Insecta; order Phasmatodea; family Bacillidae; genus Bacillus; species Bacillus rossius. The sequence continues at coordinate 33,294,287 of NW_026962013.1, read as the reverse complement.
AGTTCTGTCATCTTTATTTTGAGGTCGAAAACTTTTCAGACAACCCTCGTAGCTCTGTATAAAAATTGTTTGTCTGTGAAGTTGGTTTACGGACGATAGTCAAACGTGACAACGTCATAACAAAACATTGATGAAATGATTGCATACTTTTATGAATAAAATTGGATCATTTTTTATTGAATTATCACTATTTTGTATGGATACAAAGGAGTGAAATGAAATCTACAATTTAATTGATAAATTTACTTTTATTTGCACTCATTAATTCAAATATGTTTATTACTTTAACTTTGCTAATTAACTTCTTCCAATCTGTGTTATTCTGTTAAGGATAGGACGATGATAGGAAAAGTAGGAAACGAATGGGAGTGTTTCAATTTTAATGTGCCTCGAAAAAGTCAAATCGAGTGGAAGAGAGATAGATGCGGCGCAAGCGTACAATGAGCGTAACGGGACACAGCGAAACGGGACAATGTGCGTAACGGGACACTTTTTCGTACGTGCAGCCGGCGTTCATCGATTTATTAGACGTTATCACGTCGAAAATACGTTGCAATCGTGTCCGGTGCTGACCACTGGCAAGCAGCATGCCGCTCGTGTTGCGATGACGTCAGATGTTGTCTGCTGCTCGTCTCTCCGCCCCAGCCTACTGGTGGCAGCTTGGACGACTCGCACTGCGCGGTACTTCATTAGGCGAGCGATTTGCATTTTTTTCACGGAACCTAACCCGTGTTTCTGGGTAAACACAGCGCAGGCCGTACACACCGCAACAGAACAATTATCGCAATAGCACAATATGGGAAACTCAAAACCAGCCAGCAGTGCAGTGCTGCCAAATGTGGCAGATTTTCTTTCTGTAATTGTTACTGGTTAATACATAACGATGTGTTATTAATTCATCACGGAAACAGAGAAACTTAATGACATGTCTAAAATATTGTGCGCATCAATATTTTGTGCTATAAATCTCGTTCATGAAATTCGTGTATCAAGAAAGTAAACCTATTTTTTTTTAAAGTATTTAACCTAAATGAATATATATATGTCTTGGTATATATTTCAGTTTTTTAAATATTAAATATTTTACAATTATGTTTTAACGGCCTGATAGATGTGTTAGCTCGTTATAAAAAGGGAGTACGTTTTGAAAATTTTGTAGTCTAGTATTTGGCAATAACTTAACTGTGTTGTTTTCTGCGTGTTTTAAATAAGCTACTGATGTATGTATCTGGAAATTGGCAGCACTGGGTTTGGCGAAGCGTGAGACACGTTACTGCATTGCTTTCTAACTGTTTTCCACTCCATCCTGCTAGGTTTCACTACTGTAACTATAGTAACAAGCTTTTTTATTACACATATTTTACAAACATAGGAACACTCCACGCTGTCAGGGTCGCTGACATGATTGTCTCTTTTTTTTTAACATGTTTCCTATATTGTACCTATTACAATATTTGCTGGTAAGCTATGTTCTTTAAAAGCAAACCTACCTTACGTATGACTAAATAAATAATTTTAACCTGGTGGGGTATGCTTACGAACGCGATTTGGAAAACATCTACGTTAGAAATTCTTTTTACACAGTACATACACATAACAAACTAATAAAATACATTCAAATTAGGCTCATAGTTCTTAAGGTTATTTAAAAAAAAAAGTTGGTAACATAAACGAATAGGTACAAGCAATTTTCTGTCAACAATGAGACAAAATTATACTTGTTAAATTAATGTCTAAATTACTCATTAGAAATATGTTATGGTCTTCCTGGTATCTTCCAGAAAAAGAAAAAGTTTTCCATGCCATAGATATACGAAAAAAAAGAAAAACATTTTTCAAGAATCTGGATTACCAAATTTCCCCAATAATCCCAATACATGAATTTATTCAAAATTAGTTTGACGGTAGAAAAAAAACCGACCTTCACAATATTTGACGATAATGGTAAATATTAGGGTGATTGTGATGGTTTCAGGGGCGTCTATTTTAGCAGCATCAAGTAAATTGTCATTTTAGTCAGATCTCTCGTAGATACTAGACATTTCGATAGCATCGTACGGGTAAATTTATTTTAATCAGATTTAAACTAAACGTAAATGGGGAAAGGTGAAACGATATGGAGGTATTCGGTTTATGCGTCTTAGGTAACAGGAAATAAATACACTTACATTTCCTGCAGCAATGGAAAGCGTGAAACAAATACATATGAACAAAACTGTTGCAAGATCACTTTTGATATATGCTTTTACTGGACAACCACAGCGTGCGTTACTTCAGATTTTTTTTATTTGTTGCATTATTTTCCCTTACTCTAATGGTATCCGGTTATTTATACTTCCTCTGACTTACTACTGCAGCCAGATACCTACCAACCACGATTAACCAGAACTCTCCCATTCAGGCATCACTGAATCAAAGTTGTAACGATTTTATCAGCAGACAACTTTATTAACCGGTCATGAAGTCGCGAGGTATGCTCAGACAGTTAGTTATGCATACCAACTCGTTTCTCTGGTAGAATTGATTTAGCTCACGTGTTTTTTCTTTTTTGTTAGAACCCGGTAATTCATTATACTTAGAGTTTCATATTAATTCTCGTACATCGACGAAACAAGTATGGTACAGGGTAGGTCCTTTAATGAGGGTATTTGATCAAGTACAAGGAATGAAGCATCGTAGCGGAACTGCGTTTATATCAGATGACGAAGAGGCTAGTGGAATTAATCACGAAGGCATGAGATATGCTCGGTGGTTCAGATTTAGTTCTGTCTTTACTCTGCTACTGCACGCTTGCGTCAGCCTGTTCATGCAAAAATTATTTTATTTTCCACCTTATATTTTCTCCTGCAAATTACCCAATTACAACATTTCAGTTGCGCTCCAAGTTTATTCCAGTCGTTTTTCCGCTACTCTAAACCTGTTTCAGTCTTGCTTTCTTACTGTTTTCCTTTATTCACGTCTTAATTAGTTTTTCCACACTTTTAATAACTTCTCAGATACTGAATTTCAGATTCATTTTGGTCCAATTTGGTTGTTCTTCCAGTGTTTCCTTGACGTTTTTTTTTCCTGAAGTTCCTGGTTAATTAATCCTGTTTCTCAAAGCTGACTATTGGCGAAGTGTTGGTACCTACCTCGCTGTGCTGTGCATACGAGCACGGCTCGCACTCCAGCGTGTGGCCCAGTGTAGCACATCGCGGTTGTGACGGCTGGCAACTTCTTCAAGAGTTTACTGTGACACCGTGAGTACTGAGTACCAGCGGGCTGACTGCGAACACTAGCGCAGACACGCGGTGTTTGTTCTCCACGCTCTACTGAAACATGCGCCGTATTTGGTACAAACACGAACCAACATGCGGTGTGTGTTTCGTTATGAACCGCGGGACTTGAGAGCCACGGTAAAATTGAGTAACATGAAAAGCTAGCAACCATTAATTATTTAATGTGTGCGTTTAATTTTTTTTTTCAGTGATATACTGTACATACTTATTTTTATATTTAGTATTTTGTTTAAAGCATTAAAAATAATATGCTATTTGTTCAATAGTTATTTTATTTAAAAATGAGTGAAATAGATTTGTATCGTCAATATTGCAATACCTGCGTTTTGTCACAGCAAACATAAAACCGTCGATAAAAGTATTGCAGTAACATTCCTATCCTCAAATATTGTTACGTTATTCTTCATGATAAATATTTATGGCTCCTTTACAGACCGTGCTACTAAAATCTCATTGTTTAATACTTATTATAGTAACCCTTTTATTCGTTTTAAACCACTAACTGATAACACGTGGTACATAACGTAGCGCCGGTGCGATAAATACCGTCCGAAATGTGTTTTCATACTCAAAAAAGTTCGGCACATACAGTCAGAACGTCATAAATGGTCGGGGGTTTTAACGAAAGAAAATGGCGTTCGTATAATCACGTAGCTTCATCCTGCGATAATCTCCACGACCTTCGTTGCTTTCCGGGCCTTATTAATTTATTTATTTATTTATCGTCTTTATTGGTGGCGGTACGCCTTTTCTTACACTTAACCACTTTTCTGCAATTACATCAAGCAAACGTGTTCGTTATCACCCCCCTCAAGGCTATTTCAATTTCACAGCGAAACACACGGGGCAGTGTTTGTTTATGAAGTCTATGGAGTAAGCGTGAAATGTGAAATTTAACGTGGTGGCCTCAAAGTATGCCTTTTTTTTCTTTACCAGATTCGTTGTGGCCGTGCAACGGCACACGACGCCGTCTCAGCTCCTCGCCACGCAGTCGTGCTGGGGCGAGAGGGGTGGCCGCCGCCTGTTTGCCTCGGGGGGTTGGGCCGGGTTCGACCTCCTCCGAGGTCAGCGACCCGGGAGGGCGTCGCCCGGAGCTAGCCCTGCACAGGAGCCCTCACGGCAAGCGCGGCTCCAGAAGGGGGGGGGGGGCGGTGGGGGCGATATCCCCTCCCCAGACCGACTTTATTGTTTAGTGTATATTTATGTTTACTTAAATATTTAATTTCGTATGTTAAAACTTTTTATCTCATCGAAAGTTGCATGGAGCTACTAAGGTTCTGTATTTGAAAACCTGTAATTTGTAAATAATATTCCGAGGCCAATATCCGACCACTTTCATTTTTTTTTTTTGCAACTGCGACCTTTCTTTGTGCGATAGCCCCTCCCCGAAAAAGTCATCCTGAAGCCGCTATTGTCTCACGGAATACTCCTTTGGAAACCAGTTGCCAAGATACAGTCTCTTGTTCCACAACAAATATATTGCTACTCTGTACAACACGTGGCTGCGGTTATTTTTTTACATATATGAAATTATTTGAACAATTAACATAATAGGTAATAAATTAAATCTTACATTTATTGTTGTATATCCTAGTAGAGTTAAAATTGAGTGACTAGCAAATATATTTGCAGTTAGTCGAACTAAAAAAGGTTCCTGGGCGAATTACGTTTCTAATAGTTTCAATACAAACTTTAAAAAAAAAAAATAATAATACTGAGTATATTTTTATTTTGGAAATTGGCGCATAATTTTTTTTTAAATCATGGAAAATATAATCGAACATTCAATAATTCGTCTTTATTTTGTTGTATCATGCTTATTATGTGCGCAGTTAACACTGGAAAGCTACTCAGGGAACGGTTTACAAATGACTTTAACTATTTGAGGTACTGGGACAACACAAACCACGAACACCCGGATAAGAAGAATCCAAACCTAGTATACTGCACACACTATTTTGTAGCGTCATAACTTAGAAAAACACAATGTAGAATTCTCCACGTTTTTCCAGCCAGTTCTAAGTTTGTGGTTCCGTGACAGTTCTGAGTTTTCTCCTCTCTCAATTATAATGGCTATAAGTTATAGTTCTAAGTTGTGTATTATTAAGTCACGATAATTCTAAGTTTTGTTTTTGTAGCTTATAACGTTTTAAGCTTGTGTAGTTTGGCTTTTTCTATGTTTGAAGATGTGATTTTATAAATTACATACGTCTAACTTGAGTGTGTCTAAGATATAGCCGTTCTAGCTTGTAACATTTTTCTAAATAATGTGGATTTTTCAAGAGTTTTAATTCATGACTTCTAAATTTTACTTTCTAAATAATGTGTGGATCCCAGTTTTACTCTCCGGGCGGCAGTCCGCTGACGAACAGGAGGAAGCCAACCTGTCCAGATGACACCGTAAATTTATATCCGACGGGTTGAAAACAAAGAGATTTATAATTTTCTACAGAAACTTTTAAAAAGTAAGTTTCAGAATTGTCTGGAATTTATAAATATAAATAAAGTGAGACCCTTTTATTCTCATTTTATATCTCCACGAAGGTCGTGATTTACGTACCCTCAAATAGAATATTTAGAGGAGTTGAGGTTTTTTTCGGGGTAAGAGATGGTTGACAATTCTGAAGTTATTGTTTTTTTCGATAACGGTTTTTTTTAAACAACGTTACTAAAGCACACGTCGTACATCGGAACATATTTACAAGTTTAAGAGCCACTGTAATAAAGATATTTACAGTTGTAGTGATCCTTATAAAATGTATGCATTATTGAACCCCCCCCCCCCCCCAAAAAAAAAAAAATTCAAAGAAACAGTTCATACTATAAAGTTTCTCTTTGGGTTTGTGAACTTTGGTCCACGCCATCCACCACAGATGTCAGCACCGTGGTTACACATTTCCGTTCCATTCACGAAATTACGCCTACCAAATGCCATATACCGAGAATTAAGATGTTGTACAATAATAATCTGCTGACCTGAGAGTTTCTTACGTAAATCTTCTTTTTTTGGTTTCTTTTCACCTTCGGTCATGGCTTCATAATGAACACTGTTATGCTTAAAATGCTAGGAAAAGTTACATTATTTGCAAGCTGCTACGGTTTCTTTGCAAATAAGACACAGCGGTTTATCCTTAATAGCTGCGGGGGGAAAAAAATCCAACACAATTCAATGTTAAAAAGACGGCATTCTGATTCGTATTTTTTTAGTTGGCACTATGGCGAATCAGAAATGTTCCATAAAAACCTCACAAAAAAAAAAACAACTTGTGAGCACACGCGATATTGTGTAACGAGTTTCTGACTCAGACTGACTGACCTGAGCTGGTATTACTCATCGGCTGTGGCGTGATTTTCTGATAGGATGCTAACGAGCAGAGGGGCAGACGGCTGGAGACGTGTGACGCGCCTGTCTCGCTCTCGTACTACCGCACATGTGTTTATTTGTTTATTTATTACTGACTATGGCCAAGTTTAAGGCTTTTAGCCTTCCCTTACACTTAACCATCAACTTCACAAAATCACATTACATTATTTTTTGAGCATATGTACTAAACATAGTCTAAAATAATTAACCAGACATTATAAACGTCTAAAGAACAAACAAACATACGGTAAGAAGCAATAGAAATAATAATTTTAAACAGTAATAGAACAGAAGAAAAAAAATATGTACGCAGTACATGAAATGTAAATGAACGCCTGCTTACAAACTAACACGTGTGTGATTCTGGAATAATTGGCGACACTGCAAGATGTAACTTCGCAAGCTCACGTTTAAACTTGGGAAGGACGGCTGTCACTTTTGTTGTGAATGCTCAGGCGCCATCCGTTACCTTTTTTGACGTGAAAACGTCTAATAAATCGATTAACGCCGGCTGCACGCACGAAAAAGTGTCCCATTACGCTCATTGTCCCGTTACGTTGTGTCCCGTTACGCTCATTGTACGCTTTCGCCGCATCTATCTCTCTTCCACTCGATTGGAACAACCATCGATTTGACTTTTTCGAGGCACATTAAACTTGAAACACTCCCATTCGTTTCCTACTTTTCCTATCATCGTCCTATCCTTAAAAGAATAACACAGATTGGAAGAAGTTAAATAGCAAACATGTATAAAAGTTATAGTTATTCATAAAAGTAAGCGATCATCTCATCAATGTTTTGTTATGACGTTGTCACGTTAAACTATCGTCCGTAAACCGACTTTACAGACAACCAATTTTTTGTGTGTTCAGAATACGTACAATTTTGTTTTCGGTTGAACAATGCAAACACTCTCGGGAAAAGTGGTAGACAATGGAGTGTAGGCAGGTGTCGTTCAGAACTCTTACAGAGGCCGGATCACAGCAGCCACGCCTTGTCCGTCACCCGGGTGTCGAGCACGTGATCCCGGACTGTCGTTCCTGACGGTGGGACGTCGCGCGCGAACACACGCCCGCCCTGCAGCAACGTCCGCCTTGTTCCCAAGTGGGGTTCATATCCCCTCAGTCCCTCCCCCCATCTCTTCAACCCTTTTCCCAGCCTTCGATGGTCCCGTGCTTGGTTCGATCCTTGGTGATGGTACAAAAAAAAAAGAAATTTAAACTTTAAAATAATGATAAAAATTAAAGTTTTTCGTTTTCGATTCAAATGTTAAACCAAATAATGAAACGGCTTCGATGAAAGCGAAAAAAAGACTTGAAAAAAAAATTCTAAACCCCAGCTTTGGACCTGTAATTTTATTAAAATACTGCCCATCTTGATAAAATTCAAAGAAACCTTTAATACTACAGTCTCCATTTGTCTTTGTGAACTTTGGTTTGCGCCATCCTCCACAGATGAAAGCACCGTGGTTACACATTTTCTTTCCATGTGTCTTCTGTTCCATTCATGAAATTGCTCCTACCAAATGCCTAATACAGAGAGATAAGAAGTCACACATTAAAAAAAATATTTTTATTTGCTGAACCAACAGCGAAGTGCCGATTAAATCATTTTTTGTCAGTGCGGCTCTCATTAAATCGACGTCAATGGAAAGTCAGGAGTCTTCACTCTTTCGCGATGCAAGATTTATTCTGGTTTCCAGATCGGTCGTTTTGCAGTGCTTGCAGACCAGGCACACCCCTTCTCTCCTCCTTGGACCGGCCTCTTCCTCCGAGTCACGCCAGAGGACCATCTCGCGCACCTGCAAGCGTTCATGACTTCCCCTCACCTACCCCTCCCCGTTGCTTCTCGTCGTCACCGATATTTTAAAATAGCGCCGCCAGTATTTTCCCCAAACCTGTTACCTCAGCCCTTATAAATAGCCCCCACCCCTTCCCTTTTTTTACCATTCCACCGTAGCTTTCCACCCTGCACCCCAGGGTGCGCGAACAACCAGTAGACTAGGCGCTAATGATGTGGTTGTGCCATCTCGAAATGCACCACTCCCCTCCTCCCCCCCCCCCAAACCAGCATCCATCCATCCCTCACAACACAAGGTGCACAAAGGTTCCGACTACTTTTCCACGCCTTCAAAGCAACTCCCTCGTTTTACGCACCGCCAGAAAGGTCTAGAAAATACGCCGTCTTCCACAGCTACTATAAGATTTTTTTTGTATATATATCATATAATATCCACTCGTAAAATGAATAGAAGATTTTATATCGGAAGAGGGTGGGGGAGGGGGGGTTGTGCCGGGGATCCTTTAGAGGTCTGTTTTTTTTTTTTATTCCTCCGCCATGTTTCGCTCGTGAAAGGGATCCTTCGGAATGACGGTGGCGGACTCGCTTGATACCTTTGAGCGTGGTTATTCTCCTCCGGACCAGCACGACCCTTGGAGGAATAAAGCAGAGACGTGATACGCCCTAGCGCCCGCCAACCCCTGAGGTTTACAGTTCCCCCTGCGGAAGGGAAGGTCCGCACAATGGTGAACCTGCGTCGTGGAAACGCCACGTCGCGGAAGAAGGGCGGGCTCCAGAGATGGCGCGGGGGATCCGTAAGTGCCGCGTAACAGCTTGCACCGTCGGAACGGGCCCATTTGAATCACAAAGACGTGTCCACCTGCCTTCCAGCTCCCACGACTCCCCGGCTCGCCGTGGGGGTTTGCTCCCGGTACAGTCTGTGTCCGTCACTTGTTCCAAAATATCTGAAAGTACTCATCGTAGGGGCATGCAGATTTCGCGAAAAGATCTGAACACTTATTAGACTGCAACAAGATATAACCGTGCCTGTGGTTTCTTCCTTGTGATTGGCGGCCGTCTGTGAGAGAAGTCGTTGCCTTATTTGACCAAGCCAATCAGGAGGCGTTTGCTTCCGCAATGAATTACTGTGATTGGTGTTGTTAAAATCGATATGTAGCTGGAAGAAACTCACCCAATAACGAAACACAGACGATGCTACAGTTTTTTAACTTTCATCTAGTCCGGAAATCTTTTCGCGAAATCGTCATGCCCCTACAGTCATCGGTAGTATGTACCGGTGGTTGGGGATGTGAGGTTTCCGGAAAAGTGTTTTTGGGGAAGAAAAAATTTGTTTGCATAACCGAAAAATTTTCCCAGTTATACTTCTGTACAAACTAATTTTATCAACAGTTTTATACAAACATAACAAAAGAAATCAGCCGTTAGGTGGTCAAGATAGACAAAATTTACTGCACATACGAGCAAACTCCACAGTTCTATAACGACATTTGAACTTTATTTTTTTTTTTAAACCTGTACTGTAATATAATGGTAAAAATAATCCACACGCGTACTGACCACAGCATAGGTAGATTGTATTGTTATCTTAGTATATTAACCTAGCTTGTATTATGTGAATCGATGTTCGTATTGAAATAAAGAAAAAAATAATACTTAATTATATTTTCCCAGAAAATTTTCATCGGAAAAATGTTTCCATTCACTCTCTGCCGCTGGACCCATTTCCCAGCCACATAAAATAGTTGACAAACACTGTCGACAACAGGGATGCCTATCTCCTGCAGGTTTATTATTTTGTCGCGGCGCCCTACCTAGTCGAAATGTGTGTACAATGACAAAACAGATAATAAAGATATATATTCTTTATGACACGAGGAACATAAATGAAAACAACTACAACCTGACACAAGTGTTTAGAAACCCCCCTCCAAGTGTTTAGAAACCCCCCCCCCCAGTGTTTAGGACCCCCCTCCCCAGAGTTTTGGACCCCCCCCCCCCCCGCAGGTTTTTGAAATTTCCTCGCCACCTCCAAAAATGCTCCTATAGGCGGCCCTTGTCGAACAACAACTGTGGCAGAAGGATACAGACCATTAATACTGCTTTTGAGAACTATCAAATGTTCGACACAAGTTACGTGGCACAGACTGTAGGAGATGACGCGCGGCCGTGGGGGCTGTTTTACAACACCCCTGAATGTGAAACGGAGTGGGAGGGGGGGGGGGGGGGGGGGGTTGAAGTGTGAGGAGAGAAGCGGGATAGCAAAGAAATAAAAATGACTGTCGTTTTGTAGCCCTGCGAGGCACGGGAGATCTCCGAAGATGCCCCGGGATCTGTTGGCGCTCGTCTTCGGTCTGTTGGCGTCCGCACCTGCTCAACTCTCCCACGACATTGATGCGTAGCGGTATAGCGTTACGTCAGCCGCGTCGGGTGCGTGGTTCTCACAAAAACATATCCTCCAGATGAAAATAAAATACATAAGTGTCACATTTCTTGGTGGTTAAACTCTGTTGATCACTGTGTAGATCAAATTTTAGAGAAAAAATAAAAACAAAAATTACTTCGGTCAGGAGATACTGCATAGATAATGTTTTATCTTCTTTTCCTTACCTTTCCATATTAAAACACCAATAATAATAGTTATTTTTAGACTACCTAAAGTATAGCTTAGTTAAAAATTGAATATGCTCGTCATTTTTAATAATCTCATAACATAAATAACGTAATATTTTGAAAAGAATAAATTAATTACCGGTAATTAAGTGCTTATTTAATTTTTTTTGGAAAACGTAAAGGTAAATTTATATTTTAATTCGAAAAGAATTAAGAACATGAATAAACCATTCATGTGTAGCTTATGTCGTTAATTTCTTAATATTAATATATCATTCATAAAAGTATAAATTGTTTTTTCTCAAAATAATAAAAATCACTCAGGTTTCTATTATTTCAGGAAAAGAATTTTTATTTTATTTTTGGAATATGTAGGTACTGAAAATAAGATCATTTGTACGACAAAGCTAGAGAAAAATTCAAAACTTGATTTTAGTTCATGTTTATTAAAATCATGATTAAAAAAACTATCAAAAATAAACGTAAAATTATTTATTAAAAATAAACATTTAACCCACAGTCTAATACGGTGAGTTGGTTATTACATTTTCTTTTCATTACTGTTAACTAAGCGATCTTCCTGTTCATTTATCTCTTGCGTTTGTTGTTGAGTCACAAATTTTTTCACCGAATTATAACTGTTTTCTTCGAGTTGCAAAGGATAGTGCAAGTGGTCATAATTGTTAGATAATAATAGCTGCAGTACTCAGTGTTGCCCGGGCCATTTATTGGCAAAGTTCAAAACTAAACTGTTATTAGCGCCGTTAGTTCGCTAGCCGCCGCGAGCTCCACTAAGCGGACGGGTCCAACCAGGGAGAAGGATAGGAAGTTGCCAGACCTTACTATACGACCGTGTGGTGGACTTAAAGAAATCACCCACACTCTCTGTTTGTATGTGTATGACCTATTATTTTCTGTTATAAAAATGAATTTTCCTCTTTTTCACTCCATTAGTGATGGAATTTCATAGTAATATGTGGCCTATGTATTATTCCAGTTTATGAGCTAACTGTATGCCAAATCTCATCCGAATTCGTTTAGCGGCTCGGGCGTCAAGGAGTAACTAACATACACACAAACTTTCGCATTTATAATATTAGTTTGATGCATTTTTCTGACGTAATTTGAACGTTATGCAACAGAAGCAGGTCTTGCCGTGGTTTTATAATTTTTCCAATTAAACATTATCCAGACTCTCAGTTTCGTATTTAAGTTTTCAACTTTTTTTTTTCCTGTTGATAAACCTGCAGTGTAAGTTTGTCGGTATAATTGTGACTCATTCTGTAAATCTATGCATTGGAGGGAAATAGGTAACGCTGCCAGGCAGCCTTTCCGTGGGTACCAGAGCGTAACCAGCCTTCGAGGCACGTAGCTGTGTTTATGACCAAAAGAAGTACAATTAGCTTGAACTTCCAAGGAATAAAAATTTTCAACTTTTTTTATTCTCCCCCTGGTCCGTAATTATAATTGCGGCTGTCGCGACTCGCTCCGTACAAGTTGCGTCCTGCCTGGGGCGGAATCGTGGTCTGATTTATTCGGGAGAGCCTGGTCGAGGGTAATCGAACCGGCCGTGCCGTATCGATACCTATCGTCGGGACCCTGGGCGTCGAGCCGGTTTCCCATCCATCCTCGACGGTTCTGGTTCTTCGTGCCGGGGTACTCTCGCCCGCGGGGCTCGTTTGGTCGAACTGTGGCAGGGAGGGGAGGGAGGTTTGGGAATGATGTTGGACGGGGGGGGGGGGGGGGGGGTGGTGTGGCCGTTGTAGGGGCCTGGAGGGGGGTGGTGCTCGGCTGGAGACGTGGCGTGACTGGAACAGCTGACGATCGGCGCGCAAGAACCGACCAACCGCCGCCCGGTACGTAGACCCCTTTCAGCTGATCGCTCGAGGCGGTACCAGTACAGCTGATTACAACTCTACCGGGCGCATGGTACACCTCACGAACAAACGTTTTTTTAAATAGTTCGACAGATGAATGTTTAACATTTTCTAAGAAAAATACTGGTTAAATGGTTGTTTAGCCTATTGCTTTGGAAAAGGGAGTAAATTTATTTATATTTGTTATGATGTATAAATTTTTTGTGCTAGAACAGCTTAAGGACCCCCGCATACCCGGGAACACATACGTGTGTGCCAAACTTTTGTTTTTAAAAACTAGATTTAAAAACTGCTCGAGATATACGAATGGTGCCTGTTAACGAAAAGCATTGAAGAATATAATGAGTGCGACTGAGTATTTTTGTATCCGTATTTTGTTTTTACACTATATTTTTAGAAGCGTGTAATGGATAACACGCGTTGTTTTCATAATAATTGTTAGTTATAAAGCATCCAATTAAGATTCTTAGAATCTCTCATGAGACTTGTGTTATAACTTTATATTAATTTCCCTGCCGTATAATGTTATAGTTTAGTTAAAAGCTCACAGATTTCCTATGCGCGACGAGAAGATTGCGCGCCAGTCCAGCAGAATCTTGCGAGGTGACACCGCACTACAAGCACCAGTGAGCATTCGCTCTCTACCACAAATACACCCCTTTCGATGTGGGCCTCAATAAAATCTTTCCTACTACAAAATATTTGCTTGAATCAAGAAAAAAAAATGGTTGTCTGTAAAGTCGGTTTACGGACGATAGTTTAACGTGACAACGTCATAACAAAACAATGATGAAATGATTGCATTCTTTTATGAATAAAATTGAATAATTTTTATTGAATTATCACTATTTTGTATGTATATAAAGAAGGTATGAAATGAAATCTACAATTTAATTGATAAATTTACTTTTATTTGCACTCATTAATTCAAATATGTTTATTACTTTAACGAACAGATTATTTTAACTATAACTTTTATACATGATTGCTATTTAACTTCTTCCAATCTGTGTTAGGAAAAGTAGGAAACGAATGGGAGTGTTTCAAGTTTAATGTGCCTGGAAAAAGTCAAATCGATGGTTGTTCCAATCAAGTGGAAGAGAGATAGATGCGGCGCAAGCGCAAAATGAGCGTAACGGGACAAAGCGTAACGGGACAATGTGCGTAACGGGACAACGAGTCATACATTTTCGTGCGTGCAGCCGGCGTTCATCGATTTATTAGACGTTGTCACGTCAAAAAAAATTTTTGTTGATATATATAAACAAATATTTGGTCGAGGCAAACAAACCTTTCTCTCGGTGTACTCACTGCCGCACCAAAGCGAGCGCGAGTTAGCGAGTAGATTCGATTACAGTGAGCGAGTTATTTTTGGAAATATTATATTCCGAAATAATGTTGTAAACTTGCTTGTTCAATCGACGCTTACCGTTTGCTTCATGTTGGATGCTCGTGCAGTAAAATTGCTCTTAGCTTTGGTAGGTATACGCAATTTATGTTCGGCAAAGGCTAAAAATTATCTTAATTGTAAAGGAGATTTGCTGATCTATCCATCAATACGTCCATAAATACGAATATATCATGTCTTCATTAGAGTTAATTAATGCATTTCATTTGATTTTGGTTGCTTGAATTGCTTATCTGAATCCAATATATGAAGGAAAAAACCTCGGAGACTCCTTTTTGACAATTTTTGATATGATGAAAACGCGCTTTAAAGATTATACTACATACTTTTTTCTTGTTTTTTAGTTATAGAGGCACACGTGATATCACTTTTAAAACAAAAACAAATAAGTTCTTTATAAATTTATTTAAAATTTAAATTATCCCTGATAAAACGCCCAGTAAAAAGGAATTATCAGCATAAAAAAACGCTAAGTTTGAAGTAATTTCACGGAAATCACTTTATTTTAATTATGAGTATGTTAAAGGTTTAAATCTCGGGTTTATATTTCTAACAATTTCACTGACGAATAGATATGAGTGATTGTGGCCATGACGATGTTAATCTCAGCGTCTGGCGGAAGCTTACACAAGAGCCCGGAACGAGAGACTAATGAGAGCTTCCCAAAAGTGCTAATTAGCCGCGGGGCCAACTGCGACTCCGGTCTGGAAACCAGCCCTGGCCCCGTGGCGCTTGAGCGGCTCTTGCTCCCGCGGCGAGGGTCATCCCAAGCCTGACTCGGCTTCATAATGACCCTATTGTGTTCGTGTTGGCTCTTTCTTCTTTCTTATTCTTCCCGCTCGCTTTTTTATACTCTTTCGCTTGTTTGTAGTTCCATCCTCTCCATCTCTCTCTTTCTGTCCGACCTCGCCCCTTTTTTCTTCTTCTTCATCTCTATCGTGTGGAAGAACGAGATGCGCTGCATAACAAAGCTGGAGTCTCAAAACTAAAATTTGTATCCGACAAATGCAGGTACGAATTATTTGTATTTACGTTTAACACTGTTAAATTTGCAATCTTTTTGTGACTTAATTTCCAAAAAAAATTATATATATAAGTTCATAATTTGTTTTGCGTAATTAGCTGTCAACATGGATGCATATCTTTAGGATTCGCAAAAGGGATAGCCGAGGGGGGTGGGGCGGAGGGGGTAAAAATCCATCAGAATAAGTCATCTCTGAATAAGGTATTTGTATATAGTGTACTTACCTTACTTGGAAAAATCATACTATTATCACATGCGTAATGTTTATTAGGTAAAGAGGGTAGAGCACCCTATATTTTCGTTAATATTATTATTATTAGTGACCGTAGATAGTCAAAAAATTCTAATTCTAACTGGTATACCAGAAATATATGTGCTCATTATTTTCGGTGAGGTTTCTAATTTTATTACAAAATTGATTTAATTTATACAATAGGTACTAAAATAGACCAGAATTTATGTGCAACTGGAAACGAATGTACATTATAATTTTATTACGCTCCAATAATATATATATATATATATATATATATATTGCTTTCACTGGACTTGTAGAAGAATACAGAACTGTACTTATATCGTACTAGCTAGTATACAAGTCTGTGTATACTAATCACTAATATACACCACACAAATTCACCACACTGTATTTTTTTTTGTAAATGGAACATAAATATTCATGTAAAATTACAGATATTTGTACATTCACATGAATCCCCGTTGCAGTAATGGTTGGTAGTATAAAACAATTATTTCAGACGAAAGCTGTAACTAAAAATTTAAGTTTTTGCATTAAGACAGAACGGATTTAACAGTGTACATTGTGTGTAAGTTATGAATTTTTTTTTTTAAATTCTAACCCTTTATTTTTCAACCCCTTGCAATAATGGTTCGTTTAATCAAAAACTGTTTCAGACGAAAATTTTAGATAAAAACTATACGATTAATACCAGATCCGTACGAATTCCATGGTGTGCCTACGAAGGTAGTTATGTTTTTTTGTCCTCCAACACTTTTTTGTCAACCCCTTGCAGTTATGGTTGGTCATATGAAAAACTTAATTCAGTTAAAATATTTTAGTATTACCCCTAGAAGTTATAATACGTTTAAACAGATGTAATATTTTCCATATTATGGGAGATACAGCGATTTTTTTGTTTATCAAAAAACCTTCCCCATTTCTGCCCCTTTGGTCGAATATTCCCCATTAACGAGTTGACGAAACGAAAAACTATATAAAATTGTTCTGAAAGGCACACTATAGTAACGGCTACAATGAATAGGTAGTATTTCTTTGAAATCTGCATAGTAAAAATACGACAGCTATGTATACCAAACCATGACAATTGAACTTTTACACTTTTGATGGTATTAAAACTGAAATACAACAGTAGAAATACACCAACATATTTATATTTTAAATTACACTAACATCGGTTAAATGTCTTCTACCAAATACATTTTATGTAAAAATACACATATTTTACGGTGTAAGTATGCACCATGCTAGGAAAAATCTGTTACATTATTGAAAATAACTAAGTATTTTTAATCATACCTTGTCTTATTCTAATGTATACAAATAATAATAAACTAATCTTATTTACCACCAAACTAAAACTCACAACTTGCTAGAGGACGCTCAGAGTAAGTACACTTCTGTATAGGACTTCTGACCTAACTGCGTATGCACCCATGTGAGTATAGGTCTATAAATCGGCTGTTCTTAAGTTCAAATCACTCTGATTAGCAATTGGTTACCAAAAACAATCGTAGATGTAGGTATAAAGATAAAAGCTATAAATAGCTATGTTTAAAGGTTTTGAAGAAAAAAGATTTGACTAATCGCCAAAAAATCAACACGAAGTGAGTAAATTCAAACAAAGATGTTAACTGCACATCGACACGGAATTAGCTTTAGACTTCATTATAACAAAAAAAAAAGTTTTGCTAGCTAGACTTCAATTATGAACAAGCAAAGATTGTACATACCTAACTTCCTGCCTCCATCACGTACCTACCAGAACACGAAAACGTTCAATCATTCACAGTTTACGGGCAGTGATTCTCAGTATTATCTCGAAAAAAAAAGATATTTCATATACGCCAAAATAACAATACACATGCATTGTACAAATCAACAATATCTTTCTTGTATTATTTCAAACTATTTCTTTTTCCTCTTTTTTTCTTTTGCCAAGAAGAAAAGTAGACAAATTCACATACTGGGCACTTGATTCGTTAGTTTCTATTACATGCACAGCTCACAGTAGAGGTGGGCACACATTGCTTAAAAATATACGTCATATAATATACTAAAACTAATATTAATATTTCTTTATTTTGTTCTGTATATTTTGTTTGGTTTTATATTTTATATATTTTTTTCCTTGAAAGCTATTACTAAGTAATTAGGGCTTACATACTAATATCCACTACTACAATTGCTACTATAATGATAATAGTAATAGAGAAACTTTCAGCGTATAGAAGTCACAGGCGAATGGAGAAACAAGCATTCGTATCTAATTTATGTATTTTTTAAAGTGTATTACAAAATCCCATGACTTTCAGGAACACAACTGACACTTGAGGCAGGCTGTGCCCATTGGACATACGGAGTCAGCCCTTAATACAACAGGCAGTGAACCCGGGGGGGGGGGGGGGGAATAACATACACCTGCGTGCATCGGACCAGTTTGAATTAGCAATTATATAAGTTAAAGGTGCTTGCTGCACTACGCAATGTAAACATCAGCGTTAAAATTTCTCACCAGTCCGCGACGGCAGAACTGTGGTCTTCTCTGGGATTGCACGCCGTGCTCTGAGTGGCCAGACAAGCCGGCCAACCACAGCCCGTCTACGGAGGTCTCTGTTGGAGAATCGCAATCGGCGTTTTATATTTACGGTGCAAAATTGGCTCAAGTTCCCCAAGAGAAGAAATAACAGGTTTCCTACTTATTTCACATATGCCATACAATTTCTGAGCCGTTCTGATGTAATAACCCACCAGAAGTTCTCTGTGCGTAGCCCTGATGGAGAAATTCACAGGTGCATCTTATTCTGTATTCTCTGCAACTTAATTAAATGCGTTTCGGCTGCTGTTCTCGGCACAGCGGCGAGTCAGCTCGAGGGTTGACGAACTCGCCCGATGTAATCGCAGTTTCGGCCGGGCCCGGGGGAGAGGCAATTGCCATTGGTCCGCTACCCCGTCATCAGCGCCACCCCTCCCGCCGAACATGGTCTCGGGCGGGTGGGTTCCAGGTCGGTGCGGCGGCGGGAGGGATAATGGTCGCACGGGAACGGGTGGAAAATTTTCGCGTCCTGGTTGCGTACGTGCGCGCCGGCACTCGGCGAAGTTTGCCTTCCGAGAACGAATCTGTTGGGGAGGGGAGAGACCACTCCATCTCGCGAGAGAACGTTATATCACTGCGGTCAAGGCGTCCGGGACGTGTAGTGGGCGATTACCGTCCACGGTCTTTTTTCTTTTTCCTTGCGTCGTCACGAGGGATAACTTACAAGTAGAGACCTGCAAAATTCGCGTTTTCAAATCCCTAAAGGATAGACTCCATGATCCTCTATGAACTCGTGCAAATTACATCTGCTGATTGGTTACCGGCTCGTAACACCTGTTGACTGGAATGATCGTGATTCGCTAATTCTTCTGTTAAAGATTTGTTGTATCTGTTGCAATATCTGTTTGATAAATGCAAACAAGTCTATGTGTTTCACACACAAAAATACATATAAACACAAAACTAGTTTTCAAGAAGCTAAGACGAATATTAAATTAGACACATTCTTCAAAGAGGCTTGCAGAACACAAAACCAATGCAACAATTAACCTTCAAACCAATCTTGTAGAATCAGACTCTGAATAAAGACTAACGTACATGATGCAGTTTTATAAAAACATTTACCGGTTTAAAGAATGCAGTGATGGTGTTTGTTTTGTCATGCATATATTTGTAGGTTTTTTTATGATATGTGCTGGTCCAAGAATTACTTATAGAGCCATTTTGCTGCAGTGTAATTTTCTTGTATTGGTTGTATTTAACCGTTTTCAGTCTTGTAAGGTAATTAATTGTTTTATATTAAAACCAGTTATGTTTATATTTTTTGAATTAGTACGCAAACATTTTCAACGATAGCATTTTAGACGCATCTGGGTTTTTTACCCATGTGTCTGGGTTTTTTTTAGGTTATCTAGGTTTTTCATGAATATCAGAGTGGCAGCCCTGGTTACAAGTCGTTTTGTTTATTGTCCTACTTCAAAGTACGCTCAGTGCGCAGTGCGTGCACCGTCTCGTTCAATAATAAAACTAATGAAATTTTAATATTAAAAAGTATATTAATACAAGATATAATATTTATATTTGTGCACCTAACAGCTATAAAAATGCAAATAAATTCTCAGTTGACACTAATAACAGATGTAATCAACATATGGACTTCTTTTTTTCGATAACAATTAGTAACTAGTGTTTTTATACATTAAAAATTCACGATTTTATCAAAAATAAAAATAAAAAAACAGATAGGTACGTTAGTGAGCATACTATATCAATGTTTACGTTTCAAATGTTTCTTCAGATTAGTCGATGATTTATAACTCAGTTTTTGTTTACACAAATTACAATTAGCAAACTCATTATTTTCCGTGAAAAAATTCCACACAAATGAAGTCTTTTTCGTGCACTTATCCATTCCTTATTTCACTATAAAAATACTAACTACAAAGCATGACAGCCCGCAAAATGGTGATACACGGCCAGGACGAACTGCAGTGAATGTTGAACTGATTGATACTGGTTGTATCAGGCGGGCATGCGAGTATCAGAGGTAGAGAATTACCAGGCGTGATAAATAATGTATCAGATTCTCCTTCCGGTCGCACGGTCTGCGTACGCGGAGCTTTGTTTCCTCCTGGGACCGTCTGATACAGAAGTATCAGAGACTTGTAACATGGTACAATGCTGTATCAGTATCAGGTTGGGACAGATACCGAAAATTGCTGTAACAACCCACCTCTACTCTGCCGCACCCGCGGCACTATCGCCCAGAAACTCCGCCGCTGGAGAACTCCCGACTGAACACTCCGGACTCTCTGCTCAGACTGACTCGAAGGTCGGCCCCACCTCCTTATATAGCCCTTGGGTTCCCATCCAGAACAATCGGGCATGTCTCCGAGATATCGCGCGACCTTCGCTGTCGAAATGCCCAGAAACGCGTCGTGAGTCCTGTCGAAGGACGCGGCGGCTGCTCAAAGAACGCCGATAAACGCAACAAGTATCGGGTTCCCACAAAACGCGCCGATAAACATGTCTGAGTCCTTTTATGCCGCAGTGCGGCCTCTTTTAACCCTTTCAGTCTATCCGTCCACTGAAGTGGACAATGTATTATATCTCAATAAACCATGAATGTGTGGGGTAAGGTGTACCAACGAACCAACCTACATTCTACAGGACGTCTTTCTTTGTTGCTATGAAATAACTAAATTTTATTTACACATAAATTAATTATAATAAATAATTCTACATTAATATTGTAATTATAGGGTAGTAAAATTACAAAACACAAAAAAATTAGTTAAGTTACAATCAAAAAATTAAAATTAGGAATTGACAAAGTGTGACTGAAAGGGTTAAGTAACTCGATCTGAGGCAGGTGCGCGCTGCGAAGGTCAGGATGTCGCGAGATAGTATGACACGAGATACCAGGGAGAGGATGCGGGTGGAAGGGGGCGCAGACAGGCCGAACGAGCGCGGCGACGCCAAGCACTGTAGCCAAACGCGATCGTAACAATACGATTAACAGCACCAACTTCGTCACGAGCAGACTGTCTGATGGCTTCGGCGTTTCTGCGCATACGCGAGTATAAAAACATTTGTCAACAAAGGTTTGCTGAAGTGTGCATACCCTTATTTACTATCATGTAGCATGTTCCTGGCTAACTATAGTTAAATAGTGTTTTTGATCGTTACTTTAATCTGTGAATATCCACTTGTAATGTTTTCTAGTTGATTTTTCTCACTATGTAGCAGAATGCAGATCGATTAGTATGTTCTGTACAGGAAATAACTATTTTATATAATCCATCTCTGAAGGAGTATCACGACAGCAATTTGATTTCAAGAATATGGAATGTAATAACGTAACGGAAATACGGTGTTAAACTGTCGCGAAGCATCACGTGGTGTCGCACCGTGTCGCGTCTTGTCGCGTCTTGTCTGATCCTGTATGTACCCAGCCTTATGATTCCATCATTTCTCCAAATAATAAAGAGAATTTTGGAGGCATCTACTTATGTATTTGTTACATACGCGAGTAAACGGTTTCCCAAAGGGACCACCTGTGGTTCTAATCGCGTCTCGTTCATGTGGTTTGGTTCACGGGTTCGATAAGAACACCCATCTCATTTGACGTCCACTATAATCTTGGAGGTGCACACCCGTGCGACGTATAACCTTATGGAACATTCGAAATGCAATCTTTATACGTTATTAGGAGTATATATATTTTTTTTTCACGGAAAGACCCAAACACTCACTAGACTGCAACAAGGAACGTCCGCGCCAGAGGTTTCTTCGCTGCAATGGACTGGTGTCTGCGAGAAAAGCCACTGCCTGATTTGATTGGGCCGCACAGTCTCGTGATTCGTGTGCCCACAGTGGACATGCAGCGGAAAGAAACTCAACCTGTCACGAAACACCTGCGATTCTACAGTGTTTTAACAACACAACTGGTCTCGAAATCTTTTCGTGAAATATGCATGCCCCTGTACATTATTAGCTAGGGACACCTGTATTTCGCGATTTCATTTCATGTCAAGGTATTTCACAAAACACTGTAGCTTTTTCTAAGAGTCATGGCAAATTGTGAGGGTGCAGCAGTACGGTGACCACATTCCCATTGGCCCGGTCAATAGCGGGACGACACCTCTCACCGACCTCAGCCAATAACCACAGGAGAAAAGCTACAGTATTTTGTGAAATACCTTGACACGAAATGTGTTCGCGAAATAAAGGTGTCCCTAATTATTACTAAGGACCTGCAAAATTCGCCTTTTTTAATTTGCGCCAGTCTACATTGCAAAGGTTTGCACACCTGAATGACCCTTGTAATTGGACCAGGGGTTTATTTGACACGCCCTTAGGAACTAGAAGCAAATTAGAAAAACACCTAAGAACTCATCTGACTGAGTCAAGTGCCTCCCAGAGAGAAGATAATATGTGATATGCCATCGACATGATCACGTACACGCTTGGGGAGACTAATCTCGCACCAGAAAATAACGTGAATTTTCCAAGTGTTTAAAAATTTACCTAATAAAACTCTTACTGTGGCTGACTGACGGACAACGCACAGCTTAAACGGTGGGCATTAGATTTTGCACAGGAGTTCCATATATAACTTGGGTGAGCTATAAGAAAGAATTTTCGAAAGAAAAAAAAAGCATCTCCCAAGGGAGTTAAATAGTTTATGAAAGTTTGCGAGTTCCCATTGGCCACACGGCTAGTTACAAATATAATGTTTTGTTATTAAAATTGTCGCTTCTGTAAGCATTTCCCCGACCTCTGGCACTCGCCTTGGTGGTCCACACAGCTTGGTCAAGGGCTGTAAGTGGGAGTTAGATGGTGGGGAAGAAGGGAGAGAAGGCTTGGTGAAAACAGGATGCGCTTGCCACGAGCGCTGCTTCGTAACTGTCTTCAATTGTCGTAAGTGCTTCTGAGAGAGAGAGAGAGAGCGAGAGAGAGAGAGAGAGAGAGAGAGAGAGAGAATTTTGATGCAGTCGGTTGGCTCCGAGAAACCAAGGGGTGTGTTGAATATAAGTTGCTAAGAGAAATTGTTGATGCTTTTGTCCTCGTCTGTGAACAAAGCATTCAGTTTATTTTTATTAAAATGTATTTACCACATTTGATAATATTAACAATATTCCGCAGTTTTCAAATCCACACATCCAGATTTAAGGGGAATTGTTGAGTGATTTGGTCAAAGATGTTTTGACGAGATTTGTTAAGCCTAATGTTCTTAAAAGTTCAATTTCGTTCGACTCGAAATATCATTTCGTTGAAAATAAGAGCGAAGACCATTATTTGATAGTTAGTACCGGAACATCGGAGACTGTGAACGAACTAAGTGTCAAAGATAAAGAATTAGTTTTTTCTCATCAGTTCGACGTTACTTAACTGCCTCATGTAAACAAACAAACAAATTTCCCGTAAAAAGTGAATTTGTGAAAAAAGGCCCGGGAAAGGTTGTTCAAGAGTCTCTCTTGAACGTGAACCAGTGACGGGACATCAACAATAGCTCATCGCATGAGCCTTGTGTTTGGGTGCGAGAGAAGCTAACATTAGCTGTAGCGTTATTCCGCATAATATCATCGCATACAGTTCGCATGTGGTGCGACCCCGTGGGAAAGGTGATAAACGCATAAGAAGCTCCGAAACACTCTACACTCGCATGTATGAACATTAGTACATCAGGAAAAAAAGCCTGTCATTGTAATTTATTTATGAGATTTCAATGCTACTGTTTTTTATGACGGTAGATTAGTTGGTGAGCTGTGTGGTGGTGGGGGATGGGACTTTGAACTTTACAATTCTTACATTCATGCTTTCTTTACCCGAGGTTCTAACAGAATCTCTTGCACTAAAGGTGGCTAGTGCTTCCACCAAGTATGTCAAGTGGTTGGGAGAAATTAACTTCTTGGCAGGTAAATAATTCACCTAGGCCAAATTTGTGTACACAAAACAATATACACGAATCGCACTTAATGTTTATTTTAACTTTCTTCGGCTGACAAAATAAATCTATTATATGTTTAATGTTAGCAATGAATTAAGAAAATGGTGGCACTGCATGCATATGATTCATACACGCAAATCTATTATACAGAGTGAATTGACACTCACAGCCACAAGTGCACTAAATGGGTCAACTGAATAGACATCAAACAACACATCAACGAGTGCTATAAACCATCAACAAACACATATGTTAACTAATGCCTGTCGGGGCATGTCGTAAAGAAGTAAGTAAGCCTTCTGTAGCAGGGCTCCGAAGCAGATAAATGTAACCATAAATCAATAAAAAAAGCTTATCTCGTTCAAGAGTTTTGAGTAAGCTGACCTCGTGTACAGCTGTACCAGCTTTGAATAAAAAACGTCCTGAAACAAAACATGACAAACTATCCCCCCCCCCCCAAAAAAAAAAAATCACCACACCAGCTCATTAATTATTCTTCCAGGCCCATCTCGCCAGTTATCGTATCACCTGTTTTCACTCCGATGTCAACGAGACGATAAGTTCCTTTACGTTCATTCATTCAATCAAACAGCCGCGCTGAATAAAAGAGTCGTCGCTTTCAAATTACGCCTTGTAAGACTGACAAGTGCCCCATCGCTGTCGTCTTGTCAGACTGTTTGTTCGTTCAGTGTGACACAAACTGTGTTGTCGTCGCGGAATTTCCGGGCCTGGAGGTCCGTGGACCGGAACAGGGGCTCGAACCAAGGGCCCGCGGATGCCACCCGACTACCTCTTGTTGTAATACAGATTTAAAGTTTGGATGCCCTAAAGTGCTGTTAAATTAGTTTCTCCGGCGGAGTTACGCTGATCAGAGCAATGCTATAAAAAACGATGTGGTGGGGGGGGGGGGGGGAATAAATTAGATATTTGAAAACGGGTTTGAATCCCGGTGTGAGTAGTTCCAGTCGCACTGCCTGCCCGGCGTTCTGGTTACCAGACAGAAGAAAATAAATAGTTTGTAATAATACTGGTAAGATATTGTAAATTTGTACAACACAAGTCTATAGTTATTTTTGCGTACATGAAATACTTTTTTCGAGATAATACTGAGTATTTCTTACGAAAATTGGCGCATTTATATTATATTTTGATTTATGTTTTTTCAAGCATAATTTAAAAATAATACTAGATAAGGCAATTGAATATTAAATAATTTGACTTTATTTGGTTTATTTGTGCTTACTAATGTGCGCAGTTAATACTGGAAAGCTTTTCAGGGAACGGTTTACAAATAACTTTAACTGTTGGAGGTACTGGGACAAAAGGTATAAATGCACGGGTAAGAATCCGATCCCAGCGAACACTATTCTGCAGTGATATAGAAAATGTAAACATTTAGAAGTACATATCTGCAATTTTACATGGAATATCAAATCTGTTCGATTTACCACGGGATTCGCTCAGAATAGCGGCTTAATGAAGCAGTCTCCCTGGGCTATCATCATCACTAATGCGCACCCAAGAGCCGAATTCTCGAGCCTGGCATCGAACTCAGGAACCCACCGGGAATACCAGGCAGCTGAATGCTGCACTCATTCTCCAGTTTTGACCGAAACAAATATAGTATATGAGGGTTTTATGAGTAAAGGAGAAAAAGAGCTGAGAATATTTGTGTGAAACACTTCCACAAGATTCGAAGCCAGTCGCGGCGCACGGCCAATAGCAGCTGAGGCGCTCGCGCCCTGAGGCGACGTCACCGCTCGACCTGGGCTCGGATCTGGGCTCGTACCTGGGCTCGTGACTTGGCTCGAAACTGGGCTTGGGACTGGACTCGAACCTGGGCTTGGGACTGGGCTCGGAGCTGGGCTCGTGACTGGGCTCAGACCTGGGCTCGTACCTGGGCTCGTGACTTGGCTCGAAACTGGGCTTGGGACTGGACTCGAACCTGGGCTTGGGACTGGGCTCAGACTTGGGCTCGGGACTGGGCTCAGACCTGGGCTCGTATCTGGGCTCGTGACTTGGCTCGAAACTGGGCTTGGGACTGGACTCGAACCTGGGCTTGGGACTGGGCTCAGACCTGGGCTCGGGACTGGGCTCGTGACTGGGCTCGGACCTGGGCTCGGGACTGGGCTCGTGACTGGGCTTGGGACTGGACTCGAACCTGGGCTTGGGACTGGGCTCGGAGCTGGGCTCGTGACTGGGCTCAGACCTGGGCTCGTACCTGGGCTCGTGACTTGGCTCGAAACTGGGCTTGGGACTGGACTCGAACCTGGGCTTGGGACTGGGCTCAGACCTGGGCTCGGGACTGGGCTCGTGACTGGGCTCGGACCTGGGCTCGTACCTGGGCTCGTGACTGGGCTTGGGACTGGACTCGAACCTGGGCTTGGGACTGGGCTCGGAGCTGGGCTCGGGACTGGGCTCGTGACTGGGCTCGTGACTGGTCTTGGGACTGGACTCGAACCTGGGCTTGGGACTGGGCTCGGAGCTGGGCTCGTGACTGGGCTCGGGACTGGGCTCGTGACTGGGCTCGGGACTGGGCTCGTGACTGGGCTCGGGACTGGGCTCGTGACTGGGCTTGGGACTGGACTCGAACCTGGGCTTGGGACTGGGCTCGGAGCTGGGCTCGGGACTGGGCTCGTGACTGGGCTCGGGACTGGGCTCGTGGCTGGGCTCGTACCTGGGCTCGTGACTGGGCTTGGGACTGGACTCGAACCTGGGCTTGGGACTGGGCTCGGAGCTGGGCTCGTACCTGGGCTCGTGACTGGGCTTGGGACTGGGCTCGTGACTGGGCTCGGGACTGGGCTCGTACCTGGGCTCGTGACTGGGCTTGGGACTGGGCTCGGAGCTGGGCTCGGGACTGGGCTCGGGACTGGGCTCGTGACTGGGCTCGGGACTGGGCTCGTGGCTGGGCTCTTACCTGGGCTCGTGACTGGGCTTGGGACTGGACTCGAACCTTGGCTTGGGACTGGGCTCGGAGCTGGGCTCGGGACTGGGCTCGTGACTGGGCTCGGGACTGGGCTCGTGGCTGGGCTCGTACCTGGGCTCGTGACTGGGCTTGGGACTGGACTCGAACCTGGGCTTGGAACTGGGCTCGGAGCTGGGCTCGGGACTGGGCTCGTGACTGGGCTCGGGACTGGGCTCGTGGCTGGGCTCGTACCTGGGCTCGTGACTGGGCTTGGGACTGGACTCGAACCTGGGCTTGGGACTGGGCTCGGAGCTGGGCTCGGGACTAAGCTCAGACCTGGGTTCGGACCTGGGCTCGGGAATGGGCTCGTGACTGGGCTCGTGACTGGGCTTGGGACTGGACTCGAACCTGGGCTTGGGACTGGGCTCGGAGCTGGGCTCGTGACTGGGCTCGGGACTGGGCTCGTGACTGGGCTCGGGACTGGGCTCGGGACTGGGCTCGTGACTGGGCTCGGGACTGGGCTCGTGACTGGGCTCGTGACTGGGCTCGTGACTGGGCTCGGGACTGGGCTCGGAGCTGGGCTCGTGACTGGGCTCGGAGCTGGGCTCGTGACTGGGCTCGGGACTGGGCTCGTGACTGGGCTCGTGACTGGGCTCGTGACTGGGCTCGTGACTGGGCTCGGGACTGGGCTCGGAGCTGGGCTCGTGACTGGGCTCGGGACTGGGCTCGTGACTGGGCTCGGGACTGGGCTCGGGACTGGGCTCGTGACTGGGCTCGGGACTGGGCTCGGGACTGGGCTCGGAGCTGGGCTCGTGATTGGGCTCGTGACTGGGCTCGTGACTGGGCTCGTGACTGGGCTCGTGACTGGGCTCGGGACTGGGCTCGGGACTGGGCTCGGAGCTGGGCTCGTGATTGGGCTCGTGACTGGGCTCGTGACTGGGCTCGTGACTGGGCTCGTGACTGGGCTCGTGACTGGGCTCGTGACTGGGCTCGTGACTGGGCTCGTGACTGGGCTCGTGACTGGGCTCGTGACTGGGCTCGTGACTGGGCTCGTGACTGGGCTCGTGACTGGGCTCGTGACTGGGCTCGGGACTGGGCTCGGGACTGGGCTCGGAGCTGGGCTCGTGATTGGGCTCGGGACTGGGCTCGTGACTGGGCTCGTGACTGGGCTCGTGACTGGGCTCGTGACTGGGCTCGTGACTGGGCTCGTGACTGGGCTCGTGACTGGGCTCGTGACTGGGCTCGTGACTGGGCTCGTGACTGGGCTCGTGACTGGGCTCGGGACTGGGCTCGGGACTGGGCTCGGAGCTGGGCTCGTGACTGGGCTCGGGACTGGGCTCGTGACTGGGCTCGGGACTGGGCTCGGGACTGGGCTCGTGACTGGGCTCGGGACTGGGCTCGTGACTGGGCTCGTGACTGGGCTCGTGACTGGGCTCGGGACTGGGCTCGGGACTGGGCTCGTGACTGGGCTCGTGACTGGGCTCGTGACTGGGCTCGTGACTGGGCTCGGGACTGGGCTCGGGACTGGGCTCGGAGCTGGGCTCGTGACTGGGCTCGGGACTGGGCTCGGGACTGGGCTCGGGACTGGGCTCGGGACTGGGCTCGTGACTGGGCTCGTGACTGGGCTCGTGACTGGGCTCGTGACTGGGCTCGTGACTGGGCTCGGGACTGGGCTCGGGACTGGGCTCGGAGCTGGGCTCGTGACTGGGCTCGTGACTGGGCTCGGGACTGGGCTCGGAGCTGGGCTCGTGACTGGGCTCGGGACTGGGCTCGTGACTGGGCTCGTGACTGGGCTCGTGACTGGGCTCGTGACTGGGCTCGTGACTGGGCTCGTGACTGGGCTCGGGACTGGGCTCGGGACTGGGCTCGGGACTGGGCTCGTGACTGGGCTCGGGACTGGGCTCGTGACTGGGCTCGTGACTGGGCTCGGGACTGGGCTCGGAGCTGGGCTCGTGACTGGGCTCGGGACTGGGCTCGTGACTGGGCTCGTGACTGGGCTCGGAGCTGGGCTCGTGACTGGGCTCGGGACTGGGCTCGGGACTGGGCTCGGGACTGGGCTCGGGACTGGGCTCGTGACTGGGCTCGTGACTGGGCTCGGAGCTGGGCTCGTGACTGGGCTCGGGACTGGGCTCGGGACTGGGCTCGGAGCTGGGCTCGTGACTGGGCTCGGGACTGGGTTCGGAGCTGGGCTCGTGACTGGGCTCGTGACTGGGCTCGGGACTGGGCTCGGGACTGGGCTCGGGACTGGGCTCGGAGCTGGGCTCGTGACTGGGCTCGGGACTGGGCTCGTGACTGGGCTCGTGACTGGGCTCGGAGCTGGGCTCGTGACTGGGCTCGGAACTGGGCTCGTGACTGGGCTCGTGACTGGGCTCGTGACTGGGCTCGGGACTGGGCTCGTGACTGGGCTCGTGACTGGGCTCGTGACTGGGCTCGGAGCTGGGCTCGTGACTGGGCTCGGGACTGGGCTCGTGACTGGGCTCGGGACTGGGCTCGTGACTGGGCTCGGGACTGGGCTCGTGACTGGGCTCGTGACTGGGCTCGGAGCTGGGCTCGTGACTGGGCTCGTGACTGGGCTCGTGACTGGGCTCGGAGCTGGGCTCGTGACTGGGCTCGGGACTGGGCTCGTGACTGGGCTCGGAGCTGGGCTCGTGACTGGGCTCGTGACTGGGCTCGTGACTGGGCTCGTGACTGGGCTCGTGACTGGGCTCGGGACTGGGCTCGGGACTGGGCTCGGAGCTGGGCTCGTGACTGGGCTCGTGACTGGGCTCGGGACTGGGCTCGTGACTGGGCTCGTGACTGGGCTCGTGACTGGGCTCGTGACTGGGCTCGGGACTGGGCTCGGGACTGGGCTCGGAGCTGGGCTCGTGACTGGGCTCGTGACTGGGCTCGGAGCTGGGCTCGTGACTGGGCTCGGGACTGGGCTCGTGACTGGGCTCGTGACTGGGCTCGGAGCTGGGCTCGTGACTGGGCTCGGGACTGGGCTCGTGACTGGGCTCGTGACTGGGCTCGGGACTGGGCTCGAGACTGGGCTCGGGACTGGGCTCGGGACTGGGCTCGTGACTGGGCTCGTGACTGGGCTCGTGACTGGGCTCGTGACTGGGCTCGTGACTGGGCTCGGGACTGGGCTCGGAGCTGGGCTCGTGACTGGGCTCGGGACTGGGCTCGTGACTGGGCTCGTGACTGGGCTCGGAGCTGGGCTCGTGACTGGGCTCGGGACTGGGCTCGGGACTGGGCTCGGGACTGGGCTCGGGACTGGGCTCGTGACTGGGCTCGTGACTGGGCTCGGAGCTGGGCTCGTGACTGGGCTCGGGACTGGGCTCGGGACTGGGCTCGGAGCTGGGCTCGTGACTGGGCTCGTGACTGGGCTCGGGACTGGGCTCGGAGCTGGGCTCGTGACTGGGCTCGGGACTGGGCTCGGGACTGGGCTCGGGACTGGGCTCGGGACTGGGCTCGTGACTGGGCTCGTGACTGGGCTCGTGACTGGGCTCGGGACTGGGCTCGTGACTGGGCTCGTGACTGGGCTCGTGACTGGGCTCGTGACTGGGCTCGGGACTGGGCTCGGGACTGGGCTCGGAGCTGGGCTCGTGACTGGGCTCGGGACTGGGCTCGGGACTGGGCTCGGAGCTGGGCTCGTGACTGGGCTCGGGACTGGGCTCGGGACTGGGCTCGGAGCTGGGCTCGTGACTGGGCTCGGGACTGGACTCGTGACTGGGCTCGTGACTGGGCTCGTGACTGGGCTTGGGACTGGACTCGAACCTGGGCTTGGGACTGGGCTCGGATAGTTGCGAGGAGGGAAGCGGAGGAGTGAACACTGGCCTCGGGCGCCGAGGTTGGTTGTCGCGGGAGGTGTTGCGTGCTGGATGCCTTGAACCACCTTCCCCCTTTTTTCGGAATCGCTTTACCCTTGTTATCGTAGCCGGCGGCGAACCCGCGGCCCTCACTGGCATATTCAGCCGTCGCGTTTAAGAGGCACTAGGCGCCGCCATTTTGGACAATTTCTTCATTTTACTATGATTATAATTTTGGACTATTTATCCCAAGGCATATATAATATCTCCCTGGCCTTCTACACCTTATTGCAAACATGTATTTGCTAACAGGCTCTAGTCTGTAAAATCCGCAAGGAAATGTACTACTTCGCCCGGGCGACTGCAAATATCACAATAATCACACCAGTTCACAAGTGCTGACATCAACAAGTAGTAATAGCTAAGTCCTATGCCATGTCAAACTAAAAAAAATCTAGCACATATGTTTTTTTTTTCCAATCGGTATAAAAATGGGTTGAATTTGCAAGATGCGGATGCCTAGCACCTTTTAAAGGTCCCGCCTGATCAGGGCTGTATTTGTGTTAGTGTCACTGTTGCTACTAGCACGTAATCGTCTTTAAGTGTTATGTTCTCGACTGGCGCGCAGTCTTCTCGTCGTGCATAGTCCAATTATGGTATTTGAATGGCGACCATAATATTATATTCACTGAAGAATTTTTTTTTTGTAAATGGAACATATATATTACTGCAAAATTACAGATATTTATAGGTAATTTGTTTATTTGCATGCAAAGAAAAGGTATCTCTACAGTATTCGCAGTTTTCCTGGGTTTCGGATTCTTACTCGGGCATTTATGCTTTGTGTTGTTCCAGTACTTCCAATAAATTAAAGTAATTTGTTTACTACACACATTAATCGTCATAATAAAATCCAATAAAGTTCAATTGCTGAACATTCGGTGATAAATATTACCCTGAATGAAACATCAAGTTAAATCGAAAAATTATGCTCCATTGTTTGTAAGAAATACCCAGTATTATATCTCGATAAATGTATTTCATATTTGCAAAAATAACCATAGCCATGTGTTGTTCAGCTTTGCGATATCTTTCTTTTTAGGATTACGAAATATTTCTTGGCAACTGGTTTCCAAAGGAAATTTTTCTAAAAGTACAGCAAATATGTTTCTGTGTGCAGAAGAAATGATGATGAATGTGTAATGCAAGTCTCCCATCTGGTGTTTCGCTGCTTTAAAAATTATTTTAAAAGCACTAATTTAGCCATTGTCACTTTTCTAAAAAAATATATATATATATATAAACTAGACTACTCATCCGTCCACGGCGTATTCTTAAATTCTTTTTTTCGTAAGCATACCCCACTCGAATATCTGGAGCAGTTTTTTTTTCCATATCTCATGGTTTCTTCTGGATCTCTGCACGCCGTGTGTGCACACGGGCCTTAACCGACGCGGCGACGGACGGGAGTCCCTCGGCCCTGGAATCTCACTGCATCATGCAGGCGGCTGCATCATGCATGGGCGTAGCTGCTCGCTCGCCAGACTTACAGGTGGCTGGGCTGGCCTGGTCTCGTGTTCATGCTGGGAACGTGATAAACGAACCTGCTAGCCTTTTCGAAGAACGGGTTTCGGTATTCCGCAAGCCTAGATAACTGGCACCCTGCCTTTGTATTAATTTGCGTGGACTTAATTAATGATTATTTGCAACATACAAAAAAAAACTTTTTAACTTCTATTTTGGTGTTGATGTTTAAAAAATGTTTAATAATTTTGACATTAAAATAAATTAAAAGAATTTTATTTACAGAAATATAATAATTTTATATAATTTATCATTGTAATTTTTTATTTTATATATATTTTTACATCATTTACACAAACACACGAAGTTTTCCAGGATATTTAACACGTACAAAAGCAAGATTGTATGTGAGTCTCTTAACGCTACGAGCTGTATTATAACTATATTATCCATGTAATGAAAAAATATATAGCTATATATAACAGAAAGTAAAAAAAAAAAATACAGAAACTAAACAAAACAAAAATCTTACTTATTTTAAATGCTATTTTTAAGAGGAAATAATAAAAAATATACTAAGCTAAATTTGACATTTAAAATTACTATTAAAATAAAAATACATGTACATATGGTACCATAGAAAAAAAACTACTTAAAAATTACAGAAATCTCATCAAGTAAATTATTCAGCCAAAGATTGATAAATTTTATTTGAAAATTATATTTACTATTATATATACTATATTAGCATTGATAGAACAGTTTTTTGAAGAAAATATTTTACAAATCTCTGAGAAATTGTTTTATGAATTAGAGTACACGGTAAATTAATTTTCTGTTTGTACCGTGTGAGATAATTATGAGCCACATAATTTAACTGATTTTTACTTCTATACATACTTGTTATTGCAGATATAATTTATAATTTTTAAATAAAATATACTCTTAATATTTGAAAAAGTTCCTTGGTTGGATACTAGGATTTTTTTTCTGATTACACGTAATTTTTTGAATTTATAAGTGGTTCGTTTGATGTTTTAATCATCCCTCCCCAAGCCAAAACATCACACTGCAGCACAGACTGAATAATTGCTAAGTAAAACATTATAATATCTTAAACAAATAAAAGCTACTAATATTAGTTCAACGAATTTATACACAGTTTTTTTTAAATTTTGTTTGTAAGATAAGAAACGCGACTGTCGCATTTTACAAAACATTCGACCACAATAATCATACGTTCCTTGTATTAAACGATAATCATGTTATAAAGTATCAACTTTAGACGTGTAAGATTACAATTTTGTAATATTATTAGTTCTTTTTATAGGTTAGTTCCTAAAATGTTTCAAATGGTACTTCTTATGGATAACCATGCAGAAAATTACTCATAATGAGAGGTTGATATAAAAGACCATAACCATAAATTTTTTATTTGTCACCAGATTTTCACAATTTATTCTTGCTGTACCCGAAACCCGCAAATGTTCTCTATGTTTTACACTATTCACTTTTTCGACATATTACTTTCCACGTGCTTGCGCCAATTCGTAACAATATAGAGACAATCCCTTCGGAAAAAAAGGATTCCGGTGGTTTGGTTGTCGACACCAGGCTTAAATGGTAGCTTTCACTTCGTCGTCAGAAAGAAAGTGATGTGCCTAAAGGTGCTCTTTCATATCTGGAAAGAGGTGAAAGTGGCAAGGTGCAAGGTCAGGGATGTGCTGCGGGTGAGATAGAACCTCCATGGCTGGCGTTGGCTGGCGTTGGCTGGCGTTGGCTGGCGTTGGCTGGCGTTGCAACCCCTCATGTGTTCCTCTACCCTCATGTATTAATAACAGCCTTTAAAGGCTCTGTATTACCACGAGGTCAAATATCATATTGAGGTGCTATGGTTATTTATAATTATTTCATCTGAAATGATGTATCAAAAGGATTTGTGGCAATTAAAAATTATATATACTATTCAAAATTAATTACAAATTTTATGGTAACATTATATGAAAATATTAACCACACAATGAACTGATCCAGAGACTATTTTTAGGCCGTCGCATTTGAAACGGACTAAGCTTCACCAGGACAACATAGAGTGAACAATTACATAGGTACGCTACATTTTGTTTATCGAAGGCAGTGTTGTAATTAATTGAATCACATTCGAAAATTAGTTAGATGCGTAGACTTTCTCTGTCTACCAATATAGGAATTGAAACTGTCCAATTAACCTCTTCAATGTAATTTAAAATCACTCTCTCGCTCTCTTTTTTTTTTAGTTGGTGTTTCAGTAGCGTGATTACGTGTACAAGACTAAAATGACCGTCGTAAGTCGGCACCTATCTTAACAGCGTAATCACGTAGAAGTTATGTTCCGTATCTTTCCTTCCAAGTATAACTGTCTTAAGGCGTTAATTGCTGGTAACAAAATGTGTAATCATCCTCTGTACAATCGAGCGCCAAGAGACCTTGGACGTATACTCTGGCCGCAGCCTCTACGATGTGGAGTCATCTCCAAGGGCAAAAACTGGTCTCCCCGCTTCTTCCTTTGATTTATCCACCGTGCTTTCTCCTCTCCTGCTCCACCTATACCTATACACTTATCTCTACCTTCTTTTTTTTTTTACATCCTCCTCATCGTGGCAGTGATCAACTTAATGGGTTTCCATCCTTTATGTGGCATCACGGGTCAGCTCGCTCCTTCCCTCTTTGTTGGAGGGGTTTCCTTGCACACCGGCTGCAACAAGTTGCGCTCGGAGCAGCACGCTGCTGAAGAGTCTGATGCCCGCCGTCTCGTCCACTGAGGGCTGTTCCTGCAAGCAGGGGGGCGAATAGTTGGCGTGGCCTTGGACCATATTTTACCTTTTGCGGGGCCTTAAATAGGTTTTTAGAGGGGCCTTACTGAGAGCGCCCCAAAAGAAAATGCAAGTTCGGGAGACCTACCCCGGAAATAAACTCTTAAAAAAAATTAAGCCATCCTGTAAATAATACTTGTCGATGGTTTTGTTAATTTATAAAGAAATTTTAATATAATTATTTATTTGATTGTTACACGTCTACCAACAGTATAATAACTTTTAATGCAGGCACAATACAAATGGGAATATACTAAGGAAAACTAGACATGAGGCGGGCACCACCAACACACTAGTGGGCCAATACAACGTTACATTACAAAGTGACAACTACAACACACATAAAGACAAAATACATTTTAAAAAAACCAGAAGATACATACTGGACAACTAATCAGGGACGCATATCTGTATGATTTTGGTAAAAAAAAAGGGGGGGGGGGGAGGGCAGCGGAAACTCGCAGGGGGCCCGAGAGTTTGGCGCATGGGTTTCAACAGACACAAGTCATTTCTGGGTAGGGTGCTTGGGCGTTGTATACTGCCCATATTTTGGCCTACATGCATGCAATAAGCAGAAAACTTTGAAATATACGGAAAGTTTTCCATAAAACATAGTTTTGACGTTTACGTTCATAAAAACTGTTTCACAGCAAGCGGGCCCCCTCGGTAGTAGGAGGGCTTTTTGATTTTTTTGGTTCCAGGGGGATCCCCCGGGACATACGTCCATGCAGATAAGGACAGATACTAGTTCAGGCGACTGATTAGAAATAAAAAAGGCTGGTGCGGGGTCCTGGCTTGAATGCCTTGAAGCCGTCCCTGGGGCGAACTATGTAGTTACAACTGTAGCTTCTTAAGGATGTTTTGTAAGGTTCGAGGTTGAAGTGTTTTGAGCGCAAAGGTTATAAAATATGTAATCCTCCAGACACCGATCAATAACATGTCTTAAGGAGGTGTGGGAAAAAATCAATAAATAACTACATACACAAATTGAAATTAATAGTGACCAGTGTGGGGAGGGGGAGTTTGGGGAAGGGGGGGGGGGGGTTAATAATTGAAAGTGTGATGTCATTTTTTCTAGCTATTTTTCTGACGGAATCCTTGGTGTTATCTAAGCGTGTAGCATTTGACATCAGCTAACTAATATTCGTTTGTTCTCCATGCATGTGATTTATGTATTCAGCCAAGACAAACTGTATAAACCAGCATTGGTGTACATATGTCCAGCACGTTATGTTTATAGTTAATGTGATACTAAGCAAAAATTATTTTGAAATGTACGATATGAAATTCCATAAACTATTCGTGAAATAATTTACGTACATGTTCCTAAATAATCTGTGTTGTATTATTTTCAATGTGGATTTGTTTAATGAAGTTATGTGAAAATTTAGAAGTTTTTTTTTGTTTGCTTATTTCTGCTGTGTATTCCGTACTAGAAATTTGTTACTTTGCCATTTGTCACTTATTTTTTTTTTTTCCTGTGTATGTGCTTCGACCATAATTTATTTTTCGCGTTGATTTTCGTAGCTATTTCTTTGAAAGTGTATAATGTTACTTATCTGTATTTATTGCGAGTGTATCTAGTTGTTTTATGTTCGTCTCTGCCATTTGTTCTATGGCTCTTTGATGCTTAAATTCATTTGAGAGGCAAAGTAGTTTGTAATTTTGTCCTGTGTTTTTTTATTCAGTTTAGCTCTTCTATCATTTATTACATTTTTTTTTATTTTTGAGGGGGAGGGGGAGGTACAATTTAGAAACATGTAACATTAATAAATTTAAACAAAAGACATAACAGATTTATAACATCGTCAACGTTCAAGCTACGTTCTCCAAACAACACATTTTTAAAAATTCTATTGGCAAATCCGCTGACAATGTTGGCAGGTCACGCGCGTGTTGTGTGTCCATACATAATAAATAATCTAGAAACCAATAACGGAAATCTACAAGAAGGGCTGTGCATTTCTCGCGAAATGATTTCTAGACCAGTCGTGTGTTAAAACTTTGTAGCATTGTGTGCGTTTCCTGGTCGGCTGGGTTTATTTCAGTTACATGTCTACTGTCAGAACTTCAATCACAGTGATCCAGTGCGGAAGCGAAAGCGTCCTGAATGGCTCGGCCAAATGGGGCAGTGTTTTCTCTTGCAGACAGCCGCCAATTACAACAAAACAATTTGCCGGCGCAGGCATACCATATTCCAGTCTAATGTACGAACATATTTTTATTTTCTCGCAAAAAATACATGCCCACAGATATATATCAGGCGAGTGTGTACGGTATGGTGTGACACACAACAGTAATAATAAGAGACCGGAAAAATTCGCGAATTCATCTCGCGATAGGCTAAAATACAAATAGTTATACCTCAGTGCTGTCTCTGCTATTGGCTCACAACTCACCTGGATGACTCTGGGCCAATGAGAAACACCAAACCAACGCTTTATCGAATCACAGGCTGCTACTTTGGGGCGTCTCACAAGACAGCAGCCAAAGGGTGGGTGACATTTGACCGAGAGTACGTATAACTATGGAGTTCATCCTACAGGTCGTTGAACCCGCGAATTTTTCCGATCCCTAGTAATAATTGATTGATTAATATATTTATATGTTACTATATGATGTTTTACATTTTCCTAGCAAACTTGAATATCGCGTACGCGCACGTGTTTGCTCTAGCGCCGCGTTATC
Source organism: Bacillus rossius redtenbacheri (assembly GCF_032445375.1). Lineage (NCBI taxonomy): Eukaryota > Metazoa > Arthropoda > Insecta > Phasmatodea > Bacillidae > Bacillus > Bacillus rossius. The sequence continues at coordinate 33,256,421 of NW_026962013.1, read as the reverse complement.
GAACCACGTAAGGTCAAACGAGCCTTTTAATCTGCGGTGGAGCGCATTCCCAAAACGCTACGTTTTTTTAAATTAAAAACCGGGACACTCGCAGTAACGATGCAAAGCGTTCAGCATTTCCTTAATACCACTGTGTTGTGCCCTTTCTTTATATAACTACTTAAACAATTATATTGCTCAAAGAAAATAAATAATGTATTTGATTTCACGGTTATAATGTTGCAATAGTTTTTTTTGATACAAACGCAATGATCATTCTGCACAATAAATTTGTTTTGTAAAAGGAACAGAAATATTCATGTACAATTACAGATATTTGTACATTTGTGCATTCACTAGAAAATAGCGTTCGCAGTAATGCTGGATTCGGATTATTACCCGGCCATTTATGATTGTGTTGACCCAGAACCTCCAATAGTTGAAGTTATTTGTAAACTGTTTCCAGAATAGCTTTCCAGTATTAACTGCGCACGTTAATAAGCACGGTACAACAAAATAAAGTTAAATTGTTGGACATTCGAATACCTTTACCATGGTTTAAAAAATAATTACGATTGAATGAAACATAAATTATAATATAAAATTATGTTTTATCTCGATAAACGTATTTCATATATTAAAAATAATGTGTTGTAAAATGTTATAATATCTTTATTTTAGTATTTCTTGGTTTCCAAAGGAATCTTTTGTAAATGTAGAGAATTTTTTTTGACCTGACAACTTCTAATAAATCGATTAACGCCGACTGCACGCACGAAAGAGTGTCCCGTTACGCACATTTTCCCGTTATGCTGTGTCCCGTTACGCTCATTGTACGCTTGCGCCGCATCTATCTCTCTTCGACTCGATTGGAACAACCATCGATTTGACTTTTTCCAGGCACATTAAACTTGAAACACTCCCATTCGTTTCCTACTTTTCCTATCATTGTCCTATCCTTAATAGAATAACACAGATTGGAAGAAGTTAAATAGCAAACATGTATAAAAGTTATAGTTAAAATAATCTCTTCGTTAAAGTAATAAACATACATATTTGAATTAATGAGTGCAAATAAAAGTATATTTATCAATTAAATTGTAGATTTCATTTCACTCGTTCTTTGTATCCATACACAATAATGATAACTCAATACAAATGGTTTTAATTTTATTCATAAAAGTATGCAATAATTTCATCAATGTTTTATTATGACGTTGTCACGTTAAACTATCGTCCGTAAACCGACTTTACAGACAACCAATTTTTTACTTAATTTTTTTCCCCTGCGTGGTAACCATGGGAAATGAAAAAAAAAAAAAAAAAAAACAGCAGTGCGCGTACCGCGCGTACGCAGCTGGACGGCGTGCGTGCCGCGACGCAAGGGAAGTTCTCCAGGTTTCGCAGAAGTTCTAGAACGGGCGTGCGCTCGCTGGCGGCGGGATAGCAGAGCGCATAGGCCCCGCCCGTAGGATGTTCCCAGTTCCCAGTTCATCGCCTGTTGCTCGGCCGGCGCGGGCGAGTCGCTCAGCTACCGCGAGAAAGAGAAGAGAAGAAGCACGTACATACATACATACATACATACATACATACATGCACGCTAACGTCACGCGAGGGAGAAATTTTTTTTTGTCACACCGCAGTGGATCTACGCGAAGGAACTTTCTTACAGATAATGATTTGAAATTGAAAAAAAAAAAAAAATACAGAGAAAGTAGCATCTTCATGGGGAATTAAAATATATATTTAGGCCCTACGCCAAATTCTAGTCGTCTCCATGAAATTGTGTTCAATGGAGAACTACCTGAAGCTGACCAGATCGAAGACTGTGAAGAAGCGCTGAGACTGAATAGTTGGAAACTACGTGTTAAAATAAGTTATCCTGATCAAGCTTGTAATAATTACACGGGCGATGACATTGAGGTTGGTGTTGAAACGGAAGATTTCAGATATCTTAAAAAATATTTATAATAAACTTGCAAGGAAGATGACAGCAGTAGAAGAGATTGATTACGCATTATGGAAAGATCCCAACATATTGGTCGATCGTCAGACTACTGATGGCATCGATTAGTGGTGGAAAATATTCGCATCTCAACGAAGTAGCCTTCATACCCAAGGAACTGAGGGAAGCTGGCTTCATACAATGACTTGTTTCATGTGCATGTGTATAAAATTAAAAAATATATATATATTTTCATTTTAAAAATGATTGTGTTATTTCTCGAAATCTGATTTCTAAATAATAATTAGTTCTCGTAATACAACTTCTAACTTTAGATGCAAAAATCATCACCATATAATAACAAAAAAAAAGAGAGCAATAATTAATTCATTCCAGCAATCGGGGCAAGTTCGATCAAAATGCAATTGAAATAAATTGGTGCGATTGTTACTTTGTATCACTTGGAGCTTTGGATTACTTGGCACATTTGGATCACTTGCTTTTGAACAGTTGGATATTTAGGGCATTTGGAGCTTTGGAACACTTGAAGACTTTAGATTATTGGAGCAGTTGGAGCTTTTATGCTTTGGAGCACTTGGAGCACTTGGAGCAATTTGAGCTCTGGAGCATTTGGAGCTGTTGGAGCACTTGGAGCTGTTTGATCATTGTAGCATTTGAGCAATTGGAGCACTTGGTGCAATTGAAGCACTTGAATTGTTAGAGCATTGGAGCTGTAGGAGCACTTGGTGCAATTGGAACTTTGGATCACTTGAAATACTTAGTGTAATTGGAACTTTGAATCACTTAGAGCTTTGGAGCATTTGGATATTTTGTACACAAGCTATTTCCATAGTTTGCACTGTATGTCATAGAGAAAACTCGAAGAACGGAGAAAGAAGGCTCAATACATAAACACACAAAATCAGCCAAAGAGAGAATTCCTTAAAAGGAATTAGAATATCATTACAGCACAGACGAACACAAGTAGGTGTTGCATTATGAAGCTAATGTGTTCGTCTGTGCTCTCGTCGTTGTGTTGTCAAAATACATGTTAAACCTTATCGCTGGGTTCGCATGGGGGTCGCTGTAATGCTTTTGTGTGGTCTATATTATATGTTTAGTATGTTTAGTCACTGTGTTGTCCGAAGTTGTCGTTTGTCTGTATTTACTGTTTTTTTACAACTGTAAGCGACGTTGTCAGCCCACAATGTGTTCGTCTGTGCCGAGATATTGATATATTTCCTTCCACGGAGATCTTTGTGCTATTTCCAAATTTTTCATTTAACATCGGCTGATTTTGGCTTGTTTTTGTGTAGTAATCTTTCTCTGTTCGTTCCTCGGGTATTCTCTATGACAGACAGTGCAAAATAACGATGGCGCTTGTCCAAAATAATGATTCAAATCAACCTTCCCATTGCAAGAATCATTTAAAGAAGAGAACATGGCTTTTCCTGTACAGTATCACGCACGGCGTCTCTCTTTTCTGAAACATATTTACTAATAAACCATTTAAGAGCTGTGAAAAGACACGTAAAGTGTTCATAATTATTATTACTTGCGCAGGCCCCGATTCCAGGCAGCTAGCGCTTTGGCCAGATAATCTTTAGCGCTCCTTCTCCCTATTCCAGTTCCCCCAAACATAATTAAATTTTACTAATTCAACCTTATTTATTATCAGTTTTAAAACAGCACATTACGCAACTAAGCAACCCTTCACCGCTCTCTCACCCTAAAAATGAAGTCAATCAACCTGCAAGAGGTTATCTGTTTCTCTTACTACAAACGTGGGGATATTACAGGTATTTCTGTTGTGCCTTAAGTTGTAGGATTTGGCTTCTTTTTTTTTTAAATAAAATCATTACCATGCGTAAAAAAAACTTATTTTTCCTGTCCCTATAATATTTTTGTCCTATTTTTTCGAGCCTTAATTTCTCCCGCCCCTCAAAAACCGATGCTCCGGACAAATGCGAATAAGGGTCTAGGCTTGCGTGACCTCTTACAGCTCAGAAAACAAATTTTAGTGAACGTCAGGTGAGAAACTCGGGCGCTCGATCAAAACTTGTTCCTCCGGGTGAGGAGCCGAGGAGAAAACTAGTTTGCCTCCGTGTTACACAGATTAAAGAAGAAGTGCTGAGGGTCGTTACAGCCACTTTACAGGACAGCCGCTGCGGCCCCTGAGTCCCGACTCAATGCGGTCGCGCCTGTTCCCCCCCCCCCCCCCCCCTCCAACACTTCTCGTCCCGCGATCACGTCACGAGAGAACCTGACCAGTTCGCATTGTTTGACAGTGCTCAGAGGTGACGCCAAAATGTAAAAATTAAAGATATATATATATTTTTTTTAATTTGCACGTTCACACGAAAACAAGCTGCATCACTACAAAATAGAGTTTGCGGTGATGACTGGGTTCGGAATCTTACCCGGCCATTTATGCTGAGCGTTGTGCCTGCATTAGTAAAAGAATTTCGTAAACCGATCCCTGAAACAGCTTTCCAGCACGATAAACAGTACAAAGTCAAACTGTTAAATATGCGATTTTTCCCCTATAGTTTAAATAAATTATGCTTGAATGAAAAATAAATTAAAGTATAAAATAATGCACCAATTTTCGTAGAAAAAATACTCAATCTTACCTCTAAAAAACTATTTCATATATGCAAAAAAAACATAGCCATTTGTTGTACAAATATACAATATCTTCCTTGAAGTGTTACAAACTAATTTTTGGGAACTAGTTTTTTATGGAATCTTTTTTAGAAGTTACGAAAAAAAATGTTTTCTGGGCAGTGTGTTAGTGTCAATAGTAATGTAAGTTTTTTGAATATACGTGTTCGAAATTTTTTTTTTTAATTTAACGCCCTTCTCCCTCCATTACACTCTGGAAGAAATTCCTCCATTCGCCACTGAGGACAGATGAGTCGAAGCTGGAGTAAAAGAATCTTTTAGATAATCGTGGGATAGCCTTCACCGTAAACTCATAAGTATAGTCCGGAAAATCTCGGGGATGAATTTTGCGATAGGTTATAATTCAAACAGTTTTTTTATTTTAACTGCTTCTGTGATTGGCCTACAGACCATCTGGAGGACTACGAGTCGACGAGAAACCCTCTTTCAAATAAGGTACGGGCCTGCGGCAATCCAGTCGATACATCCCACTGGTCAAAAGCCAATGACTTATTTAGATTGTTGATGCAGTAACCAGCAGAGACATGCGAAATTCGCGTTATTTTTTCCCATGCCACGTTATAATCCACAAACGTTTGCGTATTCGAGTCGGTCTGGGGTATTAATTGTCTGCTGCCTAATTTCGCTTCCTCTCATGCATATATTCTGGTCCCCTCATAAAGAGTAGAGACTTGAAAAATTCGCTGATTTTTTAAACTATGGACTAGAATCCAAATACGTTTACCTTTCCCGTTTTTTTCAGCTTATTCGAAGGACACTTGAGCCAAAGAAAAACCCTCAAGTCTCGAATCAAAAGTCACCATTGTTAACAGGTGTCACGAGTCAGTAGCCAATGACCAGATGTGGGCCTAATTTGGCCGAGTAGATTGTAGATCGTGGAGTCCGTCCTAGAGGTCAGTGAAACCGCAAGATTTCCAGTACCTTGCAGCTCGCTGGGTTAAAAGTGTTTAGAGTTTGTTGTAGTTGAATATCAGTCCAAATGGTTTAGAACCTCAGACCTTTATATCGTCATCTGGACACTCATGAGTGGCTTGGCTGGAGAGTATTTTTGGTTTGAAATTGCGGAAAAAATTCGCGTTGTGGACAGACCAGAATGCATACTAACACAAGATTGAACTGAGTTTCCATTGGACCGTAAATAGTTCTGACGCGGATTTTTATAAAAAAAAATATTTAGGTATTCTCAAATAAAAAAAAACCCTTAGGACAAATTCTTGTCTTTTAGCTACTGGGTTATAGAATAGTGTAAAACATATGTTTTGTTGTTTTGTGATGTTTCCAGACGTCACTCCGCTGTAGGCCGTGGTCAAGGCGGTAATTCCAAAAATAAGGGAGAAGATGGGTTCCTGTTGGCTCGGACACGGAGCCACGTGGAGCCGGGGGCGCGTCGGGGGGGGGGGGGGGGCAGCGGACGTCACGCGCACCGCCTCCTGGCCGAGCCCACGTCCAACTCGGACACGTCCGACCTTCACACGCGCCCAGAGGGCGTGCTTTAAAGGGGAGGTTCAGATCACAGAAGGAAAAATAATTCTGTACTTTCACATAGGATTCCTTGCGGAAACCAGTTGCCAGGAAATAGTGAGTAAAACTGCATGAAAGATAACGTAACTTCGTTCAACACAGGGATATGGTTGTTTTTGCGTACATGAAATACATTTTTTTTTTCGAGATGATACTGAGTATTTATTACAATTGGCGCATTTATTTATACATTTATTGAGGTTTCATTCATGAATATTTTTTTAAATCATGAAAAAAATAATTGAATATTAATTATTAGTAGATATATAATAGTAGATCCGGATACAGGGTTCTGGATGTGGATTGCGGATGGGGTCAGTGACCGACCACCCTGAGGAATTTTGAGTAATTTGGGACCATTTTTAGCAAATGTTGAAGGTCAAGGTCAAATGTTCGGATATGTTAAGGATTTGTCGGGTGTCAATGAATCTTATGTTGGTGTTCATGGTTTGATATATTTTAATCAAGTGCCTTGTTTATAAGTTATTTGTTTGTCTCTTCTTTCCACAGTTACGTCTGCTGCTGGAAGCCGGGTGGGCGGTGAGTGCAGTCTTCTACCACCAGGGGCGCTTGCGCTTCTGTAAGAATATGAAAGCGGTCCACGCGCATGGAAGACTTTTCCTGCACCGACCAACTCTCTTCATCCGAAAACAAAGATCGCAGTTATTTCGTGGCCATTGTCTGAAGTAGCTTGGCTACTGTGTTGTGGCCGCGTCCAAAATATACCACCGACGTTTCGGTCGACATTGCAATAGCCATCAACCGGGGTGGAGTAACCGAAACGTCGGTGAATGTTCGCCCTGGACGCGGCTACAACCCAGAAGCCAAGATACTTCTCTTCATCCGAACCATCCTCTGTCTCCCATCGCGACACGCATGACAGTGCCCAGGGTTTCCCCTCGTGTCTATGCAGGTTTTACCTGGGCCCCACTTAGCATAGGTTTAATATAGATTTAAGATATGGGGAATCAGTCATGGCCTCAATCGCTAACCATGGCTGGCCAAACCCCGCACAAAATACACTATATGTGTTGTGTAAGACGTTTTTATTACTTTTTATTGAAATTTATTTAAATACATTAATAAATTACTGGTTTACTCTCGCCGGAAATCGAACCGAGGACCGAAATCGTTTAAATAAGTAAACATTTGAAGTAGGCAATATTTAAAATATTTTTTGGATATTTTTCGGAATTTCTGGTATTAAAATTAAGGATTTTCAAGATGGTGGCCGTAACAAAACATGCAACTTTAATAGGATCCAATATGGCGGTGGTAACGTAAAGTGTAAAGATGACATCGTACTCAACCAAGATGGCGGTCGTAACGAAACATGCAACATTTATATAATCCAAGATGGCGACTGTAACGATAAGTGCAACAGTGGTTTTTAAGTAAAATTTTATTTAATTTTTATTATTCAAATCGATTGATTAATTTTTTTAATAATTTTTAAAAAATTTCCCGATTATTTTCTAACATGAAAATTACGAATCTTCAAGATGGCGGATGTGACATAATACTAGATGACGATATATACCAACATAAGTGGTGGGAGGTCAGTCTGCCAGCAGCCACCATTAGGGAAGGATCGGTCGCCATTTTTATTTGTTTTGCCCTCACCGGGTTCGAACCGAGGACTCCGAGCTCCATGTCGTAAATGTCTGTTTTTTGCGTGACAACGTCTAATAAATCAATGAACGCCGGCTGCACGCACGAAAAAGTGTCCCGTTACGCACATTGTTCCGTTACGTTGTGTCCTGTTACACTCATTGTTCCGTTCCGCTGTGTCCCGTTGCGCTCATTGTTCCGTTACGCTTCGTTGCGTTACGCTGTCGGCGAGTGCAGTAATAATAGGTTGTGTTACAATTGACTTCAAAATTATGGTGATTCTTATAATTTATGATAGATATTTGATTACAGTTTATTTATATGAAAACTTGTTCATAATTATATTTAAACTTTATAGCTAAACGCCAGTTTTTAAAATAAATTACAAGTAATCTACACGTGAACTGATTCGTCGACTGTTTATAAAGTGAAGTGAAAAGTTAATGTGGTTTTCATTGGTTATTACAACAACAATTTCGACAATAAAGGTTAATTATTCTTACATTTTAAAAATCTGATTACTCGTATAATTTCAAGTATTTATTCTTTTATTATTAAAATAAAAATGATTCAATTTTATCATAAAAGTATGCAATCATTTCATCAATGTTTTGTTATGATGTTGTCATGTTAAACTATCGTCCGTAAACCGACTTTACAGACAATCAATTTTTTTCAATAACATCGGATAATAAATAAAGATTTTCAAGATGGTGGCCGTAACGGAAATTGCAATGGTTGCGTCATACTCCTAGATGACGTCAGCGGCTTAGAGCAGCTAGCTCTTAGGACATTTAAGCAGCTTTTAGGATTACGTGTTCTTACTAACGCAAAAGGCTTTTGAGGTTTTTCGAAATCCTAATTTTTGAATTTTTGAGGAATAAATCGTGAAAGTTTTCCTCGAAACGGGAATTTTGAGTCATTTTAAGTCATTATTGAGGAATTTTGAGGAATAGGTGAGTCCAAGATGACCACCGTGACGTCACAAATCCAAGATGGCGGTTGGCACCAGGCACCACACCCTGAACCCTGTGCCCGGACCGGCCAAAACATACTACTGTGACTCTAACCCGGGTTAAGTGGAGTGCAAAAGTGAGAAAACTGTTGAGGGTTTGAATCTCAGAGGATTCAGCTGTCAGCTGAACTGAGTAATTTAAATTTGCTTTTGTAGATTATACCTCATGTCCACAAATATTCCATACTATAAAACGAAATTTTCATAGAAAAAAAGAGTAAGTTGTCTGTAAAGTCAGTTTACGGACGATGGTTCAACGTGACGTCATAACAAAACATTGATGAAATGTTTGCATAATTTTATGAATAAAATTGAATCATTTTTTATTGAATTATCAAAATTTTGTATGGATACAAAGAAGGAGTGAAATGAAATCTACAATTTAATTGAAAAATTTACTTTTATTTGAACCCATTAATTCAAATATGTTTATTACTTTAACGAACAGATTATTTTAACTATAACTTTTATACATGTTTGCTATTTAACTTCTTCCAATCTCAGTTATTCTGTTAAGGATAGGACGATGATAGGAAAAGTAGGAAACGAATGGGAGTGTTTCAAGTTTAATGTGCCTCGAAAAAGTCAAATCGATGGTTGTTCCAATCGAGTGGAAGAGAGATAGATGCGGCGCAAGCGTACAATGAGCGTAACGGGACAATGAGCGTAACGGGACAATTAGAATAACGGGACAATGAGTCATCTTTTTCGTGCGTGCAGCCTGCGTTCATCGATTTATTAGACGTTGTCACGTAAAAAACACGTGTTCATCATCTGTTATGCTATTATCATAATGTTTTGACGTAACAACGTCTAATAAATCATTGAACGCCGGCTCCACGCACGAAAAAGGGTCCCGTTACGCACATTGTTCCGTTACGTTGTGTCCTGTTACACTCATTGTTCTGTTACGCTGTGTCCCGTTACGCTGTGTTCCGTTACGCTGTCGGCGAGTGCAGTAATAATAGGTTATGTTACAATTGACTAAAAAATTATGGTGATTCATATAATTTATGATAGATATTTGATTACAGTTTATTTATATGAAAACTTGTTCATAATTATATTTAAATTTTATAGCTAAACGCCAGTTTTTAAATTAATTACAAGTCATCTACACGTGAACGTTTTCGTCGACTGTTTATAAAGTGAAGTGAAAAGTTAATGTGGTTTTCATTGGTTATTACAACAACAATTTCGGCAATAAAGGTTAATTTTCTTGCTTTTTAAAAATCTGATTACTCGTATAATTTCAATTATTTATTCTTTTATTATTAAAATTAAAATGATTCCATTTTGTTCATAAAAGTATGCAATCATTTCATCAATGTTTTGTTATGACGTTGTCACGTTAAACTATCGTCCGTAAACCGATTTTACAGGCTTTTTTTTTTCCTTCAGAAATGTAGTGAATAAAATTTTCAAATAAATTTCATTTTGGTTTTAAAGCCAAAATAAAACAAAAATCCATTTAATATTTTTCCAAAAAGGTATAATTTGTTAACTGAGATCTTGGACATTATTTTTTCTTAGGTACTTGCCGCCACTCTAACAATATACCGACCACTTGGTAAAATACTTTTCCGATAGAAAAATTTACATTCTTTTTTTGCTGTTTCGTCGCACACAATGCTTAAAGTCCATTATTTATGTACGTTGGAATAAAAAGTACCAAAGTACTTTTAACCAAATGCAGTAAATGCTGATCCCATAAAAAAAAAATAGTTTCAGGCAAACGTTTCAGCTAACAATAAGCAGGTTTACAATAACTTTGGACGGATTTAAAATTCTGCATACTAAGGACCTGTTGTTCATCAACAGTTTTTCAAAACTTTAAACAATTCTACGCCTTGGTCTAAAGAAACTCTAATGAGATTTTCCATCTCTGTGTCTTATGCATCAGTCTGGCAGTAAATTGAGCAAAATTCGGCGGTTATCGTGTCCTTTAAAATGTATATAATCATACATGTTTATGTAAACTTTTGAGTTTTAAATGGTTTCGGGGTCTCGGGACCATGTAACGGAAGTGCGCCATGTTAATACCTGCAATACGGTGTGCCCGCGTTTGTGATTGTTCCCTCGTGATTAGCGGCCGTCTGCAAGATAGTCTATTGCCCTGTTCGGCCGGCCCATTCAGGATGCGTTTGCTTCCGCACTGGCTGGCTGTGATTGGCGTAGGCAGTAGGCACGTAGCTGCCTGAAATAAACCCGGCCAACCACGAAACACAAGACAAATGCTACAAAGCTTTAGCACACAGCTGGTCTGGAAATCTTATTTGAGGGTGACCTGAAACGGCCCACAATATCACCATCGCTGCAGCTGTGATATGTCGGTTGGGTCCGAACCCAATACTGGGGGTCTTCTTGTGTGAGCCTCTTCCGTCTTGTCAGGAGCACGTAATGCGCGGGAGATTATGGGAATGATCTCTGCCCTGAGGTTCCTACCTCAACCGGCGGCACGCATGTGAGAAAGAGTCGTGTTCTGGGGGGGGGGGGGGAGGAGGGGGTTGTCTAGAGACGTGACCACGAGGCTCTGGGGCCCGTGCCCTCTATCTGACCTTGCCCCCCCCCCCTTCCTCTCTCTTTCTAGGCTCTCCCCACCAGCACAGACAGTCTGGTCTCCGGGTCCATTGTTTTAAACACACCTCCTTTACCCCTTCTTCTACACCCTTCCCCGAGCGTGTACATCTGAGTTCGTGCAGCCGAGCTCGCCCGAGCTGCCGCAGACAATGCAGTGTGCAGTGTTGCCACATGCTACCAGATGTCTGGTGCACTCGCCGGAATTTTCACCCCTTCGGGAACATGTGCGCTGGTACGTTTTTTTTTACTACATATATTCTTGTAAGCGCAATAAAACGCCCAAATTCCCAGATACATTGAGTAGCTAAGTTATTCTTGAACCACATTATGCATTTGCTTCACACCGTTTTTTTTTTGTTAATTGAACAGAAATATTAGTAGTATACGAATGTATTTCCGGCGGCAGGCTTCCAGGCTGTGGAGCGTGTGGAGCTGCACGCTCGAAAAAATGTCACGTTCCGGAGGCCATATTGGATGAGCGTAACGGGACACAGTGTAACGGGACAAGTTTGACCTTGACCTTTGACCCTCAAAATTTGCCAAAATTGGGCAAAAATTGCCCAAAATTCCTCAAAAATCGTCAAAATTTCCATTTTTGTGAAAAAAAAATTCCGCCAAAAAATCTCAAATAATTCCACAGTTCAAAAATTAGGATTTCGAAAATCCTCAAAAGTCGCTTTGTCCTAGAAAGAACCCAAATTCCTAAAAGCGGCTTAAAACTCCTAAGAGCTAGCCGCTCTAAGCCGCAGAGGTCATGACCTTGAAAATTAGGATGCCATGACAGCCATTTTGAATGATGACGTCACCGTTACAATTTCCGTTACGGCCGCCATCTTTAACTTTTTTATTTATTATCCGATTTAAACGAAATTTTTTTTAAAATTTATAAAAAAATTCACTTAATAAAAATTTAATAAAATATTAATAAAAAAATTACTTTTACGACACGGAGCTCGGAGCCCTCGGTTCGAACCCGGTGAGGGCAAAAAAATAAAAATGGCGACCGATCCTTCCCCCCGTGGTGACTTTTGACAGACTGACTCCCACCACTTTTTTTCAAAGCATATATATCGTCACCTAGTATGACATCATGTCCGCCATCTTGTCTTCGTTGCTGGAGACCACCATCTTGTTTTCGTCGGCGAGAGTGCACTGACGCCATGTTAGTTTAGTTCTTATCAGTAGTATATGATAGCCGGTCCGGAAACAGGATTCAGGTTGTGGTGTGTGTGTCCTTTCCGCCATCTTGGATTGTGACGTCACGGCGGCCATCTTGGATGCAGCGTAACGGGACTCAACGTAACAGGACACAACGTAACGGGACACAACGTAACGGGACACAGCGTAACGGGACATAACATAACGGGACAAGTAGATCACGGCGGCCATCTTGGATCCGCCATCTTGGATCCGCCATTTTGGATGATGTCATTTTGTTTTCTAGAACATTCCGACATTTTGTTTTCCGCCATATTGGATGATGACGTCACCGTTGCAATTTCCGTTACGGCCGCCATATTTAACTTTTTTATTTATTATCCGATTTTAATGAAATTTTTTTTAAAAAAATTATAAAAAAATTTAAATAACATAAATTTAATAAAATATTTATAAAAAACAAACATTATCGACACGGAGCTCGGAGTCCTCGGTTCGAACCCGACGGGTGCAAAAAAATTAAAAATGGCGACCGATCCTTCCCCCCACGGTGGGTGCTGGCATACTGACCCCCACCACTTAGGTCAAAGTATACATATCTTCACCTAGTATGATGTCATGTCTGCCATCTTGAAATCTGGACGTCATCTTGAAAATCTTTATTTATTATTCGATTTTAATGAAAAAAATTCCAAAATTTTTCAAAAAATTAATGTATTTGAATTCTGTATGATTATATCGATGTACGTCCTTGGTTCGATTCCCGACGAGAGTAAACGGTCGATCCTTCCTCCATGAAAGCTACCTAGACTGATCTACCACCACCAGTACAAAGGTTTATATCATCAACTGGTATGACGACACGTCCGCCATCTTGTCTTCATCCGCTGGAGTCCACCATCTTGTTTTCGTCTGCTAGAGTGTGCCGATACCATGTAGTATAATTATCTGGTCACCATACTTTTGTCCTCAACTGTTGACATTGATCATTGACCTTGGCCTTTGACCTTGACCTTGAAATTTGACCTTGACCTTGAAATTTGACCTTGACCTTGAAATTTGACCTTGACCTTGAAATTTGACCTTGACCTTGAAATTTGACCTTGACCTTGAAATTTGACCTTGACATTGAAATTTGACTTTGTCCTCGAAATTTGACTTTGTCCTTGTCGACCATCATGGATCCGACATTTTATGTTCAGTAGATGCTACCAGGAGCTACCACCTGCTGGAGTATGCCATATTGTGTGTGTGTACTCGTATTATAGAGTTCATTTCCATCTGGATAATTTTATTCTAACCCGCTACAGTGCAGTAATCATTTATTACTGTGACACACGCCATCTTGAAATTTGGACGCCATCTTGAAAATCCGTAATTTTAATGCTAGAGATTCGGGAAAAAGTTCAAAATTCATTAAATAATTCACTCATTAAAGTAATGATTGATTAGATCGATTCCCGTCCTTGGTTCGACCCCTGACCGATACCAATCAACTTTAATTTTAAAAATTACCACAAAAGCGACAGGTTTGAGAAAATAAAAAAACCACCACAAGTTCTTTTAAAAACTTTTATTACATACATTCTAATCTACTACAAGTACATAATAAACACAGACAAAGTACTAAAGTCTTGTGGATTCCTCGATTCAAACAGTCTTCTTATTGTACGGACAAAGCCTTTTACATGACTTTAAATGTCTATACGATCCGTTCATCACCGCAGCCAGAGACGGACTGAAGTTCATATCACCAGGGTCCCACTTATATATTCTCATTTGCTGGTACAACACACGAGTCAAAACAATAACCATGTTCATTATACTTCTCGGAGCATTTTTTATAATGAAGATGTAAGCTATCAAGACGTGAAATTAGTTTTTTGCACTTATTGCACTGAAATTGTATTCTTTTAACATTATTAGAACAACTGCTTCTTTCATGTCTGCGAGCATTTGAGGTAATAGTAAATGATGCGTCACAGTATTTGCACCGACGCAATGTATGCTTTTCATTAGTGGAAGAATCCATTGCTGACGATGAAACTTCGGATGATGGTGGTATCACATCTGTTGAAATCTCCTCCAATGTTGACGTCGTCGTTGCCAACGGGATCTGCACCTTCTCCATCGTAGCTGTCGTCAAGGTTCCCGTAGACGATGGTACAACCTCCGAGTTCGACGTTAAAGACGGTAAAGATGCCATCGAGGTCTCAAGAACAGCTAATTGACACCTCTTATGCACTAGAAGAAACAAACTAGGTGATCCTTACACCGCCGACGTCAGTAACTAACTGAGCGTCCTGCTGTCTAGGACTCGCTTATATACATGCACCGGATGGAATAATACGCTAGTCAAATCAAGAACCATTTACAATAATACTAGAGTCAAATCTACAAATTAAAAAAAAGGATCATTTGATCGAAAAAAAAAATTCGATCTCTCCAATATACGCCAGGCTCCAAGAGCTACAATTCACGTCATCAGATCCATCTAAATTTTGCTCCTATGCTTCAATTGACCATTAGCTGCAAGTGCTCCAACATATCCATCAGCTCCAACACGTAATGTACGCAATGTACGCACAATACATGCAATTTACATGCAATAAATGTAATGATCACTCAGTACACACAGGAAACGGAACGTACACACAGTACACACAGGAAACGGAACATACACACAATACACACAGGAAACGAAACGTACACACAGTACACACAGGAAACGAAACGTACACACAGTACACACAGGAAGCGGAACGTACACACAGTACACACAGGAAACGGAACGTACACACAGTACACACAGGAAACGAAACGTACACACAGTACACACAGGAAACGAAACGTACACACAGTACACACAGGAAGCGGAACGTACACACAGTACACACAGGAAACGGAACGTACACACAGTACACACAGGAAACGGAACGTACACACAATACACACAGGAAACGGAACGTACACACAGTACACACAGGAAACGGAACGGACACACAATACACACAGGAAACGGAACGTACACACAGTACACACAGGAAACGGAACGTACACACAGTACACACAGGAAACGAAACGTACACACAATACACACAGGAAACGATACGTACACACAGTACACACAGGAAACGAAACGTATACACACAGTACACACAGGAAACGGAACGTACACACAGTACACACAGGAAAAGGAACGTACACACAGTACACACAGGAAACGGAACGTACACACAGTACACACAGGAAACGGATCGTATAAACAGTACACACAGGAAACAGAACGTACACACAGGAAACGAAACGTACACACAGTACACACAGAAAACGGAACGTACACACAGTACACACAGAAAACGGAACGTACACACAGGAAACGAAACGTACACACAGTACACACAGGAAAGGAAACGTATACACACATTACACACATTAAACGGAATGATCACACATACATTAGCGGAAACACACAGGCTTAGTTGGAAATCAGAATACAAGAAACAAAAACATTTAATTTTTACTTTCAATATTTAATTACTTCTCAACATTACACAAATACAAGTAAAAGAAACCATTATTGTATGTAGCCAGCTTTCCTCAGTTCTTTGAGTATGAAGGATATGTCTTTGATGCACGAATAGTTTCCTGCACAAAGCGAGTCATGTAGAAGTCTTAGCCGGTCAACCAATATGTTTGGATCTTTCCATGATGTGTAATCAATCTCTTCTACCACCATCTTACTTGCTTGTTTATTATAAATACTGTTAATATCACAATCGTCCCTGTGATCATAATAAGCATTATCAGATTTATTTTTTATAACACGACGTTTCCATCGTTTCGGTCTCAGGACATCGCCACATTCTTCGATCTTGTCAGCTCTAGGTGCTTCATCACAGTCTATGCCTTTGTCAACAGCCTCAGAGTCACTGTAACAATCACTGTAGAAGACATCCTCTTCACCCATATTACCGTATGAATTCGCTATCGATGATGTCGAAGTGTCTTCATCGTCTTCATGCTTCCTTTTTAGGAGTCCATCATTTTTACAAAGAATGGAGGATCTACTGAATATAGGTTTGAATGTATTCTCACTTTTCACGGTGTTGATACTTCCATTAGTTTCAGTCTTCCCGAAGCCATTAGCATCCTTCAATTTATGTTCTTCCTCACAATCGGGTGAGCTAATACCATCACGCTCAGGACAAGGAAAATTATTGTCGTAATGCAGATCACTCTTCTTTTTTCTAGTGGATCCATCGGTGTCCTCTATGCCGTAAGTAGTCTTGACTTTACATGTTCTACCATGTCTTTTTAAGCTGTCAATTCGTGTTAACAACCTGCTACAACGATTACAGCTTAACATGTTGCGTAGTGGGTTTCTAGCACAATCATTCTTCTCATGACGTCTAGCATTCCTTCTCATGGCAAAATCCTTGCCATAGTATCTACAGCGGCTTCCTTCCGATTCAGCTGCAGATAACAAACCACGATCCATGGTAGCTTCTGTGACTAATGTTAGATACAAACTGTCAGTTTTCTCCAATTGGAACCATTTCTTAAATAGAGTTTTTGAAATGTTTCATCAGCGAGAGTTAAGTTATCTAATGCAAAGAAAATTGATGCAAGTAGTTCTGGCTGTCGTCATCAGATGTCGCTACGTGTTGCTTGTAGGTAAATAATATCTATTTCATTAATGTGGGATGCGTAACGCTCACTATCGATCGCAAAGGGAGGTTGGCTTCGATAGTATCCAAGGAGAAAAAAAGTTCGTCCTTCCTGCTAGTGCTTCTCAGATTTCTCACGGTCCGCCATCTTGGATTGTGAAGTCACGGTGGTCATCTTTGATGGGTGTGACCTTGACCTTTGACCGAAACCTCAGGAATGATCGCAAGCACACGTATTAACCATCAAAATATTGATAAGAATAATCAGGAGCACACGGAGAAAACCGACACAAGTTTTCTTTGATATCATAAAAATATAAAAAAAATTAATAAATAATTAAAAATAAAAACGAAAAAAAAAAATCAAACATTCTGGCTTGTACTAGAACTCTATCTTTGCTCAACAATGAGAAGTTCACAAGCTAGCAGAATGTTTGATTTTTTTTTTCGTTTTTATTTTTAATTATTTATTAATTTTTTTTATATTTTTATGATATCAAAGAAAACTTGTGTCGGTTTTCTCCGTGTGCTCCTGATTATTCTTGACAATATTATGATGGTTTTCTCCGTGTGCTCCTGATTATTCTTATCAATATTTTGATGGTTAATCCGTGTGCTTGCGATCATTCCTGAGGTTTCGGTCAAAGTTCAAGGTCACACCCATCCAAGATGACCGCCGTGACGTCACAATCCAAGATGGCGGACCGTGAGAAATCTGAGAAGCACTAGCAGGAAGGACGAACTTTTTTTCTCCTTGGATACTATCGAAGCCAACCTCCCTTTGCGATCGATAGTGAGCGTTACGCATCCCACATTAATGAAATAGATATTATTTACCTACAAGCAACACGTAGCGACATCTGATGACGACAGCCAGAACTACTTGCATCAATTTTCTTTGCATTAGATAACTTAACTCTCGCTGATGAAACATTTCAAAAACTCTATTTAAGAAATGGTTCCAATTGGAGAAAACTGACAGTTTGTATCTAACATTAGTCACAGAAGCTACCATGGATCGTGGTTTGTTATCTGCAGCTGAATCGGAAGGAAGCCGCTGTAGATACTGTGGCAAGGATTTTGCCATGAGAAGGAATGCTAGACGTCATGAGAAGAATGATTGTGCTAGAAACCCACTACGCAACATGTAAAGCTGTAATCGTTGTAGCAGGTTGTTAACACGAATTGACAGCTTAAAAAGACATGGTAGAACATGTAAAGTCAAGACTACTTACGGCATAGAGGACACCGATGGATCCACTAGACTAAAGAAGAGTGATCTGCATTACGACAACAATTTTCCTTGTCCTGAGCGTGATGGTATTAGCTCACCCGATTGTGAGGAAGAACATAAATTGAAGGATGCTAATGGCTTCGGGAAGACTGAAACTAATGGAAGTATCAACACCGTGAAAAGTGAGAATACATTCAAACCTATATTCAGTAGATCCTCCATTCTTTGTAAAAATGATGGACTCCTAAAAAGGAAGCATGAAGACGATGAAGACACTTCGACATCATCGATAGCGAATTCATACGGTAATATGGGTGAAGAGGATGTCTTCTACAGTGATTGTTACAGTGACTCTGAGGCTGTTGACAAAGGCATAGACTGTGATGAAGCACCTAGAGCTGACAAGATCGAAGAATGTGGCGATGTCCTGAGACCGAAACGATGGAAACGTCGTGTTATAAAAAATAAATCTGATAATGCTTATTATGATCACAGGGACGATTGTGATATTAACATTATTTATAATAAACAAGCAAGTAAGATGGTGGTAGAAGAGATTGATTACACATCATGGAAAGATCCAAACATATTGGTTGACCGGCTAAGACTTCTACATGACTCGCTTTGTGCAGGAAACTATTCGTGCATCAAAGAAATATCCTTCATACTCAAAGAACTGAGGAAAGCTGGCTACATACAATAATGGTTTCTTTTAGTTGTATTTGTGTAATGTTGAGAAGTAATTAAATATTGAAAGTAAAAATTTAATGTTTTTGTTTCTTGTATTCTGATTTCCAACTAAGCCTGTGTGTTTCCGCTAATGTATGTGTGATCATTCCGTTTAATGTGTGTAATGTGTGTATACGTTTCCTTTCCTGTGTGTACTGTGTGTACGTTTCGTTTCCTGTGTGTACGTTCCGTTTTCTGTGTGTACTGTGTTTATGTTCCGTTTTCTGTGTGTACTGTGTGTACGTTTCGTTTCCTGTGTGTACGTTCTGTTTCCTGTGTGTACTTTTTATACGATCCGTTTCCTGTGTGTACTGTGTGTACGTTCCGTTTCCTGTGTGTACTGTGTGTACGTTCCCTTTCCTGTGTGTACTGTGTGTACGTTCCGTTTCCTGTGTGTACTGTGTGTATACGTTTCGTTTCCTGTGTGTACTGTGTGTACGTATCGTTTCCTGTGTGTATTGTGTGTACGTTTCGTTTCCTGTGTGTACTGTGTGTACGTTCCGTTTCCTGTGTGTACTGTGTGTACGTTCCGTTTCCTGTGTGTATTGTGTGTCCGTTCCGTTTCCTGTGTGTACTGTGTGTACGTTCCGTTTCCTGTGTGTATTGTGTGTACGTTCCGTTTCCTGTGTGTACTGTGTGTACGTTCCGTTTCCTGTGTGTACTGTGTGTACGTTCCGCTTCCTGTGTGTACTGTGTGTACGTTTCGTTTCCTGTGTGTACTGTGTGTACGTTTCGTTTCCTGTGTGTACTGTGTGTACGTTCCGTTTCCTGTGTGTACTGTGTGTACGTTTCGTTTCCTGTGTGTACTGTGTGTACGTTTCGTTTCCTGTGTGTATTGTGTGTATGTTCCGTTTCCTGTGTGTACTGTGTGTACGTTCCGTTTCCTGTGTGTACTGAGTGATCATTACATTTATTGCATGTAAATTGCATGTATTGTGCGTACATTGCGTACATTACGTGTTGGAGCTGATGGATATGTTGGAGCACTTGCAGCTAATGGTCAATTGAAGCATAGGAGCAAAATTTAGATGGATCTGATGACGTGAATTGTAGCTCTTGGAGCCTGGCGTATATTGGAGAGATCGAATTTTTTTTTTCGATCAAATGATCCTTTTTTTTAATTTGTAGATTTGACTCTAGTATTATTGTAAATGGTTCTTGATTTGACTAGCGTATTATTCCATCCGGTGCATGTATATAAGCGAGTCCTAGACAGCAGGACGCTCAGTTAGTTACTGACGTCGGCGGTGTAAGGATCACCTAGTTTGTTTCTTCTAGTGCATAAGAGGTGTCAATTAGCTGTTCTTGAGACCTCGATGGCATCTTTACCGTCTTTAACGTCGAACTCGGAGGTTGTACCATCGTCTACGGGAACCTTGACGACAGCTACGATGGAGAAGGTGCAGATCCCGTTGGCAACGACGACGTCAACATTGGAGGAGATTTCAACAGATGTGATACCACCATCATCCGAAGTTTCATCGTCAGCAATGGATTCTTCCACTAATGAAAAGCATACATTGCGTCGGTGCAAATACTGTGACGCATCATTTACTATTACCTCAAATGCTCGCAGACATGAAAGAAGCAGTTGTTCTAATAATGTTAAAAGAATACAATTTCAGTGCAATAAGTGCAAAAAACTAATTTCACGTCTTGATAGCTTACATCTTCATTATAAAAAATGCTCCGAGAAGTATAATGAACATGGTTATTGTTTTGACTCGTGTGTTGTACCAGCAAATGAGAATATATAAGTGGGACCCTGGTGATATGAACTTCAGTCCGTCTCTGGCTGCGGTGATGAACGGATCGTATAGACATTTAAAGTCATGTAAAAGGCTTTGTCCGTACAATAAGAAGACTGTTTGAATCGAGGAATCCACAAGACTTTAGTACTTTGTCTGTGTTTATTATGTACTTGTAGTAGATGAGAATGTATGTAATAAAAGTTTTTAAAAGAACTTGTGGTGGTTTTTTTATTTTCTCAAACCTGTCGCTTTTGTGGTAATTTTTAAAATTAAAGTTGATTGGTATCGGTCAGGGGTCGAACCAAGGACGGGAATCGATCTAATCAATCATTACTTTAATGAGTGAATTATTTAATGAATTTTGAACTTTTTCCCGAATCTCTAGCATTAAAATTACGGATTTTCAAGATGGCGTCCAAATTTCAAGATGGCGTGTGTCACAGTAATAAATGATTACTGCACTGTAGCGGGTTAGAATAAAATTATCCAGATGGAAATGAACTCTATAATACGAGTACACACACACAATATGGCATACTCCAGCAGGTGGTAGCTCCTGGTAGCATCTACTGAACATAAAATGTCGGATCCATGATGGTCGACAAGGACAAAGTCAAATTTCGAGGACAAAGTCAAATTTCAATGTCAAGGTCAAATTTCAAGGTCAAGGTCAAATTTCAAGGTCAAGGTCAAATTTCAAGGTCAAGGTCAAATTTCAAGGTCAAGGTCAAATTTCAAGGTCAAGGTCAAATTTCAAGGTCAAGGTCAAATTTCAAGGTCAAGGTCAAATTTCAAGGTCAAGGTCAAATTTCAAGGTCAAGGTCAAAGGCCAAGGTCAATGATCAATGTCAACAGTTGAGGACAAAAGTATGGTGACCAGATAATTATACTACATGGTATCGGCACACTCTAGCAGACGAAAACAAGATGGTGGACTCCAGCGGATGAAGACTAGATGGCGGACGTGTCGTCATACCAGTTGATGATATAAACCTTTGTACTGGTGGTGGTAGATCAGTCTAGGTAGCTTTCATGGAGGAAGGATCGACCGTTTACTCTCGTCGGGAATCGAACCAAGGACGTACATCGATATAATCATACAGAATTCAAATACATTAATTTTTTGAAAAATTTTGGAATTTTTTTCATTAAAATCGGATAATAAATAAAGATTTTCAAGATGGCGTCCAGATTTCAAGATGGCGGACATGACATCATACTAGGTGAAGATATGTATACTTTGACCTAAGTGGTGGGGGTCAGTATGCCAGCACCCACCGTGGGGGGAAGGATCGGTCGCCATTTTTAATTTTTTTGCACCCGTCGGGTTCGAACCGAGGACTCCGAGCTCCGTGTCGATAATGTTTGTTTTTTATAAATATTTTATTAAATTTATGTTATTTAAATTTTTTTATAATTTTTTTAAAAAAAAATTTCATTAAAATCGGATAATAAATAAAAAAGTTAAATATGGCGGCCGTAACGGAAATTGCAACGGTGACGTCATCATCCAATATGGCGGAAAACAAAATGTCGGAATGTTCGAGAAAACAAAATGACATCATCCAAAATGGCGGATCCAAGATGGCGGATCCAAGATGGCCGCCGTGATCTACTTGTCCCGTTATGTTATGTCCCGTTACGCTGTGTCCCGTTACGTTGTGTCCCGTTACGTTGTGTCCTGTTACGTTGTGTCCCGTTACGCTGCATCCAAGATGGCCGCCGTGACGTCACAATCCAAGATGGCGGAAAGGACACACACACCACAACCTGAATCCTGTTTACGGACCGGCTATCATATACTACTCTTATCCGCTAGAGTGCAGTAATCATTTAGTACTGTGACACCCACCATCTTGAAATTTGGCCGCCATCTTGGAATCGTGTAATTATTTAGCTAGAAATTCGGGAAAAGTTCCAAAATTCATTAAATAAATCACTCATTAACTTACATATTGATTCGATCGATTCCTGTCCTCGGTTCGATACCCGATCGATGCAATAATGTTTAATTTTATGTAAAAAATAATAATTTCAATAAACCATGTTCAACATTCGTAAAGAGACTTTAAATCATCTACTACCATCATCCTATCAGACAACAAGACCACCATATTGGAAATTCGTAATTGTAATGCTAGAGATTCGGGAAAAAGTTCAAAAATCATTAAATAAATTTGTAATCCATATAATGATTGATTGGATCGACTTAGGTACTTGGTTCAATCCCTGGCCGATACAAAACAACTTTAATTTAAAAAAATACTAAAAAGTGTTAGGTTTGAGAAAATAAAAACACCACAAGTTCTTTTAAAAAAATTTTATTACATAAATTCAATACACTACTACAAGTACAAAAAAAAAAAACACTGACAAATTACTAAAGCCTTTTGGATTCCTCGATTCAAACAGTCTTCTTATTGTACGGACTAAGCCTTTTACATGACTTTAAATGTCTATCCGATCCGGTCATCACCGCAGCCAGAGACGGACTGAAGTTCATATCACTTATATAGTCTCATTAGCCGGTACAACACATGAGTCAAATCAATAACCATGTTCATTATACGTCTCGGAGCATTTTTTATAATGACGATGTAAGCTATCGAGACGTGAAATTAGTTTATTGCACTTATTGCACTGAAATTGTATTCTTTGAACATTATAAGAACAACCGCTTCTTTCATGTCTGCGAGCATTTGAGGTGATAGTAAATGATACACCACAGTATTTGCACTGATGCGAAGTACGCTCTTCATTAATTGAAGTATTCAATGCTGATGAAACTTCAGCTAATGGTGGAACAGCACATATCGAAGTCTCCTCCAGTGTTGTCAGAGGCGTTGCCAACGGGATCTGCTCCAACATCGTCGGCGCCGACGTCATGGTTCCCGTAGTCGATGGTACATCCTCCATCGAGTACGACGTTAAAGTCGGCAAAGATGCCATCGAAGTCTCAAGAACAAGCAATTACACGTCTTATGCACCAGAAGAAACAAACTAGGTGATCCGTACACCGTCGACGTCAGTAACAAAACTGAGCGTCCTGCTGTCTAGGACTCGCTTATATACATGCACCGTATGGAATAATACGCTAGTCAAACCAAGAACATTTTACTAAAATACTAGAGTCAAAACAACATTAAAAAAATAGAAGCACCATCAAAAAAAAGGAAGCACACTTGGAAGCACCTTCAAAAAAGGAAAAAAAAATTGGAAGCACCATCAAAAAAAGGAAGCACATTTGGCAGCACCGACAACGAAAAGGCAGCACATTTGGAAGCACCGAGAACGCAAAGGCAGCACATTTGGAAGCACCGACAACGAAAAGGCAGCACATTTGGAAGCACCGCCTACGAAAAGGCAGCACATTTGGAAGCACCGACAACGAAAAGGCAGCACATTTGGAAGCACCGACAACGAAAAGACAGCACATTTGGAAGCACCGACTACGAAAAGGCAGCACATTTGGAAGCACCGACAACGAAAAGGCAGCACATTTGGCAGCACCGACAACGAAAAGACAGCACATTTGGCAGCACCGACAACGAAAAGGCAGCACATTTGGAAGCACCGACAACGCAAAGGCAGCACATTTGGAAGCACCGCCTACGAAAAGGCAGCACAATTTGAAGCACCGACAACGAAAAGGCAGCACATTTGGAAGCACCGACAACGAAAAGGCAGCACATTTGGAAGCACCGACTACGAAAAGGCAGCACATTTGGAAGCACCGACAACGAAAAGGCAGCACATTTGGCAGCACCGACAACGAAAAGACAGCACATTTGGCAGCACCGACAACGAAAAGGCAGCACATTTGGAAGCACCGACAACGCAAAGGCAGCACATTTGGAAGCACCGACTACGAAATGGCAGCACATTTGGAAGCACCGCCTACGAAAAGGCAGCACATTTGGAAGCACCGACAACGAAAAGGCAGCACATTTGGAAGCACTGACAACGAAAAGGCAGCACATTTGGAAGCACCGCCTACGAAAAGGCAGCACATTTGGAAGCACCGACAACGAAAAGGCAGCACATTTGGAAGCACCGACAACGAAAAGGCAGCACATTTGGAAGCACCGACTACGAAAAGGCAGCACATTTGGAAGCACCGACAACGAAAAGGCAGCACATTTGGCAGCACCGACAACGAAAAGACAGCACATTTGGCAGCACCGACAACGAAAAGGCAGCACATTTGGAAGCACCGACAACGCAAAGGCAGCACATTTGGAAGCACCGACTACGAAAAGGCAGCACATTTGGAAGCACCGCCTACGAAAAGGCAGCACATTTGGAAGCACCGACAACGAAAAGGCAGCACATTTGGAAGCACCGACAACGAAAAGGCAGCACATTTGGAAGCACCGACTACGAAAAGGCAGCACATTTGGAAGCACCGACAACGAAAAGGCAGCACATTTGGAAGCACCGACAACGAAAAGGCAGCACATTTGGAAGCACCATCATCGAAAAGGCAGCACATTTGGAAGCACCGACTACGAAAAGGCAGCACATTTGGAAGCACCGACTACGAAAAGACAGCACATTTGGAAGCACCGACAACGAAAAGGCAGCATATTTGGAAGCACCGACAACGAAAAGGCAGCACATTTGGAAGCACCATCATCGAAAAGGCAGCACATTTGGAAGCTCCATCAACAAAAAAAAAAAAGGCAACAAGGAAGCACAAGTTACGAGATCTAAGTCTTAGAAATCAGAATACAAGAAATAAAAACATTAAATTCTTATAATTTAAATTGTTTATTTTATTGCTTTACATTATACAAATGCAAGTAAAACAAGCCATTATTGTATGTAGCCAGCATTCCTCAGTTCCTTGAGTATGAAGGATATTTCTTTGATGCACGAATAGTTTCCTGCACAAAGCGAACCATGTAGAAGTCTTAACCGGTCAACCAATATGTTTGGATCTTTCCATGATGTGTAATCAATCTCTTCTACCACCATCTTCCTTGCACCTTTATAAATATTATGATCTCTGGTGTCTTCCGTTTTACCACCAACCTCAGGGTAACTTTCATGTTTGAGACGGTGATCATCACAAGCTTGATCAGATTTATTTAATATATCACGTCGTTTCCACCGTTTCGGTCTCAGGACACCGCCACATTCTTCGATCTTGGCAGCTTTAGGTGCTTCATCATAGTCTATGTCTTTGTCAACAGCCTCAGAGTCACTGTAACAATCACCGTAGAAGGAATCGTCTTCACCCAATTTTCCGTAATATTTCGATGTTGATGATGTTGAAGCGTCTTCATCGTCTTCATGCTTCCTTTTTAGGAGTCCATCATTTTTACAAAGTAGGAAAGATCTACTTGAATTCGGCTGGAATATATTCTCACTTTTCACGTTAAGGATTCTTCCATTGTCTTCATTCTTCCGTAAATCATCAACCTCCTTCAATTTAAGTTCTTTGTCGAGATCGGAAGAGCCAAGAAAATTATTGTGGTAATGCAGATCACTCTTCCTTAGGATGGTAGATTCATCGTTGTCCTCTAGCTTGTACGCAGGCTTGGCGCTACAAGTTCTTCCATGTCTTTTTAGGCTCTCTCTCCGCGTAAACGACTTGCTACATCGTACACAACTTATCATATTGCGCAGTGGATTTTTAACACAGTCATTCTTCTCGTGTTGTCTTTTATTCTTTCTCAAGATAAAATCTTTACTGCAAAACTTACACCTATGTTCTTTCGATACAGCGTCAGATCCCAAATCAGAATTCATATTAGTTACTGAGACTAATACCAGATACCAATTGAGTGTTTTAAATTAGATTCAATACTTAAATAGAAATTTTTTCATATTTCATCAGCGAGATTTAATATATCTCCTGCAAAAGTACTTTATGCATGTAGTTCTGCTTTTCAACAACAGATGTCGCCACATGTTGCTTGCAGGTAAATAATATTTAGTTATTTTATGCGGGATGCGGGATGCTCACTAACGATCGCAAAAGAAGGATGGCTTCGCTAGACTCCACGGAAAAGGAAGTTCGTCTTGCATGTTGGTGCTCCACAGATGTCTCATGACATAATATTAATTTGACTGAGTAATGATATGTGTTAATTCCACCTTATAAAAATATTGCAAGTTTTGATTTAGTAGCAGAAATTATCGAATTAAATGTAACTCCAAATAAAATGACATGTCTCATTAGACAAAAAAAATCCATGCAGAGAGCGGTTTCTCAGAATAGTCAGAAACACTTGAAGAAACCACAGGAATGATTGCAAGAACACGAGAAAACCATCAAAATATTGACAAGAATATTCAGGAGCACACGGAGAAAACCACCATAATATTGACAAGAATAATCGGAAGCACACGGAGAAAACCGCCACAAGTTTTCTTTGTTATCATAAAATTACAGAAAAAAATCAAAAATAAAAAAACACAACAAATTCAAAAACTGATGCTAGCTTGTGAACTTCTCATTGTTGAGCAAAGATAGAGTTCTAGTCCAAGCCAGAATCAGTTTTTGAATTTGTTGTGTTTTTTTATTTTTTATTTTTTTCTGTAATTTTATGATAACAAAGAAAAC
The DNA here is from genome assembly GCF_032445375.1 of Bacillus rossius redtenbacheri. Lineage (NCBI taxonomy): Eukaryota > Metazoa > Arthropoda > Insecta > Phasmatodea > Bacillidae > Bacillus > Bacillus rossius. Next base: position 33,228,972 of record NW_026962013.1, on the reverse strand, counting down.
TTGTGGCGGTTTTCTCCGTGTGCTTCCGATTATTCTTGTCAATATTATGGTGGTTTTCTCCGTGTGCTCCTGAATATTCTTGTCAATATTTTGATGGTTTTCTCGTGTTCTTGCAATCATTCCTGTGGTTTCTTCAAGTGTTTCTGACTATTCTGAGAAACCGCTCTCTGCATGGATTTTTTTTTGTCTAATGAGACATGTCATTTTATTTGGAGTTACATTTAATTCGATAATTTCTGCTACTAAATCAAAACTTGCAATATTTTTATAAGGTGGAATTAACACATATCATTACTCAGTCAAATTAATATTATGTCATGAGACATCTGTGGAGCACCAACATGCAAGACGAACTTCCTTTTCCTTGGAGTCTAGCGAAGCCATCCTTCTTTTGCGATCGTTAGTGAGCATCCCGCATCCCGCATAAAATAACTAAATATTATTTACCTGCAAGCAACATGTGGCGACATCTGTTGTTGAAAAGCAGAACTACATGCATAAAGTACTTTTGCAGGAGATATATTAATTCTCGCTGATGAAATATGAAAAAATTTCTATTTAAGTATTGAATCTAATTTAAAACACTCAATTGGTATCTGGTATTAGTCTCAGTAACTAATATGAATTCTGATTTGGGATCTGACGCTGTATCGAAAGAACATAGGTGTAAGTTTTGCAGTAAAGATTTTATCTTGAGAAAGAATAAAAGACAACACGAGAAGAATGACTGTGTTAAAAATCCACTGCGCAATATGATAAGTTGTGTACGATGTAGCAAGTCGTTTACGCGGAGAGAGCGCCTAAAAAGACATGGAAGAACTTGTAGCGCCAAGCCTGCGTACAAGCTAGAGGACAACGATGAATCTACCATCCTAAGGAAGAGTGATCTGCATTACCACAATAATTTTCTTGGCTCTTCCGATCTCGACAAAGAACTTAAATTGAAGGAGGTTGATGATTTACGGAAGAATGAAGACAATGGAAGAATCCTTAACGTGAAAAGTGAGAATATATTCCAGCCGAATTCAAGTATTTCTTTCCTACTTTGTAAAAATGATGGACTCCTAAAAAGGAAGCATGAAGACGATGAAGACGCTTCAACATCATCAACATCGAAATATTACGGAAAATTGGGTGAAGACGATTCCTTCTACGGTGATTGTTACAGTGACTCTGAGGCTGTTGACAAAGACATAGACTATGATGAAGCACCTAAAGCTGCCAAGATCGAAGAATGTGGCGGTGTCCTGAGACCGAAACGGTGGAAACGACGTGATATATTAAATAAATCTGATCAAGCTTGTGATGATCACCGTCTCAAACATGAAAGTTACCCTGAGGTTGGTGGTAAAACGGAAGACACCAGAGATCATAATATTTATAAAGGTGCAAGGAAGATGGTGGTAGAAGAGATTGATTACACATCATGGAAAGATCCAAACATATTGGTTGACCGGTTAAGACTTCTACATGGTTCGCTTTGTGCAGGAAACTATTCGTGCATCAAAGAAATATCCTTCATACTCAAGGAACTGAGGAATGCTGGCTACATACAATAATGGCTTGTTTTACTTGCATTTGTATAATGTAAAGCAATAAAATAAACAATTTAAATTATAAGAATTTAATGTTTTTATTTCTTGTATTCTGATTTCTAAGACTTAGATCTCGTAACTTGTGCTTCCTTGTTGCCTTTTTTTTTTTTTGTTGATGGAGCTTCCAAATGTGCTGCCTTTTCGATGATGGTGCTTCCAAATGTGCTGCCTTTTCGTTGTCGGTGCTTCCAAATGTGCTGCCTTTTCGTTGTCGGTGCTTCCAAATGTGCTGTCTTTTCGTAGTCGGTGCTTCCAAATGTGCTGCCTTTTCGTAGTCGGTGCTTCCAAATGTGCTGCCTTTTCGATGATTGTGCTTCCAAATGTGCTGCCTTTTCGTTGTCGGTGCTTCCAAATGTGCTGCCTTTTCGTTGTCGGTGCTTCCAAATGTGCTGCCTTTTCGTAGTCGGTGCTTCCAAATGTGCTGCCTTTTCGTTGTCGGTGCTTCCAAATGTGCTGCCTTTTCGTAGGCGGTGCTTCCAAATGTGCTGCCTTTTCGTAGTCGGTGCTTCCAAATGTGCTGCCTTTGCGTTGTCGGTGCTTCCAAATGTGCTGCCTTTTCGTTGTCGGTGCTGCCAAATGTGCTGTCTTTTCGTTGTCGGTGCTGCCAAATGTGCTGCCTTTTCGTTGTCGGTGCTTCCAAATGTGCTGCCTTTTCGTAGTCGGTGCTTCCAAATGTGCTGCCTTTTCGTTGTCGGTGCTTCCAAATGTGCTGCTTTTTCGTTGTCGGTGCTTCCAAATGTGCTGCCTTTTCGTAGGCGGTGCTTCCAAATGTGCTACCTTTTCGTTGTCGGTGCTTCCAAATGTGCTGCCTTTTCGTTGTCGGTGCTTCCAAATGTGCTGCCTTTTCGTAGGCGGTGCTTCCAAATGTGCTGCCATTTCGTAGTCGGTGCTTCCAAATGTGCTGCCTTTGCGTTGTCGGTGCTTCCAAATGTGCTGCCTTTTCGTTGTCGGTGCTGCCAAATGTGCTGTCTTTTCGTTGTCGGTGCTGCCAAATGTGCTGCCTTTTCGTTGTCGGTGCTTCCAAATGTGCTGCCTTTTCGTAGTCGGTGCTTCCAAATGTGCTGCCTTTTCGTTGTCGGTGCTTCCAAATGTGCTGCCTTTTCGTTGTCGGTGCTTCCAAATGTGCTGCCTTTTCGTAGGCGGTGCTTCCAAATGTGCTGCCTTTGCGTTGTCGGTGCTTCCAAATGTGCTGCCTTTTCGTTGTCGGTGCTGCCAAATGTGCTGTCTTTTCGTTGTCGGTGCTGCCAAATGTGCTGCCTTTTCGTTGTCGGTGCTTCCAAATGTGCTGCCTTTTCGTAGTCGGTGCTTCCAAATGTGCTGTCTTTTCGTTGTCGGTGCTTCCAAATGTGCTGCCTTTTCGTTGTCGGTGCTTCCAAATGTGCTGCCTTTTCGTAGGCGGTGCTTCCAAATGTGCTGCCTTTTCGTTGTCGGTGCTTCCAAATGTGCTGCCTTTGCGTTCTCGGTGCTTCCAAATGTGCTGCCTTTTCGTTGTCGGTGCTGCCAAATGTGCTTCCTTTTTTTGATGGTGCTTCCAATTTTTTTTTCCTTTTTTGAAGGTGCTTCCAAGTGTGCTTCCTTTTTTTTGATGGTGCTTCTATTTTTTTAATGTTGTTTTGACTCTAGTATTTTAGTAAAATGTTCTTGGTTTGACTAGCGTATTATTCCATACGGTGCATGTATATAAGCGAGTCCTAGACAGCAGGACGCTCAGTTTTGTTACTGACGTCGACGGTGTACGGATCACCTAGTTTGTTTCTTCTGGTGCATAAGACGTGTAATTGCTTGTTCTTGAGACTTCGATGGCATCTTTGCCGACTTTAACGTCGTACTCGATGGAGGATGTACCATCGACTACGGGAACCATGACGTCGGCGCCGACGATGTTGGAGCAGATCCCGTTGGCAACGCCTCTGACAACACTGGAGGAGACTTCGATATGTGCTGTTCCACCATTAGCTGAAGTTTCATCAGCATTGAATACTTCAATTAATGAAGAGCGTACTTCGCATCAGTGCAAATACTGTGGTGTATCATTTACTATCACCTCAAATGCTCGCAGACATGAAAGAAGCGGTTGTTCTTATAATGTTCAAAGAATACAATTTCAGTGCAATAAGTGCAATAAACTAATTTCACGTCTCGATAGCTTACATCGTCATTATAAAAAATGCTCCGAGACGTATAATGAACATGGTTATTGATTTGACTCATGTGTTGTACCGGCTAATGAGACTATATAAGTGATATGAACTTCAGTCCGTCTCTGGCTGCGGTGATGACCGGATCGGATAGACATTTAAAGTCATGTAAAAGGCTTAGTCCGTACAATAAGAAGACTGTTTGAATCGAGGAATCCAAAAGGCTTTAGTAATTTGTCAGTGTTTTTTTTTGTACTTGTAGTAGTGTATTGAATTTATGTAATAAAATTTTTTTAAAAGAACTTGTGGTGTTTTTATTTTCTCAAACCTAACACTTTTTAGTATTTTTTTAAATTAAAGTTGTTTTGTATCGGCCAGGGATTGAACCAAGGACCTAAGTCGATCCAATCAATCATTATATGGATTACAAATTTATTTAATGATTTTTGAACTTTTTCCCGAATCTCTAGCATTACAATTACGAATTTCCAATATGGTGGTCTTGTTGTCTGATAGGATGATGGTAGTAGATGATTTAAAGTCTCTTTACGAATGTTGAACATGGTTTATTGAAATTATTATTTTTTACATAAAATTAAACATTATTGCATCGATCGGGTATCGAACCGAGGACAGGAATCGATCGAATCAATATGTAAGTTAATGAGTGATTTATTTAATGAATTTTGGAACTTTTCCCGAATTTCTAGCTAAATAATTACACGATTCCAAGATGGCGGCCAAATTTCAAGATGGTGGGTGTCACAGTACTAAATGATTACTGCTCTCTAGCGGATAAGAACTAAACTAACATGGCGTCAGTGCACTCTCGCCGACGAAAACAAGATGGTGGTCTCCAGCAACGAAGACAAGATGGCGGACATGATGTCATACTAGGTGACGATATATATGCTTTGAAAAAAAGTGGTGGGAGTCAGTCTGCCAAAAGTCACCACGGGGGGAAGGATCGGTCGCCATTTTTATTTTTTTGCCCTCACCGGGTTCGAACCGAGGGCTCCGAGCTCCGTGTCGTAAAAGTAATTTTTTTATTAATATTTTATTAAATTTTTATTAAGTGAATTTTTTTATAAATTTTAAAAAAAATTTCGTTTAAATCGGATAATAAATAAAAAAGTTAAAGATGGCGGCCGTAACGGAAATTGTAACGGTGACGTCATCATTCAAAATGGCTGTCATGGCATCCTAATTTTCAAGGTCATGACCTCTGCGGCTTAGAGCGGCTAGCTCTTAGGAGTTTTAAGCCGCTTTTAGGAATTTGGGTTCTTTCTAGGACAAAGCGACTTTTGAGGATTTTCGAAATCCTAATTTTTGAACTGTGGAATTATTTGAGATTTTTTGGCGGAATTTTTTTTTCACAAAAATGGAAATTTTGACGATTTTTGAGGAATTTTGGGCAATTTTTGCCCAATTTTGGCAAATTTTGAGGGTCAAAGGTCAAGGTCAAACTTGTCCCGTTAAACTGTGTCCCGTTACGCTCATCCAATATGGCCTCCGGAACGTGACATTTTTTCGAGCGTGCAGCTCTACACGCTCCACAGCCTGGAAGCCTGCCGCCGGAAATACATTCGTATACTACTAATATTAATGTAAAATTAAAGTTGTTTGTAAATTTTGAACATTCAAATGAACTCAACTGTATCACAACAAAATATTGTTGGCAGTAATCCTGGGTTCAGGTTCCATCGCGGGCATGTATGCTTTGAGTTGTCCCAGTACTTGCAATAGTTAAAAGTTATTTCTTTACCGTTCCCTGAATAGCTTTACAGTAAACGCGCACACATAATAATCATGATTAAAAGTAAAGTCAAATTGTTGAATATGCAATTATCTTATCAAATTTTTTAAATATATGATTGAATGAAACATCAATTAAAATATAAAATTATGCACCAATTTTTGTAAGAAATAATCAGTATTATCTGGAAAAACGAATTTAATATATGCAAAAATAACCATAGCGACGTGTTGTACAAAGTTGCAATATCTTTCTTGTAGCATTACAAACTATTTCTTGGCATCTAGTTTCCAAAGTAATCTTTTGTAAAAGTAAAGACAATGTTTTTCTGTGAACGTTGATGAATGGACTAGAATGACGACCCTAAGCCAGTTATAAACAAGAAGAAGTTGCCCAGCCATGTGTAACCAGACAAATGATGTGAGCATTTAAAAATTTCTTGATTATAGTTAGGCAAGTTGAGTCTTTCTTGGAGTGAAATGGTTCCGCGAAATAATGTTGGCTCTAAGAATGATCTTCGGACAGTGATCTGTAATGAACGTGGGAAATAGCTGATTTGTCACAAAGCATATTAAATTGAAAACTCGTATTTTTTTTTTTTTTTTTTTTTTTTTTAAGATAAGGTGCTGCAAAACCATTACAAACTTTTGCAACAGATTTTTTTTACCTTATAAAAACGATAATCATTAATGCATGATTAGTTAGCCTTGGGTCGCGTGAATCTGTGTTTGTTCCGTTCATTACGTGTAATGTGTGCATATTCTCCGCAGCGAGTGCCGAAAACTTCTCACCTTGAGCAGAGTGTGTTGGTGCGGGGCAGGGAGGGAGGGAGGGAGGGAGGGAGCCAAGCAACGTGGGGATAGTAAAAACAAGAGGAATCCAATCCTGCAGAGGGCACGTTGCTCGCATGCCAAGATCAACCGCAGCCAAAAATACTACTCGATGCAAACCAACCAACACGTGCGCCGTATCGCCGCGTGAAGACCAAGAACTCGGTGGATATACTTCGCCTCCGGAGAACTTCAACGGGCGGTGTTACTCGAGGGATGGAGGGAACGGGATGCACACAGAACTTCGAAAATAAATAATAACTTAAAATTTTCGAAAAAAAAAAAAAACTACCCACGTAGCTTAGAACTATCGTAAGTTGGAACGACCATTACTTGGAAATACATAACTTATGTATAACCTATAACTTAAAACTTAGATTGATCATAACTAATAATTACATAATTTATGTATAAACACACAAAGCCGAACCACACAACTAAGAAACATCTTAACTACGAATATATTTAACTTATAAGCATCGTAACTTATAATATTGTTACGAGTGGGGTAAACGGGTTCGTATGGATAGCCTAGTTTTATACGTGTTATTTCCTTCTAATATTTGAATTACTAATTAAATGACCACAGTTAATGTCTGTTACAAATCACAAATTATCTGTCAAGTCCATAGTTCTCACTCCTCACTGGAGCTAGGCTCAACAGTGGTTCGCCCCTTGCCAAGCACCTGTCCACACACACACACAGTCTCGGGCCACTCAGTCGCACTCGTTGGTCCCGTTGTTCCACCTCGCGATACTCGCCGAACTCGCACTTCACTCAACTCGCCCGTCGGAACTCCCGTCGTTTGCAATCTTTCTGTAACCGGCTGGAGTGGTTGTGACGTGTCGCGTCATCCCCGGGCCGACGAGACGCTCGAAGCATCCAGAACAGCGGCGCTTATTCACGCCACTCCACGCGGCGGCCTCGGTAAGCCCGCGGAATTTCCAGGACGCTAAGGGATATATAACAGCGCCGTTGAAGGAGGGCGCGGGGGCAGGGGGAGTCGAGGCTGGGCTGCTCTAATCCCTGAAGGTATGCGTGAGTGACGTCAATAGCCGTGCGGGGCCGCCAGGCCGCTCGGGTACCTTCCGCGTTCGTAGCAATATCATAACCTTACGCTATCACAAGTTATAATATAATGCTTTAACAGTCACTAGGCTCAAGACTCTTTTTACCGCGCAGTGAACGCAATGATCATAAGTACTTATGTTTGGAAACCCGATATAATATAGCGTAGAAATAAAGAAAGAATTATAAACCTGTTAGTTTTGGTGGTGTTTCCAAGATTTAATGGTGCTATTTTTATATAGACCTACAAAAATATTCTAAAACAATTAGGAATTTTCACTCTTTAATGAATATATTTTTCAGATGAAACACGAAAGCAGAGCTTCTGAATTCAACTTAAAGCGGAGAAATTGCAGCCATTTTGAGATTGTACATTTTTCACAATAATTTTTGCTTTGCATTAATAGGTGAACATTTGTTATCATCTAGGCATGGAACACAGATTAATAGATTTATGAGGCTGTAAAAAAAGTGCTACTGATAAAAACATGTAGGTAAGTTGTAGTACTTACAAATAAATTTTTATATTTTCATTTGTTCATAATTTTTGTTCTGCTGTTGCGTACTTGCAACGAAATAAACTGTCTTTAATAAATACTCTATTACGATGCCTACCGAAAAGGTTAAACAATTATTTATGTAATAGGTATTTGTATCCGAATTATTATAATAGTAGCATTATTATTACACGTAATGCTATACAGACCTAATGTTAGTGCTGTGTAGTGTATTTGTATACTCTGTACGTTTGGTTAGGTTCATAAACATATAAATAAAAGGTATACATGTACATTTATATGGAAAATGTCGTATGAATATATGGAACCTAAAAAAAAACATTTATATGAAAATTTAAAGGCATATGAAAACTAACATATTTGTTTGTTATATTTATAGGGATAGGCAATTTTCGTGAAAAAAAAAAAATCTGAACCTCCATTAGACTGTAATACAGTATTGCCGGCACCAGCGGTTTCTTCCTTGTGATTGGCGGCCGTCAACGTAGTAATAAGATACGCTTTCCTTTAGTGAAATGACAAGGTTTTGTTTTATTTATTATTTAATGTGAAATTAATTAACGCCAATTATCTAAGGCATGATATCGTTACCTCAAGGTATCGGTTCTTGTGTGAGTACGATGCTTTCTTTGGAAACTACTCGTGAGAACATTATCGATATTTTTCGTTCGATACCCGTGTCCCAACGCGAAGGGCCTGCAAAGCCCTTCGTGTTCTTTTGTTCTCTACTATTGAGTGTCTCCACTAAACACGTCGCCATTACCATCGTCATAAATGTGCCCGCCTGCCTGTCCCTCCACATCGTGATGTGCCGCCTGTTCCAATCCTAATTGCTGATGATAGTCGGCACAGCTGTCCCATAGCTTCTAACAGCGTCTTGGGAAACATCAACTGTCTTCAGGGTTTTTTCTTTTTTTGCCTCGGCGCCGCTCATGTTGGTAATAAAACCAAGCCTTTCTCAGAGAGAAGCCGTATGCGGTCCACGATGATAGTCGGGTCACAAAAAAGGGTATATTCCTCTTTCTTTATTTTTTTTAACTCGTATCCCCCACTTGGCAGCGTGATGCGTTGTGGCGGTGCTACAAGAGCCAGTATTAATAGTTTTGGTTGTTTTTTTTTTTTACTTTTCCTTATTTTTTAATAATCGGCCTTCTGCCAACAGAAAGCGAGAAGGGGTCGTCGCTGGTTGATGCTTTTCACGTTGTCGCGTTGCCTGCACTGACATCCAGTCCAGATGTAAGCAGCCATCGAGAGATGAAACAAGTGTGAGAAGAGACTCAAGAGAAAAGTGACAAGTTATTTATAAATGTTTTGACATTCGTTACTAATACAAATTTCTCACACTTCATAGTTAAGTAGAATACGAAACCTTAACCTCCCACGATAAACTTAGTTGTTTTTACCTTAAAAATAAACTGACAAGAAAGTCTTACATATACACATTTTGTGGCAATCTTGGCTTTTCAAGATAATCACAGATTTTGTTTCCTTCGTCATTTGGTATATACCAACTTTGTGTGTCGATTGCTTACATGACGTGTAAATGAGCGGGTGTCTGCATTTGAACCAATGTACTGGGATTTTTTCTGGGCACGTCACAGCACTCGAAATAAATGGTCAAAAATTAGAACAAAGTTTCGGAGAAATAATTAATTATATTAAAACGATTTTATTCTTTTTTCACTTCCTTATGGGTGGAATTATGTGATTATATACCTATAGCCCTGTGTTAAGGATAGCCAAAGACTTTAAAAATAAAAGTTTCATCAAAATACATCAAGTAGTTTTCTATTGATTACAGAACAAACAATTAAACAAACAAAAAATATTTAAAAAAAACTTTATTTTTTGTGATCTAAATAATGTTAATAGCCTTTTCCATTTAGTTCTTTTTCTCTTCATTTTTCATCCAATGTACGAACTGTTCACTTCGAACAGGTTTATTATTAGTAATAGATACAACCCATGATATATTTTGTGCCTTTTTTTAAATTGTTGTATTAACTTTTTAAAGTTCAAGATGGTGACGATAGCGTAATTCAAGATGGTGGCGTAAATAACTTTCTCGAGTTCATAGATTGCGAAATTCAAAATGTCGGAGTATTCTAGAATCAAGATCATCAAAATATGATGGAAAATGTTACGTTTAAGGTTATCTATTATGGTGACCGGACAATACAAATCTAAGCTGGCGGCCTGTTCTATAGCTTAGCTTGAATCATATCCACGGACATATTTAACTATACGTCACACTGTTAAAAATTGTCAGTTAAATTTATGAAGAACACTGGTTACGAATTGTCCACAAATCATAATACATTTCTATATATCTTCTGAAATTTACTCATGCTGCATCTAATTTCTATAGACACAAACTTAACAACAAACAACATTGAGTATTAATAAATTAAAAACTTAAGTCTAAAAACAATACTTTTTTATTACTTCCACGATCATGTTCATTTTCTTTGCAACGTAGCACAGAAATTCAAAGTTGATAGATCTATCTATAATTATCTAGAACTTCGAAAAAATCATAATTTTTTAAAAGTGCATTGTTCGTTGAAAAGATCCTTATATTATCCGTAATTTATAACAGTGCACGAAGCAGGGTTTTAATCGTAGACTGAAAATAGATGTAGCGCGAGATGTGCGATGTATGTATACGTATGACACCATGAACAGAAAACATAGTTTCTTTCCAAATATGAGAAGTTAGGAGTTTCTCAGGATTGTACAACTTGTCGACTGATAGAAAAGCGAGGTCTTAAATCAACTTGAGTGAATATGTTTTTGTTTGTGTTTATGTAAAACTTCGTTTATTTTTCTGTCTTGGGAGGCCTATTGTGTTTGTTTACGCTGTCGTCGTTGTTGTGTTGTCAGAATACCTGTGTGAGTTCGCATGTGCGTCGCTGTGTTATAAGATTATCTTTTTAGTATTATCGTTGGGTTCGTCTGTCTGTCGCTGTGTTTTCCGAAGTTGTCGCTTGTATTTTTTTTTTTTGCAACTGTTTCGTCGTTGTCAGGCTACTGTGTTCGTGTGTGCTGTAATATTATTCCAATTCCTTCCGTGGAATCCTCTTTGTGTACAAACAATGGTGTTATGTCCAAAATAATGATTTTAATCAATTTTATACCAGTGCTAATGTACCTACACGCTGAACTGTGTTGCTACGTTTATGTTTGCATGAAAAACCAATCATTTTGCGATATTTTTTTTTCTCTGCGCGTTTATTTGATGCTGATTGGTCGAACACTGTGTCACGTGTTCACGGTTCCATCGTATTGCCTTCTGGCGGCGCGCGGGTTCGAATCCCGACCGCGACCCCCGCCGAAGAAACAAATCAAAACAACACTGCAGGGGTAACTCGGTATCATCTTTTTTTAACAAACACCCACGCGTCAACCCTATTTATCAAGAGGTGATGGGCGGCATTCCGCGGCCTGGAACTCATCCGCGTGTCCTTAGTTCGATCCCCAGTTCTGGCATTATACGGACCACGAGGCCCGCAGCTGCTGTGATGACAACACAGTACTCGTCACACTGCGTCGCAGCGTTGTCTGATTGAGAGGATTCACCACACCTTCCAAAACTGTACTCTCGCGAATAAAAGTCTCAAATGACTTAGTTTTCATATTAAAAAAATAAATTTTTAAGCTGCTGTACATATGAAAATGCATACAAATTATAACTTTTTTTTTATGAGTGAATCACTTTTATTCGTCACTGAAAGTACTGTTTACCGCCCTGGTTTTTCAGGAGTTCTAACTGAATATTTCGTGCCGTTTCAAAGATGCCGGCCACATGCGCAGCCTCGCCCACCCTCTACTCGTGTACACACTCTATGGTTGTATCATGCAGCTTTTCGCGAATGTTCCGCGCAGACACGGGCATCGTTCACCCGCAGGCTCGTCAGCAAACACTGCTCGTGGGCGGTCTGAAGGTCTCCGGGCTGTTTGCGATGCTGAAGGAGTTGTGTTCCAGAGTCCTCGCCGAGTGCTTTTCGCATATTTCTTTTCCTTCCTTTTCTTTCTCGAGAGTAAACAGGTAGCGAACACATTTAGCAGAGGTTTTTTTTTGTAAGGCGTATTGCAAACACGTTTCTAAGCAGTTAACAACACTACGTGGGTGCCTCGAAAGGCCATCTATAGTCTGCAAGGTCGAAATAGTTGGTTGTACATACATACTTTATTTCATTCATTTTGAGGTGATATAATGTATAAAATTTAACATTTGCGCATTTATTTTCGTAATTATTGACTTAATGTTCAGCAAAACTACATAAAAATTACAGGCAGTAAATATTTTATAATATGAGTTTGGGTAAGCCTACATCTGACTGGAATGAGGATTTAAAATCACGTAGGACAACTTGAAAACCTCATAATGAGACTCAGAACTGTAAATGTATTATATTCAGCATGAGACAAGCTCCATTGTGTATGGTCTCTAAAAAAATTTAACAGTAAAAGTTTGTCCTATATATATATTTTTTAAATGATTTAGTTAAATTTTAGTTTGGAAGAAAATACTGAATACTATTTTCATCATTTTTGGAATCATTTATAAAGGAAAAAATAAATAAAATTTCAGGGGATAAATGACACTTTACCAAATTTGTATACCTCATTAGTGCCTTATGTTTATTTACAACAAGGAAAAAAAGAGAAGGTTGACTGAATCAAGTAGTACTCGTGGCTAGGTTTTATGTAATGTAGGGTGTTCATTACCTAAAAATCCAGGGAAAATTAGGGAGAAGTCATGGAAAGTAATCGAATTAACTTAAAATAATTAAAAAGGCATGTAAATTTACCAGTTATTAAAATTTGAGGTTCAGTATGCCATCACACAAATTGTGAAAGCAATTTCTTTTTTCAGATGGTGTTTAAGATGGTCATAGTTATGCACATTATATAATGGTATTACAATGATATGTTTGAACTAGGCCAGCTAAGGGGGCGATGAATTCTGGATTTGTTATATTTCGTTAAGAAATTAGCAAATTATATATATTATATTTTAAAAACATTAGTGAAGGGAGATTAAAAATTTTGAACGAAGTCAGGGAAATTTTTACTACAGATTTGTATGGACGCCCTGTAATGTATCAAGGTTACACAGAGGTTTAGACGCTGGACTCGCATCCCGGTCCAGTTATCGCAACATAAGTGCACAGTGTTTTCCCTGAAATCAATAGGCAAGTACACTGTTAAAAAGTTCACCTTCAAGTTACGAAGAATGCTAGTTACAAGCTATCCAGGGATTTTCGTAAATACACTGAGTCTACTTACTTTGAACATGAATCCAATCCAAAAGAATATTCTAGGTATATTAACAAAATATAAAAATGGTTAAGTCTACAACAAGGACACTTTTCTTTGTCCAAGTGTTTGTCTACCTGTCTAACGGCGTGCTTTTTACGAAGATTCAGTTATTTGAAATTGTGAAGAACTCTTCGCTTATGTGAGTTAAATTCTTCGTTAAAATGTCCGTAAATTAGCTGTAATTTCTAACATTCATGTTGGGATGGTTCCTCACTGCAGTAGGCCATGGCTGGTGTCAATTCCAACATCCCTGTTCTGTGCAGGTTTGCTGTACGCTGTAATGATCTCGCTGTCAATGAAACGATAATTGCAATACCCCTTCAATTAAAAAAAAATAGTTATACGGGAGTTGTAATTCAAGCTGTGACATAATATTTGAAGGGGGGAAAAAAGATACTGGTGGGTGGGGCTTAATTCCAGAGAATGTTCAGTAGGTATGTAGTTAAGAACTATTGGATTGCAATTTTTTCAACCTCTAACCTTACTTTATCTAAATGTATTAAATTAGTAGAGGTCCAGGTTAGGTAAGACTCTGAGGGCAGTAGTATTCCAAGACGTTCGGGTAAGGTAGTGAATAATCTCTGTATTGTTGGAACACAACTATAATCTAATTGACGGGCCATATTCCAGAACGTGTCCAACGTATCTCAGTAAGGAATCAAATCGGAAACCGTTTTAATAAACGGTTCCCTTCGCGAGGCTAGAAACTGGTTACAACGCATTCTAGCGGACGTTTGGCAACCATCGATACAATTGTTACGGCTAAAATCCAGTGACAGCAGCACCATCACACGAATCAAATGTTGTTATAATTTTTCCAAGTACTTTTAAAGTTGCGATTATTTCTTTTTATGACCAATAAAGTGTACATAACGTATTCCAGGATATATTTGTTACCATAAAGATTCATTTGACACACCAATGCGTTTTGTACGTCTCTCGATATTCACGAAAGAGAATAGATACGAATTAATCGCTCCAGAGGTGACTTCGCCACATGGACGAAACTAACGAAAATGTGAGCTATACGCATGCACAAAATTTGGGCGACAGATAGATCACGGATAGGACATTGAATTCCGTTCCCTAAAGATAAGGGACTGGCCGTGTCCTATCGTGCACTAGGAATATGGTTAGGGTACAGGTGCAGCATATTCAACACCTAAACCTTTGTTTTTGTGTCTTGGAATACTGGCCTAAGTGCGTCTGTGGTCAAGCCAATACGTCTTATGCGAGAATACCCTCAACCATACAAGGGAAAATTGTAAGCAGCGTGTGCTTTAATCGGAAAAATGGCAGATCATTAAACTTAACTCAAGCTCTAGACTATATTAATTTACGTTAGTCATACAAAACACTCATAAACGACAGAGAGAAAAAACCCTTGAGCATGACGAATCACCAGAGCTCTGAGTACCGCTTACGGCCCGGTGTCACGTGCAGAGTTGTTTACGTCATGTTCTTGCAATTGCTGTTATTTGAGGGATTTTCCTGGAAATTTACCACGGTATATCTCACAAATGTTATGTTTTGCCTGTTTATTCAACAGATGTTTACTATTAATTGGCAAAGTTTTGTGCGATTGAAACATGTGCAATCATTAAGGTAAAACGTGCTATTAATGATTACTGTAAACTATGCAAGATTTAACAATATAATTTTTTCCCCAGTCCATTTAGGACATACATTCTGATACAAATTCGTGTTCAATAAGTTCCATTCTATGAATTTACCATGATAAATTATTACATTTTTGTAATTTGAGTGAAGTTTTGTCAAATGGCTCATTGATTTCATGTTTTCAGTTACATTTCTGTGCCAAACTTGCATTCCGGTGTTATAAGTTGCATTGACAGGCTATGCAGTGTTATTTCTGCCCCAGTAATAAGGGGATCAGACAAAAAAGAATTTGAGGGATCGGACAAGAAGTGTTTCCAGCAGACGTATAAGCTACACGCGGCATCTCATCCAATAGAGCACGTCTGGAACGCATTGCAGCTAGAACAACACCTCCCACAAATCGCGCAGAGCTGGAAGAAAAAAATAGTGCGTGGAGTCCCTCCACGCGGAAGAAGTGAAACTTCGTAATGTGGAAATGAAAATAGGAAGGGGTAGAAATATGAGTTTTAGTGAAATCATATTGTTTCTTTAAGACAAACTTTATTAACATTGCTTACAATGCATAGCAAGAATACCACGCGCATGTGCTGAGGATCTACCGCTCACTCTCTTTCTCTCTCCTACTTTCTACCTTTTTTGTATCTTTCTTTCTCTCTCCCTCTTGCGTTGGAATATTGGACGCTACTCGTTGCTAACGCTCGCGCATGCTCCCCAGGAGCGTTGAACGTTTAACGCAACAGTGCTTTCATACCCCCTCCATGGTAGCGTTAAACGTTTAACGCAACCTTGTTGGAAGTCGCATTAGAAGTTTCACTTCAAAAAAATGCTCTTACGGCAGAGTGGCAACTCTTGGATCACTCAGGTGTGCAGCAGTTACTGGCCGTTCGTGGAGGACATGCTTCATGCTGTTGCTGTGATGGCTCGTGTCTGTCTCGTGTGCTTTCCTGCTGGCGCCAAATTCCGCCTCGAGTCAATAACGAGCATATCCTTCTGTATCTGTAAGCATATCGTCCCTGCACCGTTAGAATGACAGTAAACTTACGGGACTCTTCAACGAAGAACCAAACAAATACTTCATAATTTTAATTAAATGAATCTTCGTATAAACCACGCCGTATTTCGACTTCCCGAATTGTGTGTTTCGTTCTGAATAAAGGCAAACACACACGAGGACAAAAGAAGAGTTTTCTTACTGTAGACGTAATCATTTTTTGAATGTTTTGTTAACACACCAAGAATATTCTTTTGAACACGTGTCCGTAAATTTACGAAGATCCCTGGATAATTTGTAACCGGCGTTCTTCGTAAATTTAAAAGGTGAAATTTTGTAACAGTGCAGGCTCTGCAAATTATGTGGTAGTAATTAATGTTCTAATTATTTAAGTTTGATTCCCTAATTATTTAGACCAGTATATTATCTAATAGCAGCGACATTTAAAATTTACAATTGCTTCCGTAACATTTTGTAGTTAGGAAATTGACGTTCGGTAAATGTGTGATGGAGGGAAATCTGTGACCCAACAAAATCGCGAGTGAGCCGCCGGAGTCGAGCACACGGGAGACAGTGAGATGAAAGAGGAGACTTGGCCCGCTGGACCGAGATGTGACGTCACAATGGCCTCATTCTGCCGCTCCGGGCACGCCACCGTTATTGGTGTTCAAAAGCGATCCGCTGGTTCTGGTGACCCCATGATTACCCTCGCCCTTAGTAACACACAAACACACACACCCCCCCCCCCCCCCCCCACTCCCGCAATTCCGCAGCAACACTCCACGCACCACAGACAGTTGCGTGTCGATGAGTATCGCGGGTCCCTCCCCCGCCACGAGTCTCTTCCTGTTCCCTTATCATTATAACTTTTTTTCTCTCCCTTTCCCTCTTCCCACGTCCAACGGTTTGAGAAAATTTACGTGTCACGGCATCCTGATCGCTCGCCCATCCAGGAGAAGTTGGGACGTAAGAAGGGAAAAAAAAAAAGAAAACCCCGAAAATTTGTTTTCCCTCGGGCACGAAAAAAATAAAGATAGTAATAGCACACCCGAGGGGGACTTCTCTCCCTCCCCCTTCCCTTTTCCTTCCCCCCTCACTCTTGAAATGATAATGATAGTCGGGGCCCTGGAAAAGACGGGTAGCGGTTAGTGTCTGTTTTTTTCTATTCCACTTGAGGGAACCTTCTCATTGTGTTTTGTTTACTCGGGTCCCTCCTCCCCTTCTTCCCACGGGGCAAGAAAGTAAAAAAAAAAAAAAAAAAAAAATCGAAGACCTTGGAAAGGAGGGACAAGTTTTTTATTCATATTTTTAGGGTTCGACCGCAAGGAAGAAGCGAGGAGTTCAGGTAGGTAGTAGCCCTTTCCACCACGTACCACGTGGTTGATTACGATTTGAATATATGTATACGGGGCCGGCCCTTCGAAGGGGGTCATCTTGGTGAAGGTCAGTTACGTTTCGTATTGGGCACACAGCAGGTGCGCCGAAACTATGCTTGTACAGGTCCTTGAGCGAGTTTAGGGTCATTCTCACGGTATGTCCTAAATCGGTCATAGCGCATCGCTTCAGGGGAACGAAATAGGAGCGATTACACATATATACCGTAATTTGTTTTGTAAATGGAACAAATATTCATGTAAAATTTAACATATAGAATGTTATGTTAAGTTATTCAAATGTTACAGAATTTTATAGAAGTTTCCAGAACATTTCCAGACAAAATAGGTACTTCGATATCTACCCACGTTTGTCAGCTGTGCCTAAAGGGATTTTTTTCCTACAAACTAGTGTCGAATCAGAGAAACGTTATGGTCTTTCATACAATTACTTGAATTCTGTTGTAGATGTTGTGATAATTTTTTTTCCGCCAATTAAAAATTTGTACTATCGATAAATTATATATACTTATATTTCCAAGTAAGTAATCATGTTTAAGTATATTTATTTATATATGTCTGAAACACGTAACTTTGTTCATAATATTCAGTTAAGTGTGAAAAAATAAAACCACAGCTGATTAAACCATAGTTTTATCAAGAATTATTCATTTTTGGCAGTGTAACTATAATTAATTTATTAGCATTTGCTTTTGTCACACCGAAAAGAAAAACTAGATATTATTGAACGCCTATAGCAGTCATAATTCAAAACAGCTGCGTACTCGAGATTTACAATGCATGTAAACAAAAAAACTAAAACAATAAAAAATAATAACTTTGGTGCTATATATTTACTTAACTGCTCTCTGGTGACTACTTTTTGTAAATCGGTGGAATCGGTCATCGGACACCGAAGTTGTTGACAGGCAGTTTTCCTTACGACTGCGCGACGTCGTTGACGCTAGAATAAGGAAGTGGAATATTTTGAAGGGTCGTTAACGTCTCGGTAGGTCGGCCACAAGGGAAGAGCGCCCCCCGGACGTTAAACATGAACCCGCGACGTTGCAGCATGTGCAAAACGCCCCCGCGTCTCGGGGTCCCAAAACTGCCGACCCGTCCAGTGCCGTTTCCTGCGACTGTTCCGCCCACGTCCTCCGCCCCTGCGGCAAGTTTGGACAACCGTCCGCGCAGTCAGTCCTACTGCACTCAGCACGCCATTTTCATTATTTCTCTCCATTTTTAAAAGTTTTTTGACGTGACGTCTAATAAATAGATGAACGCCGGCTGCACGCTTGAAAAAGTGTCCCGTTACGCACATTGTCCCGTTACGCTCATTGTACGCTTGCGCCGCATCTATCTCTCTTCCACTCGATTGGAACAACCATCGATTTGACTTTTTCGAAGCACATTAAACTTGAAACACTCCCATTCGTTTCCTACTTTTCCTATCATCGTCCTATCCTTAACAGAATAATACAGATTGGAAGAAGTTAAATAGCAAACATGTATAAAAGTTATAGTTAAAATAATCTCTTCGTTAAAGTAATAAACATATTTGAATTAATGAGTGCAAATAAAAGTAAAATTATCAATTAAATTGTAGATTTCATTTCACTCCTTCTTTGTATCCATACAAAATAGTGATAATTCAATAAAAATGATTCAATTTTATTCCTAAAAGTGTGCAATCATTTCATAAATATTTTGTTATGACGTTTTCACGTTAAACTATCGTCCGTAAACTGACTTTACAGACAACCGTTTTTTTTCTTCTTCATATTTCTAACATGATAACCTAACTTGCATTTTTCGTTCTTTCACCAATATTATTTTTAACAGGTATTCACTAAGTGTACTGCAGACTGGGCCAAAATCCACGAAGGGAGATATTTATAACGGTGAATTAATTTTTTTTTGGGTTATCATTAGTTTTCATTGATTATCTCGAATTATTTATGTAAACTTACAAATATTTGTTAATGTACACATTTACATGGAGAGAAAACAAAATAGTGCCACAGAAATAGAGATCGGCGTACAATAATGTATGGTTTTACAATAAATTAGAATGTATTTGATAGTGTACACGGTACGGAAATTATGATTTTTTAAAATTCTACCCCTGTTTTTATCACGTTTTTCTAATGTTTCCTTTTTTCAAAAATTCGTTTAAACAAATGTTTTAGATAAAAATAATGCCATTTACAAACAATTTTAACGGATTCGATAGTGTGCATACTAAGGGAGTTATGAATTTTTTTTTGTTGTCCTCCAACCCTTGTTTCTTCCACCCGTTGCAGTTATGGTTGATCATATCAAAAATTGATTTAGACAAATGTTTTTGGTATTACTCCTGCAGATATAATAAGTTCAAACGAATGTGATATTTCTCATATTATGGTAGTTATAGCGATTTTTCTGTTTTTCGAAAAACCTTTCCCATTTCTGCCCCTTTGGTCGGATATTGCCCATTAACGAACTCGACCAATATTTTTCATAATTATATTTTATGTACTCGTATTAGTTTGGAAGTGATTTGTGAAAAATTACGGCAGTAATCGTGTCTATAAAAATTATATATATATAAATTTTGAGTTGATGTTTTTTGGGTTTATGGACCATGGAATGAAAGACTATATAAAAATAATCCGGAAGTCGCACCATGGTAAAGGCTGCAACAGGTAGTAATTCTTCGAAATCTACCTAAAAGGTACCTTTGGAAAACAGTAGCCAAGTAATAGTTTGTAATACTAAAAGAAAAATATTGATTTAATGCAGTTTTAAGAACATATAACATTGCAGTTTTGCATTAAATCATATTCCCCATTGCATTCATCATTTAAAGAACGTAAGAAAGAAAACATAACTTTGTATAACACATTAATATGATTATATATTCATAATTTAAAAACCTTTCTGAGATAATATTGAGTAATTCTGACTAAAATTGGCGCATAACTTTATATTTCAAATGATGTTTTATTCATACATTTTTTTTAATACCATGGAATAGATAATTGAACATATAAGTATTTGACTTTATTTTGTTTTATTGTGCTTATTAATATGCGAAATTAATACTGGAAACCTATTCAGAAACAGTTTACAAATAACTTTAACTACTGGAGGTACTGCGACAACACGAAGCATAAATACCCGGGTAAGAAACCGAACACAGTATTACTGATACAGTTGTTGTTTGTTTCATGTAAAGGTGCAAATTAAAATATATATATATATATATATATATATATATATATATATATATATTTATTTGAAAGTTTTCATGGATAGTTCTGTTCCATTTACAAAAAATAAATTACAATGTTAGAGACAGTTGGTAAGTGGATACTACCAGTACTACTTTCTACTATAAAATCCCAACCATATCTTTAACGTCACAGTTCTTTTCCGTGCCGACTTTTGTCTCTCTCTCTCTCTCTCTTACTAGCAAAACGCGAAGCGGATTCAATCAATTTCCCTTCATCTCCAATCCAGTGGGAGGTTTCTGTTCCCGATATCGCCTCCAGCTTATTACAAAAGCCACTGTATTCGCTGGAAGCGGGTAATTTGCTTTTTTCTTTCGCTTCCACTTTTCGTGCACGATCCAAAATGTCGGTCACGTGGGGAAGGAGGCAATCCGGCCCGCAGCGGGGCCCCCAGGTATCCAGGAAGCAGTGGAGTGGGTTTGGTGTGGATGATGGGGGGGGGGGGGGGGGGGGAAGGGGTTTATCGGTGATTTCCGATTGGCCACGGCTGGAACGGGGCGAGTGGTTGCGAAGCTCCATTATGACCGCCCCCTCCCCCCTCTTCCCCTGGAGGGACGCCGCGGGTCAGCAACGGTGTCGTGACCCGGTGACGTAGATCGGCACGGTGTGACCCGCAGAGTGAAAAATAAACTACTGGTCCACAGTGGACACTCGTTGATATTGAATCTTCATGTAACCCCCCCCCCCCCTCCAGTTTTCATAATCGTGCTACAAAATCGCCAACTTGACAAATATGAGTGCTTTTTTGTTACGCTTTTAATTTACAGTCAGCCGGAATTACACTCGCTTAGCTCGGATCGAACCGGAAACCGGAAATCCCTTCGAAGGTCCAAAAACCTTCTGGGACATTCTATAAACATTCTCTAACCTGGAATTTTTTTTTGATTAATCTGGAACGGTCTATGGAATTCTCTAACCTTTTGGAAGATTATAACATTCTGAAACGTTCTAGAACATGCTCGAATCTTCTGAAATTTTTTTTGCAACATTCAGGAACATTCTGGCCAGTCTCGGCCACTTCGTCTCTCGATTCCCAGCTGCTTCGCCGAATTCTCATAGGAAGTCCATCGGTGCGATGCCCTCTTTTGACACTGCCGCTATACAATATGATATAAATACATTTGTTGAAACGACTCTCTTGCTACCTGAGGAGTTTTGTTCAGTACAGAGCCAGGGGGTACGCACCGTAAAAGGGGGGGGGGGGGGATATCGCCCCTAAATACTAAAAAAAAAAATTTATCACACCCACCAACAGAAGGAAATAATTTCGAAGCAAACAGCGGTGGGAGGTGGGGAGAGAGAGATAGAGAGAGATGACGTTCTGCGCACGCCGGAGGACCCGGCCAGGTGTCGCGCGGACGCTGCGTCGGCACGGATCGGCGCAGCGGGGGCCGCAGGAACGTGACCGCGCATGCGCGGACTGGACGCAGGTGGGGCACGTCAGGCAGGTCGGGCGCCGTCTGCGCAGTCTGCGCGCGCTCCTCGCAGCGCGAAGCAGCAAGCAGGCCGAGGTCAGCGGCGGCAGGGCGTGTCTGTGCATGCCTGGTCGCGGCAAGCTCTGTCAAACCCTGGAACAAACCCACATTTACGTGTCTGTATGTTACACACGTTTAAGCTGCCCATTTTTTATTCGATTAACTTCTAACTTTACTAAGTTATAAATAAATAAACGCCTCTAAAGATTTCGTGTAATTTTACGGAAAACCGCTTTCGGAGGGGGGGGGGGGGGGGCTAAATCGATATTTCCTTGCCCAAATTGTAGGGAAAATCGTTTAAACTTGCATTTTTAACATTAAAACACTTAAACGTAACAGTTAACGTTGATTACATCAAGTATACGTGTATACGTGTATTTCACTTATCATGGAAAAGCAAATGTTCCACCAAACAAGTATGTAGCCTAAGTGTATAGCTAGGGGCATGCAGATTTCGCGAAAAGATTTCGAGACAAGCTGAAAGTTAAAACACTGTAGCATAGACTGTGTTTAGTGATTGGGTGAGTTTCTCCCAGATAGTAACAACACCAATCACAGCAATTCAGTGCGAAAGCAAACGCGTCCTGAATGGCTTGGTCAAATAAGGCAACGACTTCTCTCGCATACGGTCGCCAATCACAAGGAAGAAACCACGGGTTCGGGTATACCTTGTTGCAGTCTATTAAGCGTTCAGATCTTTTCGCGAAAAATGCCTGCCCCTATGTATAGCCCATAGAGTAACAAATGATACACAGCTACACAAATTGCACACGCCGTCACTATAATGCTTATACTGTTGGATTACGAATACAAGTGTTCGGACATTGCTGGTGGGGAAATTTAATGGCAGAAAGCCAAAGGAAAGTGTGTCTTGCTAACGACATACATATACCTCGGAAAGGCACCCTTGAAAAGTTACAGGCGCGAAGAGCAGCGCGCAAAGCGAATGTGAGTTCTGCGCGCATCTAGACATCTGGACTCAGATTCAGTCATTTTTCTCGACAGTATTTTCCTCCAGCCATATAGTGCCTAAAAAAAAGTATAAGAACACTGGCTTATTTAAAATATAATACCATAGTTTTTTTATTTTTTTTAGGTATAATTTCACGAATATTTTGTGAATAGTGCAGATCATTAGACATTTATCTATTAAAAAAAATTGTGATACGACATTTAGTTATCAAGATTCAATTTTTTAATTTTTATTACTTACTAGCTAAACCCGGCCACGCTTTGCTGTGGCACAGTTTAATATTAATTCATTGTTTAATTTAATATTTTACTGTGCATGGCTGTGGAATGTAATAGAAGAAATAAAAATGTGTTTAGCTTAAATATTTTTATTGTAAAGCTAATGGAAGGACTACATTCCTTGTTTTCCCATTTTTTGCATAAACATATAGATCAGATGGTTTACCGACTCTGGAGCACCCGACATATAACTGTCCATGAGAGAAGCATTCATTTTCTAAATTCAAACCGCACACTTGCAAAGATTGTCCTTGTGCTTTATTGATGGTCATAGCGAACGCAAGGCGTATTGGAAATTGAAGTCGTTTGAACTCGAACGCCATATCTGTCGGAATAAGTGGCATTCGTGGAAGTAATACGTCTTCACCTTTATGAAGTCCAATCAAAATTGTTGCTTCAATAAGATTATCCATTAATTTTTTAACTACTAATCGTGTACCATTACATAATTTAGGCTGACAGATATTTCGAAGCAATATAATTGGCACACCAATTTTCAAATTCAAAATATGTGGTGGTAATCCTGGAACATCGAGTGAATTGAGAAATTCCGTTGGAAAGTTCACTGCTTCATTTTGGTGCACTACTGAATCAATAGATTTGTATGTAATTGTTTCACCTTCGATTCTGTTTATAATACTATTGTTCATATCGTGTACGTCAACATTTTTAGCCGCTAGAATGGCTCTTTCGCTCAACCATGCATGATTTTTTAATTTTGTTTCGATGTTTTGGAATACCTTGTCTACTAATTCCTCTTTTGAATCTACGATGTTGCATAAATCAGATGATAAGCTGATTTTTCCTGTTTCTGGATTTGTAGGTACAGTGCCGTTACCAACTTCAATTAATTGTCTTGAAAATATGACTGCTGTTGGATCGTTCTGAAGTTTAACTCGCATATTCGTGGTTAAATGCATTTTTTTTTACTGTGCTCCAAAAATTTGAATATTTTAAGCAGGCATGCAATTCATCAGCAGGTGTTGAGCGAGGTATCACTGGGAGCGTTTGCCTGAAATCACCGGATAGTAACACCAACACTCCCCCAAATGGATCTGGATTATTTCGCAAATATTTCAGTGTATGGTCTAATGCTTCCAATGACTTTTTGTGAGCCATTGTACATTCATCCCATACAATGATTTTGCACGTCTGAAGAACTTTTCCCATTCCTGATGTTTTTGAAATGTTACATGATGGACTTTCTGTGCATTGCATGTTTAGTGATAGTTTAAGAGCTGAATGCGCTGTTCTACCTCCTTCCATTAATGTTGCAGCAATACCCGAGGAAGCAAGAGCTAATGCAATATGGCCATTTGAACGGATCGTAGCAAGGATTAAGGAAATTAAGAATGTTTTTCCAGTTCCACCTGGAGCATCCAAAAAGTACAATCCACCGGATTGGTTGGCCACAGCTTGTATGATAGTATTATATACTATATTTTGTTCTTGAAGGAGTCTCGGTGTATTTTCCTGGACGAACAGCTGTAAGTCATTTCTGTTGTATGATTGTTCTCTAAGTAGTTCTCTGTCAAATGTCGCATTGATGGACCGGTTCGGTGCCGTCACTCCCAATTGAGTCAACGACTTACCACATATTGTCAGACAAAGATCCTCAATGAATATCAGCGCTTCATTGTATACTTCTTCTGTGAAATCCAAGTCATGATTATTTGTTTCTTGGCGAATTTTGTACAGAATATCTTCAGCCATGTAGTCTTTGTATTTCTCCCACAATTGCGCTGGTTGTGATGGGAAACATGCGGACAAAATAGTTGCGAACAGCATACGTATTTGAGATGGATGAGAAGTAGCACATGAATCTTCAATTGACTTGTCCCAATGATCGTCGTTTTCCAACAAATTAAGTGCCTCGCACGCACTCCGATACGTAGTATGTACTATTCCATTCACTGTTTGCAAGTGCATAAATGATGTTGGACCACGACATGTAATTAGAAGCAAACGTAAATAAAAGCATTCTGCATTGTTCGGATGTACAGTGTATATCCTTCCTAAAGCATTTGATGAAAATATTCCAGGTTGTCCAGTTACTGCCTTCCCTCTCTTTCTTCTTTCAAAATTCTTTTTGGTCACATTCCAAGTAAAATAAGTTGGAACATCTGCATACCTCAAAGATTTTGCAAAATCATCTGTTTGACATAAATGAAAAAATGCTGTTAATGTTGTGTTCGGTGGATTTATTGCAATGTCTTGTAGGTTTTTCTCTGTGAAATATACCCTTTGTCCGTTTTCGAGATGAACAGCAAGGTGAATGACAGTTGGATCCCTCTCATGGATTTGAAATCCTAAAATGCGCCATACAGCTTCATTGCTGCTAATATATCTGCCGATTTGGTATTGTGAGATCTCATCTAAGTTACTTGTTGATGAAACTCCAAACACTCCACATTGATATGTGCTTTAAACGTTTTTGATAAAAGTGGCGAATATGGAACAACCCAACGATTATCAACTTCAATGTCATTTCCTCTCACTTTCATAACAATTGCTTTCCCATTGTCTTCTGTACTTCTTCGTCGATATAGTGGGTAACCATCACTGCCAGTGATTGTATCTTTTAAAAACTCTCGAGGATAACGTTTAGAGCATTTTCCATCTATCATACATGGTGAATTTGTATTGATTGACCCACATGGTCCATGTATCATGTTCTTGGTCACAACATCATACAACTCATTGTCAGTTGTAGTATCTGGTATTTCAGCGGATATGACTTTATCGATTTCATTAGGCATGATCTTCATAGTAAGCCATATTAAAATGTGTGCATGTGGCAGTCCTCTTTTTTGCCACTCCACAGAGTACATCCAGCATTGTGTTTCTCCGAAAACGTGCAGTGAAGTGATGAAATTAATTAACATCTTTAGCTTTTGTTTGAAAACACGTGCTGTTATGTCGTGGCGATCAGCAGGAGATTGTCCAGGGAAAAGTAACTCTTTTATTTCATCCCATGCTGGATTACATGTAAATGTAATGAAAAGATCAGGACGACCATATTTTCGCACATATGTAAGAGCGTCCTGCGCATATTCGTGCATATGTCGTGGACTACCAGTATATGTTGCAGGCAATATTGTCATCTTGCCTATGTTACTTATATCACCATCATTTATAACAGCATCTCTCAAATGTACATATTCTTCTGATCTCAGCTTTGTTTGATTGAGCCTAATGAATAGTAGTCGTTCCGACTCTATTTTCGCGTACATGTCGACGATGTACTGGTGGAAGAGCAGACGGCATTTCAGAATATGGTTTTCTTCATTTTCACGTAACATAATTCTATAGGAATAATAATTCATAGAACTAACTTTTTTGTCAGTGTATTCGCCTGTGACTGTGTTTATCATTTTAATGTTAAAATGATAACCGTCTTGACCACTTGGAAACATAATTGGATATTGCAATGGATCGTAGCACCTATGAGTGTCAGCAATTCGTTGTAGTTGCTCATTTCTGCACTGCAAAACGATATCGCGATGATGAAATTCTTCTCCAACCATGACAATTGCTACCTCATCAATTGTTGGCGCATTATATCGTCTGACATGCTCACTTGCTGGTGTATAATCAGCATGAATAACAATTCTATGACTGTCTGATGGCATAAGATCAATCGCATTTTTGAACAATCGAATCAAACTATTATCGTCATGTAACAACTGTTGCAACGACTCAACAATGTCCCTTCTTACTCCAGCGTAGATTTGACATCGTGCATTCAACTGAGCACTTTGATCTCCCATGAAATATATTTGTAGAAATTTATGGTGATTATTGTGGAAAGGAAGTAAAGAACCAGCTTTGTGGTAAATTTGACCCTGAACTTTAAATGTCGGCATATAATGCTCCGTTATAATGTTAGCGCCAAATGAAGTCATCTGAAAACATGAATTATATTTTCTAATATTTTGGAGAAAATGTTTAGAATCATCAGTAATTCCATTTAACAAATTTTTCAGTGGTTCTTTTGGCTGTTCAAGTTCAGGTAGCTTCACTTTACCGCTTGCACAACACATTCCTGTAGTTTCTCCTTTGAATTTAATTGCTCTGCAATGAGGACAAACTTTATCCATTTTTCCGATTTGAACAAATGTACATGAGGTATTGTATTGTATATCCGGTTCATATGAAAAAGCCATTCGGTGGTATGAAGCTTGGTTATTTAGATGTTGTAACTGCATTCGTCTTCGCCGTTGATCTATTTCTTCTTGGCGTTGTTGAGACGAATATGCTGCTCTTCTTCTTCTCGCTTCTTCTCGTAAGAGTTGAAGTCTCTCTTCCCTTTGATCGGCCAATTATTCTGCTCGCCTTTGAATACTTCGTTCTCTAAGATGTTCATTATATTCTAAACGTTGTTGATCAGTGCGATTTGATAATCTCTGACGCTCTGCGTTTGCACGTCGAGTATGGCGGCCAATGTTTGAACGTGGGCGAGGCATCACACGAACGGTGATGAACTGTAAAAAATGACAATATAAATTAACCATAACAATTATGTTATAACTCATTCATTAGATATTCATAATTTTTAACGCTAATAAATAAACTCTAATTTTTTGGCATTTCTTAAGTAAAAATATACAATTTTTATCCCATTTTTACGTTAATATTTTTAATATTGTAATTAAAATTAATATTTTTATGTACAAAATGAGGAGTGGACGTAGTTATAAAATAATATTCATGGATTTTATTTTTTAAATCTTAAATTTTTTCTTAATACAATGAAATATTAGTTCTGTAATTATTGTTCCGTTCATAATTGTTTACACAGAATGTATTGAAAAAAAAATTAAGTCAATTTATATAAAACCTTCTATGAAAGTTATACTGACTGTTTCATTGATAAAATTACTAAGAAATATATAAAAAAATATAAGTTTTAAAAGCGAATAAAAATTTATAACTAACCAAAATAAACTCAAAATAAACAAATGTATACTTTTAAAACATGTAATTAAATTAATTAAAATGTGAAGTTTTTATTGTAAACAAATAAATATGAAAAACACATTTCCAGTGTCACATGCTGTGCGATGCCCAGAAACATAAAACTTCTGCAATATTTTATGAGAAAAAGCAGCTAATAATAGGGTAGCTCAACTCACAACGATAGAATGTGGTTAAGTGTCGAAAAACGTGTCTTAGTTAATATATATACTTTAAGAGGATTTTTCGGCCTTGACAATTTTCGCACAACACAGAAAACACGATTTTTCATACTTTGGCACCATAAGGTTTAATGATAGTAGCCTACATAATTCATATTTCCAGTGAAAAAATAAAGTTAAATTATTTCCAAGATAAAAAAACTATATGAATACAAAATTCTGAAAATAGTGTTTCATTTTTATAAAACATAAGTTTACTCACTTTACAGATGAAATCCAACCAATTCCATTCTTTAATTAAACATTTATAAATGATACCATACACATAAACTGGTCACAGTGACACATTTTGTGCTTAATAAATATTTGGCTTATTAGAAAACAAAACAAAAGTGTTAAAAGATTATTGTTGGAAAAATCAACAAACACATTTTGCTATGACAACAGGGTTGATATGACAACCGGTTTGATATATCAACAATTATCATAACAACGTACGTGATTATAACAAATTATAATAGCAATATATAAGATATAAGTAAGCTATAAGATAAGAATTATTTAATTTTCAAATGTATTGTACGAAATGTATTTTTTTAATTTAAACGTATTTTTATCAATAGAGTCGAAAGAATATACTTTCAAATTAAATAAAGTTTTTTATTCTTTCTTGAAATATATATATATATATACATATTTGTGTAAATATAGTCGTTAAGGCACAATGGTCGAGTAGCCTGATGTGCTTGACTTCGACAATATGGTACAGCATCGTCGAGCGTGGTCACAACTAAGTTGGGTGACCATGATATTTAGTTATAGAAACTTTTTTTTCCGACTTTTCCGGTAGATTTTTCCAAACTTTTATTTCATATAAACACTCTTCTGTTAAGATGCAATGTTCTGTAAAAATTTCATTCCAAACCATCGTATACTTTCCGAGTTTTGCGGCCAAATACATACGGAAGCTAAATTTTTATATATATAGATTACAAAAACCTACAATTTCAAGTATTAAAAATGTCTTAAATATAAACCATTTGGTTTATTTCAGTATGATTTTTATCTAGTATTTTAAGATATGTAAAATAATTTTTAAAAATAAAAATTTTCAAAAAATTTTTTTTACATAAGAATTTATTTTTTTAACTTTGAACAATATAGGGAAAGAAATTTGAAGTGATCTGCAGGTTTAAATGTAAATAGAAATTGTGTCGATAGAGCTAGCGAGACCGCATGGACGCCAATTGATATCTTACTTTACAACATTTATATTTATATGTAAATCTGAAAATACACTTAATTGTTTTTTTCTCTATATTTTTTTTTCAAAATATAAAAAAAACTTCTTATGTAAACACATTTTTGTAATTTTTATTTATCAAAATTATATTTCACAGCTTAAAATATTACAGAAAACAAATTGATACTGAAAACAAAAAGATGGTTTAGTATTTACAACACTTTTGATACTTAAAAATGTAGTATTTGATACTTAAAAAAGTACTTACGAAATGTTTTACAATTTTTTTTATAGACAGATGTCTCATGAAACACAAAATATTAATAATGATAACTAAAAATATTAAAAACTTGGGTATTTTTATTTTATTTTAAATAAACCTGTGGTCTCAAACTTTTATGTCTTGGGGGAAAATATACTTTTTTCCCCCTCTAGTCTAGCCTGCGTAAGATATGTTTTTAAACCGCACTGCGACCGTTTGGAATTGTTCCAGGGGCTGCCGTGCGCACTGAAGTCTCACAGCTATACCAAACAGCTAAAAGCTTCCTTGCTCGTCATGAAATTAGTTCGTCAAGTATTCTGGAGTGAAATCGCTGTTTACGCCTAGTCCAGAACATCACGAGGTCAATTTATGCGGTCTGCGTGACGATCGACGCTACAGACTGGCGTGTAGGAAAAATAATACAGGGGAAAATAGAAAACAGGAACATTTTTTAAAAGGAAGTGCGCTGGAAGAAACCGGTCCTAAAGCGAGGAACATTCTAAATCTTTGAAAACAGTTTAAAAAAAAATCCCTGGGATGATAATCTTTGAGATTGGGATGCTGTCCTTCACTAGGCCAAAATTACCCGATCCCCATTATAGTGAACTCGAGGGTTATTTGGTGGGGGGGAAAATGGAGGGAGGGGGGGGGGGGCGAACGGGATGGAAAACACAAACAAATTGTCGGACTTTCACCTACGTTTATTTACGAGAAATTCAAGAAATTAATACTTTGACTAGCACCTTGTTCGACAAGACTCTGACTATTCAACAGTCAACTTCACTTTAAACGCAAGTGGTCTCTCTCTATTAAATCTGTGAACAGACTGCAAAAAATTTAAGGGATATAAATTACGTAGGCCTAGTAGACTTTTCAATTGCAATCATCACCATTTCGAAGCACTTGGAACAAGTATGTAGCTAGAGTAAGATCATGTCAACTTTGGTTTAATATATCTGAGATGACATACGATCGCTTTGTTAAAATTAGTGTTTGGCTACATTTACTTCTATCTTGTATACATATCATAGTTAATTTTAGGTAGATTTCGAACAAATACTACCTAGTTTATCCGTTTCCATGGTGCGACTTGCGGAAAATGTTTATATAGTTTTTCGTTTCATGGTTCATAGACCCCAAAACCAACGTCAAATAAAATGTGTGTGTATATATACACATACATATACACACACACACACACACACACACACACACACATATATATATATATATATATATATATATATATATATATATATATATATATATATATATACACACACACATCACATTTTTAGGAACACGATAACTGACGTAATTTTCCACAAATCACTTCTAAACTGATACATAAAATATAGTCATGGAAAATGTCAGTCAAATTAGTTAATGGGCAATATCCGATATGATGTAAAAATGGGAGACGTTTTATGAAAAAAAGAAAATCGCTATAACTCTTATAATATGATGAATATAGCATCCGTTTGAACGTATTATAACTCGTAGGGGAATTTCCAAAATCGTTTGTCTAAATACACGTTTTATACGACCATATAACTGCAAGGGGTGTAAACAAACAAGGGCTGGAGGACAAAAAAAATCATAACTTCATTAGTACGCACACTATCGAATTGTTGTTTAAATATTTGTCTAAAAGAATTTATGACTAAACGAACCATTGCATAAACGGTATTACAACAACAGGTGTAGAATTAAAAAAACAAAAAAATCATATATCCCGTACTATGTACACTATTAAATACATTCTAATTTATTGTAAAACCATAAATTATTATCTATAACTTTCTCTGAAATAATTTTTTATACGACCAACTATTACTGGAGAGGTGGAATATATGTAATAGGGGTTGAAGGACAAAAAATAAACATCTCCCTTAGTAAGAACAATATTAAATCATTTTTTTTGTAAACCTTATAAATATTATCTAAAACTATTATATCAAACAAGTTTTGATTAAACTAACCATTGCTGCAAAGGGTGGATAAAGAGGTGTTAAAATATAAAAATAAATTCATAACTTCCTTAATAAACCACACCATCGTATCTGCTCAGATTATTTGGAAATATTATAATTATTATCTAAAAAATTTATATGAAACAATTTTTGATAAGATGAGACATTGATGCAGGGATTTGGGGAAAAAAGGGGTAGAATTTAAATAATAATAGTAATTTCCGTACCTTTTATATAATCAAATTCATTATAATTTAGTGCAAAACCCTGAATTATTATCTACAACTTTCGTCTGAAATAATTTTATTACGACCTACCCTTACTACAAAAGGTGGAATAAACAGGGATTAAATGACAAAAATTTTCTTAACTCCATTAGTAGTCACACTATCAAATCCGGGAAAATTGTTATCTAACAAGCCATTAATTCTAGGGGTGGAAATAACAAGGTTTGAAAGTATACTATCAAATCCGTTATAATTTATTGTATAGATCCTAAACTATATCTAAAACTTTGGCTTTAACAATTTTTGAAGAAATGAATTATACCGTCTAAACAGAATTTAAATTAAAAACAAAATCAAAACTTTATTTGTACCAAAAACGTTCAAATTTATTTTAAACCGTTATATTATTATCTGAAACCTTGGTGCAAAGCAAATTTTTATACGACCACGTAATTAGTGCAAGGAATGAAAAATATTTTTTTAAGTTCAAAAAATTGAAATAATTACCTTAGTTGGCATAATATAATAATATTTCATTCGTTCTAAGCTATTCAACGCTGGATGCATTGAGTTAAAATTATTTACAATATTTTCGCTGCATGGAAAATGATAAAATGTTTAATCGATCATTTTTTAATATTGGAGAACACAAATGTGATATGTACATTAAATTCTTAAATTCTTAAATTGTTCCAGAATTTTATAGAATTTTCCAAAATATTTTCAGAATAAATAGGTACTTCGAAATCTATCTACGCCTGTAGGCTGTGCCGAAAGGGATTGGTTTTTTGTTCTACATCCAATGTTCCAATGTTGACCAAACTTGAGGGCAGGCATTCTCTATCGACTCAAGAAAACTGATACATAGGTCCTTGGTTTAGAAATATTTATTGTTGCATCTTCCATTTGTGTGTCTAAACACGCCATATTTATTGTTAAAACCGCTAAAAGTTTTTATATCCTATTATTTTGTGTCTAAACACGCTATATTTATCGTAAAAACCAATACAAGATTTTATATCCTTTGGGTTTGTGTTTAAAATGCAATTTTTATCTTAAAACCAATAAAATATTTCACAAAATTGGTTTACGCGTGATGACTTCATTTACGTAATTCCGTAAAAAAAAAAGTATATCTATTTCATGCCTGGAAGAACAAACAACGTGTCGATTATGCAAAACACCTACAATAAGTTGATAATTCGTCCTTCGCTCAGTCTAACACGTTTTCATAGCTTCCGAGACCAGGCAGGAAACTGACTTGATGTTTAACTGCCGTAAACATTTGTATCCTGTATAAGGAAGGAGTTATTTGTTATTTAATAGGCAATCTATAATACCTGGCAGTTGATAGGTTGAGCGGCCATGATGCTGGACTGCCTGGCTTTTGAATTGCATCGTAAATAAAGTGTTTGAAATAAACATAAATTATACTGAGTTACCAGCGTAATTAATTTTTTTTCTGTGCAAAGAATACACGCTTAAAGGTCCCTGTCCACCAGGGCACACATAAGGTGTGAAGAGAGTTAGAAGAAAACACGTGATTTTAAAACTGCTCACAATATCCGAACGGTGACTGTTTACTAAAAATAATTTAAGAATACGTTGAGGGCGGATGAGAAGTTATGTTTCCGTATGTTGTTTTTTAAACTGTATTTTTAGAGAGATTCGTAATGGCTAAAACACGTGTTCTCAGAATAAACTTTAGAAATGAAACGCCCAGTACAAATTCTTGAAACACTCGAGGGAAATTCATTACAACATTTATCATCATTTCTCCGCCGTACAATGTTATGGTTACTGCTCGAAACTCATATAGTTGTCCTATCCACGAAGAGAAAAACTGCGCAGTGGTGATACCGCGTTAGAAGCATCGCCTCACTAAATCAAATGCACTCCTCACTAGCGTTTACAGACTGCTGTGTCGTAATTTACTAACGAATATTTCTTATTGTCCAGTATTTATCAAAGATTATACATCAGTGTGAGCGCAATTTTTATTTAAAATTATTTTTTCAGTGAGCATATCGTGTCATGGACAGCGAAGTCAGCGGAGATGGAAAAAAAACGGGATAGGCAATGAATCGCCCATGGCGTAAGGCAAGAAACCACCCCATCATTTGCCTAGGGATGTCTCTAGAAGCTACGGGGGAAATGAAATAGGACGGTGGGGTTCGGATGCAGTACACGGACCATCTGAAGTACGATTCCAGTGCCACCTCAATATGTCACATAGAAAAACATTGTCTATACTTTTGCAAAATATTTCTTTGGAAACCAGTTGGAAAAAAAATGTTTTTAATACTAGAAGAAATATATTGTAACTTTTTACAACCCATGCAAATATGAAATACGTATCTGAGAGTTTACTGAGTATTTCGTATGAAAATTCGTTAAGTTTAATATTACGAGCGTAAAGTGTTCTTAATTATTATCACGTGTGTGGATTTTTACAACCATTATATTGCACTCAGTGAATATCTGTTGAAAATTCTGGCGATAGAACAACAAATCAAGAGAGGAATCGACTTACAATTCCAGAAAAAGACACTAAATAATAGTAGTGACGAGAAAATTAAAAAAAAAAATACGAGTGAGACCTAGGTAGGTACCTTATTTAAAGATCGTTTCCAAATTGGGAGTACAATCATATGTACGAACTTCAGAATGCTTTATGTGCATATACTTGAATGAGCGGCTGATGGTTCCGGAGACTGGTTTGATTCCCAGCCATCGCCACGGAAAGCTGACCACGGTGTGACCGGGGCAGACTAGGCGAGACGATCCTGCGATGGTTTCACCGTTGCCTCCCGCAGCTTGGGGGCGAAGCGACGACACAACAGCCGGCCCCGAACTCGGCGAACGAAATTTTTTCAAGCGAATAATCTTTGACCCGGCCGGAAAATACAGGATGTCCATAAAGTCTTTCCCTCATTACAAACATTAATAACATGAAAACTACAATTGCGTCCAATCCAACGGTCTGGGAATGTTTCATTAAGGAATTCACGGACATCCAATCCCCAATGTGGTGGTGCACCATCCTGTTGGAACACAACCCAAGCCTGAAACTCTTGTAGCTGAGGTGCTGCATGGAGTTCTAACATGTCTAGGTAGATGTGCGCTGTTATTGAGCTCTCTGCAAAAATGAACGGCACAATGACTTTGTTATGCAGAAGGGCGCACCAAACATTGACTTTTGGGCTATCCCTCTCATGTTCCACAATTGAATGAGGATGTTCGGACCCCCATATACGCACGTTATGCCTATTCAGTGTACCAGACGTATGAAATGTTGTTCATCGGAGAAGCACACACGCTGTAGATATGCATTATCATCGTCAATACGATGCAACATTTCTGTCGCAAATTCAGCGCGACGTTTGTGGTCATTTGGTTGCAAGGCTTGAACAATTTGAACTTTGTACGCATACAAATGAAGTCTTTTGTGTAAGATTTTGTGCACTGTTGAACGTGGAATACCAAGTTGACGGGAAGCCTGACGTGTCGATTTGAAGGGGCTTCGTTGGAATGCTTCTTGAATAGCATGGAAAGTGTCATCTGTTACAGAAGGACGACCTGTTCGCGAACGGTGGCCCACACTACCAGTCTCTTTAAATGTCTCATACCAAGCTTTTAAGCTCTTTTGATCAGGTGGTAGACGTCCATACTCCCTTCGGAAATTGCGCTGAACCGTAACAGGGGACCTGCTCTTGTGATACCACAGAACACATTGAGCCTTTTTTTGCATGTAGGTCATTGTGCCTTTCACTCTTCACACACCACCTACCTGAAACATACACACGAAAAAAAACTTTGGAACGCTACACTACACGTTCGTCCATACCGCATTTTGCTAGCATTTGTAGTTTTCATGATATTAATGTTTGTAATGAGGGAAAGACTTTATGGACACCCTGTAAAACCAGGCTCCAATAATTTAACCACGCATGAATAAGCCCAGGGTTTCTCCCTGTGTCTATGCAACTAGTTATAGTCTAAATCTAAGGGGAGCTAGTCATGACATCAACTGTTGCCATGGCTGGCCAATCCCTGAACAAAGAACATGACGAATAGGTACT
Organism: Bacillus rossius redtenbacheri; assembly: GCF_032445375.1. Lineage (NCBI taxonomy): Eukaryota > Metazoa > Arthropoda > Insecta > Phasmatodea > Bacillidae > Bacillus > Bacillus rossius. Next base: position 33,192,834 of record NW_026962013.1, on the reverse strand, counting down.
ATCCTTTCTGCATGACTGAAATCCAGCATGATTAGGCGTAAAGGTTTCGGCCTGGGACGCACCTAAAGTCTTCCCTAACCCAGACCCCTCACAAACACACATAGTTTAGTTAGGTTAGAAAAAAAACTGGCTCACCGGTCAGAACATTTATTAATGAATCACGTGGCATTCTTTTTATGTTGCTGACAGGGCCGCTGGTTGCAACATCTTAGCACGTGGTGTACAGTATTTGGTAGAAGTAATTTCGTGACTGGAACGGAAATGTGTAACCACGGTGCTGCCATCTGCGGCGGATTGCACCCAAGTACTCAAATACAAAATGATACGTTATAGTCTTAACGGTTTAATCAATTTTTAACAAAATTAATACAATTTTAATTCAATTCCTTGTCGACAATCAGGTCCAAAGGGTGGGGTGTCATTTTTCAAGTAATTTTTGCATTATTTAGTTCAAAAATCGCTTTGCCAATCGTATGATTCGTTAATCGGCGAAGCTGTTCCGCCAGCGAATTCTAGCGGTGGGTGCGTAAAACTACGTGTGATTCGCGTCAAGAAATGTAGATGAAAACACACGCTCGGCATTATTTTAAAGAATTCTACGTTGAATTTCGCGTCCAAGTTTCCTATCATAAGCTTATTTGCAACAAGAGATCACGCGAATTTGCTCGTTACCGAGGTTAGATGCTACACATCTCTGGCGGGTACTGGAAGATTCGGTTCATTTTTTTTTAAATATATTTTTCAGGCTGGTCGACAATTTGTAAGCTGCAAAAAAAAAAAAAATTGGTTGTCTGTTAAGTCAGTTTTACGGACGATAGTTTAACGTGACGTCATAACAAAACATTGATGAAATGTTTGCATAATTTTATGAATAAAATTGAATCATTTTTATTGAATTATCACTATTTTGTATGGATACAAAGAAGGAGTGAAATGAAATCTACAATTTAATTGATAAATTTACTTTTATTTGCACTCATTAATTCAAATATGCTTATTACTTTAACGAAGAGATTATTTTAACTATAACTTTTATAAAATGTTTCCTATTCAATTTCTTCCAATCTGTGTTATTCTGTTAAGGATCGGACGATGATAGGAAAAGTAGGAAACGAATGGGAGTGTTTTCAAGTTTAATGTGCCTCGATAAAAGTCAAATCGATGGTTGTTCCAATCGAGTTTCAAGAGAGATAGATGCAGCGCAAGCGTACGATGAGCGTAACGGGACACAGCGCGTAACGGGACAATGTGCGTTACGGGCCCCTTTTTTCGTGCGTGGAGCCGGCGTTCATCGATTTATTAGACGTTGTCACGTCAAAAAAGGGTGTTGTTGTTGTCGGAGCACGGAACCAGAAGAAGGCGTGTTGTGAGTCGGTGAGAAGCGGCGGCGGGGAGGCGGCTCGCTTGCTGCGCGAGGCCGGGTCTCCTCCAGGTCTCCTCCAGGTCTCCTCCAGGTCTCCTCCAGGTCTCCTCCTCCGACGGCCGGGAGGACGGAGCGGTCGTGCGGGTCAGGTCCTCGCACCCTTCTGCCCTCGGGCTTGGGAGGGAGGAGGAGGAGGACGCGCCCACGAACACTCGTGAAGAGAGAGAACACGCGAAGACATCGCGGACGAAGAACCAAGAGATCATAATGCCTCGACGGGCGCGATGCGTGGACGCGAATATATATAGAGGAGAAGGTGGTAATATGGACCCCCATTTAGTTTTATGAAATTTACTTGTAACTTTACAGCTTCAATCAATTATTTGATGCGTGGATAACTTCATTAACTTATTATACACACATTTCTTGCATTTAATGAAATTTATTTATACCTACAAATGATCTGGCATGAGTTGTTTCGCAAAGTGCGAAAATGCCTACTGACCCATACATGCTGGTAATATAAACCCCTAGTAGTCGACATAATATTTAAATTGTATTAAGACAACACAGACCATTCAAATTCAATTGTATGGCACAATAGTACCTAAATACTTAAATACCTAAATTAAAATCTAAAGTCCACTTAAATAAAATGTTTAGCGACAAAAATCACACATATAGGAAATGTCCTTTTCAGCCCCAGCACATTCACTGTGTGCCCATTGGTTGCACATCTCGCACCTTACCCACAATTATCCCCTGCAGTCATCAGTAAATGCCCCTTCACAAAACATGCAGAGAGAATCTTCTGTATCTGGAGCCTTTCCTCCCACTGGGACTTCAAGGGGTAACTCTGTTTTAGCATCATCTAATGCACACGATGCGTAAGAGTCACTATCATAACTTGATCCTTCGAATGCCAGTCTCCTTTTCTTAGTTCGTTTTACAGTTCTTGGGTGCTGAAAGACAAGACCAGACGTAGTTGGTTGAGTCTGAGTCTGAGTCTGCTCAGTTGTTGTAGGTTGACAGACACCTACACATCTTCCTCGACCTGTTCTTTTTTTCGACAGCTTCGCTTCTTTTTCTTGAATTGCCACCTGTAAAGCAGTTTTATACGGGGACCCAGTAATTATATTTGCGGATGATGGTTTCCTCCCACGTTTTTATTTATGCTTGAGTCGAGGTAGACGCTGAATATCCTTAGGTGAAATAAGAGACAACTTGTTGCCAACTTGAGAAGTAGGGCTAATGGCCGCAGTCGATGCAATCGATGAAGACTGCATGGGTATGGAGATTAAGGTTGGTGGATTGTTGGACACTGTAGAGATGCTGGAAGTTTGACTTTGTGCATTAAGAATCTCAGCAGCTTGTTGTGCAGTGAGAAATTCTGATTCTGGAAAAATATTACGGTTACATGGCCAGATACCAGTCACTCGGAATCCATTCACTGCAATAGATGCCCTCGTGCATTCTAAGTAGGCCTTTCCGAACAGACCTGAAATGTCAAATGGTCCCAGACGTTTCTCTCCATGGAATAGCTCTTGTCGAATGAAATCACTGTAGTAAGATTTCAATGGCCCCATGAATGTTCTGTCTAGAGGTTGAAGTTTGTGCGTAGTGTGGGCTGGCAAAGATAGGATGAGAACGTGATTGTCCCGAAATTGATTATGTCAAAATTGATTATGTCCAGGATTTTTGTGTGTGAGTAATGCCCATCCAAGATTAGGAGAACTGGGTTTTCCTTTGTGGGTTTCGTTTTGTCAACGAAGTGTTGAAGCCATTCAGTGAAGAGGTTTGCCTGAACCCATCCTGAAGGGTGAGCTCTTCCTATTGCACCAGGTGGAGCACCCCTCATCAGCAAAACGCTCATGTTCTTCCGAGGAAAAATGAGCATTGGTGGAACAAAGGATCCACCCGCACTCATAGAGCATATCGCAGTAACAAGTGAGCCATGCTCAGCAGCACTGAGTGCGCCAATCTGACGTTTACCTTTCTAACCAATAACTTTAGGAGTTTTGCTTTGCACAACACTGAATCCAGTCTCATCCACATTCCACACTCTTTCAGCCGTCAAACTGTGTTTTTTGTAAATGTCTTCAAGCAAGTCGAAGAATGAAGATACTTGTTCTTGAGTAAAACCCTCTGCTCGAGCATATGATGTGTTAGTGGGTTTCCTCAGTGACAAAATTTATTTGTGCCTATGAAGGAAATGATCGAGCCATGCTCTCCCTGCATGCTCATCATGAAAGGGATGCTGTATATTGTTGCGTACAGCCAGTTGGAAGGCCATCCTTCTCACATCCTGTCTTGTAAGACCAAAATATATGGATTCCATTTCCAGTACATACTGTAACAGGTCTTTTTCCATATTCTCAGGAAACACCGGTTTTCTTCCCAATTTTTTCATTACGACAATTTCGGGATCACTTATAACTTCAGAAGCAAGCCTTCGCAATGTTTTTTTTGGGACACCATAATGCTTCGATGCCTTTTTTACTCCCATCTTCTTTTCTCGTACCATTCTCACAGCAGCTGCCATCGTCTCCTTATTCCATGTTTTTCGGCGTGCATTAGGTTTACGGTCCAATGACTTTCTTGGCATCTGTAAAAAAATTTGGTAAAATGAGCGAGAGTTCTTAAACAAACATTGAAAATAAGATAAAAGGTTAAAAATTTAGGGGGACATATTTCAGGCATTTTAAAATGATAAAAATATTCAAACTAACTCAAGTTTCATTTATAGGATGGTTCTACTTACAAAAAAAAACCTTCTACAGAGAGAAAGGTAATAATATTTTAAAAAACTAGTGAAAAACTAGTGAAAAACTATTGAATTTTAATTGTCTGGCATCTATTATTTATATTTATACACATCATGTTAAAATTAGAGTCTTCTTGTTTATATTATTCATGACATTTCTGGTAAGCCATGAAGTTACTTTCGTAATCAATGTTATCATGAATTTTGTTTTGGGCCTACATCATTAAAAATATTATTTTATTGAGTTAAGAAATAAATTATAAATCACAGACATTAAATAAAATAAGAAAAATGTACAGTTCCTAAATTATTTCTTGTAAGAAATAGACCCGATAAAAATGCATGTAATATGGACCCCGGGTCCATATTACAGACATTCCAGGGGGTCCATAATACGGACAGCACCATGTTGGATTTGGAATTCAATAGTACCTACATAGAGAAACAGAAAATATCGAACTCTGATAATATACTGTTACAGCCTCAATATTACCCTCTAAGATAAAATAAAAACATTTCTTGTTATGCAAATTAAACTTAAAAATAAAATTTTACATACCTTGCAAAAGTTTTCACAATATTAGAAACTTTCCTTGCCTCGCTATTCATATAATGTGACACTACTGGTTTGCTGCGACATCTACCTGCTGTTGGCACTTCATAAAGAGATAGTTCATGCAATGACAAAAGAGTGCAGCACGTCACTGCTTGGAAATTGAGGGGGTCCATAAAATCAGCGGGGTCCATATTACCACCTTATCATATATATATATATATATATATAACCAATCACGTTCGACACATTAGTGACGTAATGACGTGACATAAATGGCGTGACGTGACTTTACTGAAATGAACGTCAGATTTAGAGAGATGATTAAACTGGTGATTTGGCAATACTATTATTGCACGCGTATTTAAAAGGTTTTGTTTATTTTATTTATAAGCTTTATTGGTGGCAAAGGTAAGGATGGCGAAGCGGGTTTTTTTTCTTACACTTAACTGCATAAAAAATTATCTCTACATTAACACTGCAAGTTACAAAATAAATCCGTAAAGCCTAACAACAAAACATGATAATAAAGTTTTTATCTCTGATAGAATACAAACTTGAATGTTGACTAAATGATAAAAGATTAAACAAAAAAAACTAATTCGTACGTAACTCGAAATTTATGTAATTAAAGGTTAAAAGTCATTAGTTGTCAATACAGTATAATATGAGATATATATTACATTAAAACCGTACACTCACACATTTTTAGTTTAATGTTAAATTTTTACTAACCCTGTTTCTCGCAAACATGTCGATTAAAGAAAACCTTCAAGTTATGATGGCTGTCGCATGTTTGTTGCATGTGTAATGGCAAGAAACAGTGCACAATTAATCATAATTGTTGTTTTTCACGTGTTAACAATAACGCGATATTTTTCTGTCGCTTTACGTCCTACACATCGCGCTGTCGCGCTATTGTAATTTAGCATGACGGTGGTTTAGTGAAGCGGAATGATAAGTGCGACGCTCGCACGTGCTTCTAGTGGGGTATCGCCTCTAACAGCAACGCCCTTCTCGGCGTGCATAGGACTGCTATGAAATTTGAGCGGTAACCGTAACATTATATGGCTGAGAAACGATAATAAAGTGTCATACAATCGCTTGAGTGCTTTCAAGAATTTTACCGGTGATTCATGCTAGAAAATATTCCTGACATACAGGTTTTAGCGCTTTTCACTCTCCTAAAAAATTAGTTTAAAAACGAAATACGGAAATAGAAGTACTTATCAGTACTCAAGGTATTCTTAAATTATTTTTGTAAACAGACCCTACTCGGATACCTTGAACGGTTTAAAATCGTGAGGCTTTTTCCTGAAGCGCTGCACTCCTTGTGTGTGTCCGGGCAGGCGGGGACTAAAAGTAATAACTTCCACTTCTGCAGGACAAGTGTCCACAGACAACATCCTGCGTCATATCGAGACGTGAAATGTAATACAGGAGCTGTGCTGAAAGCTGTTTTGGCATAAATATATGACGAATCCAAGATGCCAGTTCGAAATAGCAAAAACAAAAACAAAAATTGTGAACTAGTCTTTCAGTAGTACTCGCCCGAATTGTGTTAAAAAACAACTAAACTCAGTAACGAGCAAATTCATGTGTTATTTGTAGAGACCGGAAAAATTCGCGGGTTATATGACCTTCTGGATAGACTCCAATATCCTCTACACACTCGGACAAATGCCAACTGTTCATTGGCTGCTGACTTGTGAGTCGTTTCGACTGGGTGACCTGTGATTCGACACTTCTATGAGTGAGGGTTTCTAATTGGCCCTCAGTCCTCCAGATTAACAGTGAACCAATGACAAAATCAGGTATAATTATATGAATTTTAGTATAACACGAAATGAACCGGAGAATTTTTTAGTCTCTAGTTATTTGGTTGCAAATAAAACTTATAATACGAAATTCGGACACTAAATTTAACGTAGAATTCTTAAAAATAATGCCGAGCGTGATAAATGCATACATAAATTATTGTGTTTTCAAGTACATATCTTAACGCGAATCACTAGGGACTGGAAAAATTCGCGGTTTCAATGACCACTAGGATAGACTCCACGATTCTCTATGTACTCGGGCAACTATCACTTGGTCATTGGCCACCGACTCGTGACACCTGTTTACTGCGATTCTTATGATTCGATACTTCTTTTGTTGAGTGTTTGCCATTGGCTCAGAGTCCTTCAGGTAAATTGCGGTCCAATCACTGACGCAGCATTAAGCTAAACGAGTTTGGATTCCAGCCTGTCTCGAAAGGAATCCGCGAAATTTTCCGGTCTCTACGAATCACATGCAGTTTCCGCATCCGCCGTTATAATTCGCTGCCGGAACAGTTACGTTGACTATCGAATCATATGATTTGCATAACGAAATTTTAAACTATGTAACGAAAGGGCTCCGTTAAAAGCGAAAAAAGACTTGAGAAATTGCTTAAACTTCGGCCTCGGACCTGAGTTCCGACAAGGAATTGAAAGAAAATAAGTTAAATCATCGTTTTTTTTCCGGCACTCGTTGATCCGAATCAGATTTGTGGACGTTTTATTTAATGTTCACATAAAAATGACTTCTGCATCCTACATCAACACCAATGCAAACAAAGACAGCACACGATAATGTACCTTACCGTACTTCATTCGAACGCCTTGCATGTTTGAAACAAGAAAGTTGACAAAACTTTTCGTTAATGAATGATGCGAAAAAGTAACTTTTAAACTTTGTTGCAAAAAACAGTTTTTTATCGTAGTAAACGGTAAGTCCTATTATTTTAGGATTTTGTTTTTGCTTTATCTCCCATATTACCTGGATTATCCGGATTTTCGACTGTGGGGATTGCCTTTGGTCCCAGTTAGCCCGGACGGACGAGGTTTAGCTATACTTCTACACGTGTTGTTGAAATACGCCGAGCAGTGGTGTGGGGTGCTGTCACAACTTAGAAACACACACCTTAGAATCAAATAACTTAGAAACACAATATATAATCTTCTAAGTTATGCCTGTTCTAAGTTGTGTGTTTCTAAGTTATGACGTTTCTGCGTTGTGTGTTTCTGCGTTGTGTGTTTCTAAGTTATGATCGTTCTAACTTATGACAGTTCTAAGTTACGTGGATTTTTTCCGAGGTTTCTAAGTTATGAGTGTTCTAAGTTGTGTGTTTCTAAGTTATGTGTGGTTCCCCAGTGGTGTCGCTCTCGGAGCTGTGCGCACAGGGCGGGCAGGAGAGAGGCGCGCAAGGAGACGCCGACGAACACGCGTGGGGAGAGAGAGAGAGAGAGAGAGAGAGACTCGGCGACGAGACGCGACGGGGCGCGGCAGACGGCGAGGAGAGCCGGGGCCAGCGACGACGACGGACGACCCACGCCAGCGGGTTTCTGGCCGCGGCATCGGCCGGATGTTGCAGCCCGGCCGTAGTCGCGAGACACCTGCGCAGGGGACGGCGATTTTCCTCCGCCAGGGAATCTCCCTGCCACTTCCCCACAGCCCGACACCATAATAACGCCCTTAAATCTCATTCTGCCTAAAAAAATATGTCCAGCAGTAATTTCTTTTCTTTTTTTGACGTGACAACGTCTAATAAATCTATGAACGCCGCCGGCTGCACTCACGAAAAAGTGTCCCGTAACGCACATTGTCCCGTTACGCTGTGTCCCGTTACGCTCATTGTACGCTTGCGCCGCAGCTATCTCTCTTCCACTCGATTGGAACAACCATCGATTTGACTTTTTCGAGGCACATTAAACTTGAAACACTCCCATTCGTTTCCTACTTTTCCTATCGTCGTCCTATCCTTAACAGAATAACACAGATTGGAAGAAGTTAAATAGCAAACATGTATAAAAGTTATAGTTAAAATAATCTCTTCGCTAAAGTAATAAACATATTTGAATTAATGAGTGCAAATAAAAGTAAATTTATCAATTAAATTGTAGATTTCATTTCACTCCTTTGCATCCATATAAAATAGTGATAATTCAATAAAAATGATTCAAATTTATTCATAAAAGTATGCAATAATTTCATCAATGTTTTTTTATGACGTTGTCACGTTAAACTATCGTCCGTAAACCGACTTTACAGACAACCAATTTTTTTTTTTACTACAGCTACAGCATGATACACAGTTCTACCCACGAATGAGTGCACTTATATAACGGGTAATTTTATCAACGTGCCACTTTGTACAGCTGAATATAATTCTATGATTTCAAACGTAATTTTTGATGCGTAAACATCTCAGCTTTTTAGTATACGGCATGTTGTTAAGAGTAATTTTGGGGAAAGTAGAGCTAAAGTCGATGACACAAAGATGGCGGACACACGTGCAGAAACATAAATCCGTATATACTCACTTTCGTGAATATGGTACACCGAACGTATTGGTGTGCCGAATGTAGGTTCATGATAGTGAAACTACCCCTGGAATATATTCGGTAAACTAAAATAGAGTAAAGAGACTCTAAAGTTTTAAAATGGCTAAGGACGTTGACATGCAAATGAATATAATACATATTCCCCTTTTAACTGTACCCTAACCGTATTCCTAGTGCACTATAGGGCATGGCCAGTACCTTGTTTTTAGGGGACGGATTTCGGTGTCCTATCCGTGACTTATAGGTTGCCCAAATTACGCGCATCGGGAGAGCTGACTTTTTCGTTGATTTCGTTAAGGCGACGGACCCGCGTCTGGTGCCGTTAACTCTTATATAGAAACTTCATCGAAGATCAGGAGGACGTACCAAACGTGTTGGTGTGCCAAATAAAACTTTATGATAGCAGAACTATACTGGAATACAGTCAGTACACTTTAATAGTTGTGCCAAAGCGTGGAACTGGGTAACAGAGTAGAGCTAGGTGGATAGGACAAATAAAACATTATTTGTTTTACATCAATTGCAAAGAAAATACGGCACATTAGAAATTGATAAGCAATGGCCAGAGGCTATGCTACCACGATGTCGCTCTTCCTTATTGTCCTGGTACCAACTATAAAATATTAAAACAGGCATAAGTACCTCATAGAACAAATAAAAGCCTCCAAGAAATTATCAAGCTGCTTAGCAGGAGTACAGAACACAAAATCTGTTAAAATTAACATGAAGAGCCGCTTCGCAAAGATAATGCAATACAAGAATTAATGTTGAAACGAACCTTAAAAACTAAACAACAAAGAAAATACAAGGCTATGGCTCTGTAGCATCAATAAACCAAAATATTAAGTGCCTACAAAGAAATATTTCAAAACAGGTCTTAAACTCCAAATGGCTCTAATGAATTAACAACAATTTACGCTCTCGAAAAGCTCTAAACTGGCAAGATTTAACTCTGCTACAATAGCGCTCCCGACTAGCGGTATCTATAACAAAAAAATTGTTTGTCTGTAAAGTCGGTTTACGGACGATAATTTAACGTGACGTAATAACAAAACATTGATGAAATGATTGCATACTTTTATGAATAAAATTGAATCATTTTTATTGAATTATCACTATTTTGTATGGATACAAAGAAGGAGTGAAATGAAATCAATTGAATTGATAAATATACTTTTATTTGCACTCATTAATTCAAAAATGTTTATTACTTTAACGAAGAGATTATTTTAACTATAACTTTTATACATGTTTGCTATTTAACTTCATCCAATCTGTGTTATTATGTTAAGGATAGGACGATGATAGGAAAAGTAGGGAACGAATGGGAGTGTTTCAAGTTTAATGTGCCTCGAAAAAGTCAAATCGATGGTTGTTCCAATCGAGTTGAAGATAGATAGAAGCGGCGCAAGCGTACAATGAGCGTAACGGGACAAAGCGTAACGGGACAATGAGTCATCCTTTTTCGTGCGTGCAGCCGGCGTTCATCGATTTGTTAGACGTTGTCACGTCAAAAAGATAACTCGCCTTTATGATTTGTTCTGAGAAGGGCTTCTGCTGACAGTCGTTGATGTCGAGAACAACCAATCTTGGTCGACGGCTCTCCACCAGGACAGCCAACAGTTCTCCCAGCTCGCAGCTGGCCTACGACTCGGGAACATCTCCCCAAGTCACTCTTCTAATACAGCGGCTCACCCAATCAGGACTCGGGGGGCAGTTCCTGCACAACCCGTACGGAAATATTACCACCAGCTTCTCATAGGACTTAGGGTGTCCTCACGAAGCAAATATTGCAATCAGCGAACTCTCACTTCCAATTCAGTCGAGTACAGGCGATCAAACAATGTTTCTTGACACTCAAAACTAAACAAATCCTGTTACGTAAGTGACATAAGCAATTGTAAAACTCGCGTAAATTTTGAGGTAGGGTCGTGAAATGTAAGGGAAGACACTATGAACATAATAATATGCATGGCACTGATTCTTACGTTACGTAAAGTATACCTGTTACGTCCATTACGTATGCTCGTAAGAACTTGTAAACCACTACCAAATTTAATAAACATCAAAGTGGTTATTTTCGTTGACACTTCGCCACTCCAGCTCAACAGAAACGTTGCCAGACAGCCCACGAAAGTATGCTAAGTCCATACGTCAATACTTCACAATCAATCACTAACGTCGGAGATTTAGTTTAAAAAAAATAATAGTCCCAGAAGCACCACTCTTATGCAAAATTCGATCACCCAAGCCTGCGAAAATATTCTTAGTCAGACATCTGGCTCGGCGAAATAATTCAATCTCCCAACTCGAATATAGTGACGATAACATACCATAAGTCCTCCTCTGTAGTGACGTACTGGGTAGAGTAGCGACGGATCTGGTAGCGATCTGGAGCTAGGGCGAAGCAGCAGCAGTCTTCTCGTCGACGGGCCTTCTCCTCCTGCTGCGAATTTTTCCCCTAACCTATCTAATACTAAGTGTACCTATTGGAGGGTCCGGGTTAGGGGAGGGACCTAGATGCGTCTCAGGCCGAAGCCTATACGCCTAGTCATGCTGGGGTTAACCATGCAGGGAAGGGTCGCATGCATCGTGTGCTAGGAGGAGATTGGCAGCGATTGAAGCCGTGACTAACTCCCCTCACTCTTTAGACTATTACTACTAGATAAGTTGGGCCCAGGTGAAACCTGCATAGACACAGGGGAAAACCTGGGCACTGCCATGCAGTGTAGGAGAATACAGGAGACAGAGGATGGTCTGGATGTAGAGTTGGACAGACTAGAATAGTGTCTTAACATGCGGGGGGATTGGGGCACTTGGACTCGTTGTCCGCTACATATTTTGATCCAGGCCGGGGTTGTAGATCAGCGACGCAGGAAGCGCCTCTGGTGTTGAGTGGACACGCAGTCACTCACGTCCCTCCTGCTGGTCTCGCGAAGCGAGTTCAAGTACCCAGCCAGCTCACTCGGAACCTCAAGGACGAAACTTCTCCGAGCTTCGAGAACAAGAGTCGTAAAAAAACGTAATTTCCGAGTCACGTGACACATTGTTACACAAGTAGCATTTTTTTTCTTAACCGAAGTATTTTCCTGCCAGTAAAAATGTTTTTATGTTCCCTGGAGGGTGGCCTACTACTCAGAGATGATGCTTCTCACGAAACGATTTACATAACACCAAAGAAAAATACATAATTCACAGGTAGACGACATGGGAGGCCAGGAGGCACAGCATGATCATGACAAGAAATAATCGCAACTTAAAAAATTACTTGAAAAAAATTAGAAGAAAAAAAGTTATATTTTTCTACTCCAGTATTTTTGCCGTAAAAATTGTATCGATGGTTTCGTATTGTGTTTTCAACTACCTTTATGGACGCAACTCACACGTAGTTTCCACACTCGCCACTAGAATTCGTTGCCGGAGCAGCTTCATCGACTATTGAATCATTCCATTTACAGAGCGAAAGGTTAAACTATATTATGTAATGGCTCCGGTGAAAGCGAAAAAGACTTGAACGAAATACTAAATCCCGGCTTTGGACCTGATTTTCGACATGGAATTTTATTAAAATACTGCCCATTTTTTTTTAAATTCGTTAGAAAGTTAGCACTATAAAGTTTTCCTTTTTTATTTGGGAGCTCTGGTTTCGCGCCATATGCCACAGATGGCAGCACCGCGGTTACACATTTCTATTCCATGCGACTTCCGTTCGATTCACGAAATTACTCCCACAAAATGCCGTAAACCGAGAGCTAAGATGTTAGACATCAATTATTCTAAAAAGCTTCAACACCACAGGGGAAGGACTGCAAACCAAAATACCTTAGACCACCCGAGGCCACTACTTATATGTTTCAAGGTATACCTACCTTATACACAGTGCAGCTATCGGAGAGTTAACAACAATAGTTTCTTTTTCTTTTCATTTTGATCCTCGATCAAGTAGATAAATCTTACCTGACACATAAATATGCCGTCATGAACTTCATACGTCACAAAACGTGTTAATGAAATCAGCACGGAGTGAACTAACAACCCTGCGAACAAACATACATCTGCTTCTTCTCACCTCACTCGCACGATCAGCTTACATCTTGCTACGTCTGGTCCGCACCTCTAGTCATAAATAATGACAACACCTTCAATTTGCTGCGCGCAGGGCTTTTTTTTTTTTTCCTTCTGCGCGGACGGTTGGCACCCCTGCTGCGTGACCCGGTGCTTTAGCGGAGCGAACTGGATGTGCGGTGCGGCGGCGGTTGGAAGGAAGGGAGGTGAAACCCATCCGGCCGCTCAAAACCCGATTGATTCTGCGCATGACGTCACGATGGGAGCACATGGCGAGACGGTCTGGCGGATCTGCACAGCGCGGAGCGCGCCGCGGAACTTCTTGCGTTTTCAAGTGAAACAGAAACTTGTCGGCTCGATACGATAAAGGATTTCATTTTTATACCAAATGATATGAAATTTGCTTAGCATAAATTTAAATGGTGGCAGAGAATTTAAAAAAAAAATTTTTTAATGAACGTTTGTTTGGAAACCCAGCAGCCGTTAAAAAAAAAATCAGGTTCCATCAGATTCCGCGCGTATCTAGGCGCAACTGCACTGGCTGAGAGGACGCGCGATCGCAGTGAAGTGACGTCAATAGCTCCACGCGAAGCAGGCGACGAGCCGGGCGCAGACGTTTAGAGTAAGGCCCCTTTCGAGACGAGGTGTTTCGGTTGATTCAACTAACAATAAGTTTGCCTGGTTGACTCTCAACTAGTTGACTGCCATGTATGGGGTTGGTTTCACACCAGGCCGCTTGTGGGTTTGAACTTGTCTTCCCAACGTGGGAGGTCAGCTCTCCTGCGAGGAAAGAAGCAAGGAAAGGAGGAGACCCAGTCGAAGAAAAGTGTGGGTTCATCCGTTGTTACAAAACGTTCCCTCCAAGCTTCACTTCTTCTATCACTGTATTCCTCATAGTCCCCCATGTCGCGGGACTATTAAGAATTTTTTTGACGTGACAACGTCTAATAAATCGATGAACGCCGGCTGCACGCACGAAAAAGGATGACTCATTGTCCCGTTACGCTCATTGTACGCTTGCGCCGCATCCATCTCTCTTACACTCGATTGGAACAACCATCGATTTGACTTTTTCGAGGCACATTAAACTTGAAACACTCCCATTCATTTCCTACTTTTCCTATCATCGTCCTATCCTTAACAGAATAACACAGATTGGAAGAAGTTAAATAGCAAACAGGTATAAAAGTCATAGTTAAAATAATCTCTTCGTTAAATTAAAAAAAAACATATTTGAATTAATGAGTGCAAATAAAAGTAAATTTATCAATTAAATTGTAGATTTAATTTCACTCCTTCTTTGTGTCCATACAAAATAGTGATAATTCAATAAAAATGATTAAATTTTATTCATAAAAGTATGCAATCATTTCATCAATGTTTTGTTATGAATTTGGCGAGGTAAACTATCGTCCGTAAACCGACTTTACAGACAACCACTTTTTTATGAACTGCCCCACATTGAAACCGACAGGTGGAACGCCATCGATGGACTCGACTGAGCGACTGGTGTGAAGGACGAATGCCCAGTAGTGTCTCTTGTGTTGATTCTGCTGGCGGGGATGAGAACGTGAGCAGCACAGGCGCCTATTGGCCGCCCGCCAGAGCGGACGAGTTGACTGCCAGCGAAGGGGGTTCGGGCTGTTCGCTGTCATTTGCTACATCGCTACCCTCCGCGCAACTAGTGGAATCAACCAGTCGCCTCGTCTGAGAGGGGTATAAGTAGGGGCAGGCACTTTTCGCGAAAAGATCTGAATGCCTATTAGACTGCAACAAGGTATACCCGCACCTGTGGTTTCTTCCTTGTGATTGGCGGCCGTCCGCGAGAGAAGTCGTTGCCTTGTTTGACCGAGCCACCCAGGACGCGTTTGCTTCCCCACTGAATCACTGTGATTGGTGTTGTTGCAATCGATATGTACCTGGGAGAAACTCACCCAATCATGAAACACAGACGATTCTACAGTGTTTTAACTTTCATCTAGTCTCGAAATATTTACGCGAAATCTGCATGCCCCTAGGTATAAGCTACACGCACTAGAAATCAGCTGTCTGTAAATAATACACCGCTCATTTACCAAAGTTTGCATAGCAATTTACGTGGCATAGACTAGTATAACTATTTATTTTAATATACAGCCCAAAAAATTATTATTAATCAAGAATTTCTCTCATATTAAAGTAGATGTGAACCATAGCAGATAACTAAGCATTGTCATACTGTTTGCGTTACCAAAAAGGAAATCCTACAGGTACGGAATCACAGTTTAGCGTAATAGGGCGCTTGCAAACATGAAATAAACAAGGTCAAGCAAGTAGCACACTACTTCAAACCCCCAATGTCACCAGTCGCAGTGAGGTTGCTGATAGAATTTCCTTAGTCATGCCTGTTATAAGTTACCTGGATCTAACTTTCGATAATTTTAAATTGTGTGTTATTGCGTTCTAAGTTTGGTGTTTATAACTTACGAAAGTTACAATTTGTATGTTTCTAAGTAAAGATAGTTCTTAAATGTGATTTTATAAGTTCTGATGATTCTAACGTGTGGGTTTTTAAGTTTTGATTGTTCCAACTTACGAACGTTGTTAAGTTATGTGGATTTTTGGCGATAATTTTAAGTTATGATTGTTCCTAAAGTAGTATTTTTTTTAAAGTGATGCGCGGATTCTGCTGCAGGCAACCTGCAAGAAACTCAAGTCTATTGTTCCGCCATCGGCAAGTGAGGTTTGAAAATAAACAAATAAATAAATAAAGCAGGTTAGCCTCGAGTGGGTTGGCGTGTTGGCGTGGGCTCGGAGCTGAAGGGGTAAATTAGGTGGGGGAGAGGGATGATGCAATCTGCAAAAACGTGCGGCAGCTGCGCCCTAGGAAACTCGTCTTGTTCGACCATCTCCCCACTCCCCTTTTTTCACCATCTTCTCCCCTCCACAACTCATCATCCTACACGACGCGCGCACTCTTTTTATTTTGTTCATTAGCCCCATGTTGCGGGGTAATTTTTTTTTTATCTTTTGGTTCCTCCCGGTATTTGGCGGAGCTTGTCTCTTCTTTTTTCTCCTCCTCTTCCTCTCTCTCTCTCCCCCTCTTGCACGTTCGCCCTCCAAACGTCGTGTGCCCTTGGCCGCAGGGGCAAGGCCTGTGTGTTTCGGTGCCTTTGGTAAAAGCACATTTATACCCTGTAAATTTCTGAAAAGCTCTTTTGCTGGAACGGACGTGCAAAAGGAGGATCGGAATACGAATGTTCTTGAAGCGAACCCCGTCGCTTTCTTGAGTTTGTTTGTTCCCATGCGCCTGTCGTTCCTGACTACGACTTTAGTTGGTTTTTTTTAGCTAAAAAACACGGAGGTAACGTCACGCCTCGAATAAAATACTAGTGCGCTCAGACCATTTTGAAATAAGCGATTTCTAAGGTATACCGACCGAGGTTCAAATACGGGGCTTTCCTTGTGAAGACGTATTATGCTGGAATGGTATTAAAAAAAAGAGCCAGTCTTTCAGTCACCAGTGAAGTGTAAGCATCTAACCTCGGTAAAGACCAAATTCGTATGTTCTCATGTTGTTAATGTTTGTAGATAAACTTATAATACGAAATTCGGACATGCAATTTAACTTAACATTCTTTGAAATAATGACGAGAGTGATAGTTAAAGTAATAATTAAAATATTCGCTTTTCAAATACCGAAATTTCTGGATGTCAATAACACACATACTTTAGCGCCCGTCGCTAGATTTCGCTGCTTGAATAGTAAACTTTGCTTGCCACCATTGAACGCAGATAGAAGCTCGGGATGAGTGAATTAATTATCTTCCAATACCAGTTATGTCAGTTGTGATTCCGATTGAATATATGTTTATTTAGACGAGTGTTAAGAGTGTTTCTGGTCAAAATGGTGGTTAGTGGATGTGGGGCCGGGTCTATAAACTAGGCAAAAAACCACAAGAAGTAAAAAATCCACCACGCAAAAAGTTGCAAATACCCTTTTATAAACTACGCCAGACGCAAAAAAAAAAAAACGCAACGCACGTATTGGCTAACTTGCAACTTCTTGCGTTTCGTCTTGCGTTACCGCTTTCCATATATGAAGAGAAGTGTACCGAAAACTTTTTAAAACTCAGAAGTTATCTGCATAGATGGCCACATGTCGTTTTTATTACATACATCCGGGGGGGGGGGGGGTGTTACTTTTTTTGCCACGGCTGTTTCCTCACCTAATATTCCTGTTCTTTGGAATCTTGAATGTTATCGTATATACACTGTAATTTGTTTTTGGAAATGGAACATACATTTTCATGTAAAATTACAGATTTTTGTAAATTTGCACATTTACACCAAAAAAACGTTTGTATCACTACAAAATAGTGTTTGCAATAACACTGGATTTGGATTCCAAACCAGGCAGTTATGCTTTGTGTCGTCCCAGTACCTCCAGTATTTATAGTTATTTGTATGCAGTTCCCTAAAAAGCTTTCCAGTATTAACCGCACACTTTAATTAGCATAATAAATCAAAATACGGTCTAATTATTGAATATTCGTTTATATTTTCCTCCGTATAAAAATCATGCTTTAATGAAACATCAATTAAAAAATAACATTATGCGCCAATTATCGAAACAAATACTCAGGATAATCCAGAAAAACGTGTTTCATATATGCAAAAATAGTCATAGCCATTTGTTGTACAATATATTTATTGCAGTATTACAAACTATTTATTGGAAATTGGATTCCGGAACAGTCTTTTGTAAATTTAAACGCAGATAAAATATATTTGGAAAAAAAAGTTGTTCATGTTTTCCGGCAGTTGCATGCTCTCAAACAAGAGACTAGTTGCACCTACTTCGGCAGTGTTATATCGATGATCTTTCGAAACCTGAAATAAACACGTTTCATTTCTCATCACTCATATATGAACTTTATTTACTAACAAAACATAAAAGTCATTCGTTTCTTTGATCGTACCGACTGAATCAAGCAGTAAAAAATTGTCATTGGCTGAAACCGCTTGGGAAGTCGAAGGTTTGCAACTTTCACGTTCCCATTTTCTTACATGCAGGAAGTTAACATTTTCCCATTTACCGCGTCTTCCTCCTACTCTGGATATACGCTTGCTTGCATTGCAACATGCTCACCTTCGTACACACTGATATAGAGAGTATTCTCTTTGTTTCGTCACAAGTTAACCTTGATTCTTGAATTTAGTGCTTGACATTGAAGACTTTTAGCAGGAATAAACATGCTAGAAACAGATCAAACGCATTATCAACTATGGTTTCCAGTACATAAGTAGCTTCAGGGTCGGAAATGTGTAGGCTACGCAAGGGGAAACCCGCAGAAATTCACTTTTTTATGTGTGTGTGTGTGATTAATTTTTCTTAATAATTTAATCTAAAAAAAAAGTAGATTGCCACACTAAAATCTCACAGGATAGTAGATTTCTAGAACTCCGACGTTTACGCATATAAAATTTAAGTAATGATATTTCTTGATAACAAAAACTTGAAAATTTTATAATGATTTTTTCTATTTTATTGCTTTTATATTTTGTTTTAAATAAACCGTTTTGATGATTTCGTTAAAAACAAGTCATATATATTATTTAATAGATAAAACACATTTGCGAAGTTTCAGTCATGTCGGGCTACAACTGGAAGGAAATACATATCGCAGCCCACTAATGATTACAATAATCTTTCTAAAACAATTTCGCTGTTACCTTATGTAAAGGGCCATGTAGTTTTCGCGAAAAGATTTATAGACCAGCTTTGTGTTAAAACACTCTAGCATCGCCTGTGTCCCGTGATTGGCTGTGTTTCTTTCCGTTGCATGTTTGCTGTCGGTCCACAATTCACAGTCGTTCATTGCGGAAGCCAACACGTTCTGACTGGCCCGGCCAAACAGGGCGATGGCTTCTCTCGCAGACAGCAGCCAATCACAAGGAAACAATCTCCAACGCGAACATAACTTTTTGCAGTCCAACGAGCGATCAGATTTATTCGCGAAAAACACCTGCCCCTACTTGTGTAGCTTGTCTCCGTTTTTTTAAAATCGGTGTAGAGGGGTGGTAATCATGGACCCCACTCTCCTCTTGCCCGCGCAGCAGCTCGGGAGACGTCGGTTTGGGAGAGCTGGTCGCGCGGACCGGAGCCCACGCGGCGAGGCTCGATCAGGGTCGGGGCGAGCCGCCGCCAACGGTACCTTCAGCCCCGCTCGGAGACCCAGCGGTTTACTCCACCGACAGGCCGCCGCCTCATTCATCATATTGCCATCCGGGGCAGTAAGCGTGGGCGAGGCCAGCACAAACCGAAGTTTCTATAACTCGCCGAGTGCATAGTAATTCAGGTGCACCCCACACTGGTGAAGAATCATTTGAATCGACGGCGGGGGTGCGTGTCTTGTTGGATAGGTTTGGCACACGGGCCTGTGTGTGCGCTGGTAGGTTTTGTAATGCTGTAAAAGTTACGTGTACCTAATTCGGTGGGGTAGTGAAGCTCCCCACCAGTTAGATCGGCTAACTGGCGTGATGTAGTGTCGTGTTGGTGTGCATAAGAGGCTTGTCGGTGTGCTGTGATTACCGACAGGCTAGACGCTGCAGTCCTACCCGCACCCCCAGGAAGAGGAGACCGTTCATTGGCCGCCGCAACCACGCTACACGTTTCCCATTGGCTACAGGTGTTCTGAGGGCGCGTCCAAATAACGATGCATAGAGACTGGAAAAAAAAAATTCGCTTGATTCATTTCACGACGTAACCTTTTGTGTTTGCTTCTGCGACTGGGCTGCAGCTTATCCTGAGCTCTCTGGGTGTCGAATCACAGGTGTTTCGGGTAACAGCTCTCACGGGTGTGTGCGGAGGACAGTGGAGTCTTTCGCAGAGACCGTTCAACCGGCGAATTATTATTTTTTTTTTTCCCCAGTTCCTTGCGATACGATCTCGGCCTTTGAATACTCTACGGGTCGACACCTCGAGGCCCGAAACTGCGGTGACGTCAGCCCGATCAAGCAACACGTCTGTACTTCTCGAGGAGAGTATATGCCAGCGAGCTTGGCGGCGTGGAGTTTACCTACGTTTACAAGTGCGTGAAATTAGTAACAGTAGAGGTATCTAGCGGCGTGGAGTGTGGAATAACTTGAAAGCAATGCAGTAAACTGTCTCCCGCTTCGGTAATGCTAATTACCCACAGTTTCCCATGTTGTCCCCCCCCCCCCCCCCCCGAAAAACCAGTTGCCTGCTACATTAATATTACTGACAAAAATGATTGTTTCTGAAACCAATAAAATATTTTAATATATTTAATGAATTTCTTGTACAATCATAAAATGTGGTGGTTGGATGTTATGTGTAGTGTGAGTAGATTAAATACAAATTTAGTAATTTTAAGACATTTTTTCTCTGGCTATTCTGAAATCCTAGAGTGCCCCCTCCGAGGTGAACCTCTGGATCCGCCACTGTGTCCTATTGCGATATGTCACTAACTCCCTGGAGAAAGGGCCAATGAACCGGTGAAAAAATGCGCGGGAAAATGAAGGATTTTTGAGTCCATGCAAGATGGCAATGAACACGCGCATTGTTCCAGTCCCTTCTTATTGGCTGCAAAGGTCTGCGGAAGTTATCATGCGTCTGGTTGGCCTAGTCACGCCGTGTAGGATTTCTCTTTGCGTCGTTTTGTACTTTTGCAGAACATTACTTTTGAAACCAGTTGCCAAGAAATAGTTTGTAATATTGGAAAAAAGATTTTTTTTTAAAACTCTGTACGACACTTGGCTACGGTTATTTATGCATGTATGAAAAACGTTTTTCAAGATAACACTGAGTATTCCCTGTGAAAATTGGCGCACAATTTTATATATACGTTAATTGATGTTTCAATCAAGCATAAAATAAATTTTAAATCACGGAAAATATAATCGAATATTAAAAAAATTTAACTTTATTTTTTGATTAAGTGCGCAGTTTGCTATTATAGGAAACTGTTTACAAATAACTTTAACTATTGGAGGTACTGGGACAACGCAAAGCGTAAATTCCCGGGTGAGAATCCACACCCAGTACCTATTACTGCTAACTTTTTTTTGTAATAATACAATTGTTTTCATTCTTACGTACAAATGTAGAAATAAGTGTAATTTTACATGAATATATCTGTTTCATTTACAAAAAAAATTGGTTGTCTGTAAAGTCGGTTTACGGACGATAGTTTAACGTGACGTCATAACAAAACATTGATGAAATGATTGCATACTATGAATAAAATTGAATCATTTTTATTGAATTATCACTTATTGTATGGAAACAAAGAAGGAGTGAAATGAAATCTACAAGTTAATTGATAAATTTACTTTTATTTGCACTCATTAATTCAAATATGTTTATTACTTTAACGAAGACATTATTTGAACTATAACTTTTATACATGTTTGCTATTTAACTTCTTCCAATCTGTGTTATTCTGTTAAGGATAGGACGATGATAGGAAAAGTAGGAAACGAATGGGAGTGTTTCAAGTTTAATGTGCCTAGAAAAAGTCAAATCGATGGTTGTTCCAATCGAGTGGAAGAGAGATAGATGCGGCACAAGCGTACAATGAGCGTAACGGGACACAGCGTAACGGGACACAGCGTAACGGGACAATGTGCGTTACGGGACAATTTTTCGTGCGTGGAGCCGGCGTTCATCGATTTATTAGACATTGTCACGTCAAAAAAAAAACGTTAGTGAGGCGGGATGATAGGTGCTGGAAGGGACATGTAGCGTCTGACAGGATCGTTGGGGCGTGCTGGCGCTCTGCCCGGATTTGGCACGGTCTGTGGATTTCGGTCTTCCAGACTGCATTGCTGGTCTTGAACTAAACTCTGGAACCCGGGGTCGACTCCGGTAGTACTGGGTAATGTGACAGCCTGGTTGTCCTGCGAAGACTTGTTCTAGGCTCGCGTGGCTTTTTGCGGGCCGTGTGTTGTGAGGGGGGGGGGGGGCAGGGCCGCAACTAGGGGGGGGGGGCAAGCGGGGCATACGCCCCGGGCGCAAAGCTGTAAAGCTGTGGGGGCGCCGAAATAGCTTGCATTGTAATTCCTACTACAACTGGTAACTGGTAAAACGTTTTTGCATGGAAGTTACAGTAGCATAGAAACTGTTACATGTAGGTATGGAAAATGCTTAAATAGCACCATTTTTCCGTGGGAGGGCCCCCGGACCCCCCCCCCCCCCCCCCCGCTTTATTGGTGTAGTATGTGCAAAAAAAGAAGGGTTGGGGGGGGCATGAATCCATTTATGCCCCGGGTGCCAGAGACTCTAGTTGCGGCCCTGGGGGGGGGGGGGGTCTGGTCCAGCAAGAGGGGCTCCGGATAATACATCTCTATCTGTAAGAAGTAGACTCTCGATCTGCCCTATAAGTAGGGACCGGAAAAATTCGCGGATTCAATGACCTCTAGCATAGCCTCCATTATCCTCTGCACTTCTCAAGTTTAACATGCGTGTTCATTGGTTACTAAATTGTGAGTCGTCTCCACTGGGTAGCTTGTGATTCGACGCTTCTTTGGTCGATTGTCTCTCGTTGACCCAGAGAGCTCCAGTTAAACCGCGAGACAATAGCATAACCAGCAGAATTATACACATGTTTGAATTTCAGCCCATCTCGAAATGAATCCGCGAATTTTTCCGGTCTCTGCCTATAAGAGCACACATTGGGGGGGGGGGGGGGGAAGGGGAGGAGAGTGAACTGGCCTTCGGAAGACATGATGCTGTCAGCACGGTGTCGCCTCTAAGAGCGACGCTGTGAACCAGCACGCAGGCTTGCCGTCGTTCGTAGGACAGCAGTGAAATTGGAACGCAGAAATGAAGATGAAGTTGTAATGCTGGTTCCTTGAGTGCTTGCAAGAAATCTGTACTGGATGTTTCATACATAATCATTATTCTGAAGGGGGGGAAGACTTTTTCACTGACATAAAAAATACAGTTTGAAAACGAAATACAGAAACATAACTATTCATCCCCCCTCAGATGCTTCTAGTGTATTTGAGCAGTCTTTAAATCACGTGGTTTCTTCTGAAGCTCTTCACAACGTGTGTGTGCCCGTGAAAAAGGAAGGGGGGGGGGGGGGGAGGGTTCTCTAATGGGAGGAATCGGCCTAAAGTATACGGAAACATTTTAGGATTAGCTTTTTGGAGTGATTTCGGAACACCGTGTAAAAACCGACTTCAGAATTAGAACACAGTTCCTAAAGAATACTATTTTAGTGACCTACCACTTTCACCATAAGGGTACATCTGGTACTAGTTCCGCAATGAGATAGAGCTGGTTCATGTGTGTGATTCTATTAAGTACGTAGACTGCACGAATGCACTTTCCATCATGCTCTACAGAATACCCACCCTCGTTCCGTAATGAGAAAAAAAATCGCATCGAGAGGCGGGAGCGAAAGTAGATCCGAGCCCGAGGTATCAATTTAATCCCGCGTGTACCTCGCGCTGTTTCCTCGCCTGAAAAGCATTTCGCCGAGATGACGTGTTCTGTCTCTTTGCGAACCTGAAGCAGAGGCCGTTGCAACTTTCCACGCCGCGCTGCAGTGCCGTCAACCCTTCGCCAGAAAAATACTTTCTACACAGAAAAAAAATTCTGTATTTTTACAAAAGATTCTTTTGGAAACCAGTTGCCATGAAATAGTTTGTAATACTACAAGAGATTCTGTAATTTTGTAGAACACATAGTTATAGTTATTTTTGTATGTATGAAATACGTTTTTCGATCAGGTAAGGAGTATTTCTTTACGAAAATAGGCATATAATTTTATATTTTAATTAATGTTTCATTCAAGAATATTTACTTTTAAACCACGGAAAAAATTACAGAATATGAATTACTGGCCTTTATTTTGATGTGAGTATTTAATAAAGGAAAGGTATTCAGGGAACAGTTTACAAATAACTTTAACAATTGGAGGTACTGGGACAACACAGAGCATAAATAAATGCCCGAGGAAGAATCCGAACCCAGTATTATTGCGAACACTATTTTGTAGTGATACAGCTGTTTTCGTGAAAATGTACGAATTAAAAATATTAAAAATATTTATGTTTCATTTACAAAAACAAATTACATTGTACATACATATGACAAATTAAAAAAAAAAGGATTCTAGAGATGAGTAACATACAGGATCTTTTAAGAATCGAAATTGGGATATATATTTTTAATTTGTAAAATATGATTGGGGGGGGGGGACCTTTAGTTTTTTTTTTTTTTTTTGGCAATTTTGAACTTTACTTGAAAAAAAAATACCAGCTAGCTATGACTTTATTCGTCAGCTGTGAACGTGGCTGGAAAGGAGTACCAGAAGGACCTGGTAGCTTGCATGCTGTCCCGGACCAGATCTATCCGCGATTCGACCACACGTCGGCAGTGCTGCTTGCTGCCCGCGGCCTCGCCAGGCCGCAGTCAATTTGCTGCACGAGCGAGACGGCTAGAGAACTGCGCTCTGTCTCTCGGCCTATCCGCAGGTCACGTCGCCTTGCAAAGAGATTGGGGTGGGGAGGAGGGAGGTTGGTAATAGTCAGTAGCTGCGGTCTGTCGATGGCCGATAGGTCGTCGAACCCTTGGTCCGCGCTGCGGGGGAACTTACTTGGCCTGGGGTAGTCTTGTGGGGGAAGGCTGCTTTCGACACCCCTGTGGGGGCCTCCTTAGTAGCATCGAAAGTTAGTGAAAACACATCACTTATCAACACTACGAATCTGAATTGTTTTTTCTCCTATGCTGAGTTGGTTAAGTAATTTTAATGTCATTATTTTTACACCTTAATTGTATTTTTTTGCACATGGAACAGAACAATATATGTAAAATTAAGCTTATTTACATTTATTTACACATATCCATGAATAGTGTTCGCAGTAATACTGGGTTCGGATTCTTCCTCCGGACAATTATGCTTTGTAATGTCTCAGTACCTCCAATAGTTAAAGTTATTTGTAAACCGTTCGTTGAATAGCTTTCCAGTATTAACTGTGCACATTAATTAGCATAATAAAATAAAATAAAGTTCAAGTATTGATAATTCGATTATCTTTTTCATGTTTTAAAACCGTTATGCTTGAATGAAACCGCGATTAAAATATAAATGCCTTAGGAGGCGTTCCATCGAATCCGTTAAAATTGTTTATAAATATTATATTTTTTATTTAAATCTTTTGTCTGGAAAATTTTTTGACTAGATTAACCATTGCTGCAAGGGGTTGAAAAAACAGGAATATTATTTAAAAAAATGATAAATTCCGTAACACGTACACTATTAAATCCGCTCTAATTTAACGTAAAACCAAAATTCTCGCCTACAAATTTCGTCTGAAATAAATTTTTATACGAACAACCATTATAGCAAGGGTGAGGAAAAATTAAGAGTTGAATCACAAAAAAAATCTACCTTAGAAGGCACACCATCGAATCAGTTCATATTGTTTGTAAATCTTATAATTTTTTATATAAAACTTTTGTCTGTAACAATTTTTGATAATACAAACCATTTATGCTAGTGGCTGAAAAAACTTGGGGTTGGTATAAGAAAGTAAATAAAATTTCCCTACCATTTACACTATAGAAACCATTTTTTTTTTTACTTTTTAAATATTGATTTAAATTTTTGTTGAAATGAATTTTTATGTAACCAACAAGTATTGCAAGGGGTGTAAATACCAAGGTTTGAAAGAAACAAAATCATTACTTTTTTTAATCGATATACTATAAAAACAGTTATAATTTATTGCATAAATCCTAAACTTTATGTACAAATTTGGCTGAAACAATGTTTGATGAAACGTACTGTTACCGTACAACCGAGTTTGAAATAATAATAAAAAATGGGTGCGTGTACTTATGTACTCGCGTGAGAAGTAATACTTCTTTGGCATCATTAAAAATAGTTTTTAATTGCATGCAAATAATTAATTACAATAAAGAAATAAAAGGGCGGGAAAAAGATATTCAACACAGTTAATAAAGTTCAGTTTAGATTTGAAAAATTAAATAAATAAAATTTAGAGAATAATAAATATATATGACATAATTTGTACTAAATATTATAAGATTCTTGATTTTAAATATTTATTATTGAATATTTAATATTATAAAAGAATATAAAAAAATTTAATAATAAATTCAAAAATATAATTTAAGTTTATTCATTCTTTAAATATTTATTATTTTCTTAATTTGATATTCACTTTTCATTTTTATCAAAAAGTTTTCATTAAATTTATTTATTTATTTTTATAAATATGTATTATTTGTTCAATTTAATAATAAATATTAAAAATTAATAGTTTAATTTAATGTTCGATTTTAATTTTTATCACAATTTTTTAATAAATGTTTTATTAAATTTATTTCTTTACTATGCAAATATTAAATAACCAATAATAAATATTTAACATTAATAATTTAATAATATTTAGTATTAATTATATTAAGTACTAACATTTTCATTTATATCAATATGAATACATACGGATGGTTAACCTCAATTATATTAAAGCACTTGAAAAAGTATATAAGCACCATTTTTTTACTAATATTTACGAATAGTAAATAATATTAATCAAAATATTCAATTTAAATCACTACTGAATATAATTTATTGGCTCATATATAATTCACACTTATGAAACTAAAACACGTGTTGTGAATCTAGAAACTAGAAACATGTGGATAAATATTATAAATATGAAAACAGTGATCAGAGGCGACGAGCATGCCAACATGCGCGACTAATAGAGGTTCTATTTCTATTTTGTTGGTAGTTTAAGGCTTCTGTATCACTTGTACTTTCCGTGTTTGTTTCTCTCTCTCTCTCTCTCTCTCTCTCTGTCCTGCTCGGGCCGTTCGTGCCAACCGCAGTGTAAATAAAGTGTGTATAATTGGTTCGTCCACGCCAATCGTGCACGGTCACAGTTCACAGTCCGCTGGTCTCCCGCATGACTCATAACTCACGTCCGATTCCTCCCGCCAAGGAAACAAGTAAGAAAAACCGTGCCACGTGGTTTCCGTGCGCCAGGCTTCCCCCTCCCCTCTCATGCAGCGTCATGTTTCCCGCTCAGCCGCACAGTTCAGTAAACTGCTGACCTGCATTAGCGCTGTCCGTTCTCTCCATGACTGTGTCTGCACGCCGTGTTTTATTTCATTTTTTTTTCTAAACATAAACGTGTTCAAACTAATGTTTAAGTGTGCTCGTTCTACCTCCGGGGTCACGAGCTCCATAGTTTCTGGGTTCGAGTCCCGTGTAAGACATTATGCAAAAGTCGCGTTAATTTCTGACACTGGTATAAACTTCCCACCCACGCGATTTTAAAACTGTTCAAGATATCCGAGGGGTGCCTATTTACGAAAAGCAATTAAGAGGGCGGATGAGTAATTCTGTTCCCGTATTTTGTTTTCAAACTGTAATTTATGAGGTTTGAATTGTGCTAATAATTTGCCAGATTTGAGACACAGAATTGAAGAGGGCATTGCTTTCATAACTCCGGACGTGTTAACCAAAGTATGAGACAAATTTGACTTAAGGTTGGATGTGTGTCCTAGATGCACATATTGAACATTTGCAAGAAGAACCTATGTTAGTTTACCTTCATTTTGATCTATAATTTGTTGTAAATAGTCTGCATTAAACTGTTATAAATACCATTGTAACTGGGGGACATTTTTTATGGACACCCTATATTTGGCAAGTGTTGGAAGGGTAATATTGGAAAGAAAATAGCTTCCAATTTTTTTCCATAAAACAAATTTGACCAGATAACCTCAATGTCATGTCACACTATCGAAGTTTATTTTTGGTTTGAGCTAACTCAAACTTTTTTGTTTTAAACTCATTTAAAAATTAAAAAATCCATCACTGTTATATAAGGAATTTTCAAAAATAACATGTTTTTATGAACTTTGAAAATTTTATAAACATCTATAGATTTAACTCAAAATAATTCTCGTTACATATTGAAGTAAATAATCTGGAACATATATATTTTTTTTAATTATTGAAACATATTTTCCATTTTACAAATAAATTTATTTTGCATACGATATTAATATTAAATTTATTTAAGTTATTTCACCTTTATAACCTTTTAAATCGCTCATGTGTTTTTCACCATTGTATAAATTCGTTGTTAAGGAATCAGACGTCATTTTCGTTTTCGCTAGGGACGAGTTTGATTTGGCTGATCGCATCCAACATCCAACATATTTTAGAACCTGTCCTTTACACAAAATTTTTTTATGGAAACTCAAGTCATCCAACTTGTCATACAACTATGGCTCTGCTAGTGACGTTTTATGTGACGTCATAACCTTCCATCTTCATTTGTCACAACATATTGGAAGGTGTCGGAAGCGAAAGTTTAAAGGTGTGGCAGGCCCTTAAGAAATACGTATGGTTGTACTGTGACTGCTCACTGTCTATTGGATGAATTTTATAATTTATACAAGAAATATCGCCCAGGTTCTTTTCCGTTCATCAAAAGAGCGAAGTAAATTCAAATGACAGAGAAAAAT
This sequence comes from Bacillus rossius redtenbacheri, assembly GCF_032445375.1. NCBI lineage: Eukaryota > Metazoa > Arthropoda > Insecta > Phasmatodea > Bacillidae > Bacillus > Bacillus rossius. Next base: position 33,164,196 of record NW_026962013.1, on the reverse strand, counting down.
CAAAATAAAATTTCCTTGCAAACTGACTTCCTAAGCATTAATTGTAATGTTTACGTTAACAATTGTACATTATTTCGTACCACAACTTATTAATGATACAGATGTATTTTGAAAATTGTGTAAGATATGAACAGTAAATTTATTTAAATATTAGTAATTTTATTTTAAATACCTTTTTCATTTTACAAAAAAAAAAAAAAAAAAAACTTCCAAGTAAATCTTTGCTAAAAAAAAGTCATGAACGTAACACGTGGCGTTAGCTGAGGAAACAACTGGCTGCTAGTTTAAAAAAAAATGCTGGAAAACCACTGCTGTAGGGGCTTTGTATGATCCGTTCTCCAGTGTCCGTTACTTGTGCCGTGTGTCGGCTTGTCGGATGGCCTCGGTGTCGACGAGGCTCAGAGCGCAACTGGGGAAAGAAAGGCGGGAGACAATAGCTCGTCACGGTCTCCAGGGCAGCAGTGTGAGTGTCCTGCGTTCCCGCCCTTGTCCGACTCTCTCCCCCCCCCCCCCCCCCTCCATGCATCGCTTTCGAACACTTCCTGCCTCCTCGCGACACGTGAACAACCATTACCCCCTCTCCCCCTGACTCCCGTGCTGCTTATCAGCCTGTCCCCCTACCCCTCCCCTCCCCTGTAAATACTTTTTTTTTTTTTTTTTAATCTCTCGCTTGTTTCCGCCACACGGGGGAAAAGAAAAACCAAAACAAGGAGCCTCTTTGTGTTCATCCCGACTTCGCGCCCTTATCTGGTTCCGAGCGTCCCGCGCTAAGGGCCTTAATTGCTTCCGTGACTCGCTGTCCGTGAGAATGGCTGCGTGACCCAGTGGCGGGGCTCAGGAGGAACTGCAGGCCTCGCCTTCTTGGCAATTTTCAAATATTCCGATGCCGCTTGCAATTAAGTTTTTCCGTGCTAAACCTTTTTTTTTTTTTTTTTTATTTGTTTGACTTGGCATGAGGACTTAGCTTCGGCCACTTGTTGAAGTTCAACACTCTTGAACTGATGTGCTTATCGTGTCAGTTGTAGTCGACTGCGTGAAATATTTAGTTATTTCCTCCGCGGCGCTTACAGACTGGAACCTGTTAGTAAATATGTGGTTGCAACAAGGTAAATAAGGTCTGGATAATATTATTTATGCACAAAATTGGGTTAAATAGTTCAAAATAAGAAATACCCTCCTACCCGAGCACACATACCGTATGCAGAGATTCAGAAGAAAAAAAACACGATATTGGAAAACTGATGAAGATATACGAGTGGAGTCTGTTTACGAAAAGCATTTTAAGAATTCGCTGTGGGTGGATGAGTAGTTCTGTTTCCGTATTTCTTATTTAAATTGTAGTTGTAGAATAACTGTAGTTTTTAGAATAATTTTTAGGCATGATACGCCCGGTACAGTTTCTTGAAAGCATTTAAGGGACTTGCATTACACCTTTATGTTCATTTCCCCGCCATACGATGTTAATGGTTACCGCTCAAATATCATAGCTGTCATACACACGACGAGAATAGCTTTGATGTTAGAGGCGAAAACGCGCTAGAAGCACCAGCGGGAGTCGCACTAATCATCCAGCCTCATTAACACAAGTACATCCATTACTAGGCGGACCTCTTACAACATGTCACTCATATATTTTATATTATTTTTACGTGTCCTACCAATGGTGTGCTTTCTACCGTACACACGATCACCGACATGTAAGTCCACGTAACATGTATCCAGTGGATTTAATACTACACGGTACAGGCTCTAGCGATAAACGTAAGCATTTCCGGACCAATTGTTCAATGAAATGTACCGTATTTTCCAACAGTTTATTTTGTTAGTTTTAGATACATTTTGTATATATGCATGCTGTAGGTATAGCCGCGATCATATCGCGGATCTATTTCACTACAGGCTTGACTCAACTTACCTTACACATAATCGAGTCTTTTTATAATTCCCGTTGGTTGATAACAAGGTCATATCATTTGGGAGGTTTCAGGTGATTGGGTAACCACTTCTTCTCCTAGTTAATAACTGGTTAAGGCTCGTTCAGGGCGTGAAGCAGATGTACATATGCTCCAAGTGTAGTTTTACAACCCAACGTAGGGCGAAGCGGTGCAAGACGGTGTGGCGGGGTGAGACGGGGAAGGGCTCCAAACAATAGTTATGGTGCTGCTATCTGGCGGAAACTGTGTCAACTTGATCAGTAGATACCAGCCATAGTATCGAACTTGGTCCCGCGACGGATTCTGTGAGATTTGCAAGGTATCTAAAATTTTTTGTACTGATTTGCAATATTGTTTTACTTTTAAGGCTCTAATATATGTTGTTCATTGACAATTGTTTGAATTGTATGTTTACCACTGAATAGTATGTCTTATTAGCAACATTATGGTGTATAGCGTTTTGATTTTCACTGACCAATTTTCATCTAGGCCTAACCTAACCTGAAAGCATGTTTGAAGGCTTGACGGGGAGAGGCAAGACGGGGAAGCTCCACGTACTGCCCCCACCATTATAGAACTAATTCCGTACCTACTTATTTTTACTAAATAATAGTTTTAAAAAATTACATTAACAAAATTATCATCGGCTGTCGAAAAAATATTCTAATTAGGCCTAGATCCTAATTTTTAATCATCAAAATAAAAATAAAAAGGATCACGTGAACTATTGTAACAAATTTAAACAGCGGTTTTAAGAGGGTTGGTTACAGAAAAAAAATCGGGCTTTAAGCTGCATCGTCAATCGTAATTTGCCGTCCAGTATTTCAAGAAATAAACGGATTTATAGCTCAAACTAAAAAATAAAAATAAAAAATCTCTGAAATAGAAAACCTGAAGGAATCGCTTCGCGGTGCAATGCAGCATAACCCAAGGTGCCCGCGTACTAAATATGGAATTTCTGCGATTTCTGATTACTGAACTACGCTCTCCGAAAACAAACACACACAGACAGGCGTTACAATTGCTTTGATAAAGATATAATATGGATTATAAAGTGTAATCCTCATGTATTGTAGGTTCCATGTTGTTGTTTCATATGGTTCAGAAGGCAAGAATGGTCACTGGAGTTCATGGAAGGAGCTGTGAATGCTGTTTTAGAAGGCCAAATGGGTTCTTTGAAGCCCGTTCGTAAGTTCAAGGTGCCACAAACTACAATTGATTGATATGTGGCAAAGAAACGTGGGTATACTGTTGTGAAAAAATTAGGACCAATAACTAGTGTATTTACAACGGAACAAGAGGCAGTAAAAAACTATCTAACGCAAATGGAAGGACAGTTTCTTGGCTTAACTATTAAAGAATTTTGTGAACTTTCTTCTCAGCTTGCTGAAAGGAACATCAAACATCCGTTAAATGCTGCATCCAAATCTGCTGGAAGAGATTGGGTAAAAGGTTTTCTTACTCGTAATCCCACCTTAGCAATAAGAAAACCGTAGTCTACATCAGTCGCACGAGCGATGTGTTTTAATCAAGTTGCTGTAGGTAAGTTTTCGATCTTTCAGAAAGTCAAGTAGACAAAATGAAGTTAACTGGGGAGAGAATCTTCCATTTTGACGAGACTGGTATAACAGTCAGTCCTAAAGGTCACGCAGTAGAATATGTAGAAACTGCAGAACAGATTCCAGAAGATCCAAAAACAATCGCTTCATTAGAATTATTCTATGGAATTCAAGGAATTGTGTCAAGGTGTAAAACACCAGAAAAATCACCAGATGAAGAACAAGTCACCGCTTCTTCTAACTTTCAAGTTAACAGCCCTGAATTCATTTTAGCTATTCCAAAAATTGATAAACAAAGCATAAGAAAACGTAGAAAAACTGTTGTTTTAACTGAATCACCTCACAAGAATGAATTCATTGAAGAAATTAAAAGAAAAATATCACCCAAAACTTTTACATCAAAACGAAAAATGTTCTCAAAGAGTTCTTATGAAACGAAGAAACAGAAGAAAAAAAAAATCTTATTGTCAAGAAAAATGTAGAGAGTTCCGATTTCTTAAACAAGCCATCATGCTCAAAAGACCGTCAAATAAAGTCCAGTGACACAGAAGATGATGTACAGTGTTTATACTGCTACGACTTCTTCGAAGGAGGTTGAATACGGAGCACTGGATGTGGGCGTTGGGCCCACAATTCCTGTGCAGGGATAGAACCCTATTACTTTATGAGAGAAATTTTAGAGCTCGTCCCTGTATTACTAACAATAATGTATGCGAATTTTTTAATATACTAAATCGTCCTTGAAAATATCCGTTTTGGCCTCTTTCGGTGACACAAATGTTATAAAAAAAAGGGGGGGTGGGGGGAACAAAAAATCTAAACATATATGCCAGTGGAATGGCTCTTGAATGATATTCGTAAACAGTAATGACATGTATTCATTCCAGCGAGTAGGTCAACTTTTCAGCTGTATGCGCCCCGCGTGACTCAAGGCGTGAGTCACAGACGAGTGAAATGTGCTTCCTGATTAGATATCGAGGTTACACGTCGGTGGAAAAACTGGCGAAGCGAAAACCTTCAGTCCCGCGGTGTCACCCCAGGTGCCGATTGTCGAGGGAGAAGGAGGTGGCTGATTGGTTGGTTGTGTGGTGGATAGAGGGAGGGGAGAAGGAACGCAGGAAGGTAAACACAGCCCATGCGCGATAGCGAGGGACGAGTCAGCCCGTTCGGCGGCAGTAGCCGAACAAACAACGAAGAACAGCGGCACAGAACAGACGATCTCGCAGAAGCGGAATTGCACGGCGGTCTTCTCTCTCTCTCTCTCTCTCTCTCGCTATGCAATGCGCACTCAGCCGTTTATCGATAAGGAAGTGGGTTGTTTTGAGAAGGAGAAGGGGGGGGGGGGGATAACCGCCAGCTTATTTCGCAGTAGGTTGAAATTAAAAACTCCAACTTCGTGCGCAGTTTCTTTGATTGGCCCACCATGAATGGGAGAGGACTCAGAGAATGGGTAGTTGTATCCTACATTATTTTGTTTCTGTAATTTCTTGTTTTTTTTTTTTAAATGGATTCAAACATTTTAAATTGTTCATACAGAATTTTATGAATATAATAACCACATATCTTTAATGGATTTTTAAGAAACTTAAATGCCAATTTATATTTTCATCATAGCTTTAACTAATAGCATGTAATATTCTGAAGTTAATTTTTGAGTAAACAGTTTTTATGTAGTCTTTGTCGTATATTTCTTAATAAAATAATATTTTTCATAAATCAATAAAAAAAACATGTGTTTTACTTCAAATCCTTTAAATCTGAATTATTTAGGACTTTGGGGAACCCAAATTTGTATTATTTATTAATTATTTCCTCAAAATGAAGAATTTTACGGAAAAAGGCTTTCTACAAAAAATTAATTCAAAGCTATATTCCACGTGATTAAATATAGATGGCCTTTAGGTTACCCAAAATTAATAAAAAAAACAATAGTTTCACTGGCAAAACCTTTTACAAAAAAATAACGATAGTTTTTTTTATGAATTTATTCTATATAACAAGTATAAACCTGTAATTATTGAAGCAAAATAATTTGGGGTACTACCAAATATCGCAATAGGGACAATATGGGACACTGGTAAGATATTCGCGAGACAAGCGATGTCAGCGAACCTGGCGGCGTGGAGTTTACCTACGTTTTTAAGAGCGTGACACTAGCTACAGTAGTGGCTTCTATTCTACTATTCTATATTACGTGGGCTATGTGACAAGAGAAGCCGAAAGTTTTTTTAATTGCAACGTCGCACCTCTCTGCTGGCGGGAGGGAGCGTGTTATTGCAGGTGGTGACACAGACGTTGCAAATACAGGCCAACGCGCAGCTAGATTTCAGGTTGACATTTTACATTAAGATCACTTCAACGCGATAACACCTGGAAACCAGAATAATCCAGTATATATAAAAAAACCTAATAGTTTTCTTGTAATGGTGCAGTTTGTGTGGCATCCATTATTTATCCTGTGAAGAATAAAAATATAGTAATTAGTGTGGAAATTATCAAATTTGCAATAAAAACAACTTAATAAGGCATATTCGTGACCAAATAAAAAAATTATTAATTTTTATTAGGGCTTTGTATCATCGACAGTAAGTTCATTAACTATTGAGACGCACACCACGATTCTAACAACTCGGCCATTGGCTGTTGTAAGAAACGCGCCAGCATTTTCCGGAATGATAATGGAAAACTGAAATCAGGCGGGTACGGCCGGGAAAATAATTTTATTTACGTATTCGTTTATTTTACAAAAATGAGTATCAGTATTTATTTTACTGTGAACAATATCAACACTACCAAAGCTCAAAATTTTTTTATAGTATTAAAAAATATCCTTTGGCTATATGGTACTGAAGGTCGCGATGGAAAAATTTAGTTTTGGTACATGACTTTAACCCTCATTATAAAATACAAACGTAAAGTTTACTCAAACCTTTGTTGTTTTTACTTTACCATCTAACTTTATCATGAAGTTCTGGCCGACAGTGTTTCGGATAAATTTAAAGTACAATTTATTTCCAATTCAACCGCATTAAGTCTTCCAACCAACGCCACATAAACAAATCTGACTTATAAACTCTGATTGGCTCTTGGCAATCTAACCACGTGACTTAATTTACGTTACAATTTTTCGGAATCTTAAAGTCAAGAGTTTTTGGCCTTAACTTTACTAGGTCAATTGTGTAACTTTCCAAAAGATACAACATTTTAAGTCAAACCAGTCACACGTCTTAAGTTTTCAATTGTGTTAAGGTCGTAGGTTTCAGCTTGAAGTTGTTGTTGGTCACTAATTGTGTACTCTCAACACATGACTATAATGCGTTCCAACCAACCTGAACGGTCGCAAGAAACTTCTGAAAGTCACATTTTCCCCACAGGAACATAATATTATCCTAAAAATAGCTTGGGTTACTCCTATTTCAAACTGAAATTACATTAGGACTCAAGTATAATTTATAACTTATTTGTGGCTGAAAAAATCTATCGGTGAGGAATTTAAAGTGTTCAGTGCAGCTAGAACGAACTGTATTTATTATCTTTTCGTTGTCAGGGTTGATAAATGCGATGTGTCGTTATCTTGTCAAAAATTTGATGGATTCCCAAAAGTAACGCCAATGGTCTACGTATCCCTATGCCACTGTTGTTGTGTCAACATTGTTTAGCGTTCGTAAACAAACGTAATGTGACATATTGGTAAATGGAATCACTTGTACTACTTTGAGAAGTGTTGAACTCGATACAGGTTACACTACCCAAACTGTAGCCGGTTATAGTGATTTAACGAATGTTAATTTTTAGGCATTCGCGAATACGAATGCGAATATTTTAAAATTAGTTGATTATCTATAACACTAAAAGTAAAAATATTGTTAAAGTACTGGCATTAAATTTTAAGAGAAGAATAACGTTTTTTTTTGTTTAAATTATTTAATTTTTTTATAAAAAGTTGATTATTTATAATACTGAGTCTAAAGCTTTACTACCTATCACAAAATTTTAAAGTAAAGGCTGATATAAAATACCTATATAATTACAAGATTTACATACATTAAAACTATAATTTTTTCTGATATTGATATTTGCAAGAATTTTGTGAATGCGAATATTCTTTGAAGTATATCACTAGTAGGTAACAAAACGTGATTGCTGTCCGCAGGAAACTTAAAGGGCAGCTGCTGAGTCGGCTTAGTTTGCAGTACAGAGTAAATGGCACTCCACTGTTTCCATATTGTTACTAACCAGCTTGTTAACATTTAAATTATTATAATTTTGTATAGTATCGATAATTATAAAAAAATTAGTATTTTTTTAAATGTATCTATTTGTTGATTTTTTTTAATACCTTAGAGATGTATAAACATCTTAGCTCTCGGCATATGGCATTTTGCTAATGGAACTGAAGTCGTTTGAAACGGATATGTGTAAACACAATAATGCTATCTGTTGAAATCTCAAAAATCTCTAAACGATGGAGTATCTTCATCCGTATATATAAACTTTCGTGAACATCCAGGGATGTACTAAGCGTATTGGTGGTGTGCGAAACTTAACTTTATAATATAAAACTGTTTGTAGTCATAAAAAGAAATAATGATAATTAAAAAAAAGACGTAGGATTATTGCATGTTTAACAATCCTTAGTTAATATTGAAATGTAGAGATAGCGCACCGTTCGTCATACTGCAGAGACACAAGAAATTGTAAGCCCAAATATAATCGACGCCACGTTGATTGGCAGGCAAGTGCGTTACCACCTAGCCTACTGCGCCATTGGTCAGAGTGAAACTCAATCAGCATATAAAATGTGATTAAATTTTCAAAGGATTTTTTTTTTCTCTGAATCGGCTGGCCAGTGAGTTCCATTGTTGCAAGGTGAAGGGGGCGAGTGGGGGGTGGCCCGAGAGTTTTGCGTGTCGGTTTAACCGACACCGTAAGTCATCTCTGGATAGTGTGCTAGTACGTCGTACACTGCCTATATTTTATCATATATGCCTAAAATTGAAATGAAAACTTAAAAATATATACAAAGTTTTCCATAAAACATAATTTTGACATTTGCGTTTATCAACTTCTTTACACAATCAAGATTTTGAAAGCGCAAGCCGGCCCCCTCGGTGAGGGGCCTTCTTAATTAAAAAGTGTGCGGGGGGGGGGGGAGGGGGAATTTAATTTCTTCTTTCAAGTAACAACACTCTTCTTTTTTTTTTCCTCTTGTGCGTTTGTTTATCTTTATTTTGGAACGAAACACACAAAAACTCGGGAAATGAAATACGGCCTAGTATCTATGAAGATTCAGTTATTTGAAATTTACGGCAAGAACGCGTCGTTTCGTTGATTTCTTAAAAGTCGGTAAATATACTGGACTTTCCAACGGCGCGTGATTGATCCCCGTGATTGATCTCTCGGAAGGAACGTGGGTAGTGACGGAGCAGGAGGGGAGTCGACGTCTGGGCGGCTGGAGCCGGGGTGGAACCCGCGACCCGTGCCTCGAGGTAGGCCGCTGACGCACCGAGTGCCGGTCGCTCGCCGAGCCGAGAGCTCTGTCCGACGCGGCCCGGCGCGCGCCGCGGGGGGAAAGTGCCCCCTGGGCAGGACACGGCAGCGGAGCACGCGTGTCGTCGCACCCGGGGGAGCAGGGGTCGTGGGCTCGACCCCGGCTCCAGCCGCCCAGACCTTTGAATATATATACTGTATAGAAGTCGCGAGTGGATAGGATTTACTCTACGTTTTACAGAAGCTTATGATGAGCAGCTTGGGAACTTCACCGCTGCAGTGCGCTGCCGTAACGCCCTGTATCGTCTTAGTTGTTATTTACACGTTAGAGCGCAGCGCTGTCGCCCGCTGTCATTCCCCGCTCCCCTCATCCATCATTCACTGCAGCTCAACGTCGTTCAACAGGAGGGGGAAGGGGTGTTTGAAGAGTTCGAGACTTGTCCGCTAGGGACCACCACAAGTCGATGCCCTAGAGATGGTGGCGATTGCGGCGGTGAATTAACCAACTACCTCAAAACCGTATTAGAAATTTTAACCTGGGCTGGCGACTTCTATACAGTATATATATTCAAAGCCCAGACGTCGCCATTCTCCCTGCTCGAGGTCCTTCCGAAAGACCTTGGAGTCACCTAGTTTGCGCACTACAGTAACTGTGTGTGTGTGTACACATACCATAGTTTGAGCACCACAGCAACAGCGTCGAAATCACCAACACCCTAGTTTGCGCACACACATCAGCAGCGTGGGAGCTGAATTGTTGCCCCTTGGAAGGGCAGCCCTTCAGGATTTTTTTGGCAATGGCTTGTTCGTACAGCGACTGGAAGGGCAGCCCATCCAATTTCTGAAAACACGTTTCTTTTAAGTGTTTAAATAATCCTGAAAACTTGCCCCTTGGAAGGGCAGCCAATCAGGATTTTGCCCTTCCAAGGGGCAACAATTCAGAAAACCTTTCAAAAACACCACTGTCAGAAAAATCCTGATGGGCTGCCCTTCCAAGAGGCAAGTTTTCAGGATTATTTAAACACTTAAAGAAACGTGTTTTTAGAAATTGTATAGGCTGCCCTTCCAGTCGCTGTACAAACAAACCATTGCCAGAAAAATCCTGAAGGGCTGCCTTCCAAGGGGCAGCATTTCAGTCGCCCCACTTCAGAAGTTGGGGGGGGGGGGGGTTACTTTCACTTTTGTTTGCGCACCACATCAGCAGTGTTGGGGTCACTCACTCTAGTTTACGCACTACAGCAGAAAGGTGTGGAAGTGATTTATACCCTAGGTGTCCAACACTAAGGCAATGTTGGGGTCACTCACACCCTAGTTAGTTTTCTAACTACAGCCTCAGTGCGGAGGTCACTTACATCCGAGGTTGCGCATATTTTGCAGCAGGGTGAATATTCATATAAACTACGCCGGATTTCGACTCCCGAGTTGTGTGTTTCATCCAAAAAAAAATAATAAACACACACAGGAGGACAAAATAAGATTTTTTTTTTTTTTGCTGTAGACTTAACCAGTTTTTTTTTTTTTATGTAATAAGAATATTCTTTTGGATTCATGTTCAAAGTAAATGAACTCGGTAACCGTAAATTGACGAAGATCCCTGGATAATCTGTAACCACCGTTCTTCGTAAATTGAAGGTAAGGATATTTAACAGCGCACGTGCCAGCTGAAGTAGGCACGATGCAGAGGCTTGAAGAAGCGACGAAATAAAGGAAAGTTCCTCAGGGACCGCGAAGAACCAGTACTCGATCCGAGACTAATTTTCCAGTTTTAATTAAATGTAACAACACGAACCGTTAAATCTAGCACTTATTTTAAATACATAAACCTCAAATTACTCACTCTGATGTGAGTTATTTTTCATGATAGTAACAAACTGTGTTTACGGATGATGTACCTACACATCGCAAGAATTTCCTTCCTTCATCTACATTGCTGCGTCTGCATTGGAAATATGACCCACTTTTTTACGACATAGTTTGTTGAAATAAATAGGTCCTGTGTGAGGTGTGGTAATTACTCGAGAAGCATTGTGATAAGAACTCTTTAGCTGCTTCCACTCAGAAAAAATTTAAAGACGAACAAATTAAACATTTCTGTGCATAAATGCGTGACTTGAAATGGGGTAGCTGAGTTAAGAAATAAAGTGATATTTATAGGGCTAATAAACGCTCCTGTTTGTATGACAGCTTTGGCTAACCAGGGACTTACAAACTGAGTGGATTCAACTTTTAAAAATTAGAAATGATCAGCAGTCGCACGGGTAAGAGGATATACACCCCACTCCAGAAATCCAAAAATCAATCATTGCCAAAGAAAAGGGGAATAATTTAAAAGCAAACAATGGGCAATGTGTAGAGACCGGAAAAATTCACGAGTTCAATTACCTCCAGGATAGACTCCAATATCCTCTACACACTCTGGCAAATGCCAACTGTTCATTGGCTGCTGACTTGTGAGTCATCTCGACTGGGTGGCATGTGATTCCACACTTGTATGAGTGAGGGTCTCCAATTGGCCCTCAGTCCTCCAGATTAACAGTGAACCAATGGCAGAAGCAGCACTAAGGTATAATTATTTTAATTTTAGCATAACACGAAATGAACCCGCGAATTTTGCAGGTCTCTAGCAATGTGGTATAATCCCTCCCCCTCCCCCTTTCTCAAACCAAATGGGATTTCCACGTACGCTCCTGCCTCACAGTCCAAGCTTGAAAGGGGGGTTGATTGTGGACGAGTCCCGACCCTCACAGGACCTCGGTCAGGCCAGTGACTCGCCGAGCCGTCACGGCCACCATGGTGAAAGAGGGGGGTGGGGGGGAACAACCGCCGGCGTTGTGCCGGCGTGCGCCCGGCCTCGGACGCCCGGCGTTGCGCGAGTCACGACGCCGGCGTCGACGACCCATCCGTCTCCATCAACTACACTGCGGCCGGGCTAATTAAACAAGGTCGCCGCTCGGACCCAGGGGGAGGGGGGTCGAGGAGGCAGTTTTCTCTGCGGTCCGCAACAGTCTTCGTTGCCCGAGGACGGTTGATTTTTCAGCCCCCCCCCCCCCCCAACTCTTCTTACCTGGACCTTTCTTCCCTCTTGTCCAGTAGTTACCTGCTTGCTTAATGCATGATATTTGATCCCCGCATGAACCGGCCCAGGATTTTCCCTGTGTCTATGCAGGTTTCACCTGGGTCACATAAGCTAGCTTTTAAGCTAGGCGACCAATGGGGCGTCAGTCATGACGCCGATCGCGGCCATGGCTGGCCAGTAAACCCCGATAGCACACGATGCACGCGCCCTTGTCCTGCATGGTTAAAAACCCGCATGGTAGAGTGTATAGGCTTCGGCCTGAGACACACTTAGGTCCTCCCCTAACCTGGACCCTCCCCTTACACACTTAGAATAATTTAGGCTAGGAAAAAAAATCGAACACCAACACGACCACGGCGAGTGTCGGCCTGGTTCACCTGGACTTGCAGATGTGGGCTAACTACCCCATGCATGTGTGTAAAGGACTTCGTAAGAGCGGCTCAAACAGCTTTAAACCTAAGTTTAACGGAACCGCTTGCTTTTCAGCACACCAACAAGCCCTCTAACGCTCACCAACACGACCCTAACTATGGTGGGCGAGTATCCTTCCCTCCCTACCCGCCGAACACCAAAACGCATACCTCTTTTTTAGCATCACACCACAAATTATTGAACTATCCCTCAGAACACGCATCCAGCCCGTTGATCCAATTGAGTACGGGGTGCATCCTGAAATACAGTGCACAGAGTGAGTAGTAGAAACTTCGGTTTCTGGTCTCACGCCACACTAAATACCCCAGGTGGCAGTACGATTGATCGGTTGCTGATGCCTTTCAAGTCAGTCAAATCCGAAAGACAAGAAAATGGAAAGTTGGCCGATGATCTTCTTGCTTTTTTTTACGTCTTGTGTAATTTAATTTTGTTGGTTAACTTGCCATTATTAAAAAATTGCCATGTTCGTTTTGCATGATAGTTAACTGTAAGGTTTTATTAGAGAATAAACACAAAGTAACATTGAAATTGCATTATAATTGTAACTAATATAACTTAATTAAAAACCTAATGGGCCTACGAGACCCAAATAATGCATCACGTGGTATTAAAAGAAAAATAAATTTTCAATAAAAATATGTGTTTTCTCACTAGAATTCGATATGGTAATTAATCATTTTGTAATTGCCAGCTATCCCTGCAAAGGAAGTTATTGCTTTGTTTGGCCAGACATTTAACTTGGAATCGTTTTTCAGACAGTAGCGGACACAGGAATTAATTTATTTCGGTAGGGCAATTAAAATTAAAATAAAATGACTTTCGTATTAAAATAAAATTTAAAACTTACGTCAACGACAAGGGCTTTGGACAGTTACATTATCGTTCTTAACATGCATCACTGACTTTTTGGTTTGCAATTCCAAGCGTTTTAACTGCTCACCTTGCATCACCTAAAATAACACATTATCTTCACAGAGCTCACACATTTTTTTCATAACTTCATGGGGGATATATCCCACCTAATCAGGGGCGTGGATTGGGGGGGGGGGGGGGGAGAAAGAACCTCCTTGCCCGCTTGCATTTACAAAATCGTGACTGTGATTTAGGACTGATGAGTGTAAACGTCAAAACTATGTTTTATGGAAAAAATAATTTGTATACTTTAAGTTTTATGTGTCTAGGCTAACATAAACAACATAAGATCATCCTATACAAATATGACTTGTGTCAGTTAAAAATCCGATCGCAAAACTCTTGGACCTTGCGGACCCCCCCTTGCGAATCCTACAGATATGCGCCCCTGCCCCCTATCCCCCCCCCTTTTTCCAACCCAATTGCGTTCGCCACTGATTACACAAGTCCCGGGTTTAAATCCTGATCCGTCCATTCTTATTCCGATTTTCTCCGTGGTTTCCTGAACTCACTCCAGCCCAGTGATGGGATGGTTTTTTTTACTGCACACCTGTAGGCCGTGGCTAATTCCTTCTCTGCTTCGGTACACGGCATTGGTAGGAGAAATTTCGTGAATGGAACGGAAGTCTCATGGAACGGAAAAGTGTAACCACAATGCTGCCATCTGTCGCGAAAGAAAAATTTGTTCATTAAGTGTTTTGTTTATTTGAAAAGTTTGTAAACTTACTGTTATTTTTAACAGTTCTCGGTATACATACATAATTTAGAAAAAAACAGAACTTAGAACAGTCACAACTTTGAACTCTAAAAAAATCCACATACATTATAGCTATCATAAGTTAAAATGACAATAACTTAGAAACAAACAAGTTAGCATCATCATAACGTAAAAAAAGTCTCAACTAATAATAACACAACCTAAAACTACGACACGTGTTTACATGCCCATAACTTATTTTGCCTGACTAGTCACGCGTTTGCGTGTAAAGGTTTAGGGACTTTGTTGAAAAGCGAACAGTGCAGTACATAAGGACATATGTAGCTTTCCGGCACAGCAAAAATAAATTATGGAAATTAGATAACAAATAAAAACGTTAGGGCCGTTTACCCTTCTCAAACAAAGCAGTCGTTACGTTAAAATCATGTAACGTCGAACCATACAACTTAGAATCGCCATAAATTTAATCACAACGTAGAATGGTTACAAACTAGTAACACATAACTTAGAAGATTTACAAACTAGTAACACATAACTTAGAAGAGTTACAAACTAATAACACACAACTTAAAACTTAAAATATTTACAAACTAGTAAAACAAAACTTAGAAGAGTTACTAACTAGTAGCACATAACTTAGAACAGTTACGAACTAGTAACGCATAGCTTAGAAGAGTTACAAACTAGTAACGCATAGCTTAGAAGAGTTACAAACTAGTAACGCATAGCTTAGAAGAGTTACAAACTAGTAACGCATAGCTTAGAAGAGTTACAAACTAGTAACGCATAATTTAGGAGAGTTACAAACTAGTAACACATAACTTAGAAGAGTTTAAAACTAGTAACGCATAATTTAGGAGAGTTACAAACCAGTGACACATAACTTAGAAGAGTTACAAACTAGTAACGCATAACTTAGGAGAGTTACAAACTAGTAACGCGTAGCTTAGAAGAGTTACAAACTAGTAACGCATAGTTTAGAAGAGTTACAAACTAGTAATGCATAGCTTAGAACAGTTACAAACTAGTAACGCATAGCTTAGAAGCGTTACAAACTAGTAACGTATAACTTAGGAGAGTTACAAACTAGTAACACATAACTTAGAAGAGTTTAAAACTAGTAACGCATAATTTAGGAGAGTTACAAACCAGTGACACATAACTTAGAAGAGTTACAAACTAGTAACACATAACTTAGAAGAGTTACAAACTAGTAACGCATTGCTTAGAAGAGTTACAAACTAGTAACGCATAGCTTAGAAGAGTTACAAACTAGTAACGCATAGCTTAGAAGCGTTACTAACTAGTAGCACATAACTTAGAAGACTTACAAACTAGTAACGCATAGCTTAGAAGAGTTACAAACTAGTAACGCATAGCTTAGAAGAGTTACAAACTAGTAACGCATAGCTTAGAAGAGTTACAAACTAGTAAGGCATAATTTAGGAGAGTTACAAACTAGTAACACATAAATTAGAAGAGTTTAAAACTAGTAACGCATAATTTAGGAGAGTTACAAACCAGTGACACATAACTTAGAAGAGTTACAAACTAGTAACGCACAACTTAGGAGAGTTACAAACTAGTAACGCATAGCTTAGAAGAGTTACAAACTAGTAACGCATAGCTTAGAAGAGTTACAAACTAGTAACGCATAGCTTAGAAGAGTTTCAAACTAGTAACGCATAGCTTAGAAGCGTTACAAACTAGTAACGCATAACTTAGGAGAGTTACAAACTAGTAACACATAACTTAGAAGAGTTTAAAACTAGTAACGCATAATTTAGGAGAGTTACAAACCAGTGACACATAACTTAGAAGAGTTACAAACTAGTAACACATAACTTAGAAGAGTTACAAACTAGTAACGCATAGCTTAGAAGAGTTACTAACTAGTAGCACATAACTTAGAAGCATCACAATGTCGCGGGTTTGCAAGTGTTGTGTAAGTGTTAAGTGGGGGGCAGCTCCCCTCGGAGCCGTGCCTGCCGCGTGACCGCCGCCTCGGGCGACGACCGGGCGGTGAGGAGGTCGACCATTGTTGTTCCGCCGGGAGGGAACCACGCCAGGGGCGCGCCGTGCTTCGCCGGAGCGCACGCTGATTGTCCGCCCGAATCGACGTCGCAACGACCTGGCGCTGGCCCGGGAACCAACCATGTCAGTAGTTGGGTTTGGTAGGTCCTGGTACACCGGGTCGTGGGTCTCGGCATCCGGTCGTCCGCGGTGGCCACTTCGCACATCCTCTCGACCTTCTCTTGGCAGCCATCTTAGATTATATCATTTCCCAAGGCTATCTTGGATTGCGTGATTTCCATATGCCATGTTGAATTATGTTATTTCCGGCAAACCATCTTGAAATCAAGCTTACCCACTAGCTAATGTTGCAATTTTCGTTACGGTTGCACTGTCATCGATCGCCCCACTCCTAAAAGTTGCACTTTTTGGTTACGATGACTTTTTTCATTTGGATTTGTATCATCGTGGTGGAGGCCGCCATATTGTTTTCATCCGATGGTTGTCGCCATCTTTGTTTCTGGTGTTGGTTCCTAAAGTAGGCCAGTGTCGGTCCGTCTATGCATGTAAGGTTGTGGTCCTTTTTTTCAACCAGTGTTGTTATGAGTCTTAAAGACCACAAAAAATTTACAAATATTCCACATTTTCTATGTTTATTGTGTGTGGATACGATGCTATTTATTTAAAAATAATAGAAATATACTTAATTTAATAAATTTTAACAAAGTAATAACGTTTCTTCTATCACATATAATTTATGTCTTTGATTATTTAAATCATTCTGGATGTCACACCAGCTTATGTAGTAGGACAAGAAATTTTTCAGTCATCACTCACAAGTAATATATTGTATTACAAGTAAGTATAAACGTCTCTTATAAGCACGTACGTGTAGAAGTATTTTTGCACTTGGGTATTTAAAAACTGCATGGAAGCAGTGTCAGATATTTAAGTGTTTGCATCTACATATGTCGAATTCACTCTTTTCCCTGACCAATTTAAGTGTGATTACCTTCATGAATTCAGGTGATATATTAAAAATAAACAATAAGTAAGTAAAAGCTTATTTATTGAAATAAGAAAATCATATTTTGTACAATTCATTATTATTGCTAGTCCTTCTGCATTTCCGCGGGATTAAAATGACTATAACCCACACTGGCTGAGATACATGCTGCATTAGATCACTTGGTGGTGTGCCAAATAAAAAACAGAGTATATATATATATACATCCATCAAAAATAAAGTAATAAATGAGAACCACCAACGAAAAATGCAAGAAGAAGACAGAATAATATGCAACAAACGAATATAAAAAAAAACCGCGAAACTATGTACAGGTAAACCAAAAATCCATTAATCTTTGGCTCCAGTGTATCCATGGGGGAGCTTTCGGATATGGTCCTAGTATATTCACCGCTTGTTATCCTCCCATGTAATGGCCAGCTTGTTTGTACACTCGCTGTATAGTACATGCTGTCTCGAGCATTGACTCTAACCGTACCCTTCGTGTGAGGTGGTCCTGCAGAGAATCCAGGGGGTCACCAAACTTTATATGTTTTTCAAAAACGCAGCGCTAAATGCCCTTTGCCTTATTCTCAACTGAGGCCACTACACATGTACATATGCATAGAACTTACCCTGAAACCCCACGGACTTGGTGGCCCCAACACTCATCCTTAAATTTTCCAACGACTCTTTTTGTTGGTAGAGGACAAGCATTGGGGGGGGGGGGGGGGTTAGGAGGATAGCAGGTGTTATCGAACTCGTTCATTAATATGGGGTCGGCTTTTATGTCTGAATAGAAGTTAGGCATTCTGATCTCGTAAATAAAATCTGTCCCCGTCCTTATAGAGCAGTTTTATATTTTCCTGCTACCTAGGTTTCATGGTAGTATGTATAGTGGAAATTGTACATTAGTGTCTTGAATAGGTCGAATAGTGTGGATCATCCATAAATCAGCTCATCGAATTCTATTATTTCATGATTGAGATGTAGGTGCAAGAGCCAAATTTTGACTCACAAATTGTGCGGTTTCTTGAAGGATGGATGGCAAACCAGTTTCTTTAGACGTTTCTCGGAGTACACCAACTCCATTTTAAAACTATGTATCTTGATCTTCAATCATTTTCCGAGGAATAAGTTTTCGGCCCGCTTAAATAAATCTTTTCTCGAACTCGTTGGCTGCAGATTGGCATTCAGAACAGAATACAGGGCTCTAACCACAACTGTCTGTTCAAACTGGAGGACACAAGTGTATCTTAGTCTCTCTGAGGTCATGTGATATTTGCTTGTTGTTGACATAGTGAACAGTATTATTATTATTCGTGTGGTCAACAATTTGAACTGTTTCGAGTCACGTGCAACTCATTCTATCGCATATATATATATATATATATATATATATATATATATATATATATATATATATTTTTTTTTAAGTGGCCGAGCTGCTGTTTCCCACCCCGTGTTTAGTTTTCCAGAGTGCAGTAGGGGGGCGCTTGTGACGTTCTAGCGCGTAGCTGCGCCACCACCTGTGAGCACACACACACACACACACACACACGCTCGCGAGAACGTACATCACCGACTGTCACTACCTAGGTGCGCCTCGCTGGCTACCGCGGGAGGATTGAATGCGTAAAAAAAAGAAAAGAAAAAAAGAAAGAGACCAACGGGAGGGGGAGAGATGTTATTCTCCACCAGGAGCCCCTCCTCCAGCCCAGACGAGCTTCGCTTCCACCCCCAAGGACGCCCGGTGTCCTGCCGGACTCTCTCGCCCGTACCTTTGAATATATATACTGTATAGAAGTCGCCAGCCCAGGTTAAAATTTCTAATACGGTTTTGAGGTAGTTGGTTAATTCACCGCCGCAATC
This sequence comes from Bacillus rossius redtenbacheri, assembly GCF_032445375.1. Taxonomy (NCBI): domain Eukaryota; kingdom Metazoa; phylum Arthropoda; class Insecta; order Phasmatodea; family Bacillidae; genus Bacillus; species Bacillus rossius. The sequence goes on along the minus strand of NW_026962013.1, from coordinate 33,145,184 downwards.
GCCACCATCTCTAGGGCATCGGCTTGTGGTGGTCCCTAGCGGACAAGTGTCGAACTCTTCAAACACCCCTTCCCCCTCCCGTTGAACGACGTTGAGCTGCAGTGAATGATGGATGAGGGGTGCGGGGAATGACAGCGGGCGACAGTGCTGTGCTCTAACGTGTAAATAACAACTAAGACGATGCAGGGCGTTACGGCAGCGCACTGCAGCGGTGAAGTTCCTAAGCTGCTCATCATACGCTTCTGAAAAACGTAGAGTAAATCCTATCCACTCGCGACTTCTATACAGTATATATATTCAAAGCCCGTACGCAATTCGGCGGCTGCTTCGGATCTCCAGGTCCCAGTCTCGCCGCCGCGTCGTGCAGTAATCACAGCAGCGCAACGCCCGAACACTGTCATTTATTTGGTAAACGGAACAGAAATATTCACAAAAATTGGTTGTCTGTAAAGTCGGTTCACGGACGATAGTTTAACGTGACAACGTCATAACAAAACATTGATGAAATGATTGCATACTTTTATGAATAAAATTGAATCATTTTTTATTGAATTATCACTATTTTGTATGGATACAAAGAAGGAGTGAAACGAAATCTACAATTTAATTGATAAATCTACTTTTATTTGCAATCATTAATTCAAACATGTTTATTACTTTTAACGAAGAGATTATTTTAACTATAACTTTTATACATGTTTGCTATTTAACTTCTTCCAATCTGTGTTATTCTGTTAAGGATAGGACGATGATAGGAAAAGTAGGAAACGAATGGGAGTGTTTCAAGTTTAATGTGCCTCGAAAAAGTCAAATCGATGGTTGTTCCAATCGAGTGGAAGAGAGATAGATGCGGCGCAAGCGTACAATGAGCGTAACGGGACACCGCGGCGTAACGGGACAAGGTGCTTAACAGGGAACTTTTTCGTGCGTGCAGCTGGCGTTCATCGATTTATTAAACGTTGTCACGTCAAAAAAAACTACAGATACTCACTTGGAAATTTTGTACATTTACATGAAAACAACTGAATCACTACAAAACAATGTTCGCGTTTTGTACTGGGTTTGGATTCTTAACCCGGTGCATTTATACTGTGTGTTGTTTCAGTACTGAACAGCTTTCAACTATTAACTGCGCACATTAATAAGCATAATGAAACAAAAAAAATTATTAAATATTCAACTATCTTTTCTGCGGCTTAAAAAATATGCTCGAATGAAACATAAATTAAAATATAAAATTGAGCGCAAATGTTTGTAAGAAATACTCAGTATTATCTCGACAAAAGTATTTCATATGTGCAAAAAAAAAACAGCCATGTATTGTACAAAGTTACAATATATATTTGTAGTATTTCAAACTATTTCTGGGCAACTGTTTTCTTAACGAATGTTTTGTAAAAGTACATAGAAATTTGTTTTCTGTGAAGTATCGTATTATTTTGAACATGCGGTATATAACCCAGTGACGAACACAATCATCCAGCGATCAGTATGTTTGTGCCTGAGGACGGGAACAGATCTCAGTTCCCGAAACGTCGCAGCTGTTGCCATAGGAAGCCTACTTACTGTGTTCGCCCGTGCTGTCTTCATTGTGGTGTCCAGAATATCTTTTTTGTCAGGTCGCTGCGATCGCCTGGGCGTCTCTGTGTTGTCGTTGTGTTGTCCACATTATATGTTCAGTATCATCGTTGGGTCTGTCTCGTCGTTGTTAGCCCAATGTGTCCGGCTGTGCTCTAATACACTTTAACTGCATTCTAATTGGTCCATGTGTAGTTTTGACAACCACTATGTGACCAAGAAACGTAGGCTATAACAGCATTAAAAAAAATTCAAAAAACCCAATCACAAGCAATCCAGCCGGAAGTTAAAATGTGACGGCAACCAGTGGACAATAAACAACGGCTTACTCGCGTACAATTGTGTGTAGTTCATCCTGGTAGCGGGTCGCTACAAATAAAATACAAACTTAATGTCTTTATTTTGATCCGACACTGATGGCTAGAGAAAGGAAATATTCGAGGTTTCATTTCGCGATATTCTAAAATTCAAATAATTTTACATTCGTGCCGGTTCTGCTGTTGGCCCACTGTTTAACCGGAGGACTCTGAGCCAATGAGATATTCTTAAAACCAGAGCGAAGGACAGAGCAGTATCGAATCACAAACCACCTAGTTGAGACGCCTCACAAATCAACAGCCAATGGATAGTTGACATTTTCCCGAGTATACAGAGGTCATTGAACCCGCGAATATTTCCTGTCCACACTTCTGGTCAAGTGCACATGTATTTTTTCGCGAAATAATCTGATCGCAAATTAGACTACAACGAGGTGTGTCCGCCATATCGATTGTTCCCTTGTAATTGGCGGCCGTCTGTAAAGAAGCCATTGCCCTGTCTGGCCGGGCTGTTCAGGATGATTTTGCTTCCGCAATGGATGGCTGTGATTGGTGCGCTGTCAGTAGATATGCACCTGAAATAAACCCTGCCAACTACCAAACGCAAAAATAAAAATAAAAATTTAAAAAAAATGTTACAAAGTGTTTAACGCACAGCTTGTCTGGAAATCGTGTTCGCGAAAATTGCACGTGGTCCTACTTTACTTGTGGTTTTGTCTATTTCGTAGCAGTGTTGGTATTTTTCTGGTGACTTGCGTATACGAGCAAAAGAGCCGCGTAGCGTGACTTCGCACCAGCTCTCGAAACTAACCGAGGAAATACGTGACGAGAGGTCGTTTCAGCGTAAACAATCGAATTACTTACGGGGAAGTGACGGTGCGGAAGGAGGGGGGGGGGGGTAGGGGAGGAGAGGCTGTGGCGCCTGAGCCGTAAATGAAACGGCCGGAGATCGAAGGCCCGCGAAGGACAGTGAAAGGAGAGTTGGACCAATCAGGACGCGAGGTCGATGGGCGCCAAGAGAGCACGTGGCACTGCCCCACGGGGCAATGGCGGGCGGTGCTTACACCGCTGGTAACCACGTCACTGGAAAACCAACAATTCGCCTCGATACTCTGCAATGTACAGTGTGGGCCAAAAGTCACGAAGGGGTTATAACTGTGAATAACTTTTTCATTCATCATTAGTTTCCATTGATATTTCACAGACTTAAAGATTCCGGTTGGGAGATTGTTTACACTTTTGTTTGGATTACAATTAGTGATAATAAATGGAAACTAATGAAAATTAAAAGTGTTATTAACAGTTATAACCATTTCGTGACTTTTTTTCCACCTTTTAGATGTAGTAGTGATGTGCTAGTTCAAACAATTATACCTTTGTGTTGCTTTTTCTATTTGCTCACTCTTAATTTGGAGGACTCTTGGCCAATTGGAAACCATCCATCAATGAAGTATAAAATCACGAGTTACCCAGTTGAGATGCCTTACTAGTCAGCAGCCAATGAACAGGCAGGGTTTGCAGAGTATCGTGGAAAGGTCACTGAACCCACGAATTGTTCATGTTCCTTGTGTAGTTATGGTCATGTCATTTCCTCGTAAACTATAGCCGATAGTTAAATCACTGATGCATCGTCTGTTTTTCGTGACTGGGTGGGTGTGTTCCAGGTACCTGTCAACTGTTATAGGACACCAATCTCAGTAATTCAGTGAGGAAGCAGACTCGTACCGAGTGGCACAGGCTTTTCTTGCAGATGGCCGCCAATTGTTACGAACAAACCACTGGTGCAGGCTAATGGACTTGTAGATTTTTTCGCTACGAATTCCTACCCCTGTGTAATGTTTGGTTTTTCGCATCCTTCTGCCCCATTTTTCTGTCAATAGTGTTTTAAAACAACTTCATGCCAATTTTAGAGTTCGAAAACAAACTTAAATTGATGTTATGCATGTGACTGCCTGAAATATTTTCGCGAACAAATATATACAACTGGCACGTAATATTTCCTGGACTTTAAAGAAGAATAGGTGTAATGATGTAACCAATCATTTCGAACCGTCGAATAAGGTTAAAGCGACGTATAATTGGCCGTATATTAAGGCCCATTTACAACAGTCCTAACCTGTGGGCGGTCCGTGTCCTTATCCTAAACTGCTCTGTCTACAATTGCGATGTCCAATGTCCGAATCCACTGATTTCTAAAGTAGTCACTAGAGCGCAATAAACATAGGGCGGAAAAAATGTGTTTTCTATAGTTTTTTTAAAATATATGTATATATATAGCTTAGTTTTGAATGTTCATTGAATTTGTTAAAGTTGGAAGGGTTAAATGATATTTAGTTATTCGGTAAGATATAAGTAAATGCATTAAATGAATTCCAATCACACTGCCAAAAATAAATTCGTATGGTGTTCGGTCTATGAAAAGCGTTGGTCGCAAACGGACAGCACTAAACAACATTTAGCCTAGGCCTTCTTGGCTTCCTGTTCCTACCACATCGTCCGTTATTTTCTGTTTACATTTTTTTTTAAACGGGAACCGGAAACAGCAATTATAACGATTGCTCTTCTTCTTTGCCACCGAAGGACACAGACAGGGACAACAGATCAAGTTGACCAATGTACTCCGACCAGGGAGGTTCGGACCATCGCCCATACCACCTGTGATGTCAGAGGGTCACGTGGACCAATCAGCGTGTGACACAATTTAGGCCATTGCAACTGTAGCGGGCATTCACCCACCCCGTAACGGAGTGGCGATCTGGCCACTGAGAGAACCACACTCGAGAACTGTTAAATTTCAGAAAATATACGCGAAACAGAAGATAGCTGTGATGCTGACCTAGCGAAGCGCGGAAGCCCCTAGCGGCAAGGTTTTATGTCACTTACGGAAACTGTCCTGCATACCTTCAGATAGGCAGTGATATAAACCCGAAAATTTCGACGTTCAGTGTCAAGTTAAAAATAACTCCGAAGACATGCACAGCCTCTGAACCCATAACTAGTAGAGACTTGCACAATTCGTGTTATTTACTGGAACCAGAATGAACTCCACACACTTGGACATGAATTAAAAAAAAAGGAACGTTGTTTTACACAAAATGTATGATCAGGTCACGTTATCGCAAGTATGTAGAGGATTGTGGAGTCTATCGTAGAGGCCGTTGAACCCCAGAGTTTTCCCAGTACATTAACTCCAACTATCTTGCATGTGTGAGGACCGAAAACATTCCAGGGTTCAATGACCTCAATAGTCCTGTGTACACTCGATCCGATGTCATCTTTTTACTGGATGCTAAACTCTTCAGTGGCCTGATGGCTAGAGCTAGTATTGTTTCTCAGATTAATTTCACTCCAGGCCACACTCAACTTGCGTATATGCAATCAAGCCTTTTAGAATGGTCGTTGGTCGTTAGCAAGATCGCATCCTTTGGCGGGTTACCCTTGATTGGATAACCGCTTCTTCTCCTAGTTTACAACTGGCTCAAAGGGCGTGTCAAGAGCACTGTTGTCCATTAATCATCGTGTTTCGGGTATACGTTGATAGCCAATGGATCCGCGAAATAATAATGGCTCTGTTGGTGGTTATTGGCACAGAGTTCGCTTCGTAAACTTCGAGACAATCGAAGATGCAGCAAACATCATGTACAAATGTCTGAATTTCGGTCTGTCACGAGTTGAATCCGGGACTTGTTTTCGGTCTATATGCACGTGACTGCTCTCACTTTGTCGACTAAAACTTAAAGGATCTTGTACACTTCTGCTGCATCGCAAAGTTTTCCTGTGGTGTACGAGCGGTTTTCATGATGACATTTCCAAACGCTGCTGACCTCCAAATCCTGCGCTAGTAAAAAAACAAAAGAGAGAACACCTGAACGATCGTTGCAGAGAGTGACTCGGTGAACGAGATCTTACGCAGGAAGGCGAATTTGCTCACGATGCCTCGTGAAATCAAGGAGAAAGTTTTGGGATACAATGTTTTTTAGGTAGATTTCGAAGAAAGATCACCTACTGCAGTCGTTACTTCCGAAACATTTATACCTGGATTTTCATTTCATGGTTCCTGACCTCAAAACCAACGTCAACTCAATATTACGAATATATACATAATTTTTATGTAACTTTGCACAAATTACTTTCAGTCTAGTATATAAAATATAGAGATAAAAAATCTCAGTCAAGTTCGTTAATGGGCAAATTTGTACCAAGATGATAAAAATGGGGGGAAAAAAATTATAGCTACAAAACACTATAACTTCTTATATGCGAAAAAAAGATAGTATCGGTTTAAAGTCATTTTACCTCGTAAGCGTAGTAGGTACCAAAAAAACTTTTCTTTAAAACGTGACAAACATAAGCTCACGGAGTTGGAGGAAAAAAGGGTTTGAAGGAGAAAAAAACTCGCTTAGTATTAAATCTGGTCAATTTTTTGTAAACTTTCTAAATAGTATTATCTAAAAATTTTGCCTAAAACATTTTTTAAAGTTAAAATAGACACCAAATTTTGTTTGTGTTCATTTTTTTGTGAAGTCTACTCTCGTCTGATTATGACACAAAATGCCTTGAGTGTATTAAAACAAAAACAATAATTTCTCCATCTGTACACTATTTCAACAACAGAACTTCGTAGTGGAGAAAGATTTCCTGTTTGGGTGCACTAAAATTGTACGAGCCAAAAGTAAAGCGGAAAGACCTACCAAGGCTGAGTTAGAGATTCGTGGAATTAATTCAGTTCTCCTGCTTTGAAGATTGCAATCACCACAAAAAAAGAGTTCGTTACTCACCACTGCTCAATATTTTCTGAAGTGTTTAACCACTTCACAGTTAGTCGATCTTGTGACTGTGGTCTGTGTATTGTCATGTTTTAATAAATGGCATTGAAAACAGAGGGATGGTTACTTATAAAAATACATTGTTTATACAATTCTACTCGCACTTAACTCATCATCATCATCATCGTCATCATCATCAACTGCTTCCAGCCTGTCTTCCATCATTCCTCCTTCACTATGTTCCATTCTTCTCCTTTTTTTCAGGCATTCCTTTAACTATCTCCTCTTCCAACCTTCTCCTTGGAATTACTTGATTCATTCGAACTTTTACTCCATCATCATCCCCTCCCTTTTTTTTCTCTCTTCGCTCTTAACTGATTTTTCTTATAGCTTTGGTTTATAATCCAATACATTGCAAGCTACGTTTCTCCATGAAGGAATCCTTTGGCTTATAACATCAATTTTTTTATTGTCTGTTAAGTGACCAACGATCTGACGCTGGGACGTAGCAAGAGGGGGGGGGGGGGGGGGTACGTGGGGTCTGGACCCCTCTCTTCCAGGATTCAAAAGGGGGGAAAATGCAGACGAAGAAAATTGCAGCTACTTAGCTGCATAAGGTTACAGAGAGATTATTTTAGAAGAACTATTTTATAGAATCGTAAGTGGACTACACTATGTATTTCCTCCCAATTATAACCCGACATGCCTCAAATTTGACATAAGTGTTTTATGTATTTAATAGCATAGCTATATATATATATATATATGTCGTGTTTTAATGAAATCACCAAACAGTTTACTTAAAACAAAAAATTAAAAACCATAAAATAAAAATCTTAAACATAAAATATTCAGTTTTCTTTTCTCGAGGAAAAATCATTACTTAAATTTATGTGTGTAAACGTTGGAGTTCTAATAGTCTATCATTATCTGAGATTTTAGTGTTGCAATCAATTGCATTTCGAAATTCAATTTTAATAATAATCAAAACTATGTATATTTGCTGAACCTCCTTCATCACAAAAATGTTATATACGGCCTGAGCTGACGGGAATGAGACAAAAGATAACATTTTTCTGTCGAGCCAGATCGTTTTCTTTCGAGATCAAGGTCACTAACCACCTGTTGGCTTCTGGTTCAAGGCTGTGTCCGTGGGACGATGGTGAGCCCGACGTCGCGTAAACCATCGTTTTCAAGGACGCGGCGTCAACCCAGAACCCAAGAAGTTGCACATTTATATAATGTTATATTTCTTCGTTTGAAATTGATTTATAAACGTGTAGACACTACTGTGGCCTTGCTTGGGTTTCGTTGCTTGTAGTGTGGTGTAAAACACACGAAAAGTGAGAACAGCAGTAGATCTCGTCGTAAAGTAGAGGACAACTACGTTGTTTAGAATTACGGCAAATTTCTTGATTTTTTAAACTAACTTAAAATAAACAAAGAGTTTTTCGTGCATCCGGGTACGTGGAGCATCTCAGAAACTACACTGTGTTCCTACCTCCGAGTTGCGTCTGTGTTCAGCAGGAGCTGCTACAGGGGCGACTCCAGGGGCGACTCCAGGGGCGGCTACAGGGGCGACTCCAGGGGTGACTCCAGGGTAGCTCCAGGGGTGATTCCGGGGGCGGGCAAGCCGCGCATATGCCCAGGGTTCCGTGCCTAGCAGGGTCCTGCCTGGCCCTTTTCTTTTGTATGGCTCTTTTTGTTTAGTTTTATTGTGAAAATTAACGTCTAATCTTTTAAAGTATTTCTCATACGAAATAATGAATTTTAGAAAAATAGTATTTGCCAGCACTTTAAACTACACGGTATTAACAAATTAATTTTCCTTTTACCATTAATGACCATTATTTTAACAGAACACGAACCAAACAAGGAGAATAAAAAAAAGGAAATACGCCGTTGCCCGACTTGTCCAGCCCTGGAGTCTCCCCCTGCGTGAATGCCCTGCATACCAGCCTACCGCCAAATTATTATACTGCGAATCCGGCCGGTCTCTGCTGATTCCTCATTGGTTCCCGCTGAAGGCGTGGTGACCTCGCAGGCGGTTCGTTGCCGTCGCGGCTCCTTATTTGCACTTCAGTTGTTTGTGAAAGCGGCTGTCTTCGCGCGCGGCTCCGAGCGCCGACTGCGGGGGAAATTACGCATGCATAGCATCCCCTTGTTATTTCTCGCCGATGTAACGACGAGGTAACAGGGCCTGCGCCGCAATAGGTGAACTATGCCTGTGGGTGCTCTCAGCATCTCTCTCACACTCTCACACGATAAACACACACACACACAAGCGAGATACAGTCCGCGCCCTCTGCACAAGTCCCAGAGCGGTACGCTATAATTTTCTTGTTTTGTAAACGAAACATAAATATTCATTTAAATTACAGGTATTTTAAAATTTACACATTCACACTACGAAATAGTGTACGCAGTAATACTGGGTTCGGATTGCTACCAGGGTTACTTATGCTTTGTGTTGTCCCAGTCAAGGGCGCCCATACCCGGGGGCAGGGGGGGGCCGTGCCCCCCCCCCCTTTAGCTTTCAGGGAAGGAAAAAAAAATAGTGTAGTCAGGTGTTTTACTTTAAAGAAAATTATTTAAATTCGGTATTATGTAGAAGTGGTTCAACACGAATATATTATTGTATATAGTTTTTTACATGTCTACTTCATTTTTTATGTTAATTCAAGCATTAGTTTCTGCTGCTGCGATATAAGGTGTCGTGTACAGGGAGAAAATGCGGACAAGCGTAACGCCCGTGGCGAGTCATTCCTCTTCGTATTCCTACCCAAGCTCACGCGATAACACAACACAACAGGTTTAGACCAGTCAGAGTTAGACGACGCGACAGCTGACATGTGCTTGCAGACGGCGAAATGTTTTGCGACTTTTTCGTCATAATAATGTGTATGTTGACAAATAACATCTCAAAACAGAAATTTTTCAATAGTCTTTAGGTCTACAGGTTTATACATCTGGTCTAGATTTAGTTTAGTGTAGTCAGTCAGTATAAATAACTTAAGTGTAAATAAATCAGTGAAAAGTGTAAAGATAAAAACCATTGTTATTATGTAGTGTTTCTTAGTTTTCCTCATTCGTCACATCCGCTCAGTATATTCACAATTTTTAAGGTAAGCTTACACCATTTAAGTTACTCAAATAAGAATTATTGTTCAGAAAAGTCTACAACGTAATTTATGTCGGAATTTTGAATTTAGAAGAAACCTTTTTTTTCCCCTTCAAAAGTGTTTAAAAGGATAAGGATTCCGCTACCTTCAGTAGACTCGGAAGCAATTCACACTGGAATCCCGATTTTACGTACGCTCACGGTCGCTTGGATTGCATTCGTAAAATCGTTATCTTCATAAAATTTTAAACACCCCACCCTCTGAAGATACATGTTATAATTTATTGAACGGAATATATATAACATTAAATAGTAAAAACAATGACTGCCGTCTGCCCTCTGCCCTCCCCTGCGACCCCCCCCCCCTTTTTTTTTAACATTCCATAACTCGCCTCATTGCACGAGTGATATAAAGTGACCTCACAGCGACTAACCACAGTTGCACCACGCATTGCATCATGTTAACTTTTGTGCGGTGACAGATACATAAATACTGACCTGCTAGAAAATTTTCAAAAGCAGAGAGAAAGCAATGACGAATTCAAAACCATTTTCGAGGCAGTAAAAGAAGATTGTAATGAGCTTGTCATAGATATAAAAATCCCAATATTGGCTGGAAGGCAGACCCACAGATGTAACGTGAATGTCCAGTGCTCATCACCTGAAGACTATTTCAAAGTTGCAATTTACAATCCGTACACGGATTCTATAATTATGTCACTTACTACAAGATTTGAAAGAAATAAAGGCATACCTTTCAAAGGTGGAATTCTTCATCAACTATTGATGAAAAAGGAGACGAAAGAAGATTTCATGAGAGACATAAAAGTTTGCAAAAGTTTTATAAAATCGACAACTTGGAAGCAGAAGCCAGATTATGGTATGACGTCTGGACGAATAAGGAATGTTTGAAAAAAACAAAGCTCCATGATATACTTTCAGAAACAATGTTTTACCCAGCAGTACCTAAGGAGACTGCTTATATTCTACCAAACCATACCCCCCACAACTTGCACAATAGAACGTTCTTTCAGCACACTGCGTAAAGTGAAGACGTGGCTGAGAAGTACTACTGGCGAGGACCGTCTGTCCAGCTTGTGCCTTCTAAGTGTCCACAGGAAAGGAGTGAAAAACACTGGTTTCGAGGACAAAGTGCTTGACTTGTTCGGCAAGAGGAAAATAAATTTACAGTTTGCTTTTTCAGATAAATATTAGAGTCAAATCCGTAATCAAACTTATGCAAAATAATTTATCTTAAAATTTGCTTTTTATGTCAATACCAGTGAAAAATCGTGTGATGTGTGCATTTTTAATTTGTTTTCTGTATTAAATTATGAAGGTAGAGAAGCATAAGATACTGAAAACTAAATTCTTATACTTTATTCCTACTTAACAATTCTGTTAACTTAAATTAGGTTAATCCTCTATGATTGTGTTTAGACACTGATATGAAATTCCTCTCTTTATCTTTGCTTGTTTTATAAAATGTTTATATTTTATAAATAACCCATTGAAATTCATGTGTTAAACAATAAATTTAATTATTATAAGAAGATGAACTTGTAAGAAAGTTAATGATTGGCTAGCATATCCAGCGAATAGCGATAGCTAGGACATTCAGCTTATGTTTTGTGTTTTGACATCTGAAAGTCGTTTAAATAGCAAAGTAAAAGTACATTCTTTAGAACGGAGTATTCGTTCTACCACGGTTTTGTAGAGACATCGTTATTGCCTACTTCTGATTATCCACGAGATATTAATTTTGCAAGATTTTGTTATAGTTTCGACTGACATTCAAGTTTTTACTAATAAAACAATGTGGCAGAAGTAGTATTAATGAATTAGATTATTGTGACATCAAATTTGAATCATCGTAGGCGATAAACTGCAACCACGATAGGGTTTATTCACGATCTATTGCTTGCTTTGAAACGAACTATCAAATTTTCACGACGGAAACGAATGAAACCAGTCAACTAAGTTTACAGCCTGCAAGACTGATTACTGACGCTGTTCAACGTGATGTAATGCCAGCGATCAACATTTTTTACTGAAGAGAATCGAGCTGAGGAAAAGAATTTCTGCAAGTTCACATAAAAACTGCTCCAGCCGGAAGGAAGGAAGGCCAACGATTGACCGGCAGTGGCGATATAGAAGCAGTTGAGGGCGCCGTGTTTCACACAGAACTTTGAAGTCGATCATTGGTGCGTACCGAACAAGACCTTTCCCACTGCGAGGAAGGATGCAGCGGCAGTGAGCAGCCGTAGTTCCCGGACCACGCACAGCTGTGTTGCAGAGCCAGAGGTCAACTGTGTCGTCATACTTTCGCATGTACTGACGGAGGTGGGTTGTCGTCGTATTGAATAGCATTTGAACAATTTTCGAGAGTCCCTTGAACTATCGATGATCAAGTAAATAATTTTCTTTTCATATAATCTGAGATCACACTAATTTTCCAGAAGTTCATCTTCAATTTAATTGTATTGTGAATAATTTTTGGCATTAACTAAATTTTAATTTGTTCTAACTATAATGTTGATTTTGTGTCTGATCAGATGGAATTAGAAGTGGCTGTTTGATTAATAACTTAACTTTGAAATTTACTTTTGAGAATTTACCTTGTCCCTTAAGTGTAGTTCATATCCAGTGGTCCAATTTGCTGACACCGTGACACCATTGAGCAAACATAGTCGTAAGCACTGTTTAAAGGCACTCATTGATAACATGATTTGAGCTGATAATATTAAAGTGAGTTTGAAGTTACATGATTTGAAACAATTCCTTTTGATAATAACTTATATCTTATTTGAATATTGTAAACAGATTTCACATTTGTAATTTAAAGCTTTACTATCACTAAATAAACTTATAGTCCTCGACTACTGAATCCATCTGTGCTAATTCTAAATGATAAGCAATTATTATTAATATCGAAACATACTAATATTCATTTAACTGTGAACGAGGGAATATTTTATGTGATACAATATCGCCGTGATAAAGGTAAACAACAATTGAAAATAAAAAAAAATTGTTCGAAACAATTTTTGACTAATTATAAGCGTAGTTTGGCGTTACATTTAAAAACAACTATTTTCTTACTGTGCTAACATATTTAAATCGTTTCTCTCCCAAAGTTAAATCTTTTGACCAACACGTTTTAAACTTTATAATTATTTTAAATTAATTTGTACGCGACATTTATTTAGGGGTAAAGAGAGCAATGAGTTTGACTGCATTCTTGATATTCGTGTACCCGAGACGCTGCAAAAGTATAAGGACTGTATTCCTGCATTTGTGTTGCTAAAAATTCACTTGTTTCAATAAAATAGTTAATATTTAATTAATAAAGTAACCAATAAAGTTTTTTATGGCGAATGAGTACTGTGTTCTAGTATTTTAGTAATAGGACAAAATTTTTTAACAGGGTCAGAACTGGAACTATTTTATGGCTAGTAACAAGCCGCAGTTAGTCTTCCAAAATATTAAAAATACTTCATACCCCTAAGTCTGGCCCCCCCCCCCCCTTACAAATTATCATATGGGCGCCCTTGGTCCCAGTACCTCCAATAGTTAAGAGTTACTTGCAAACCGTTCCCTGAATTGCTTTCCAGTATTAACTGCGCACATTAATTTGCATAATAAATACAAAATGTAGTCAAATAATTGAATATTTGATTATCTTTTCCATGGTTAAAACAATATAGGCTACTAGAATGAAAAATCTATTAAAATATAAAATTATTCGCCAATTTTCGTAATAAATACTAAGTATTATCTCGGAAAACCTATTTCATATATTAAAAAATAACCATAGCCAAGTGTTGTACGAAGTTATAATAATATTTCTTGTAGTGTTACTATTTATTGACAATTGGTTTCAAAGTAATCATTTGTCAAATTAAGGAAATTTTATTTTCTGAGAATTAACCTCGAATGGCACAAGGACAAACTCACGCACATGTGCAAGAATAGGTGGGCCTCTATCGTTGCTACTGCCACATTCCAAACGAAATACATGTAATCGGGAGGTAAAATATGGTAGTTGCCGATGGACAATAGACACCGACATATTCGTATACAAGTCCAAAGAATTCATCTTGGTGCCAGGTCTCGAAACAATTAATGCGTAGAGACCGGAAAAATTCCCTGATTCATTTCGGGATGTGTTGAAATTCCAATAATTGTACTTTTGTGCTGCTCCTACTATTGTTCCCCTGTTCATCTAGAGGACTTTCGGCCAATCAGAGACCCTCAATAACATAAGTATCGAATCACAACTCTCCCAGTTGAGACGCCTCACGAGTCAGCAGCCAATGAACAGGCAACGTTTGCCCGAGTGTGTAGAAGATCGTGGAGTCCATCCTGGGGGTCATTGAACCAGCAAATTTTTCCAGTCCCTATTAATGCACAAATAAATCGAGTCCAGGTAATAATATTACCATTTCATCAGCCAAGCGCGGCTCCAGAAGGGGGGCGGTGGGGGCGATAGCCCCTCCCGAGACCAATTTTATTGATTAGTGTATATTTATGTTTACTTAAATATTTAATTTCGTATGTTAAACTTTTATCTCATCAAAAGTTGCATGGAGCTACTAAGGTTCTGTATTTGAAACCTGTAATTTGTAAATAATATTCCAAGGCCAATATCTGACCACTTTCATTTTTTGCAACTACGACCTTTTTTTGTGCGATAGCCCCTCCCGAAAAGTCATCCTGAAGCCGCCATGGTCAAAGGCACACCTTGAAACCATACAACCGCCACATCTAACTGACTGCAAGTACTACCCGCTAAGAACAAAATGCGAGTGCAGCGGGAAAGTTGTGACCGCTGAACGTCTGAAGTACGTTAGGGGCCTCTGGAAAGCTATACTCTGAACGTAGCTGCGTCAGAGCGTAACGATAAGTTTCAGCTTCAGCAGTGAACATAAATTTTAGCTTTCAGAAACTTTCCACGCCGGTTCCCAGTGCTATACTTACTTACCCGTGCTACCAACACGCCCGGAAACCATTTGTCAAGAACTTTTTTTTTTGTTAAAGCCAGTCTGCTATTCCATTCCCGAATTTCGAGGGAAAATGTAGGATGCCATGACAAGAGAATAAATGACATCCCGTGTTAGCTATTTTTTTTTACTGGCCAATACCTTTTATGATTGTGATAAATGTGTTCAGGATATTTGGGGGCAGTGTCTATGCTCGGTATAACATACTTGTGTGCTGTCTTTTTTAGGTAGATTCGAAGATAGACTACCGATTTTAGCTGTTACAGTTTATATATAATATTTTTATGTACATGATAACTGCCGCAAGTAACTTCCCAAATTATACATAAAATATAGTAATGGAAAATCTCGATCGAGCAAAATAAGTGAAATCCGTTTAAAAAAAAATAAACATCGATATAACTCCCATAATATTACAAATATCGCATCCGTTTTAACGTATCATAACTCGTACCAAAAATATTTGTCTAAATAAAAAATAAAGAGGTGGAAAAACAAGGGCTGAGAACAAAAAAGTGCAAAACTTCCTTATTAGGCACACCGTCAAAACAGTTTTCAAATTGTTTGTAAATATAATAATTTGTATCTAAAATTTGTCTCAAACAATTTTTGATAAGACATTCATTGCTGCAACAGGTTGGAAAACAGGAGTAGAATTTTAATAATGATAATTTCTGTGCTATATAGACTATTAAATCTGTTCTTATTTATTGTATAACCCTAAAATATTATCAAAAACTTTCGTGTACATATATATATAAATTTTTTTTCATATTACCAACAATTAATGCAAGGGTGGAAAAAATCAAGTTTTGAAGGACAAAATAATACATAACCCTCTAAGTATGCACAGTATTAAATTTTAATCCTTTCAAATTGTTTGTAAAACTTATATATGTTATCTAAAACTTTTGTATGAAACAATTTTTGATAAGAAAAACTATTGCTGAAAGGGGCTGCAATAATCAAGGGTACAGATAAAAAATCATAATTTCCGTATCATGCATGCTATTCAATGAATTCTTATTTATTGTGAAAACTTAAAATATTTTCCACAACATTCGTCCGAAATTATATTTTATACGACCAAACATTACTACAAGAGGTTAAAAAATTAAAAAAAAAAAAAAAAACAGGCATTGGAATAAAATAAATTTTCCGTGCCATCTACTCTATCGAATCCTTTCTTACTTATTTTAAAAATTCTAAATATTACCTAAAACGTTTCTCGTAAATAAATTTTTATGTAACCGACCATCCCTGCAAGGGGTGTAAATAAAAAGGGTTAAAATTTAAAATTTGGTTTTAGTAGTTATACCATCGAATCCGTTATAATTTTTTTGTAAAAATTCTACACATTATCAAATAACTTTAGCTGAAACAATTTTTGATGTAATTAACTATTGTTATAAAAACAGAGTTCGAAATAAAAGAAAATCAAAAATTCTTTACTTCAAATTCGTTCGAAACTATTAAACCATCTTAACATTATCTTAAACATTGGTCTAAAGAAAATTAGTGCAAGGGATGAAAAATAGTATTTGAAGGTAAAAAAAATAATAACTTCATTTTAGTAGGCATAATATGAAATTCGTTTTAAACTATTCAATGCTGGCTGCATTAAGCGAAAAACATTTGAAACTATTTCGCTGCACGATAAATGAGAACAGTATTTATTCGATCATTTTGGCATATTGGAGAACATTTATAGGAAGTCATGTTCCAAAAGTTTATAGAAATTTCCAGAATACTTCCAGAAGAACTAGGTACTTCAAAATCAGCCTACGCGTGTAGGCTGCACCTAAAGGGATTTTTTTATACAAGGTATTAATCCAAGGTTTTTCCGTGTTTAAAGCATAATTGTAAATGTCATGTGGATACGTGTTATTGTTATGTATACAATAATGCATCGTAAAAAAATTGTTCTAAGATATTTTGCTAAATAATGTGACATTTTCTCATATTTATGCAGCGAAAATTATTTTGAATATTAGTCCCATCGCGCCCAAATAAGTTTCACTTCAATAATGGTACATGTATCTTGATAATGGTACAAGTAATTTTATAATGGTTTAAGGTCCATGATATTGTCTCAAGTACTTCGATAATGATACAAGTACCTTGATAATGGTATAAGTACCATAACGATGGTGCAAGTATCGTGATATTGGTGCAAGTAGCGTGTTGATGGTATGCCCAGCAGCCATGCGCCGGGCTGTATCCACTCGGCGAGCGAGACCTTCCAGGAGGGAGGGTCTTCACGCGCGCGTCTCCACGTGACCTCCTGACCTTGGGGAGTGGGGCGGGGCGGGTCGCGGGGTCGCGAGAAAGCTGACGGAGGTGGGGAGCTCGCTGGCTCTGCATGCGTGAGTGGCGTTCACACGCAGGACGCCTCGCGACTTGACGATGCCTTAAACTGACTGTAATTCACTGCTCGTTGGGCTGTTACTGTTGGGTCTTCTTCTGAGAAAAAAAATTGGTTGTCCGTAAATTCGGTTTACGGACGATAGTTTAACGTGACAACGTCATAACAAATCATTGATGAAATGATTGCACACGTTTATGAATAAAATTGAATAATTTTTATTGAATTATCACTATTTTGTAAGGATACAAAGAAGGAGTGAAATGAAATCTACAATTTAATTGATAAATTTACTTGTATTTGCACTCATTAATTCAAATATGTTTATTACTTTAACGAAGAGATTATTTTAACTTTAACTTTTATACGTTTGCTATTTAACTTCTTCCAATCTGTGTTATTCTGTTAAGGCGTGTATTCACAGTGCGAGGCTGCTCGCTGCGAATGCCTCGCGCCATCTGCCTCAGGGTGAGGCATACGCTCTTCAGCTAGTTTGTAACCACGAACGCTCACTGCGAGCACGCGAACCACCCGCATTCGTAGTGAAGGCAGTATGCAACATGTCTCTTGGTTCTAGAAATGTGCAAGTTGCTGCCGCTGCTTATATTGTGATGGCGACGATTATTGGAAAAAAACAGCGGAAAAAGCGACGTAAGCGTTGGTGGGTCAAAAAGTTGTATCAAACTCGGTTAGAATATGGGAACAGACTCCTAGAAGACGTGAGATTTGAAGAAGACGTGCCAAATTTCTTGCGAATGTCCAAGCAAGATTTTGACCATTTACTTACATTGATAGAGCCTGCCGTGAAAAAACGTGACACGTACATGCGACGTGCTATTACCACCAAGGAAAGATTAGCTCTTACTCTGAGATTCTTAGCTACTGGAGATTCATTTACAAGTTTGCAATACCTCTTTCGTATATCCAAACAACGAATATATGTGATTGTTCCAGAAGTATGTGATGCACTGATTGAAGCCCTAAGGGACTACATAAAGGTAAGAAAACAATTTAGGTACTTCAAAAGATCAATATATTGTAATGTTTAACAATGTAGCTTGCATATTACAACATTTCATGTTATTATCTTTCGTCAGTCAGGTAGTGTAGTAAAGTGTCTTCTTGTTGAGGAGGCCTTGATTCAATTTCAAGTACAGCATCGGAAGGTGGAGGCGTAGGAGTTGGATGGTAGGTACTTCCAGACGAACGCTGTGTGGGCGTACTGAAAGAACTGTAGTACCCATAAGTATTAAGGACGTTGTGATTGGGGGTAAATTCTCCAATATCTGCTCTGAACAACACATCTGATATTGCCCTCTTCACATGAGGTAAAGTGTTGGAGTCATATTTCCTCAGTTCACTTGCTACATGCATTCCAAAGGTTTCATAGTGGTCAGTAGGAGTAGCCGATGTCTTTTTCAAAATGGAGTATGCATCAAGTAGCATTTCATTTTGTGCGTTGTCAGCATCATTACAACGTTTTCTTTTCCTAGCTTGGGAAATGTTAGAAGTAGGCGCCGTCGCTGTACTCGTAGACGCCGCCGTTGCAGTTACAGACGCCATTGTTGTATTTGTAGACGCCGGTGGTTCATCTTCGACCGTTGCGGGTTCATCGACAATAGATTCATCATTGTATGATTCTTCTCGATTTTCCTCAGGACCCCTTTGCGTATTAGCCTGTAACCAAAAAAAAATTGTAAATACAATGTTGGATAGGGTGCGGCAGAATGAACTCCCCGATTAGCAAAGCTAATAAGGAATAGTCTAATTAAAATAAAGTATAATTTTTTAAACTCAAGAGCACATAATATAATGCTTTTACATGTTTTGGTTCTATTCAAGTCATTATACTATTACATCTATGATTCTGCAATAATTTGCTTCCAAAACGTCTTTCTTCCCTGCTATTGTTAATGGTGAAAGCTGTGTACTGTTCCAAAGGGTCTCTTCTCCATATGGCCAAAACAAACATGGCTGTTGAAGAAATGTGGCTTTTTACATAAACAAAACGTCCTCTTTGTCATTACGGCTTCCATGTTGAATTGTTATGCTTTACGTATTAAGTGATTCAACGTGACCTTTGTCCTCTGTTTACAATGCCAAAATGTCTCTTATCCTCATTATATACTTTTACAAAACGTCTCTCGTCCTATTTACTTGTACAAAATGTCCTATGTCCAACCTATTTTTTCCTTTTACACTCACAGTTTTGAGCGTAATACATTATCACTGTAAATATAAACAGTATTACAACCTATGTCAATGTTGTTCATGATTTAAATGTTACCAGGATCTAAATTATTTTCTAATACGTTTTGTGTGATTATCCACAAGTTTTGCGACATGGACAAGGGACATATTGGAATTGGTCTACTCAAATACTACCCACTAGCAGGTATCCCTGTTCTTTTAAATTGATAATGTATTTTTTTTTTTTTTTAGGTACCCTCTTCTAATGAAGAATGGTTAGCTGTAGCAAAGGAATTCGAAGAAAGGTGGAACTTCCCTCATGTTATAGGTGCAATGGATGGGAAACATGTCCAGCTTCAAGCACCATGGAACAGTGGAACTGAGTATTACAATTACAAGGGTTTCTTTAGTATTGTGCTCTTTGCATTAGTTGATGCCAACTACAATTTTTTGTATGTTGATGTTGGCTGCCCTGGTAGATTTTCAGATGGAGGCGTTTTCAAACATACCCAATTGTACAAAAAGTTAGAAAACAAGGAACTGAACATACCGAAACCAAAAGCAGTGCAAATTCCTTATAGTATTAACGTTCCTTATTTCTTATTAGGTGATCAAGCATTTGAGTTAAATGAATATACTATGACACCATTTAAAGGTACTCCACCAGTTGGTTCTATTGAAAGAATTTTTAACTACCGCCTATCCAGAGGACGTAGGGTCGTAGAGAATGCTTTTGGAGTAGCTAGTTCTGCATTTCGGGTTTTGAGAAAACCAATACTACTACAACCCGAGAAGGCTAAGAAAGTAGTTTTAGTAGTTGTATATTTACACAATTTTTTGCGAAAACGATCTATCACAAATCCTATCTACACACCGCCTGGTTTCTTAGACAGAGAAGAAAATGGTCAACTTATTCCGGGTACATGGAGAAACAACAATGAATACGGTGGCTTGATCCCAATTGGACAGACACCTCGAAGAGCAAATCTAACATCCAAAAAAATCCGAACCCATCTGGCTGAGCACTTTGCCACTAATGGCTCAATTCCATGGCAAAATGACTATTAATGTTTCCCGGGAACATGGAAGACCAACAAGGAATCCGGTGGCTTGAAAAAATATGAACCATCTGTCTGAGGACTTTGCCACTAATGGCTCAATTCTATAGCAAAATAACTACCAATTAATGTGTGTTGTTACATCCTTATTTTGTAAGCTTCAACTACAGAAATGTTTTGTAAATGTACTTACATTCTCCATTGTATCGAATGTGTCATTTGGCGTGTCCTTATCAGAAAGAAAGTCAAACAATGTATATCCAACCCATTGTGACTTGTAAACATCTCCTTGGCCTGTAACATTAAAACCTCAATTACGTTCTTGCCAATTTAACTTCCAAAATACATTGTATTATACAGTACACTAAATGATAACAAAACATCTGATCCTGTCATTTGAGTTTTTAACCAATTCAACTCACATAGTAAAATTCCAAAATACATTGTATTATGTAGTAAAATAATGATTATAAACATACCAGATCCTGTAACTTGACTTTTCTTTTCCCTTGACCTTTCACGTCGGTAAGAGCCCAACAGAGACGTCATCTTCTTTTTCAGATCTTTTACAGAAACATTCATTGATAGCGATATTTCGCGCCACAAGTCTTCTCTCTTGTGTTTGTTATAGTATTCAGGGTGTTTCGAGTCCCACAGTAAACGTTTCGTTTCATAACATTTAACTAATTGTCCGATCATTTCATGATTATCCATAATGACAGTTTCGTTGTGGAGGCTTGTTGAGTTTGCAGTGCAGAATTGTGTCTTGTACGATGCGAGGCAGACAGCGCAGGTATTCACTTGACGCACAGCTCGGGGCGAGGCACCTTTGAGCACTGCTCTTCTACCGACAAGCACACGGCTCGCCTCGAATTGTGCGACGCGAACGCCGCGTAGCGAGCACACCCGGTATTCACAGTCCGAGGCAAAGCCGAGCCTTCGCCACGAGGCATTCGCAGCGAGCAGCCTCGCACTGTGAATACCGGGCTTTAAGGATAGGACGATGATAGGAAAATTAGGAAACGAATGGGAGTGTTTCAAGTTTAATGAGCCTCGAAAAAGTCAAATCGATGGTTGTTCCAATCGAGTGGAAGAGAGATAGATGCGGCGCAAGCGTACAATGAGCGTAACGGGACACAACGTAACGATACAATGTGCGTAAGGGACACTTTTTCGTGCGTGCAGCCGGCGTTCATCGATTTTTTTAGACGTTGTCACGTCAAAAATATTGAAATTCCCTTTGAGACCATTTTATTAGGGCTTGGCTGCACCCCGCCATATTCAGTTTATTATTTAAAGAGATAAAGGAACCACTATAAACTTGAACTGCTTCAAAAGGACCATACGAGGTGTGGTAAAAAAATACTTTGAATGAATTTTTGTAGCAGCAACTGCTGACGCTACATCTATTTGAAGTAACAAACCCAATAGCCTTGAGATGATCAGTGACAAGTTTGACGAGACCCGAAGTGTGAGGTCGTGTTTCCGTGTATGTAGCGCGTCATGGATATAGATCCAAAAATTTCGCGGATCCGTATGGCTTCAGGGTAGAATTCAAAGTCATTGATGTGCTTAATCCATGTGTGCTTTCCCATTCGCTGATTTCTTAGCGAGAACATTTTAGCCTTGTTAAATGACACTATCTGATTGGCTTACTTCTCTCCTAGCTGGGCATCGTTGGCTCACGGTCGTAGAGAGGGGTGTCCAAATAAATGCGGTCCAATCATGAACACAGCGAGAGAGTATGAAGGTTTTTGCATTCTAACTTGCGACTAAATGAACGCGTGTAACATTCGTATTTCTTATCATGGATTTCGAACAACGCGTTAACATTATTATTATTATTATTATTATTTGCTAAACGGCTTTGAATATATATACTGTATAGAAGTCGCGAGTGGATAGGATTTACTCTACGTTTTTCAGAAGCTTATGATGAGCAGCTTGGTAACTTCACCGCTGCAGTGCGCTGCCGTAACGCCCTGTATCGTCTTAGTTCTTATTTACACGTTAGAGCGCAGCGCTGTCGCCCGCTGTCATTCCCCGCTCCCCTCATCCATCATTCACTGCAGCTCAACGTCGTTCAACAGGAGGGGGAAGGGGTGTTTGAAGAGTTCGAGACTTGTCCGCTAGGGACCACCACAAGTCGATGCCCTAGAGATGGTGGCGATTGCGGCGGTGAATTAACCAACTACCTCAAAACCGTATTAGAAATGTTAACCTGGGCTGGCGACTTCTATACAGTATATATATTCAAAGCTAAACGGAGACCAGAAAAATGGTTAAATGTCTTCCTCCTCCATCACGACAGCACGCCGTACCACTCTTCGCTTCTGATTCGCGAGTTTTTTGGTCGTACAAATCCGCATCCAGAAATGCTTCCAATCATGGAATCAACTTTGGGATGATTGCGCATCCCTAGCGAAGGAGAGTATTTTGAATGACATTTGTTCAAATTTGATGTAAGCTTATTACTGTATTCGTAATAAAATCATTCATCGTATTTTATTTATCACACCTCGTATGTAGTTTTGACATACACCGTAGGACGAGAAACCAAATACCAAAACTACAAAATTCAGATGACCCAATCACAGGCAATCCGGCCAGAAGGTAAGATGTGGTAGCAGCCAGTGGACAATAGACACACACTTATTTGTGTACGAGTGTGTGGGGTCATCTTGATGCCAGAAAATACGCGAACTTTGCAGTCACTAGTTACTGCATTTTAGTGTCATAGATTTTTTTCTAGGATAGTTGCTACCAGAATTATAACAATTGCATTGCATTTTGTATACGACATGCCTGAAATTCGTATACCTACATCAGGCACTTATTTATAATTGATTTTCTTACCAATAAAAAAACGGCTTGGTCGAGTAGTCAGTTCTTATGGCTGGTGGACTTCTGGAAAATTTCCTTTCCGTGTCCAGGACTGGGTGTTACCTTGCACTTCCTCTCCACTTTGCGAAAGGCAGTGGCCGACCAAGGTAGAATCATCCTGCCACGAAAAAATTTCGATACCACTACTGCTTTCATAGTACTTATACCTAGGGCCATGCATATTTCGCGAAAAGATTTCGAGACTAGCTGAAAGTTAAAAAAAACTGTAGCACCGTTTGTGTTTCGTGATTGGGTGATTTTCTCCCAGATACATATCGATTGTAACAACACCAATCACAGTGATCCAATGCGGGAGAAAACGCGTCCTGAATGGCTCGGTCAAATAAGACAACGACTTCTCTCGCAGATGGCCGCCAATCACAAGTAATGAAACCGCTGGTGCGGGTATACCTTGTTGCAGTCTAATAGGCGTTCGGATTTATTCGCGAAAAATGCCTGCGCCTTTTTATACCATTTATAAAGATACTTGTACCATTATCGTAGTACTGTACCAATATAATGGTACTCATACCATCATTAAGGTAAATATAGCAGTATTAAGATACTTGTTTCATTATTAAAATACATATTTATGGTGTCATAAAGGTACTAATGCCATTATCAAATTACTCGTACCATTATCGTAGTACTTATACCAATATTGCGGTACTTTAACTTTGGTACTTATGCCTGAACCACAGTATTTTCACATTTTTATAGCGAATGGGTGTTTGAGTAAACGAACCTCCCTCGAGCTCTAACCGATTAACTAATGTCGTCACACGTCCGCACCACCGCGGGTCGCGGTCGCATATGACGCGAGCCCACTGCCGGATCCTTGCCGGATGGATCTGTGCCGGATCTCCCTTCCCGGACGCACCGCACGCAAGAGCCGGCGAGGAGCAAGAGTCGAGGCCATCCTCTTGCAGCCACGATCGTTCGGGTTTTTATGAGCGCGTGAAAGTTGCAGTGCGAGTCGCAGTATACTGTTCGGTGGGAAAGACGCCTCGAGGGTGTTTCACCAAACAGACGCTGGAAAAAAAAAAACTTTGTAGACAGTTACGTGATTTTCGTTTGTCAAATCTGCACGTTGTTGTGACCTCGGTCGGGTAATGTCCCAGGGCCCCGAGACTAGCAGGGCCCCGAGACTAGCAGGGCCCCACGGCTATCAGGGCCCCACGGCTATCAGGGCCCCACGGCTAGCAGGGCCCCAAGACTACCAGGGTCCCGCTCCAGCCCTGAAGTGTCGTAACTAGAACGCCACTGTTCTCGATTCTTCGAGTGTTGAGTCGGAGGTTCTGACGACGCGACACTTCGGAGGGCCACGAGACAGTTCCAGGGCGGGACTTGGCAGGCATGTGAACGGAGAGACTGACCTGCGACAGGACAGAGAAGGCAAGAAGGCGAGTGACCCCTTGGTGCGAAGATTGGTACATCGGGGAACGAAGCACATCCGGGACTGCGGTGTGTGTGACGAACGAGCGAGGCAGTGCGTTTGGCGGCAGACGAGCAGTGGCGAGAGCCACCGCAGAGCCGAGCTCCAGCGGGGAGAGCAAATTGTGGACTTAATTTGTGAACAGAATTTTAAATTGCTATAAATTTATTAACTGTCAAAAATATTAAGTGATAAATAGAATTGTAGCTAATTAATTGGTTTATTCTCCCGTACTCGTAACATTGCATACAATAATATAAAACGTGATTCCAAAACTTAAAAACATTAGCACATGCGACAACCTCTTGTGAGCAAATAGGCAAGTTTCCATGTGTATTCGACACTTTCCGAGCTAAGAAAAACATGCATATACAGGTAGGAGTTTTTTTTTTATTTTCGCCGACGAGTAACTACCGAGTTTAAACCAGTTTCTGACTTAGCAGTCGTTGACCACGTGGCCTATACGCCTAATCATCCTGGGGTTCTGTCATGCAGAAAGGGTAGCTATTCTGGGGATTGGCCAGCAATGGAAGCAAATCTAAACTATAAATGGTTAAAGTTAGGCTTAGGTAAAACCTGCATAGACACAGGGAAAACCACGGGCTCGTTCATGCGAGCACTTAAGCAGGCAGGTTCAGCACAGGACAAGGAGGATGGTCCAGGAAGAAGAGTTGGTCAGGGGCAGAAAGTTCCAACCATGCTGGGGTCGGCAGCTTGGAACTTGCGGTGTTTGTGCGCGTCTGGATTGGTAGCAGTGGCGTTTGAGCGTACTTCATCGGTCCGCCCTGCGGCTGCAAGTCAGCACGTGTGCGGAGATGAAGACGGCATGGGCGTCGCAACCGGGGGGGACGGGGGAGGACACGTCCCCCAAATAATAAAAGTCTTCAATTGCGTCCCCTCCAATAACATATTTAGTTTCGTAGTTATATTAAAAAATATGATTTCTGTGATATAACCCATATGTTGCGCATGGTGCAGTTAGTCCAACCGTGGTAATGTGAGAACTGAGTTTTTTCAAATTTGTTCTCTGAAAATATTTTTTTATAAAAAATAAATTATATATTGCAACCAACTATAATTAGAACATTTAGGAAAGAAAAATGCCTAAAAACCACCTTTTTGCACCTTCAAACCCCAAAATTTTCTCCAGGGGATGGATATTCCTCAACAACTAAATCAATTGCAGTCCCCCCCCCCCCCAAAAAAAAAATATATCCTTGCGACGCCCATGGAAGACGGCGTCGAGCACATGCTGTAAGTTAAGCTACGCACCGGGTGCCAGTCACTCCAGGAGCGACAGGGCGGCGCGGTGGAGGGCTGTTCGGCCGTGGGAGCTCGTGGGAGCGGGGTCTGGGAGCAGGGGGGTGTGCCGACCGGCGCGCGACGGGACGCGTGTGTCGTCAGAGTGGCTGCCGCTGTCCGCTGGGCGGGGCACCCGGGGCCCCCGCGAGTGCAGATCCTTGCAGGACAGCCCCTGGCCGCGTGGGAACAACACTCCCCCGCCTCCGACCTTCTTGCCAGCAGCGGCGTCTGCGTCCCTGGCGGTGCGTGGTCACAGCGAAACAAACACCAACCCCGCACTGTAATCATACATTCGTAGAGACCGGAAAAAATTCGCGGTATCAAATCCCTAAAGGATAGACTCCACGATCCTCTACGCACTCGTGCAAATTACATCTGCTGATTGGTTACCGACTCGTAACACCTGTCAACTGGAATGATCGTGAATTCGCTAATTCTTCTGTTAAAGATTTTTCATTTGGCCCAGAGTCCTTAAGATAAACTGTGGCCCAATCACTGAAGCAAAATAATGTCAAAAGTATTTGGACTCTATCCTATCGCGAAGTTAATCCGCGAATTTTACAGGTCTCTATATATTTGTAAATGGAACAGAAATATTCATGTTAAATCACAGACGTATTTGAAAAAAAAAATGTGTACATCGACATGAAAACAAGTGTACCACTGCAAAATAATGTTCGCAGTAATTTCTGGGTTCGGATCCTTCCCCCCTTCTCCCAGTTCTTACCAGTAGTTATTTGTGAACCGTTCCCTGAATAGCTTTCCCATTGTCGACTGCGCACATAAATAAGGATAATGAAAGAAAATAAAAGTCAAGTGGTTAAATATTCGATTCTCGTTTCCGTGTACGATTGCATTAAGCGTCAATCAAAATGTTTAATTATTCGCAAATTTTCGTAAGCGTGGCAGTAAATATTCAATAACTATTGTTTACAAAAAAAACCGTTTTCATACCATAGTAATGTACCATAGTATTTTTCTTGCAGTATTTAATATTATTTATTGACAAATGGTTTCCAAAGAAATCATTTGTAAAAGTAATTTTATTTTCCTGTGTATGTGCACTGCTCACAGAGATAAGTTTTCGATTATTTACCAACAGTGGTAACCAGCTTTGCATGAGGGTTTCATGAGTTCTAAATGAACAAGTTTTCTTTTAAGAAAAACAAAAAATATATATATAATTTTCTCATGTTCCAATTAATTTTGTTGTATCTGGCCGTTAAATAATATTTTATTTAGCCAATGCTGTGACGATATGATAGCAAAGGTAATTAATTACACAAAGTCTCGAGTAAGATCTGGGAGTTATTTTTACTCCCTTGCTTAAAAGTTTGCACATTCAGAGCACGTGTGCACCACGCGCCTGCTTGAAATTATTATTTTGTTCGATTTGTAACGGTTTAGTCAACGGAAAGCCAGAAAGCCGCTAATTTGATTGTTTCCATCCGGTAACCATAGTCCTCCGTCCTTCTGAAATAATAAAGCTTTATAAAAGTGAAAGAATATTTATAGTCGATCCAGAAGTTTTGGAGTTTACTTCTTACTAAAAAAAACCCACACACTTTCTTTATACTTAAAATTAGTGTATGTAGATAAATATAAATTTGTAAGATTGGCGTTTTTTTTTCTGGTGCCAATATAGACTTCACGAACGTGTGCATAGCCTAATCATGTCGATGTCACGTGTCCAGTGGCTGCTGCCACATAGTTCTGCTTCTAGACCTTCAGCGAATGTCAAATGCAGTCAAATATAGCTTAATTAATAAGTAGGGGCATGCAGATTTCGCGAAAAGATCTGAACACTTATTAGACTGCAACAAGGTATACCCGCAAATGTGGTTTCTTCCTTGTGATTGGCGGCCGTCTGCGAGAGAAGTCGTTGCCTTATTTGACCGAGCCACTAAGGACGCGTTTACTTCCGCACTGAATCACTGTGATTGGTGTTGTTACAAACGATATGTACCTGGAAGAAACTCACCCAATCACGAAACACAGACGATGCTACATGGTTTTGACTTTCATCAAGTCCCGAAATCTTTTCGCGAAATCAGCATGCCCCTATTAATAAGCCTTCATTAACCTATCGCAAGAAAAGTTAAAAAATTAGTTTTAATGGTTTTATTTATGTATGTTTTTTTTTTCAAATCTGCAGATTTTGATGTCGCTGATTTCGTCGATGACGTTAATTGTCGAAAGAATATCGTGTCGGGCTCAAACGAACAAATGAAAGTGTGTATGTTTTGTTATAGAATTCCCGTAATTCGTCTCTAAAAAAAAATAATAATCTCATCTTAAAAATATTTCGTTCTACCATAACGATAGGAAAAAAACCGTATTGTTTTACAAACTATCTTGGTGCAAAATAAATATTTTTTGAAAAATATTTTTGATGTGTAACATCTTAGCTCTTGGTATACGAAATTTATAGAAGTAGTTTCGTGAATGGAACGGAAGTCGCATGGAACGGAAATTTGTAACCACCAAGGTGCTACCATCTGTGGCGGATGAAGTGAACAAAAGTTCATAAAAGGAAAGGAAAACTTTATAGTATTAACGGTTTAATGAATTTTAACAAGATTATACGTATTTTAATAAAGTTCCTTGTCTAATATCAGTCCAACGTCGGGGTTTAGTATTTTTACAAACTGTTTTTGCTTTTTCGGAGCCGTTTCATTATAAAGTTAAAAATTTCGCTGTGCAAATCGAATGATACGATAGTCTACGTAGTGCTCCGGTAGCGAATTCTAGCGGTGGGTGCGGAAATTACTTGTTATTCACGTTCAAAAATTTATTTTAAATCACAATTTGTTTATATTCATCACCTTCGGTATTATTTTAAATAATTTTACGGTAAATTCCGTGTCCGAGTTTCGTTTAACATTGTGTTTTTGCAACATGAGAACACATGACTTTGCTCGTTCCCGAGGTTTAGATGTTCCACATCTCTGGCGAGTACTGAAAGATTTACCAACCTTTTTTTAAAATTTCTTTGATGATACGTTTACCGCATATCCAGTTTGCAATGTCGATAGTGCATCTAGTAGGGTAAACCTTTGGTTTCATTTCTTATGCAAAAAAAGTAGCAATAACAACATAAAAGGAGATAACTATAGCATGGCGATTCCACAAACATCATGCGCATATTTGTCACAATTTCAAACAGTATAGGGTAATTGAAAATTACCAACACAAAATTTAATTTATCCTCTTGAGACGGTATTCTACATTTCCCCTCGAAATGTGGGTTAGGAATGGCATCTCTACGTGAAACCGTTAAAAAAACATGTATACATGACAAATGGTTTCCGGACGTGTTCGTAGCACGGGAAAGCATAGGGCGGTGTCTGGCGTAGAAAGTTTCTGAAAGCTAATCTTTATGTTCGCTGCTGAACCTGGATTTATTGTTACACTCTTACTCACCAAAAGAACGCTATGATTTTCCAGATGTTCAACGGTAAAAACTTTCCCAGGCTCTAGCATACCTGGTTGCTGACCTCTTATACTTCCAGTAAAATCAAAATTTAACACAATTATCTGGAGTTTATGAACTTTTCCATAATATATCTGACGTCACGCCCGCATTGGTTGCTGCCAAACAAAATTTACACACTAAGTGTTAAACTGCATCTCAGCCTGTAGTTAACACAATGAAAAAATTGCTGTTTCAATTAGGTCTACGATAGACTCCACTGTTTCTTGCTTACTTGGGTGAAAGTCTCACGTTCATGACTTGTGAACGTGTGTAATGGGTAGTTTTTTTTAAAATATACTTTCCTGAAGGAATGTGAGCCGATAGTAGAAGCAGCACAAAGTTGTTTGATGTACGTTATTGAAATTTATCCTGTCGGGGAAATTAATCAAAAATATTTTTCCGATCTATACCTATGGTTAACAATGCTGTTTTATCGTAAGAATGTTTTTGAAACAAGCTAGCATGATAGACTGAAAGCCACTGCAACTTGCTTATGATGGGAATAGATATTTTCCACTTTGCTGTTAGAGTGTTCTTATATTGTACTCGGTTAAGCGCGGGTTGGAGCCGCTGCTGCGCATTATAGATAGAGACCCAGGAATTCCGCTGATTCTTCTGGTCTATAGAGATAGAGTTCAAAGTCATAGGTGTGCTCAACCCATGTGTGCTTTCCCATTGGTTGATTTCTTAGCGAGAACATTTTTATCCTTGTTAGTTGGCACTTCCTGATTCACTTAATTCTCTCCTAGCTGGGCTTCGTTGGCTTACGGTAGTAGAGAGGCATGTTCATGTAACTTCGTTATAATCATGAACACAGTGAGAGAGTGTGGAGGTTATTGCATTCTAACTTGCTACTAAATGAATGCGCGAAATTTCCGTATCTCTTATCATTAGAGACCGGAAAAATTCGCGAATTCATTTCGCGATAGGCTAAAATATAAATAGTTATACCTCAGTGCTGCCTATGCTATTGGCTCACAACTCACCTGGATGATTCTGGGCCAATGAGAAACACCCAACCAACGCTTTATCGAATCACAGGCTGCTACGTTGGGGCGTCTCACAAGACAGCAGCCAATGGGTGGGTGACATTTGACCAAGAGTACGTATAACTATGGAGTTCATCCTACAGGTCATTGAACCCGCGAAATTTTTCGGTCCCTACTTATCATGGATTTCGAACAACGCATTAACATTCAGTTTTGTTTGAGAAACGAAGACCAGAAAAAAATTATAGTGCTAAAAGGAAAACTTTTGACACCATTCCCGATATTAAGAGGGCCACGAAGGAGCAGCTGAAGACCCTTCCGAAAAATCTCCAGAAATGCTTCCAATCAACATTGGGATGATGCAGTTTTTTTGGAAATACGCCATTTCAGCCATGTCAATTCCTGAAACGTCGCAACTGTTGTCATTGGAAACATTCTGTGTTCGCCAGTGCTATCTATCGTCGTTGTGTTGTCCGTAGTACTTGTTTATCTTCATCGTTGTGTTTGTGTGTTTGCTGCGTTGTCCAGGTTTGTTGTCTGCCTGCATTTCATCTGTCTCGTCGTTGTTAGACCACTGTATTCTTCTGTGTAGTTATATTATTTTTCATGACTAAAGTTCCTTCATCGGAATTCTCGTGCTGTCTAATATTTAGAGGTTGGACATATTTTTGCCCGTGCTGTAGTCGTTGTGATGTCAATAATACTTGTTTAGTTTCATCGCTGGTTCCGTGTGTCGGACATCGCCTGATTCAGTATTATTTTCTGTAAAAACATTTCCCCCATGATTAACAGTGCTAAACAGCAATTGCTTATGTAAAAAAAACTGGATTAAATCAAAATTACCCATTCTATGAATCATTTAAAGAACGCAACATGAGTTTTCATCGCTAGCCAAGGAGAGTATTTTGGCGGAGATTAGTAAAACTGTTATGTAGGCTAAACGAGTACATCGACATGTTATAGGCGAGCGAACCCAACTCGTCGAGAGTCGCTTTTCGGAGTATCTCTCCATCTGTTTTCGAGGAAATACATTTCTTCTCGCCGCGCCACGCCCGGACCAAATTATGTTTCCCCGAAAAGTCAGCGAGTGGTATTTGACGGTTAAGGGGGTGTGGGGAGGGGTTAAGGAGCGATGGTCGCACGATAAACGTGTTTCGACTCCGTCGTGCGGGTTCGATCGGTTCGCCGGGGGCCCCGGCCTGTGATTTACCGTCACGTCGTTACCTTTTCGCACGACTCCTTGCGTTTCCGCGCCTCGTTCGCATTTCGGGCGCTCGAAAGGTCGGGGGACTCGAGCTTTGCCCGCCATATCGCCCTTTTTTTACTAAGCTGACTCTCGAATAAAGACCGCCAATTTGTAGTCAGTACCATGGCGATACTTGTGGGATGTTTCTCCCTCGTTTTTAGTTGCATGGTCCCTAGCACAGAGTGTCCACGTTCTGGAAAGTCAAGGAGAAGTCAGGGAAAGTCAGGTAATTTACTCGAAATCCTAGAATAACTCATGGGAATTTCCCATTGGTGGTAATTTTAGGGGAAAATGTCATGCGTCTGCCAATACTCTGACTATGAAAGTATAATTTTTTTTTCGCGATAAGCTACTGGGTGACGGCTCCTGATAAACCGTTTTAACTTAAAAAAAACACAAACAAAATGTTATTTATGTATATTTTTCCCACCATAGTGAATCATACCGTCGGATCAATGACCTTGTGGTTGATATATGTGTAATATTAGAATCCATTAGGGTGCTGGAATAGCAGCATAAAATATAACCTCCACTTTAAATAAATCTAATTATTAAAAAAGTTAAATGGAATTTTAAACCTTTTTTAGGAGAATACAACATAATATCAAATAATTAATAAAGTGTAATTCTTTCGTTCGGGAAATTATTCCATTGTATGTATGTATCGGATAATGAACAAGAGAAAAAAAACGAGGAGTATCTTATTTAAGAATTTGGTAAAAAATATCTTGAACCGTCTCTCAGCCTACCTACCAACCTCTTATCCTTCATTATTCCTGGTGAGTGTCTTGCTTTCACATACTCTCGCACTGCACGGTGATTGAACATTAGGGTTCGATGCCCCACACGACACGTCGAGGTGGTACAAACCTCGTCACATCCGAAGTTTACATCGAGATGATTCTGCAGTGGTTTATCATTGCCTCGCACATCTTGGAGTTAATGGTAGGTTTGACATTACGTCCAGTTTGAAGCCCAATAAATTCGTTCATTACTCGGGAATCGAACCCGAGTCCTTTGGTTTAAAGGTAGATAAATTATAGTTGTCAGTAAAATGATCGCATTTTAAGCGAGGTGTGGGGAAGTGATCCCCCTTCTCCCTTGAAACCGAGCCGTGTAGCGTAAATATAGTTGTTTACTTATTATTTTGAGTGTATTCTGGACAACTTCCAAAATGACGTCTTTTCCGACGTCTTTACCACACATTCCACTCTCCCCCTCCCCCCTAACCAAGATGTTGACATTAAACTCTACAGATGCCATCTACGTTTATTTGGCAAGTTCGCACATATAATTTATTTCTCGTCGTGTCTCTCTTAGAGAAACTATTTACGTGTGTTCGTGTGATTACTTGAGCGACTCTTTCACGTACAGCCAAAAAGATATAAAAGATAGTTAAAAACGGTCGCTGCTATCGCTTGAAGCTCGATTAGCGTCACTGAGGGTGTGCCAATTAGGGGCCAAATAAAAAAATTGTTGTGACTATACTTATCCCTCTTTGACGGAAGCATTGCTAGGGCAAATAGGCAAAGAAATAAAATGAATTGGCCAATCAGCAAACAGCTTACGTGCACGCTCACGAGACTGCAGAGGTTGAGGAGGGCCGCCTCTTTGAGTCGCAAAATGAGAGACTTTTTTTTATTAATTTATCACTGGAATGGGACAGATTATTGGAAGCTTAACATGCAATGGTTTAATTTTAAAAGACGGCCATATAAATGTTGTGTATTTCTTAGTGGTTTTTAAGGTGTCGTTATGATTTCTATGAGCCGATGCGTGGACCTTATATAATATTTACACAAATACATTTTTATAACAAAGGACCAACCAGAGACAAGGGAACCAAAGAGTTTTGTTAACGTTTGGTGGTAACACTTGTGACAGACAGGTCGGGGTAGAACAACGATTGTTTAAAGAAGTTGTCTTCGTGCCAGGTTAGACTCAACTGTTTTATACATGAGCAAGCTACTTGCAGTTCATTGGCCCAAACCAAGTTCAAGGTTTTTATTTGTATTTTGTTGCCTACGACTGGGCCACCACGTTATCATATACATTTTTTTAATTACTAGGAAATGGAAAAATTAGCGGGTTTAATCACCTCTAGGATAGACTCCACAATCCTCTATACGATCGGGTAAACTCCAACTGCTCATTGGCTATAAAAAAGTTATTTGCAAGTTGAATCTAGCCTGGAGTGAAATAAATCCACGAAATAATCGTAGGTACACCAAATGTATATACTGATTTAAGTCTTATTTGCTGCTGTATGAATTTACGAAATAATCCTGCCTCAACCGATGTGCTTAGAGACCAGAAAAAAAATTCGAAGGATTCTTTCGCAATTGGCTATAATGCTTCGGGTATTGGGTTGACAGTTTATCTGCAGGACTTTAGGCCAGTGAGAAACTTTCGGTCAAAGAATAGTCGAATAACAGGTTTCCAAGTTTAGAAGTCTCACAAGTCAGCAGCCAGTAAACAGATGCCACGACATTTGCTCGAGTGTGCTGATTACACTGGAATCCATCCTAGAGGTCACTGAACCCAATACTTGTTCCAGTCCTTTAAAAAAAATATTGTATTTAACAAGAGAAAACATTTAAGACCAAAGTCAAATATGTATCAAAAAGAACCATAATTACAGCTACGATTATTGGATAGCAAAGTATATGCCTACTTTAAAGCGCGTATACATATGCTTCACTTTGATGAATGGACCACAGGTATTGTCGTACACGTCCTTACGACGTCCTTACGTCCTTACGACTTTGAGTCAGTTTTAAACAAGGAGATTGAACTTGATGTAAGTTTTTGGACATACGCCATTGCTAAGAACTTTTTCTGTTGAAGAAAAACTAATAAATAAAATAAATAAATAAAAATAAAAATAAAAATACTCAAAAAAATATACAAAAAACACACAAAATTAAGCAAACAATTGCTGTTGTCAACAAGGATATGAACACCACAAAATATTCCGAAACAGGAATATGGTCAGCAAACAAAGAAAAAACAAAGAAAAATGTACTAAGAGAACGAAAAAATCCCCACAAATGATGACAACACAAAAATATTGAAACCCAAAATAATTCAGCACAACAGTTGAAGCGAGACAAAAAAAAAACATGACAAAACGAAAAAACAAACAAATACAATAGTTTTACCTAAACAGAAACAAGCGACGTTTCGGGAACTGCTATCTGCTCCCGTCCTCAGGCAGAGACGCACATGGCACGGAAACACAGGTGCGACTGTGTTTCCGTGCCATGTGCGTCTCTGCCTGAGGACGGGAGCAGATAGCAGTTCCCGAAACGTCGCTTGTTTCTGTTTAGGTAAAACTATTGTATTTGTTTGTTTTTTCGTTTTGTCATGTTTTTTTTTTTTTTTTTTTTTTTTTTTTTTTTTTTTTTTTTTGTCTCGCTTCAACTGTTGTGCTGAATTATTTTGGGTTTCAATATTTTTGTGTTGTCATCATTTGTGGGGATTTTTTCGTTCTCTTAGTACATTTTTCTTTGTTTTTTCTTTGTTTGCTGACCATATTCCTGTTTCGGAATATTTTGTGGTGTTCATATCCTTGTTGACAACAGCAATTGTTTGCTTAATTTTGTGTGTTTTTTGTATATTTTTTTGAGTATTTTTATTTTTATTTTTATTTATTTATTTTATTTATTAGTTTTTCTTCAACAGAAAAAGTTCTTAGCAATGGCGTATGTCCAAAAACTTACATCAAGTCATGCACTCCCATTGCACAAATCTTTTAAAGATAACAGGAGATTGAAATGAATCTGTGAAATATATCGCCGATGTGACTACCTCGAGAAATAAATACTTTACAATGAAATGGGTAATGTTATAATTTCAATTATTTATACTCCAATAAGAGTAATTAGTGAGACGTGTAGGATAAATTATTTTGAACTCGTATTATTAGAGACCTGGACAATTCACGGTTTCATTTCGCGTTAGGCAAAAATTCAAATACTCATACCTTTTTGCCGGTTCTGCTATTGGCTCGCAGTTTAACTGCAGGACTCTGGGTCGATGAGAAACTCTAAAACTAAAGCAGTGTGGATTCACAGACTATCCAGTAGAGATGCCCTACAAGTCAACAGCCAATAAACAGGTGACATCTGCCCGAGTATGCAAGGGATTGTGGAATCTATCCCAGAGGTCATTAAATCCACCAATATTTCCAGCCCACGTATTATTCATTTACTTTATTTAATTGAGTTCTTCAAGATATTTTGTAACAAAAGTTCCAATAAAGGTAATTAGTGCGCGTATGATAAAGGTTTTTGAACTCGCAGTTTACAGTAGTTTATTAGGTTTTTCTAGCTATTATTTTGTAATAAAAGTGATTCTACTAGATTAATTAATTACCTGCATAATAAAACCAGCCACAGCCTTATCTTTATTAACATGTAATTTAAGGAGGGTTCAAGGCGCGAACTCTTTGTGGCATTACCATTCCTTCGCTGTGGCACCTAGTTACGTAACAGTTGTAATGAGATATCTACATACGCGCATGCTTCAGAACTGATAGTGATTTCACGTTCAGGTAGTCTAATATAATATTTCTGATTCGCTAATTTTTTTAAAATTATTTTTGAGTAAGACTTTTAGTACTCGCCATTGAAGTGTAAATATCTAACTCGGTAACAGGCGTACTCATGTGTTCTTATGTTTTTCATGTTACAAATAAATATATAATATAAGACTCGTACACGAAATTTAGCGTAGAATTCTTCCAAATAATGCGGAGCGTGATAAATAAACTGATTAATAAAACAGTTGATTTTCAAATACCAAATTTCTGGATGTGAATTACACACATACTCTCTGCGCCCGCCGCTAGAATTTGCTGCCTGGATCGTAAAAGTTGCTTGCCACAA
Organism: Bacillus rossius redtenbacheri; assembly: GCF_032445375.1. Taxonomy (NCBI): domain Eukaryota; kingdom Metazoa; phylum Arthropoda; class Insecta; order Phasmatodea; family Bacillidae; genus Bacillus; species Bacillus rossius. The sequence goes on along the minus strand of NW_026962013.1, from coordinate 33,108,567 downwards.
TCAAATGCAGATAGCAATAAGCAGAAAAAGGGTTGTCTGTAAAGTCGGTTTACGGACGATAGTTTATTTATATACGCAGTTAATTCTGGGAAGCTATTCAGGGAACGGTTAACAATTAACTTTTACCAATTGAAAGTAGCTACTGGAACAACACAAACATAAATGCTCTGGTAAGAATCCGAGTCCAGTATTACCGCGAACACTATTTTGTAGTGACACAGTTGTTTTTATGTAAGTGCTCAAATTTATAAATATCTGTAAGTTTACATGATTATTTCTGTTCCATTTACAAAAAATATATATATTTACAGTGTATATAGCCAAACAGAAAACTGTAGTTGACCTGAGCAAATAATAGATTTTAAACAAATTTTGGCCCACAAAGAAGGTGTTTTCAAGTCAAATAACTATTTGGTTGGTTCTACAAAAATATACATTGTTTCACGTACGTATAAACTTAGTTCACCTAGCAAAATATTTTTTTCGCATCATCTAGATGTATTGGACTCGCCATTTACAAAAAAAAATATTTTTTTTTGTTGAAACCTTTTATTACCCCCTGCAGTGATGATGACCAACTTATCGACGAGACATGACTATGGAGCTGCAAAATTCTCGAAATTGTCTTGGAGAGAGTCTATAATGCATACCATTAAACACTTGAAGGGAGTTCTCATTGAGCCACAGGTAGTTTCGACGCGCCCCGAAGGACAAGAAACCAACAATAACGTCACAAAATTCAACTTACGCAATCTCACATGCAATTTGAAGGAAGGTAAAATGTAGCAGCAACCAAAGGTCAATAGAAGACACCGACTGATTCGGCAGGTATCTAAATTAAAAGCAACAGAAAAGTCTAGTTGCTAAGGCGAAGCTCAGTAACGGAAGTTACTTGAGAAAAAAATACCCGCTCGTAAACTACACCGTCACGCAAAACTAGAGGCCTTCGGAAAAAAACAAGCGGGCCAGCTTCCCGGAGAGTTTTGCACAACGTACACCCTTCCCTTTTCCACCTACCTCTCCCCCTCCCCCTGCACCAACTCTGTACAAAACTTGTCCAGCTTGGGCCTCGTGCCCCGAGTCATTACGTTGCGTCACCTTCGTTACGGCGGGTTCGTCGACCGCGCTCGTATCTCCATCTCTTCCTGCTCCCGCGGTCTGGTTTTATTTTTGTTCTGTGAATCGAACAGAAATATTCATGTGTATCGATTGCTTACCAACTGTATCACTAGAAAACAGTGCTCGCGATAATACTGGTCTCGGATTCTTACCCGGACATTTATGCTCTGTGTTTTCCCAGTAGCTCCAGTGGTTAAAATTATCAGTAAACCGTTTCATGAATACCTTTCCGGTATTAACTGCACACATTGATAAGCAGAAACAAAATAGTTTCCAATTACTAAATATTCGATTATCTTTTTTTTTTACTGTGGTTTGAAAAAAAAAATTTCTTCAATGAAACATAAATGAAAATATAAATTTTTGCGCCAATTTTCGTAAGAAATACTCGGTATTATCTCGATAATCGTATTTAAAGTAGCCTATTCAAAAATAACCATAGCAATGTGTTGTAAGAAGTTGCAATATCTTTCTTGTAGCATTACAAACTATTTATTGGCAACTGCTGGTTTCCAAAGGAACCTTTTGTGAAAGTACAGAAAAGATTTTTTATTCTGTGTGTTTGTTCCTTGCCCGATCACCGTCTGGTTCGCAGGCCATAGAATGTTTTGGGGGGGGGGGGGGAGTGGGAATATATATTCTTTTCCTCCTCCCCCTGAAAATACTATAAATTTACGGTCTTTATGATAAAGAGTTTTCCCCAAATAAACGAAAACCTTTTCGTAATTTTAGTTAGCCAGATCTTCGCACAAACTACGCCATATTTTAACTTCCGAAATTAGTTTTTTTCTGTAGAAACAGGGTAAACGTAGGCGTGGAAGAAATATATTTTTTTTTAATTGCATGAGTCCTAACCATTTTCAGAATGATTTTATTGCATGCCAAGATTATTCCGGTGGGTTGATATTTACAGTAAATGAACTTAGTACCTACTTGTATATTTACGAAGATGACGTTAAATTTATGAATATCCCTGGATAATTTGTAACCAGCGTCCTTCGTACGTGTAGGTGAAAAATTTTTAAAGTTTAAAAAAATAATCCTCCCACCAACAAATGAAAAGAATTTGAATGCAAACATTGGACAAAGGGGTTATAATTTCTCCACCATCATTTTTTTTTTATGAAAAATGGAAATCTGCGTACGCTCCTACAGGGGAATTATTCTAAGTCTATCGTTAGATACATCCTTCGAGCGATCTCTCGACATCGAGTAGACTTGACAAGAGCTCCCAACGAAAGAAAATATCGAGAGAATGAACATTTTAGGTAACCGTTAAACATGCTATGATCGTTCAGGTAAGGACGGCGTCAATTTTGTCAGTGACTATGTATTTATTAGTTTCGGTGACGGTGACCCTTTTGTGACAACGTATAACTATGGTTTGTAATGAGTAGAGATCGTAAAAATTTGTGGATTCATTTCTTCATATAAAACAATTGAAATTACTAAAACATTTTGCTGCATCTTCTATTGTTTGACTGTGAATATGGAGGACTCTTGGTCAATAAGAGACCCCAAGTCAAAAAAAGGGACTCCTCTTAAACCAGCAGCCAATGGACGTACGACGTTTGCCCAAGTATGCGAAGGATCGTAGAGTCCATCCTGGAAGTCATTGAACCCACGAATTTTTTTACAGTCTCTAGTAATGAGACTTCGAGAATGATGCCACAGAAAAACCGGGCGTATAAAATTTTCGATAATGAACGATAATCGAAAGGTAACGACGGGTTTAATCGAAACGATAAACTTACAACAAGCGCCCTGGCTCTGCCATTGCCGATATTTGCGGTTGTACTCGAGGGGGGGGGGGGGGGGGACAGATAGTCTAGAGCCTGAGAAAGGACATAGGCTACTTTTTAATTCGAAAAAAAAAGTTTTAAGGGGTTGAAAGGGGGGGATGAAAAGTTGTATGGAAGTATCGTCATTTTTAGAGCTAGAAGCTTGAAACTTATTTTTTAGGCTGTTGATTCGATATAAATAAATATGACATTCAAGGTTTGTAAACGTTTTACCCTCAAGGGTGTAAAATAACAATATGGAATAGGGGATGAAAGTTTGTATGGAAATCTGTAAGTTTTATGTGAATGTTTTATAAGTTTGCGACAAGAGACAAAATATTAGAGCAATTCTGTTGTAACATTTACGGAGTCATTACAAAATGTGAAACTGAAGTTAACGCGAGTAAGAAACTTGCCAAGCACCGCGCCGTACACAATGAGCGCTGTGCAGCCGCGAGGGGGGAGGGCGGAGCGCGGCCTGGCACGGCGCGGTGTAGGTGGGGAAATATGCTTAAGTGTGCTTACCCGAACAGGCAGACACGTGAGGGCAGACGACTACACGCATGCGAATACTGATTTTTTTCGCTGCAAATTGATTACAATTCGATTTGCTTACATGATTTTTTGTTTATTTAATTAATGTTCTTCGTACAATACAAATAACTTTAAGTTTTTGGGTTAGGTTATTAATTATTTTTTTTCTTTAGTTGGGTCATTGTTTTGTTTATTTCATTCGTCAAAAGTAGATTACTTTCGAATTTAGTTAGATGTTATTATGTCATTAGCCTACTATTTGTTGTACATTTGGATATTAGCTACTTAAATAAACTCATATTAATACTTTATACCTTATGTACTTGTGGATTTAAATAATTTAATAAGCTCTTTGCAGTGAAACGCTGCAAATAGCTCATTAAAGTATTTATACGTATGTGTCTTATTTGTAAAATAATTAGCCTAAATAATTAAAAATGCTACCCAAAGACACTATTCCACGCGGACGAAGTCGCGGGCACAGCTAGTGTTTTTATATGTTTAGGATGTTGTCGGGATTTTTTGATCAAAAATTAAAGAACTTCAAGTTTAGGTCAAGGGCACGGTCAGGACCTGAGCGGCTTAGTGCGGCTTGATTTTAGAAGTCTTAATCCGCTTTTAGGAATGTGGCGATTTTTCAACATATTTTGGCAAATTTTGAAGTTTTAGGTCAAGTCGTCCAAGATGGTTTCCGTGACGTCATAATCCAAGATGGCGGTCGGCACCACAGGCACCACTACCTGGAACCTGGCGGAGTATGCCCTATTATATACTACTTATGAAATGTCTCTAAATTTACTGCAATTTCTAACAGTGCTGGTGATTTTGAGACGTCTCGAAGAGGGGAGGCGTGATTCAAACCTTCGTGTGTTGCTGGTTAATATTGGTTCCAAACCCACCAGAACGCGTGATGCAGTCATTAAAAGAAATCGTACAAAATTAACGCGTTTTTTGGACGACCGATTTGCGAAATTTTCCTGTCCTTAAGTATCTATGTTCGAATAAACTTTACACCGACTTCGATGTCAGATTTACGACCTCACAAGTGATGATTTTGTTAGTACCTAATGAAAATAACTAATCCCTCTGGAGTAATATAAAAAAAGGCTTGGTCTCTAGATACAGGTCTAATGTTTGTTGTTATTATTATTATTATTATTATTATTTTTATCACCGTCTTGATTGGTGGCGAAGTTAAAGCGATACGTATTTTCTTACACTTGACCCACTTAACCATATTTTCTGCTATTACATCATACATTCAATTTTTAAAAAAGTTAATAAAATAACATAAATATAACAAATGATAAATTGGGTAATAAGATACAAAGCAAAATTAACCTTTAACTAAATTTTCAAAGATAAGACGTATCAAATTACAACATTTAACCAAAACGCTAATTTTCAGGTAACTTCAAATTAAGCATAGGCAAACACGTGCCTAAAAGTAATTTACGCTTTAAAAAAATCCGGCATTGCCAAATTAAGATGATAATAACAAGTAGTATTACATTAAAACCCGTCACACACATTAACACACAGATTCAAGCAGTATGTAAGCCCGAAGTGATCCTGATAAGTAGGTGTTCCAAATCTACTAGTAATTTTCAAACGACTACTAAATTGAGCCTGATCCAATTTCCTCTCTTGGCCCGACTTTCCCCAAAAACAAACAAAAAAGCCAATTTCCAAGAGTGCCATCGTCACTACACCCAAAGTGGCAGACGTTTGTCAAGCAACGACTGTAATTTCCAGCCGCGTGAAAATATCCGCCACACCATGGGTAGGGGGACCACACGCCACATCTGCTGAGTCGAAAAGTAGGGTGTTGTGGTGTGTGTGGTGGGGAGGGGGGGGGGGTTTACGGGGGGAGTGATATTTATGCGCGGAACATCTGTGGCGAAATACATACTTGCGCACACACACACACACACACGCGTTGGTAAGGGGGGAGGGGAGTTTCTGTCAAGGAGAGGAGAAGAATGTAAGGGTGGTAAGAGGCCAAGAGTGCACGAAACACATCTCCTCCCCTATACCAGCACAGTGTCAGCCGTTCGCTCTGCCGCCTTCTCATTTTCCTTCCCTTGCCCGCCCCCTTGTAAACCTCCCCCCCCTCATCCTTTCATCGACCCCTTATCCTTCTACCAGGGCCTCCCCCCCCCCCCCCCGAAGAAAAACACCCACTCAGCTCAGTCACGAGGGGCATAAACGTCAAACATGTGGCCGGTCCGAACAGGAGAACTCGTCCTGAAAAAGAAACCCCTGGCCTAGAGAGAGGTTTCGGGGATCTTTTACTGCCTCCCCTACCCCGCCCTCCTCGCCGGCCATCTTTCCTTTCCTCTGGCTGTATTTTTTTTACGGCGACACGGAACAGCTGACAGCAGAAAAAAAAATAACAGGCTCGCTCTTTCCTCCTCCTCCTTACGAAATCCACCACAACCAAGCCTTATTTCATCCATTTTAATGACACGTCACGTTTTCCTCCCCACGTTTCGTCTGATGGTTACCCGGCCATAGGGAAGGGGAATATATATATATATTTTTTTCAAAACTCGAAAGAAGAAAAAAACACACGAAACGAAAGAAGCAAATGATGAGTTAGTGTTAGGGGAATGGAAAATCTTCAGAGTTCCATTTGGCATGCTTTTCTCCCCTCGCAATCCCGCGGGGTATTCATCCACCGAAGAAAAGACTTGGGGCGTGTATGAAAGTTTAAGGTATCGTGATGAGCTTAGGTTTTTTTTTTAACACATCTATCGGGTATGGACTAGTCAGTGATAAATCTTGTTGCTATGGTGGCATTAGAATTTGATGCTAAAAACCATAGGGTAACCTAGGAGTAGCATCAGTAGCGTGGTGACGGAATACGTTAGGAAAGGTAGCAGCCAGAGAAAACCCTCAATCCAACTACAACGACCATTACGATCAGATCCTGGTGATGGCTAAGGCCGGGGAATCGAACCCAGGCACCTTGGAGGGAGGTGAGTGATGTAACCTTTTTCTCCGGTACACACACAAATAAACACGTATATTTGTGTATATTTATACTGTATTTCTGTAAAATACAAATTTGCACTTTGCAATGGCGCATATTGTACTTAGCTGTCAGAGATTTTACATCAAAAATTCTGAATCGAAGAAAAAAATCAATTCAAGTTGAATAGCATTGTGATTACGAGACCGTGTTCGTAGGTACCTGCAAAAATTTGCGTTAGTTTTGGGAGACAGGTTAAAATAAATACCATCAAAATCATTCAAACTTGCAATCGAGCAATCTTGGATTCAGAGGATGAGCCGCGTGGCAATCGTAGGCATTTTCAGAAGTGAGAAATCAAATGAGTTGAATGAACTGACAGCGGCCGCGGAAGCCTAAAATTAATATGATCACTTCGTGGTATACCTTCTTCTCGTATCTGTGTGTGAATGTGTGAGTGACTGGTTTTGATGTAATACTACTTATTATCATCATCTTGATTTGGCAACGCCGGAATTTTTACCTAAGTGTTAATATATTTCCAGCAAGTGTATGTCTATGCTTAATTTTTAATTACATATTAATTAACTTTTAATTTAAACTTTATAATATGTACCTCTTACCTTTGAACATTCATATAATGCTTAATTCTGCTTTCTGTCCTGTTACCTTTTTTTTCTTTATAAAGAGTGTAATCACACTTGTGGAAGACATAAGAGTGATTTTGCAAGTAGTCTGTACAAGTTTTTGAAGTTATTTTGATAAACCAAGAATATTCTTGAAGATTCATGCTTAAAGTAAGTGAACTTAGTACCCGTAAATTTTCGAAGATCTCTGGATATTTTTTAACCAACGTTCTTTGTAAATTTAAGGTGGTGTGCAAACATTTGTTCTAATATTCAGAGAGCTGTGAAGTTAAGCCAAGAGGTTACTGAACCTACGAAATTTTCCAGTAGCTAGGCTCTGCACAGAATTTGGAAGAGCCCGAATTAGATTCTTCTGTATATGTTGGTATATATAACGTTGATAAACTCCGACACCGTTTGACCGATCACCATAAAAGTTGGCACATCGAAGTGTTTTTTATGGAGAAGATTTTTATGATATCCATTTTTTTGTAACTCTTCACTAAATGGCGCTGCAGCGCATCAACTTCTATACCGTTCAACCGATCGCCATGGGTAAATTTGTCTATATAACAGAAAAACATTGGTCGTAGTCATACAAACAGTGAATGTGTGTCATTTCTCTATGTCCACCACACGGTCATATATTAAGGTTTGGCAACTTCCTATCCTTCTCCCTGGTGATACCCGTCTGCTTAATGGAGCTCACGGCGCTAATAACATTTTATTTTTGAACTTCGTCAATAAATGGCCCGGGCAGCCCGGGTACTGCAGTTAGTACACTCTAAATTTTTCATAGTTGAAACAGCACCAAATCTATTTCATATTGTTTAATATTGAAAATCTGTCTTCGTTAAGACAGAGAATCACAGTTTAACATATTTACAAAGTACATTACATAATATATATTGGCAGTATTATTTCAGTTGTAGTCATTCAAACAAATTCATTTTTAAACTCCAACGTTTTCGCTGGGAAGAATACTCCATGCATTCCATTATTATATTTATAATGATTTAGGCCCGTTCTACAATGACACAGAAACGAAGACAGCTCACGAAACTGAGTTTATACAGTAGAACGCAGATGTATTATCTCGGCAATGCTGAGCTCTTACGTTTACGTTGCTCTGTGCAACCAAAAGAAGCCGAGTACTTGGCTGCGGTGGTAGCCAGGTTTGTTAATGTTCTAAATACGTATTTAAGGTGTTTCGAGTACAAGAATATATAGAGGTCTGTATGCCGCTTATTTTTTTATTATATGTGTAAATTCTGCCCGTGATATGATCTCGAAGCGTAATATATTTTATAGTTAAATTAATACTTCGTAACCTTGAAATGCATTCTCATTGGTTGCCATATGTTACGTTTCCTTGCATTGAGGAAGCAGCAGGCGCGATAGTGAAATTTTCCGCGAGATCTGTCTCCGTTTACATGATCCGTCTCCGTTTCCGTGTCATTGTAGAACGGGCCTTAATGAGGCAAAATTTTGGAATCAAACGATGGAAGATTGTTATGTTCTAACAAATGTTGAAATCATTGTCACTATATTTCTCCCTCAAACCGTTTATTCACCAGCAGTGAGTGTGTAACGAATTGTCATCATCACGTTCGGTTTTTATCATCTCAATGATTCATATTCAGTACGTGTGAAAGCCATAACGTCTCTGAGAACTCGTCCCGGATGAAGCAACGGGGACACGGCGGAGCCCACCAATGGGAATTCAGTTCGTGTCGCTTCCCGCGCAGCTCACTACCACGCGGACCAGCGCGCTTTCACTTTCTGCCGCAGCGGCGCTGCCGGCGATGGCCACGGTTGCCAATTTAGAGATACTCACACCAGATATGGTGACAGATATTGAATTCTGTAACGTATGGTCATGCATTTTTCGTGGAAAGATTTTCATACCAGATGTGTTCATTTCAGGTTCACCACTACTGTAAATAATTTTTTTCTTAACCTAATTAAAATAAGTACCTTTTATTTTTTTTGGGGAGGGGTCTGGATTAGGGAAGACTCCAAGTGCGTTTCAGGCCGAAGCTTGATGTGTTTCAACCATGCAGAAAGAGTACCATGCGTGATGGGTCGGGGATTGGCCAGTCAAGGCAGCAATTTATGCCATGACTCGCTCCCCTATCTTAATGTAGACTATAAATAGTTAAGTTGGGACCAGGGGAAACCCTGGGCTCATTCATGCGAGCATTAAGCAGGCAGGTTCAGCACAGGACAAGGAGGATGGTCCAGGAAGAAGAGTTGGTCAGGGGCAGAAAGTTCCAACCATGCTGGGGTCGGGAGCTTGGACCTGGCGGTCCGCATTGGTGTTTGTGTGCGTCTGGGTTGGTACCAGTGGCAGCGAGAGACTTCCTTCGTCGCCCTACGGCTGCCAGTCAGCACGTGTGCTTAAAACTGTGTAGAGGAAGACGGTGTTGAGCGCATATTAATGACACCCATAAGTTAAATTACGTTAGTTAATCGCGAACTGGAGCATCTTGTCTCACTACAGAAGGGACAGAGCGGCAGGTCGCCTGTCGCCAGTAAAAAGCTGTCTACTGTCAGCACACCAAACATGGTCATCCAGTGCGGAAGTAAACGCGTCCTGAATGGCCTGGCCAAATAGGGCAATGACATATCTTGCAGACGGCAGCCAATTACAAGGAATCAATCGCTAGCGCGGAATGGCATACTTTATTGCATGCCCCTTCATGTAACTAACACACATGCATATTTTTTGAAACTGATGAAAAATCTTGGGTCTTTATTATATGTACTTAAGTACCCCAATTCCTGACCAATCAAATGTTGTTTTATTGCCTTTATACCAGCCCCCTACTGCAAGAATACGTGTATTGAATACAAGGCAAGCTACACAGAAAAAAAAAAGTTCTTTGCTTTAACAGAAGATTCCTTTAGAAACCAGTTGCCAATATATAGTTTGTAATACTACAAGAAATACATTGTAACTTTGTACAACACATAAGTATGGTTATTTAAATATATGAAATACTTTTTTGAGATGTACTGAGTATTTCTTACGAAAATTGGCGCATAAAATTTTATATTAATTACTGTTTCATTCAAGCAAAATTTTTCAGACCATGGACAAGATAATCGAATATTCAATAATTGAACTTTATTTTTTTATTTAGCTTATTAATGTGAGCAGTTAATACTGGAACGCTATTCATGGAACGGTTTACAAATTACTTTAATTATTGGAGGTACTGGGACAACACAAAGCATAAATTCCCGGGTAAGAATCCGAACCCAGTATTACTGCGAACACTATTGTATAGTGATACATCGTTTTCATGTTAATGTACAAACTTACACATGTCTGTCATTTTACTTCAATATTTATGTTCTACTAAAAAAAATACATATTTTTACAGGAAGATGATTTATTACCACAAAAAAAATAAGATTCCGTCTCACTTACCGTTTTGTTATTTCACTTTGTTTTCATTATTGTTAATTAGGGATTTTCCTGTGTTTTTTCCAGAGCTGTAAGAAGTCACACACGTGATTATAATTATTTTGGACACTTGCGTGACATTTTTAGAGCTATTTAAAATTTTAGTAAAATTCTCTATTTATAAAAGTTAAAATAAAATATAATTTGCCAGAACGCTATTGTAATAAATTTACAGAAATGGCCCTCAAATAATAGTAATGACTAGGATTTAAATAACGAGCATGGCGTGACACCGAATCCTTAATCACTTCCTTTTGTAGGCTGAGCTTATTTGCACGATTGTAAATATTTCGTTTATATTTAGTGATTATCTAGCTCAGCAGTTCCCAAAAAGTGTTTCGCACAACTCTGGGGTCCCGTGGCAAGGTCACAGGGGTTGTGTGAGTCAAGACGAATGTCGTATAAAGCAGGCACAATTACTGCCAAATAACTTTCTGTGAAGGATTTTGGGTTCCGCCAAAAGAAAAGTCGATCACAGGGTTCCCTCGCCGAAAAAAAAATTGGGAACCGCTGATCTCGTGCATTTATCTTGCAAATGGAGATTTTTTTCCCCCCGTTTGAATAGAAATCCTGGTGACGGCATTCTAAAAATAAAATAATAAAAACCGTTTGCGCACACATCGTTTTAAGGATGATTTTTACTAATTATCATTTCTACTGGTGTTACTTAAGAAAAAAAATTCCCTTTCGACACAGACTACAGCCGAAGGTAGATTTCTAAGGACCTATTTCTTCTGGAAATATTTTGGAAATTTTTATGAACTTGCGGAACATTTTAAGAACTTAATATACATAACATATATTATATTTTCCAATATTACAAAATGATCGATAAAATATACGCTCATTTTTTTCATGCAGCGAAGTTATTAGGACTTTTTTTAAACACAATTTCCCCAATATTGAATAAATTAGAACGAATTTCATATTATATGCCAAATAAGGTAATTATTTGTTTTAACCATCAAACACAATTTTTCATCCCTTGTACTAATAACGTGGTCGTATAAAAATTTGCTTTGCACGAAGGTTTAAGATAATATTAAGATGGTTTAGAATAAATTCGTAGATTTGATACTAAGAAATTTTGAATTGTTTTTATTTCAACCCCTGTGTATACGGTAATAACTCGTTTCATCATTGTTTCAGCCAATGTTTTAGATGAAGTTTAGGATTTATACAATAAATTATAACGGTTTTTATAGTAAAACTATTTAAAAAGTAATAATCTTTTTTACTTTCAAATCTTGTTATTTCCATCTCTTGCATTAATGGTTGGTTAGATAAAAATTTATTTTAACAATAGTTTTACTCAATATTTAGAAAGTTAAACAAAAATAAGAATTTATTCGGTAGTATACATGACAGGGAAGTTACATCGTAGGGAAGTTTATTTATTTTCTTATTCCAACCCCAGGTTTTTTAAACCACTTGCAATAATGGATGGTTTCATAAAAAATTGTTCCAGAAGAAGTTTTAGATACTAATAAATAAATAATTATTATTATAAGATTTACAAACAAGTTGAATGGTTTTAATAGTTTATTAAGGGAGTAATGATTTTCGTACGAAAGTTGTAGGTAATATTTTTATGTTTTATAATATAATTAAAATTAATTGATTTAGTAATGTACAAGGTACGGATTTCTATGATATTTTTGTTATATTCAAACGCCTTTTCTTCAACCACTTACAGCAATAGTTGGTAAATAAAAATTTATTTCAACAATAGTTTTAGTAAAAACTTAGAAAGCTAAACAAAAATAATAAAGATTTCGGTAGTGTACATGATAGGAATGTTGTATTTATTTTCATATTACAACACAGGTTTTTTTAACCCCTTGCAGCAATGGTTCTTCTTATCAAAAATTATTTCAGACAAAAGTTTTAGATAAAAATTATAATATTTGCAAACACTCTGAACGAATGCGATGTTGTGCTCATGAATTGAGTTATAATTATTTTTGTCCTTCAAACCCTTGTTTTTTCCACCCCTTGCAGTTATGGCTGGTCGTATCAAAAAAGTTTTTTGACAAAAGTTTTTTTCTCGTAATTCCTCGTACGAGTTATAATACTTTCAAACTGATGCGATATTTTCCATATTATGGGAGTTACAGCCATCTTCCGGTTTTTCAAAAAAACCTTCCCCTTTTCTACCCCTTTGGTCGGAAATTGCCCATTAACGAACTGAACAAAAATTTTCCACAATTAGATTTATGTATAAGTTTGAAAGAGATTTGTGAAAAATTGTGGAAGTTATCATGCCCACTATATACACACACAAAAACTTTTGAGTTGAAGATGGTTTTGGGATCTATGGACCATTAAACGAAAACCTACATAAAAATTTTTCCTGCAGTCGCATCATTGTAACGGGTACAATAAGTAGTATTTCTTCGAAATCTACCTAAAATTTAAAGTACCTGACTTTTCGGCATTCCGTGTTGCGACGTTTTCAGACGTTGCCTCAATTTTATCACTTCTGTAAACATAATAAAAAACTGATTATTTTCTCTTATTCACACTATACGAGAAATAATGTATGAACTCAGTGTGTTGTACTACCATAAAACATATTTTATTATTTTTTTATATGTTTTATTTGTGAAACACCATGTTCACATTGATGAAATAACTATTTGTACAAAAGAATAATAAATTAACCATAAAAGTAATAAAATTGGCATGTATATAATACTTAACATAATATACTGTAATTATATGAACTATTAAAATTAATTATATTTTATAAGATTAAACCTACGCTAAAACTTATACGATGTGGTTTGGTTAGATTATTCCGGCTGCAATAATATGTTTTATTTTAAATATTTTATTTTTTAAGTTATTAAAGGATACAAAAACATTTCATAAAGTTGTTCGTTGTTGCTCTCCTCCGTCTTCTCCCCCCCCCCCCCCCCATCGTTTTTCGGTCAGGATTTATTTCTTCTTTAATTTCCCCGACTTGTGCTGTGGGTTTGCCACACGTACTTACCTCGCTAATAATGAGATGGAAGCAAAATTAACATTTTAATTATATCCCCCTCCCTCATCCATTTTGTTCCAGGGTCCTCTGGCAACAGCAGCACTAATGGCATCTCAAGCTTTCAGCAAACCTGTACCCACAACCTGCAAGCGTGACTCAAGCTGGCACAAGCTGGGCTTAAGCTTTCATTAAGCTTGAATTGAGTTTGCCGTGACAAGTATACTTGACTAGCATCATCCAAGCTTATAGCAAACTTGCGAATGCAAGTCTGTGCGTTAATCATTAAAATTAAGCTTGGAAGGGCGAGCTTCCACATCAAATTTAAAATCACATTGAAAGTTAAAGTGGGGTCTCACCTGCAATGTGTATTTTTTTAACACATTTAATCATCATTACTATTAGATAAGGGCTTTAGCTGTAAATTAAACACTGTACATTTATTATGTTTGTTTTTTTGTCACAAATATTTTTTACAAATATTTCCAAAGTGAGATTTAATTTGTTGTGAAAGTAACGCCAGTGGTAAAGAGAAATAGCCTTTAACTAATACACTGTATGTAAATGTTGTTTTTTTTGTAAATGGACCAGAAATAACAATGAAAAATTACAAATATCTGTAAATTTTTACAATTACATGAAAACACACGTGTCACTACAAAAATGCTTTCCGTAGTAATATTGGGCTTGGATTCTTACCCCCGTGCATTTATGTTTTTTGTTTTTCCCGGTACCTCCTCCAATAGTCAAAAGTTATTTGTAAACCGTTCCCTGAATAGCTTTCCAGTATTAACTGCTCACACTTATTGGCACAATTAAAACAAAATAAAGTTCAGTTATTGAATATTCGATTATCGTTTTCGTGGTTTAAAAAAAAAATAATCCTGATTGAAACATCAATTAAAGTACAAAATTATGCGGCAATATTGGTAAGAAATACACAGTATTATCTCAAAAAAAAAACGTATTTATGATACGCGAAAAAAAAAATTAACCACAGCCGTGTGTTGTACGTAGTCAATGTGTCTGCACGCCTGTTGTTGGCCAGCACAAGCTGTTCCATTCTGCTGCTATCATTGCGGAGGAGTTCGTTGCCCTCGACCCCGAGTTGGGAACGAGTCTTTGTGGTTCTCTCCGTCTCGTTCCCTCTGGCGAACTATCGCGACTCGTACATCGGTGGCCTACTGGCGTATCTTCCATCTTCCGGCTCGCCAGCGCGGGCCGCCCCATAGAGTCGACTCGTACAGCGGCGCTGCTCCTCTGCGCGCCGGCAGGAAGCGGCTGCAATTTGCCGAGCGGAAGAAACACGCACGCAAAAAAATTTAAAAAAAAAAAAAAAAAAAACCTACTACCGCAGTTCGCCGACCAATCACCTGCAGCAGCCAGAGTGGCCGGTCGGGGCAGATGTTTTTTTTTGTTTTTTTTTGCGGCGGGAGCGGTTGGCGCTCGCGAGTCAGTTGTTGTTGTTGCCCCGCGGCGCGCGGACCACGCCAGTGTTGCCAAGCCCCGGGTTTGAAAATTTTACCACCTCGGTGTTGCGAAAACCGTTTAAAAAAATATTCCACTGCAACGTATGACAACGATAAAAATACAGAACCCACAAAGAAAAAAAATTACTGTTCTGTTAATGTCCGACGTAAATGCTATAAGTAACTTATTAAAAAGTTTTATTTCAAAATAATAACGAAACAAACAACGGTCAAAAATTACATTTGCAGGTCCTCTGTGACCGTGTCGTGAGGGTTGTAGGTTCGATACCAACACCCCGGCGTGACATAAATTTATGAGCAATGACTATTTATTTTTTATTTAACATCGTGGTGGTGAAGTTAAGGCAATACGACTTTTCTGAGCCACATTTTCTGCTATTATGCCATACACTGGAATTTCACTCAAATAGGAATTACATAAACATAATATATGGTGAATAAGTATTTCGATGGAAAGCACAATCAAGCTTTGACTGAATGTTCAAATATAAAATGTAACAATTACAAAATTTAATCAAAAAAGCTAATTTACTGGTAACAAAAAATTAAGCATAGGCATAAAAGCGCTGGAAAGTAATTAACCTTTAAAAATCCGGCGTTGCCAAATCAAGATGATGATAATAAGTAGTATTATAACTTAAAACCAGTCACTCACACATTCCCGCACTGGTTCAAGCAGTGGATATGCCGCGAAGTGATCATGGTAAGTAGGTGTTCCAAAAATGTTTTTTTTTTTTTTTTTTTTAATTTCCTGGTCGTCTGTTCGGAGCCCACTATAACCTTGGATATCCCACTCTGTGCATAACCGTGCGACGTGAAACCCAATCAGATCAAATCAATTGGGGTGTAGCGTTCCGTTTAAGTATGGATACGTGGTTTTATTTTATATTAAAAATATAAAGTGGACCGGTCTCCAACATAATCACTTTATATGAATTGTAATCTTACCAATTTTCCACCGTCGCCTGAACAGTGTTTTAAATCCCGCCAGGTTGGTGACACTGTCGGTTGCGCGAGGTCTTCGCTTCGCCGCGAGGACTGTGGGAAGGGGTAAGGAGGAAGAGGGTGTTGGCTGTCCGGCACTTCCTGGCAGTTCGTCCGTCGACCGTCCAGGAGAGGAGCCTCCAGCAGGGGTCGTCGACCCCGGCCCGGCCCGGCCGACAAAAGACTGTCGCCAATTGGCGCGGTTCCTCGGCCGGCTGTCGCGCCGCATGCTAAGTCCGGGATGTACCAACCTCGCGACGACGCAACAACCGCCAACCAACTCCAGAAAACAAATCACCTAATCATGTCATCAAATAGTTAGACGCGTATTGATTTCGCGATGGTCTAGAATCCAAGTGCGTTTTTTTTTTTTTTTGCTGCTTCGGTGATTGGTCCGCAGTTTATCTGAAGGACTCCGTGCCAATGAGAAGACTTCAAGAAAATAAGTATCGAATCACGAGCATCCCAGCTAACAAGCGTCACGAGCCAGTAGCCAAAGAGCAGATGTAAATTTGCTCGGGTGCTCAGAGAGGATCTATGAGTCTATCCCATTAGTCACTGAAAATCACGAATTTTTCACGGTCTCTTGAAATAGTCAATAATTTGATATAAAAGTTTTAATTTTCTTTCATCGTGCTAAATTTTTATGTAGTGAAGGCGTTTACGAGTTTAATAAAAACAACACGTTGGCTTAAATGTTTTCGAAACACTTCACTTCAAATATGAAAGGCAGAAACTCAAGCCGAAACCCAGGGTGTTGAAAGTTTGCCGACGATTCGTTAGAGTTTTGCGTCTCGCGTACTTAGTAAACAGGGATAATAATAAACGTCGTTATTGAAATTTTTGGGTCTTGCGTTTCGTCCGTTTCTTGCGTAGTTTTTAAATACGGCTTAATTTATTCCTCCGCCTTCTGCGCGCTCCGGGATTCTTCCGATGGGGAAAGGAGGTTGTGCGGTTTGAAGAGACCGTAGTTAATACCGTTCCGGCACATTTCCGGAAACATTCGCAGATTCGCCTCGAGATCGGTTAACATTCAAAAAAAATTTTTACCTTATTTTTTTGCTCTTTCTGTTTGCCTACAAATTACCTGGAGGAACTCTGAACAAATTATATATTCTCATTTTAGGAAGGCATACCTACATCCTATCCGGGACGTAATTAATGAGCAGGGACAAGTATTTATTCGTGAGAGAAAAAAAAATCATGACTGTGTGTCAAGACACATTAGCTTAGATAATTATATGTTTCTGAAAATGCGATGGTCAGCGCCACATTAACGGTGGTGTGTGTGTGTGTGTATATATATATATATACATACATACATACAGCACACGACACACACAATGTGGCAGAAGCGGTCAATGGATAATCGACGCCAACTCCTACCGGATTGCATTTGATTGGGTCATTTGAGTTTTGTGATGATTTTATTGGTTCCTTGTCCTTCGGGGCGTGTCAAAACTACATATGGTCCAATGAGAATGAAGTTCAAGTGTATGATGGCATGCATTACTCCCTCTCTGAAAATAGAAACGCGTATTTTGCAAGTCTATAGTTATAGAATTTTTTTTTAATTTTGGTATTAGAATATTTGCACCAATGTTTAGCTATGCCAGCGAATTTGGTCGCAAAAATACATTCTAAAATTCATCAGTGTTAAACATTCAGGCGTGTGTTCACGATATATGTATGCGTTTCCACCGTTATGCGAATCTGATCAGTATATCTTCAGATTTGGAATTATAAAAATTATTTTGACCTAAAATGATTATGGTAGGACCATCGCAGTATATCGGACCCGGCAATATAACTAAAACTTCCAGGTAATGGTAAACTGTCGAGCTATATAAAAAAAAAGTAATACGTATCTTGATAAAATGCACTCGCATGCACACTCAAATCATATGGTCCGAAGATAAAGGTAAAAAAAGAAGAGACGTTTTTACGTCACGCACGAGGGTCGATGAGGCAGTACCTACGAGGTTATAGTGGTCTCCGAACCTTGTGGCTGTTGTCTCGATGCTCGCAAAATGATAGAAGCTGGACGCCAGCCTCTGACCATCGCCTCACGAGTACGAGAAAATGAAGAAAAATAATAAAAATTAAATTTTTGTAAACGATTACCGTGAGTTTATTGGCAGTTTTTTTTCCTACCGTGGTTTTTTTTTCTGGTGCCAGAATCACAAAAGTGTGACGGAGGCTATGCGAAGGATGCGAGGCGGTAGCCAAATATCACGTTTTGTGAACATCATGTTTCACTCGCGGGACCAAGAGAAATAAACAGTTTTTTAGCATATGTTCCTGATCGTTAACTACACACTTCCACGTCCGACAACCATCAATATCTAATAAAAGTTCTTTTTTTTTTTTTTAGTAGACATGTTTTATTTTGACTTGCTTAATGCGAATTGAACCGACATTCGAAAAAAAAAAATCACCGCGCGTGAACACATTAAAAAGATTTCACGAATGAAACAAAACAAAACCTTTAATATTAAAGAAATGTTAAAAATAATAATAATAATAACAATGCCCCAGTCTAACCATCATTTGAAAAACAAAATTTCTGACATGTATTTCAGTAACGTCCTGCCCACGACGCAGAGGAATGTAAAATTTTTCTGGTCGGAATGTCTGTTTCGCGCACGCGAATTTTGTCGCACTTACGTCACAGTATGTACTGAACGCGATGTCTTGGAAATTTACTTTATTCGCGTCGCGTCCATAGCGTCGCGCTTTTCGCGCTATTGTGACTCCGGCATTACCGCTGTGTCTGCGGTTTTGTTCGCGTGAACTGCCGCTTAGACTTCTACAACCAAACCGTAACTTACCGTTCTTTTCGCCGAAAGTAGTGCAGAAGTTTCTCTCGCTACGACCGAATCATTCTGCTGGTAAAGTGTGATTACAGTTTCTACACCTTCTTCATCACGTCAAGAGGTACAACAGATGGTGTAATGGAAATATGGATTATCACGTTTTACGAATTCGTATCCCGAGTTACGCGATGTTTGCATTTTCACTGAGATTATATAAAATTTGGAAAACGACTATTAAATAGTAAAATTATTTTTAAACTGAAAAATAAGCAAGAAAATAATTTTTCACGCGTGTTAGCATATTTATGGTTTACAGTAATAATTTTATTGTAAAGGATTATAAACATTAACATAAAACTATCGAATATGTTATAAATTAGAGTAAATATCATATTTAAAAAAAAACATTATTTTAATAACACTAATTTGATCGGTTGGACATATACACATCCTCTGCACTTTCTAAATAGGTGTCATGTTTCTCTTTACTCTCACCAAACCGACACACTCTGAAACTGAATCTGTAGCTTGTTTCAGTTGGTAACTGAAAAATCCTGCCAACAGGTGTTTACTGGCTGGTAAATAAATCAGTGGGCTGCACTAATTGCCTGAGGTAAAAGAGTGACACACTCACTTGGAATATCAGTGAAATACACCTATAAAATATTTATTCATTTATTATATCAAGATATTATTTTGGACTTGCGCCATTGATGGTTACACTGTCTGTCATAAGAAGCCTCAATAACGAACAAAAAAGATAATCATGCAAACACACAGAAAACAAGCTTAAATCTGCCGATGTCAAAAAAATAAAAGCATTGTACTGTTACACTCATACAGAGTATTTTATGTCAATTGTTTTCGTTAATGAGCATCAAAATTGTAATTATGTTTATTGTATAAAATTAGTATTGTGATATGTAGAAACAAATTTTTCTCTATGGCACATGATATATCTTTCGTTAGAAAAAAAGAACACGGTTGTTATTACATGAAATGGAGAGGAAGATATCAGAAGAAAATAAAAAGTGTGTGTTCATTTGAAATTGTGATGATTATTTTATAAAAGATATAAATTGTAATAAATATGGTGTTCCAGACTATATCAATAAGGACCTTTATTACTCACTCAGTGGTCTGAAAGTAAGTGGTTTCGTTACGTAAGTAGTTAAGCCGGCGCAGAAATTTTTTAATATTCATTAAACCAATGTAGTAAATTTAAATAGTTACTGCTGAAACCAGTACAGAATTAACAGCACAAAAATATTCCGTGAAAGGAATTAGTCAAAAAATTATAATAGCACAGACGGAGGCAGTGGGCTAGCAACGACTATACGATAGAACAAGGACAGTAAATAAAAAAATGACATTGGACAACACAGTGATAAACAGACAAACGCAACGCTGACACTAAACAGAAAATGAGGACAACATAACGACAACGTAGAGACGCACAGGCGAAAAACCCAGCGATGTGACAAAGCAGATATTTTGATACCATAACGGAGACAGCACTAAAACAGACCACTTTCGTTCATGCGTTCGCCGTTGCTCGAACGCTATTGGCAGCTGTGTAGTATTTCCAGTGCAGATACAACAGCCACTCCACTGTTGCTTTGCAAGTTCCTTGTCCTCGAAGTCTTCAAAGGTGTGTTCCAGACACACGGCCTCATAGCATCTTGCCAACAAAAGTTCAAGATCAAAACCACTTATTTTGCACCGACATATTTCTCAGTACAAGTTCATGCCAAACAACAACTGTTACGGTGACACTGAAGGGAGAAACATGCACACGGTGGTTCGACGGAGATATGAATAAAAGGTGCCATAAAACACACTGAATGCTATCAGGAAACTTTCAAACGCTGCGCACCATGATTAAAAAAATGCAAGTTTTATTCGAAAGAGGGATGCAGATATGGGGGATTCACTGTGAAGAAGGTAGAGGAAGGTTAATCTGCTGCCAAACATTTTTTCACTTCGTCTCACTAGGTGGTCTAGGTTTATACGCACGCAATAAGCGGACAACATTATATTTAGGGTCATGCGCTTTTCCCGAAAAAGATTTCGAGACAAGATGAGGCTCCTAACAGTGTTAGCATAGTCTGGGTTTCGAGATTTTTCGGGTTCCTTTTCTGGCGCATGTCTACCGTCAGGCACACCAAATCACAATAATTCAACGCGGAAGCAAGCGCGTCCTGATTGGCCCGTTCAAGTAAGGCGACAGACGGCCGCCAATTACAAGGAATACACCGCCGGCACGGGCATACCATAGTGCAGTGTAATGGGCGTTCGGAACTAGATTTTTTTTTAATTCGCGAAAAAAAAAAATGCCTGCTTCTTTTTATAAAGTTCGAAAATTTTTCCTGAAAACATAGTTTTGGCGTTATTATAACGTTTATCATTCCTATTTCACAGTTACGAGGGGAGGGGATGGGGTTGAAGTGAGCCCATTTTACCCCCCTCCCCAAAACCGCACACACACCTTTCTTCCCAACCAGATTTCAAGCTCGCGAATAGACCCGATGTAAAGTTTGGCAACGCGGCGATCGAACGAACGCAAACATAAACGCGCGGCGCGACTTGTTTACCAGGAAGTTGGAAGCGGCGAGTAGCGCCAAGTCTCGTCTTCGCCGTCGTCGTCGTCGTCTTCGTCGTCGTGAGGGGAGAGGGGTATGTGAGACCTTGGGCGGCCGCGAATAACATCCAGGCGCGCGTTGCTCGCGCTCTTCGAATACAAAGCTGCGACAGGACGATGGTGTCTTGAGGGGGGGGGGGGAAGTAGGGTTTAAAGAATATATATCTGTGAACGCTTGGCCGCCTGCCGGGAGCCGGAGCCCTCCCCGAAGACACACGCGGGCCGCGGTACGGCACCGCAGACTCGAGGCACGTCCTAGTAGAGGGATCGCTGCGGTTCTGGACCAGCCTTGACCCTGACCAATTAAAAACCCATACATCTTTATTAATTACCCCCTCCACCCCTATCAAGTAGTGTCAACTAAGAACCTACTCGTCTCTATTTTTGATCCCATAAATCTCAATTAGTGTGGAGGGGGAGTGGTGAGTCATACACACACTAATTGAGATTGATGGTATCAGTAATTTAGATTTATGGGTTAACTGACACAAAGATAATAAAAGGTAGTCCTATTACTGATAGAACTCTAATGAATATTTTTATTATTATTATTGTCGTATCTTCTGATTTATCAACTATGAAGGACTTTATCTTCAAAAATGTCATTGATTGATAGGGGTGAGAAGGGTGGGGGGCAGAAAGGGGGTCACTAATAAAGTTAAATAGGTTTTTAATTGGTCAAGGTAAATCCAAAACCGCTACATTCCCCTACTGTCCCCTTTCGTCTTCAACACACATAGGTATTATGAGGCAGGACGAAGAACAGCACAACAGTTCTGCAAGTGATACATAGCCACAATTATTACGCGGGTTCATTGGTTACCAAAGTAGACTTGAAGCACATATACATCTCCTTCGCTTAGAAGATGGCATATACCTGCAAAATTCACGTTCATCGTACAATTGAGCTGCGTTTTCACTGGACCACAGGGAGCTACGGCACGCCTCGAGGACAAGAAGCCAATAACGACATTACACAATTAAAATGGCCCTGCTCGAATATTAAAGGATTTGATTACCACACCGAAATTTTCATCTTTATAATGAAACGGCTGCGATAAACGCGAAAAAGAACTTGAAAAAAATACTGAAATCAGGCTTTCGGCCTGAATTCCGACCCGGAATTTTATTAAAATACTGTCCATCTTGTTTAAATTCATAAAATAGATAATATTATGAAGTTTTCCTTTGGCTTTGTGAACTTTGGTTTGCACCAGCCGCCACAGATGGCAGAACAGTGTTCACACATTTCCGTTCCATTCACGTAATTACTCCTGCCAAATTCCGTGTACCGAGAGCTAACATAAAAAAGAAAGAGCAAAATATTGATTTCGTCAGACGGGCGAGACTTCAATTCTCCTGACGCGACCACAGAGACAGAAGATAAGACGAAACTGCCGTCGAGAACAAGGCCTCTGGCGCCTGCGTGCTCCAGAAGACACTTCTGGGACTCGCTGGTCCCTTTGTCGTGAGGCCTCCAAGGGTGCGCGTGCGGCCCTACGAGGCTATGGTCACGTAGGCCGGTGCCAGGTATGTGCAGTGAGGGCGCATGGGGAGGGTGTCTTGCTTCCACAAAAAAAAAAAATATTGGTTGTCTGTAAAGTCGGTTTACGGACGATGGTTTAACGTGACGTCATAACCAAACATTGATGAAATGATTGCATACTTTTATGAATAAAATTGAATCATTTTTATTGAATTATCACTATTTTGTATAGATACAAAGAAGGAGTGAAATGAAATCTACAATTTAATTGATAAATTTACTTTTAATTGCACTCATTAATTCAAATATGTTTATTACTTTAACGAAGAGATTATTTTAACTATAACTTTTATACATGTTTGCTATGTAACTTCTTCCAATCTGTGTTATTCTGTTAAGGATAGGACGATGATAGGAAAAGTAGAAAACGAATGGGAGTGTTTCAAGTTTAATGTGCCTCGAAAAAGTTGGTTGTTCCAATCGAGTGGAAGATAGATATATGCGGCGCGATTCGTACAATGAGCGTAACGGGACACAGCGTAACGGGACAATGAGCGTTACGGGACATTTTTTCGTGCGTGCAGCAAATGTTCATCGATTTATTAGACGTTGTCACGTCAAAAAATCCAGGAGAGGTACACCATACTGCATTTTTTTTTAAATGATACAGAAATATTTATATTTTATTACAAATATTTGTAAATTTGTACTTTTACATGAAAACAACTGTAACACTACAAAATAGTGTTGGCAGTAATTACTGGGTTCGGATTCTTACCCGGGCGTTTATGCTTTATGTTGTCCCAGTACCTCAAACAGCTTTAGTTATTTGTAAATCGTACCCTGAAAAGCTCTCCAGTTTTAACTGCTCACGTTAATACCTAAGCATAATAAAACCAAATAAATTAAAATTATTCAGTACACTATCTATGGTTTAAAAAAAATTGGGCTATAATGAGACACCAATTAAAATAGGATTTGATGCGCCAATTTTCGTAAGAAATAGTATTATTACGAAAAACGTATTTCATATATGCAAAAATAACTATAGCCATATGTTGCACAAAGCTACAATATATTTCTTGTAGTGTTACAAACTATTTCTTGGCAACTGGTCTCCAAAATAATCTTTTGTATAAGTACAGAAAATCCCTGCAAATTCCCGTTTATTTTTATCGTACCAGGATGAACTCAACACTCTTGTACACAAATAATTTCTTGACTATTGTCCACTGTCTGCAACCGCATTTTACTTTCCAACCGGATTGCATATGAATTTTGTAACGTTATTTTTTTCTTGTCCAGCTAGGCATGTCAAAACTGCTATGGATGATTCAATGAGAACACAATTCAATTGTATGATTGTAATACAGCCCTTATAAAAAAAATGCTAGTTTTGCTTGAATATCTCATGAGTCATGACATACTGCAAGCAACCATTCTATCATTTGTCTGGAGTGACTTTAAGAATGTTATTTTGTAAACATACCTTTTTTAAATTTTATCATCTCCTTTGTTTCTCGTGAAATGATAAAAGTGTTTATAGCTATAGCGATATCGACGATTATTTTGTGTATTAATTGGTTAGCAACGTATACCTGAAAGACATATACATCTGGTTCTCGTTGATGATTGGACTACAGAGCTCTTGACACGTTCTTGATGACCCTCAGCCAGTTACAAACAAGAGGAAGA
Source organism: Bacillus rossius redtenbacheri (assembly GCF_032445375.1). Classification (NCBI taxonomy): domain Eukaryota; kingdom Metazoa; phylum Arthropoda; class Insecta; order Phasmatodea; family Bacillidae; genus Bacillus; species Bacillus rossius. The sequence continues at coordinate 33,083,966 of NW_026962013.1, read as the reverse complement.
AGTGGTCACCCAATCAAGAGTAACCCGCCAAAGGATGTACCTTGTTGTTAGGGGCATGCATATTTCGCGAAAAGATTCCGAGACTAGCTGAAAGTTAAATCATTGTAGCATCGTCTGTGTTTCGTAATTGGGTCATTTTCTTTCAGGTACATGTCGATTGTTGCAACACCAATCATATTAATTCAGTGCAGAAGCCAACACGTCCTGAGTGGCTCCGTCAAACAAGGCAACGACTTCTTTCGTAGACGGCCGCCAATCACAAGGAAGAAACCGCTGGTGCGGGTGTACCTTGTTGCGGTCCAATAGGCATTCAGATTTTTTTCGCGAAAAATGCCTGCCTCTACTTGTTGTCGACCAATCTAGCTTGGAATCAAAAATATATTCGCGAAATCGTGGCTCTTGTTACGGTTTGTGAAGCGGTGAAACTGCCAGATAATCACGCTTTGAGGGAGTATACAGGACCGCGTAGGTGCGTACGTGCGTGTGTGGTGTAAATAATTAAAAAAATAATCGTGAGCCAGTCTTTCAGTACTCGCCAGTGACCTGGAACATCAAACCTAAGAAACGAGCAAATTCATGTGTTATCATGTAGCAAATACCTTCATAGTACAAAAACTAAGACAACGAAATTTTAACGTAGAATTCGTTAAAATAATGCCGCACCCGCTACTAGAAGACCCTGCCGGAGAAACTACGTCTACTATTGAATCGTTTGGTTAGCAGACGGGAATAAACTATGCAATGAAATGGCTCCGATAAGATAGAAAAATGACTTGAAAAATACAAAAACCCGGATTTTGACCTGATTTTCGACAATTAATTTTATTTTTAAATACTTCTCATTTTGTTAAAATTCATCAAACAGTTGACACCATAAAGTTTCTCTTTATGTTGGTGAACTTTGCTTAGCTGTTTCCGTTCCTTGCGACTTCCGTTCCATTCACGAAATTACTCATTCCGAATGCCGTACATCGAGAGCTGAGACGTGACACATCACTAACGTTCGCTACTCAAAGCCAATGAAAGTGATACATTGCTGGCGAGGGAAGCCTGTCCATGCAGACTCCTCGGAACTTGATAACCCCCACTCCGCCCGCTTTCTAGGAACGGGTCGCTACCCTAAAGAAGGGGGGGAGGGGTGGGGACTGAACTTGGGTGGTCCAAAAGTGCTTCCTCACCCCCACAATTACACCGTCCGCTGTCGCGTTTATCACTTCCCCAGTAGCTACAGCCCCCCCCCCCTCCCCCACACACACACAGGCAATCAGCTCGGGACACAGGCCTTTCCCCGTGCTGGAACCGTAAGGTTGCAACGGACGCGTTGTCACATCAAAATACACGCGGTTTTCACCCGAACGGCAAAACAAAAATTAACATCAGGGCAGCCCTTTTTAGCAAAGGAAAAAGAAATAATTTATCTGATCTCCCAATAGACTGCAACAGGCAGTTTCTTGCTTGTAATTGGCTGTCGTCGGGCCATTCAGGACGCGTTTGCTTCCACACTGAATCGCTGTGATACGTGTGCTGAACCACAGATGATTCTACAGTGTCTTAACGTACAGCTAGTCTCAAAATATTTTCGCGAAAAATACGTGCCACTTACAATCATATATAAAATATTTTCTGACAATTGCAGTGCATTCGTACCACATACACCACAACCATTAATATTTATTTAACATTCTTTCTGGAAAAAAAATGTTTGCAAGAACACTTGTCAAAGATTTCATAGATAATAAATATAATAAAAAATTATACAAATAATAATATAGCCAATGTACTACTAGTCAACGTTCGTAGCGGTAACTCCGTGAATTACAAAAGCTAAATAACTGAAAAGCCTGTTGTGCTCCTGAAATTTGTCGCAGTGACATCACAGCATTATATTACACACTCAGTACAGGATGAACATATGTTTGACCGACTGCTTTCAGCTGCAGATTCGTGTCGAAATAATAAATTGAAAACAATTTAATACGATTTGAGACCTAAAAGTCTTCCCAAAGCTGGTATACGCTTTCGAAGTTGAAGCTGTAGATAGTAGAGAAAGGGCCTGGGTAATGTTTAGCTAAATAAAAAAAAAAGTTATATTTCCACCGAAAAACTTGCTTCTTTGAAAAAACTGATTTCATTGAAATAAAGTAAAATTTATTTAAATAAAGTAACCTGTGGTACCCCAATGAATTTTTACCACCAGTTTCTCATCAACCTAAATTATTTATTGATCGTATCTGATCTAACGATGGCAAAACGATTGTCATTTCCAATTTCTAGTGATAAATAATTAGAGGAGGGTCGGGAGTGTTAATTATCCATTCTGCTGCTTTACTAATAGGTAGCTTCTAAGGATTTTTTATTTTATGTCTTTTGTATCTGGCGCAGTTAAGGCGACACGCCTTATCTTCCACTTACACCGCATTTGTTAATTAACTGCGATTGCATTTTTTATTCAAAATAAACAAATTCAACATAACAAGGGATGATTTCACGATAAAATAGGTAATATACTACAAAACAAACTTAAAGCACCAGAAAAATGTCAAAAAACAAGAGCTAATAATTAGAAAAGCCCACCAACTAGTTCATAAATTTATCTAAATTAAGTAGGCTATAGGCATACATTTGCTGCAAGTCTAAGGAAAATAAATAAATTTAATGGGCTGTGTTCCGTATTCCGTGATTTCAATTTGTTTTTATTCAGAGGATATTAATGTCCCCACCGTGTGCCAAACATTCAGACCAAACGCAAAATTAACGCGTCTTTTCGGAAATTTGCGGTCATGGTCAATGCCACTCAATTTAAGTCGAATACCGTATCGAAAATCGGATACATTAAATACGATTTTAGGAATTTTTTTTATTTCGATTCAAGAGATATAATGGTATTTCTTACAAAAATTGGCTTTTAATTTCACATTTCAATCGCTGCTTCATCCAAACATAATTTTTTTATACCATGGAAATGGAATATGTTTGGTTTTATTATGCTTATTTTGTGCGCGGTTAATACTGGAAAGCTGATCAGGAAACGGTTTACAAATAACTTTAAATATTGAAGGTACTGGGAAAACACAAACCATAAATGCCTGGGTAAGAATCCAAACTCAGTAATTGTACAAATGTACAAATATCTGTAATTTTTACGTTAATATTTCTGTCCCAGTTACCCAAAAAAAATTAGAGTGCAATGGTGCTTCAGCGGTCAAGCTAATATGATGCTTCCCGCCGCAGTGGCGGATCCAGAGGTTCACCTCGGAGGGGGCACTCTAGGATTTCAGAATAGCCAGAGAAAAAATGTCTTAAAGTTACTAAATTTGTATTTAATCTACTCACATTACAAATAACATCCAACCACCAGATTTTATGATTCTACAAGAAATTCATTAATTATATCAAAATATTTTATTGGTTTCAGAAACAATCATTTTTGTCGGCAATATTAATGTAGCAGACAACTGGTTTTTCGGGAAAGGGGGGGGGGCACTTGCCCCTGGTGCCCCCCCTTGGATCCGCCACTGTCCCGCCGTGGCTGGTATGTAACGTGACGGACGTTGCCGTGAGCCGGTGGGTTTTCTCCGCGTGCTGCCGTTTGCCGTGCCCATTAATTCCGTCGGTGCTCCAGTCTCGCCTCATCAGCCCTTGTGTGTCTCTCTCTGGCGACCCGTGTGCCTCAGGGAGAAGTTGAGATCTTTGCTGCACAACTTCATTATTACGTCCAACGAACCAACGCAGCCACAAGCCATTTCCTCTCGCGAGAGGAGCATCGCGTAATTGGAGGGCCCCCGTGTTTGTCAAGCATTCCACTACTGGCCCCGGGCCATCCAGGGCGTGCAGAAATAGTGTTGGCACAAGGCGAAAAATTTTCGCCCCGTACGTGCGCTTAAAGTATTTCCCTGTGCGATAACTTACCTACATCAGTTAGCGTTGAATTGCAATGCGGCGAAACGTTGTCCCACATACTTTTCGAGCGCGTAACTTACCAAGCGCTGGCTTCAGCAAGCTGTGAAGAAACACACCGAACAACATCCATTTCTTTTCCATGTGTGCGTTAACAGTAATATTGTAAACAAGATTTTTAATAGCTCTTTTTAAAAAATGTAATCACGTGTTCTATGGTTTATGTTAGTATTAAACATAATGCTATTATATACCTAACCATTAGTGATTTATCAATATTTTATTTTTTATTTGTGGGTATGTAATTTCATGTTTAAGTTTATTTTTACTATCGTCGTTTACATGTCATGGGGTTTGTTCAGTGTAAGAGAAGGCGTACTGCACCGAATGATACTGAAATAAATAATAATAAAATAATAATCACAAACATTGTATCAACTTTACTTATATGACTCACCACCTTGGAATCCCACCGACATGTCTTGGAGGGTCGGCCTAATCCCTCCTAAAATTGATATCACGTTTTTAACCGTGCCATCCGGACTTTTGGTGTCACTTGTAGTTGTCCCTTGTTCAAGTGGACATTCGTTTTTCCGCAACTTGGCAAACTTGCAAACATCTGTAGTTTTTTACATTAATAGTTCTGTTCCGTTTACAAAAAAAAAAAATATAGTGTAGGTCCTATTTTCTGGGTCGGAGCGACCCTGGGGCCTCGCCAAGATATTCCCTGGGCCATCTCTCACGCAGTCGGACCACCGCTTATCGGCTTCCCGTTCGAGCGGGGAAATGAGATCGACACTATGTTCCCCCCTCCTCTCTCTCCCTCCCGGGTCATCATGTTCCTTCCTTCAGGCATGCCACTATTTTTTTTGTATTTCCCCTGCCGCCTACTCGCGACCTACATCCCCCCCCCCCCAACACAAGAAGACGCCCACCGCCTCAAGTGGTCCTTGGGACTCGGCCGGCGCCAAAATATTTCGCGAATCCCGAAAATAACGACGGAGGAAATAAACAAGGAGGGAGGGGAGGGGAGGGGTTGAGCTCGTGAATCGCGTGGGTCCTCTCGCTGCCGGGGAAGTGTTCCAACTGCTCCTTCAGGTGGTCGGTCCTTGCCACACAATGGGGCACATTCAGTCGGGCAGAGGACGCACTGCCAATCCCAGCACTTCTGGGATCATGCCAAGGGTTTTATTTCCTCTCTTATAACAAGTGAAGAATGCGTCCAAATGGATATGCAGGTTCGTCCTGAGATTTCGTCATTTGAAACGGGTGCGCGATGGGCCAGGTTTTAAGTTTAATTTTCGCTCTGTTTTTTTTATACGTAAGTCGTTCACAAAATTTTTACTGTATGTAGTTGGAACGTCCTTTAATATTCCAACAATTCTTGCACATCTTGGTAGTAGTCGGGATTACATTGTAATTTTTTTTTTATATTTCGGTTCCATAATTTGTTGTTTGTAATAGGCTGCCATTTATGTACAATAATAAACTTATATTGCTCAGTACTTAACTGTCGCGAAACGTTGCATTAAGTACAGAGGTGGTTTAAGGCGGTTTAAACTTACAACTCCCGTAACTCCCTCTCCATCTGGATCCCGCCGAAGTCCACGCGCCGAAATCTCGGCACCGTTCGTCGATGCACCGCGCATGGCGTTTACTCGCTCAGCTTTATTCTTCTGTCGGTAGCGCCAATACTTCTCCAGTCGGTAGTGCCGATGCTTCTCCAGTCGGTAGTGCCGATACTTCTCCAGTCGGTAGTGCCGATACTTCTCCAGTCGGTAGTGCCGATACTTCTCCAGTCGGTAGTGCCGATACTTCTCCAGTCGGTAGTGCCGATACTTCTCCAGTCGGTAGTGCCGATACTTCTCCAGTCGGTAGTGCCGATACTTCTCCAGTCGGTAGTGCCGATACTTCTCCAGTCGGTAGTGCCGATACTTCTCCAGTCGGTAGTGCCGATACTTCTCCAGTCGGTAGTGCCGATACTTCTCCAGTCGGTAGCGCCGATACTTCTCCTCTTTTCCGCCTCGATCCGGTTTATTTCTACATGTATATCGCTCATCTGCTTGCACTTTCTTTTCATGCACTGCAAACAATTTTTGTTTACTTTACTGCGTTAAAGATTTTTATGTGTAACATCTTAGCTTTCGATATACGGCATTTGATAGGAGTAATTTCGTGAATGGAACGGACATCGCATGTAACGGAAATGTGCAACCATAATTCTGCCGTATGTGGCGTGAGGTTGCGAACAAAAGTCCACTCAACCAAACGTAAACTTTATAGTATTTACTGTTTAGTAAATTGTATCAGTTTTAAATTAATTTTCTTGTCGAAAATCAGGTTAAAAGGAATTTAGTATTTTCTCATGCCTTTTTCTCTTTTATCGGAGCAGTTTCACTAAATATTTTAAATTTCGCTCTTCAAATCTAATGATCCGATAGTCGACGTAGCTGCTCCGGCAGAGAATTCTAGCGGCGGGTGCGGAAACTACGAGTGATTCGCTTCAAGAAATGTAGTTGAAATTACAATTTGCGTACATGTTTTTCACGCTCGGCATTATTTTAAAGGTTTTCTACGTTATATTTCTTGTCTTATGTTTGTATTATAAATTTATTTGCAACATGAGAACACGCGAATTTGCTCGTTACCGAGGCAAGCACTGAAAGACTAGCTCACAATTTTTTTTCTTCAATTTTAAAGAATAATTAATTTTAATAGCTGTAAAATGTCCGTAGTATTTCATGAAAAACGAGTAATTTATTTGTCCCTCACCACGCAATAAAAAAAAATCACACAAATTCTCTCCAGCTAAACGGCGTGCGCCGACTCGTCTTATGCTTCGTCACTCGACGATAACCCCCCCCCCCCCCCCCCCCGTCGCCAAATCAAGGAGGGCTGGACAACACACGAGTTTAACGTAAAAACAAATATATTACCCTCGAAATTAAATTAAATTTAACTCAGGCCATTTGTAGTCACCAAGCAGCGAATTTTCAAAGTCAGTTATTTCGCAATCTCCGCCAATACTTATTATTTACAGGAGGGTTTGGGGTCCGCATTCAGCGGCCTGGGACTCCTCGCGGGCCTCGGGGTTCGATGCCAAGTTCGGGTGCTCGACCCCTGGGTCCGCCACTGGCGATTGTGACATCCCTGTTAGTCAGTCAGCGATGGCTGCTTGGGGTCGCTTCACTAAGCGATTTATCTGAGCCCCTCACTCGACGATACGTCTCTCGAGCGTCGCGCGGTGGTTGGCGAGGTTACAACTAGTTAGCTTGTCGCTCTCAGCCTTCCTCTGTCGAATACTGCCCTCCTCTTTATCCTCCGCCCCGTCGTCTTCGAGTAGATATTAGTAGTTTCAAACCTGACACATTCGGTGTCGCTCATCATTTCCGAAATACATACCGGAATTCACATTGAACATACGAAGTTTTTGCCAGAATTGATTCCAGAGCGTAAGCACACTGCTAGAAATTCTCATTTCAAATATACGAAGGACGCTGGTTACACATTACCCAAATATCGTCTTAAATTTACGGTTATCTTCGAAAGTTTACTGATGTTCTTTGACCAGGAATCAACTATAATAACCGTATTATATTAACAATACATTCAAAAACTGATTGAGTCCAAAGCAAAAAAAAAATTGGTGTGGGTACTCATGAACGCGCGTTAGAAGTCATACTTACTTGGCGTAATAAAAAACTAAATTTAATTTTGCACGTAAATAATAAATATAAATAAAATAATAAAAGGACTGGAGTGATATTTCACATACGGTTGGTAAAATATAAATTCAATTAAACAAGAAAGTTTAAAAAAAATACTCAGTATTCAATGTTAATAAAAATTCGTGTATAAAATTTACTATTTATTTTAGTAATTTTATCCAGACGATTTTTAATTAATAATGAATAAATAATAGATTTAGGTCAGGAAACTATTAAACCTTCCCTGCCAGCGTTATACATACGGGAACATAACCTCACTTAAATATCTTATTCAAAACCAACTGAACAACAACTTAAACAGGTTAATGTTACGATATTGTATTTTCTTAGCACATTAAAGTTTACTTTTAGTTTCTTCGCCGTATTCCCAGCTTGACGCCATATGGCTAAACACAGTAAGTGAGAGCAGCAACTTGCTAAATCTAACGTCTGAAAGTTTACCGAATCGAATCAAGTCATGATACCCCCATGCCATACCTGCGATTCAAACCCAGATCCCCGCGTTCCATACTGGCCCGCGCTTCAACCCTAACTATGTACGGCACGACAGTCGGCCACAGGTATCTCGGAAAATATACTGCATCAAATAAAAGATATAAAAAAGAGAGTTTGTAGATTCACTAAATAAGTAAACACGTGTGTTTACCTTGTTTACAAGGAAACACACATTTGAAATCAGGAGCTCAGTGGAGTATCTATACGAAGAGCCAATTATCTGATATTACAAAGAACACTACGTTTATTTGCAGTTAATTCTTCATTGAAAAATCCGTACATGTACTGTAATTTCTACAAGTGCGCATAGCCACATACGTGAAAAACAATTTAACATAAAATTTATCCATTAAGATAGATGAATATTTACAGAATGCTGTATTTATGAGCAGGTCTTTATTTGGCAGTGTTTTCTTAGCAGTTTTACTCTTTTGGGATTTTACTGCTGATTGCATCGTAAAACTTCAGATGAGTGTTTTCCACGGGCAGTAACAGTAAGCAAGAACTGTGGTTTTACCGGTCACTTTGGATTGAAAACTTTTAGTTTAACATCGAGTGTGTACACGAGAATTATTAATGTCCAAGAAAACAAAGCAAAAACCTTTTTTTTCACTCGCATACGCACAATTTGTCCGTATCTATATTTTATGGAATAATTAAACAAAAATTGTAATCGAGTCTTCCATTACTCGTCGGAGATAATTAACGTGTAACCTCGATAAAGAGCAAATTCGCGTGTTCTCATGTTGCAGATACACTTATAATACGAAACCTAGACACGAAATATAACGTAGAATCCTTTAAAATAATCCCGAGCGTGATAAATTATAAGCAAATCGTGTTTTCAACTACATTTCTTGATGCGAATCACATGTAGTTTCCGTACTCACCACTAGAATTCTCTGCCAGAGCAGCTAGGTCATTTGATTAGTAGACCGAAATGTTAAACTATTAAATGAAACGTCTCCAATAAAAGAGAAAAAAAAAAGAAAACCTTGAAATATTACACCCCAGCTTCGGACCTGATTTTCGACAAGAAATTTTATTAAAATACTGCCCATCTGTTAATATTATAAACGTCAATAAACGAAATTCGGGATGAAATTATTTAAATCTTAGATATTAATACAGATCAATAAGGTTAAGTTATGTTTGTACGAAATATTTACAAATGTTTTAGTGAAAAAAACAAATATACAAAAATATACTTAGTGTTATAATATGTGTTTTAAAATGTTTTTGAAGTACCTATAGCTTCTAACATGTATAGCTACGTACACACTCCCTTTTTCTAATGACAATCAGTATTCAATGGCATACGTATGCCAATGATTTCACAGCGTAAGGAATTTAATGCAGTCTGTCACTTTCAATTAAAGTCCACTCTGGAATCACAATAGCGCGTGGGAAGAGACGCGTGGGACGCAAAATATCGGGTTGTTGGGAACATGCGGTATTTATCCGCGCGACACATCAGGATGAAATAAAAATAATGCTTAAAATTTGTCTGGCAAATACATATTATGCACCACACATATGACGTCAATCGAAATGTACATGTTTTTTTTTATTGGACGTGTTTGACAGTGATGTGTTTGACCCAAATATAATGTTCATTTCAATACAAAATCACTGTGCGCGAACATACTTCAACAATTTCACAGATTAATTTAGTAAACGAAATATATAAAATTAAACCTACAATAAAAAAAATTGTGAGCGAGCCTTTCAGTACTCGCCATGGTGTGTAAAATCGAACCACGGTTACGAAAAAATTCACTGTTCTCATGTTGCAAATAAACTTATAATACCAAACTCGGACACGTTGTTTAACGTAGAATTCTTTAAAATATTGCCGAGCGTGACAAATGTTCGAAAATTGTGTTTTCAAAAACATTTATTGGACCGCATCACACGAAGTTTCCACACCCGCCACTAGAATTCGTTGCCGGAGCAGCTACGTCGACTATTGAATTACTCGATTTGTAGAGCGAAATGTTAAAATATGTATATGATATGGATATGTATTCGATAAAAGCGAAAACAATTGAAAAATACTAAACCCTTTCTTTGGACCTAATTTTCGACAACGAATTTTATTAAAATACTGCCCTTCTTGTTAGAATTCATTGTATAGTTAATACTGTAAAGTTTCCCTTTGTACTTTTGAACCTTGGTTCGCACCATCCGACACAGATGGCAGCACCGTGGTTACACATTTCCGTTCCGTGCGACTTCCTCCGCACTCACGATTTTACTCCTACCAAATGCCGTATACCGAGAGCTTTGATGTTACACATTAAAGAATAATAACTTTACTAATCCACCTTTTTTAACATTTTTTCGAAAACAAAATTCTACCACGCGTTTCATTAACGTCGCACCAGCGACGCGATGGCTATGGGAAAAAAAAAACTCTTTTAAATTGTAAATTCTGGCGCAAGCACGAAAGTTTGTGGCATTGACGTCACAGACGTGTCGAACTTTTTTTTTTTTAAATATTTTTTCTATCCGTCTTGCTACCGTCGCTCTACTGTGACTCCAGCACCGACCATTCCATTTGATGTGTCATAAGGAAGTATTTTTATTTTATTTACAATAAGCAATGAGAAATGATATTGCAAAAAAAAAAAGGATGAACAATGTGGTTTTTAGAAGTCATTTTGCGCGTTGGAAGAAGCAAGACAGGACCAAGGCAGTGATAGGGACAACGCCAACGCGCTTTCCAGGGTGTTTTTTTTTACATGTACATGCAAGACACCGAATAAGAACTCTAAGAGGAATCCTTTGCTTTTTTTCACGAGGTAGACGACAAAATGTTTGTTCTTAATACCTTCAATGATTTGCCTACCTAAAATATAAAATTATTTTCAGCTAGAAACCATTTTTGAAAATACGTGTTTCAAGCATTTGGGCACTTTTACAAATACATTTGTTTAGCGATCATTGAACAAACCGACGAACATGTAGTCGTGCACATACACTTAAGCGACCATGAAAACCCCTATAAACATATAGGTACGTATTTAGACTCAACGGCGGAATGGTTATTAAATTCATAATAAAGGCGGGATTTCCATAGTTATACATACGCGCGACTCGTAGGTACATGTAGACTCCTCGCCAGGACGCCAGTTTTTACGTAGTTACGATGATTATTTAATGACTTGCTCTCCCTCCAGACTAGACTCAACCGGTAAAAAAAAAAATAATCAATTAGAGCCATTTGGTGTTCGCTTATTGGCCGATGGTTAGGTCAGTCTTTCTATCCTTTGGAAAGGGTATCACGTGATTGTGCTTGCACTTCCTCTTCTCTTTTGTTACCGGCCTAATTGGGTAGCAAAGTAGACTTGAAGCAGGTATACATCACGTTGATGGTTGAACTACAGAGCTCTTCTCACGCCCTTGACTGGCCGGAGCCAGTCATGAAACCAGGAGAAGGAGTGGTTGCCCAATCACGTGCAACCCGCCAAAGTATGTGCCCTTGTTTCGACCAACAAGCATTTTGAAAAGGCTTATGGGCAAGTTGAGTCTAGCCTAGGATGAGATTGATCCGCGGAAATTGTGGCTCTGCTGGCCTCTGACGTCGGGTCGGTCCGGGCTTGCACAAAGGTTGTGTAATTGAGCCTACAGGCAAGTTAAACCGCGATGATAAATCTACCATTATCTTTTCTTTTTTTTTCCCCCGACGTTAAACACGACGCCGGTTTCAACGAAACAGTCTACGTGACGTCTCGGCCTTGGCCAAACCGGGCCGGCTCGGCGAAACCATTGCGGCATCCTCTGACGTATTTAATCGTGGGCGGTGCAGATAGCACGTGGTCATTTCCCGGTGGCCAGTGGCGCGTTTCCTGACCGACTTCCCTCTCTCTCTCTCTCTCTCTCTCTCTCTCTCTCTCTCTCTTTCGCCTGGTTTCCTCTAGAGTGAGTCGGAGTTTGTGGAACAGGGGGGAGGGGAAACCTACTGCTCACTGACTCCGAGTCCGCGTTCATGCTTCTTCGGATTTTAAAGGGAAACTTCTTCGCAACCGGAACACGGTAGTTTTTTTTTTTTTTGTGTGAATGGAACAGAAACATTCGTGTAAAACTACAAAAATTGAAATTTTGTACATTTACATTGAAACAAATTTAGTGCTCGCAGTAATACTGGGTTCGGATTCTTACCCAGGCATTGTGCTCTGTGTTGTCCCAGTACCTCCGAGAGGTAAAGTAATTTGTATACCGTTCCCTCAATAGCTTTCCAGTATTAACTGCGCACATTAACAAGCATAATAAAACTCAACAAAGTCAAATTATTGAATATTAGATTATCTTTCTTTACCATGGTTTGAAAAAAAAATTGCTTGAATAAAACATCAGTTAAAATATACATTTATACGCCAATTTTCGCAAAAAAAAAATACTCAGCAATATCTCGAAAAACGTATTTCATAAACGCAAAAATAACGATAACTATGTGTAGTACAAAGTTGCAATATATTTCTTATAGTATTACTAGCTATGTCTTGGCAACTGTTTTCCAAAGGAAATTTTCTGAAAGTACAGCAAATTTTGTCTGTGCAGGTCTAGTCGAGGCGATGACATCAGAGCGTAACGAAAGTGTAACGCTCGAATAGTAACGAAAACTTCAAACGATATATCGAAGCGTTCGATATATATATATATATAATATATAATATAGCTAGGGACACCTGTATTTCGCGATTTCATTTCATGTCAAGGTATTTCACAAAACACTGTAGCTTTTTCTAAGAGTCATGGCAAATTGTGAGGGTGCAGCAGTACGGTGACCACATTCTCATCGGCCCCGTCAAGAGCGGGACGACACCTCTCACCGACCTCAGCCAATAACCACAGGAGAAAAGCTACAGTATTTTGTGAAATACCTTGACACGAAATGAAATCGCGAAATACAGGTGTCCCTAAATATAGCTAGGGACTGGAATAAATTCGTGGTTTCAATGACCTTTAGGGTAGACTCCACGCACAATGCTTTATGTACTCGGGAAAATTACACCAACTCATTGGCTTCTGAGTGTTGACAACAACTAGTAAATGGAATGCTTGTGATTCGATAGTTATTTTGTTCAGTTTTTTTTATTGGCTCAGGTAAACTGTGGTACAGTCATTAAAGCTAAGTTAGGTGAGGTATGTTACCTAAATTTAATCCTCACAAAAATTTGTTCTTTATTTGTTATTTATAGGGTAGGTTTTAAGTTTTGTTAGTTAAGGTGAGCGAAACTTTTAATAATCTATCATCGAATTATTGAAAAAATATATTTTTACTCCGAGCATTATTTAAAAAAAAAAAAATTATAGGCTTCCCATGATCTGTTTGTCCGTGGTATCAAATAAAACCCTGTGCATGGCAGAGCGATGAAAACTCCCTTTTTCTCCTAAAATCGTGAAAATGTACGAAATGTCGCAAAATTGTGTTTATAGTTCTTAATTTTTAATTCTGACCGCAAATATGTTCGAGCGAGTAGTTTTCGAGAGAAAAAAATATCTGATAGCTCAATAGACTACAGCAAGGTATGTCTGCGCTAGCGATTGTTTCCTTGTAAAATGCGGCCATCTGCGTGAGAAACCATTACCCTATGTATTTTGGCCGGCTCATTCAGGACGCGTTTGCTTCCTTACGGGATGGCTGAGATTTCTGTCCTGACAGTAGCCATGTACCTGAAATACACCCAGCCAACCACGAAACAATATTAATGCTACAAAGTATTAACAACACAGCTGGTCTAAAAATCATTTTGCGAAAAATACGAGGTGTGACAAAAAAATACTGTAGATAATTATATTACAAACATAGTAATTTGCTTACGTCAATTTTGAACTCTCCTTCAAAATACTCTCCTTGGCTAGAGACGCGCACTTATCCCGATGTTGATTCCATGAGATGTGTATTTTTTCGGCCAAAAAACTCGCGAATCGTAAGCGAGGCGTAGCACGGCTCGTCATGATGGAGGAGGAAGCCATTTGTGGTCTCCGTTTCGTAAAAAAATCTTAATGTTAGCGCGCTTTCCGAAATCATTGAATATGGATACGGAAATTTCGCGCATTAATTAAGTCGCAATTTAGATGCAAACCCTCACACTCCCGTACTGCGTTCATGATTTGACCGCAGTTATTTGGACTCGCCCCTCTACGACCGTAAGCCCGGGTAGGAGAGAAGTAAGAGAATCAGATAGTGCCAATTAAATATTATAAAAATGTTCTCACTAAGAAATTAAAAAAAAAAAAAATGGGAAAGCGAACATGGACTGAGCACATCTATGACTTTGAATTCTGTCATGAGGCCAGACGAATCCGCGAAATTCCGGGTCTCTATCCATGATGCGCGACAGACACGGTAAACACGACCCTACTCATCCGGTTCTGGAAGCCGTCTGATAAGTCAAAACTTGTTCAAACTTGTCACTGACTGTCTGAACGGATCAGGCTATTGGGATTATTACTTTAAATATATGCAGCGTCAGCAGTTGCTGCTATAAAAATTCATTCACCTTATTTTTTTTATTACTCTTCATGCATGGCACAACGGATGTGATAGGTAGAGACCTGCAAAAATCGCGGAATCAATCGGTGATAGGCTAGAATTCAAACACTTTTACCTCTTAGATCATTTTTCTATTGGCTTACTGTTCATCTGGACGAATCTTAACCAGTTATAAATAGGGACCGGAAAATTCGCGGGTTCAATGACCTGCAGGATGAACTCCATACTTCTAGGTACACTCGGTCAAATGTCACCCACTCATTGGTTGTTGTCTTGTGAGACGTCCCATCGTAGCAGCCTGTGATTCGATATAGCTTTGCTCAGGTGTTTCTCACTGGCCCAGAGTCATCCAGGTGAGTTGTGAGCCAATAGCAGAGGCAGCACTGAGGTATAACTATTTGTATTTTAGCCTATCGCGATATGAATTCGCGAATTTTTCCGGTCTCTAGTTATAAACCCTCAACTAGGGATAGGAAAAATTCGCGGGTTCAATGACCTGCAGGATGAACTCCATAGTTCTACGTACACTCGGTCAAATGCCACCCACCCATTGGCTGCCGTCTTGTGAGACGTCCCAACGTAGCAGCCTGTGATTCGATAAAGCTTTGGTCGTGCGTTTCTAATTGGCCCAGAGTCATCCAGGTGAGTTGTGAGCCAATAGCAGAGGCAGCACTGAGGTGTAACTATTTGTATTTTAGCCTGTCGCGAAATGAACCCGCGAATTTTTCCTTTCCCTACCCTCAACCAAAGAAGGATCGAATCACAGACAAACCAGCTGAGACGACTTACAAGTCGGCAGCCAATGAACTTGCGTTATTTGCCCGAGTGTACAGGGGTATGTGCAGTCTATCCTGAAGGCCATGGAAACCGCGAATTTTGCAGGTCTCTACTGATGTGTTAAGGGACTGATCGGGGGTCAATGAATCTTGGGCTGTGCCGGGTAACAGGAGGGGGAAGGTGGGGAAGGAAAGACGTCGGGGTGTAACGCAACTGCCTCTCGCGCGCGGCGTCTCTTCCTCCGGGAGTGGCGGGTGACTCGATGATCGCGTGTTGCACTGACACGCTCCCGCCGCGGCTTGAGTGACGCGTCTTCCTATTGCACCACCTGACCCCACCACGCTTCCTCCACCGCCTCCTCTTCCCGGACATCTGGGCGACGGGCACACCCGCCGACCGTACTCGGAGAAAAAAACTGGTCAAAATAATCAGGGAATCAGGAAAACAAAATATTGGTTGTCTGTAAAGTCGGTTTACGGACGATAGTTTAACGTGACAACGTCATAACAAAACATTGATGTAATGATTGCATACTTTTATGAATAAAATTGAATCATTTTTATTGAATTATTACTATTTTGTATGGATACAAAGAAGGAGTGAAATGAAATCTACAATTTAATTGATAAATTTACTTTTATTTGCACTCATTAATTCAAATGTGTTTATTATTTTAACGAAGAGATTATTTTAACTATAGCTTTTATACATGTTTGCTTTTTAACTTCTTCCAATCTGTGTTATTCTGTTAAGGATAGGACGATGATAGGAAAATTAGGAAACGAATGGGAGTGTTTCAAGTTTAATGTGCCTCGAAAAAGTAAAATCGATGGTTGTTCCAATCGAGTGGAAGAGAGATAGATGCGGCGCAAGCGTACAATGAGCGTAACGGGACACAGTTTAACGGGACAATGTACGTTACGGAACACTTTTTCGTGCGTGCAGTCGGCGTTCATCGATTTATTAGACGTCACGTCAAAAAACGTGAGCGAGTCTTTCAGTACTCGCCAGATATGTGTGTGTGACATCCAACCTCGGTAACAAGCAAATGCGTGTGTTGTCGTGTTGCAAACACACTTGTGATACGGAAACTCAGGCACTTAGAATTATTTTCAAAACATTGCCAGTGTGATAAAAATACAGAATTTTTTTTTTCAATTACATTTATAAACGCGACTCACTCATAGTTTCCGCATCCACCACTAGAATTCGCTACCGGAGCAGCCACGTCGACTGTACATAGAATCATTATATTCGCAGAACGAAATTTTGAAGTTTATAATGAAGCGGCTCCCTTGTTAGGACCCGATTGTCAGCATGAATTGTATTAAAATACTGTCCATCTTGTTAACAATCCATTAAACAGTTAATACTATAACATTTCCTTCTGTCTTTGCGAACATTTGCTTTGCGCAAGATGGCAGCACCGTGGTTACACATGTCAGTTCCTCGTCTTCCGTCGCATTCGCGAAATTACTCCCACCAAATGCCGTGTACCGAGTGATAAGATGTTAACACATCACAAAATTCGGGAACTTTATACAAGTTTCTAGAATTTTTACTATCAACCAAAACGTTTATTAAATCTAACGGAAAATCTTCCTACGGTGTTGGTCGTAGCTTCTTCCACACTAACGGTCGGTCACAGTTTCATGAAAGGCGGGGGGATGAGGACAGGAGGAAAGAGTCAAGGTTTCCCACGGAGCCAGGATATGGTGGCGTCTCTTCCGCCGTCTGTCGCAACAGGAAATTTCTCCCGGAGACTTGGAGCTTTGATTAACCGCCGCGTTTATTACGAGCCTAGGACAAGATGATTGGAGCAGCACTTTTCTTTTCTTGGCAAAATAAAAAAAGTTCGCTCTATTTCCCCAAAGGATTTTTTTTTATCAGCTTCCACATCGCAGCCCAAATTGGCTTCATTTTTATTTACAACATTAGTTGATGCCTGAAAAAATTCCTGTTAGTTGGAGAGTCTTGAATGCCTTCAAATATACACTTGAACTGCGCTCTCATTGGGCATTAGGTGATTTTGACACGCCCCCGAAGGATATGAGACCAACAACAACATTGCACAAATCAAACGACCCAGTCACATGCAATCCGGCCGGAAGGTAGAAAGTGGCAGCAGCCAGTGGACAATAGACACAGAACTATTTGTGTACAAGTGTTCGAAGATTCATTCTGGCAATGACGCGAATTTAGCAGTCTCTAGTCAATAGTAAAGGCAGTCGTATTTTCGCAAATAAGAATCACTGGTTTATTGACAGACTTCAACAAACATATTGAAATTTTGCAGTGTTCCTTTTATTATTGGCTGGGATCGATGAGTGCAGCTCAATTTTTTACAGTGTCTAGGCCAATGAAAATGCAGTTGTTTTAGTATATAAAGCACTCAAAATGGCGGGAATCTGAAAAAAAAAATTCTATCAACCGGTAGGTATATATGTAACATTTTCGTGAAACCTAATTTTCACTAACGATTGATAAATCTACCTGTGGCGCTTGGTCAGAACTTCCCTTTTCAGCGCTTGAACAGAACCACGGCTGTCTACTGCTGTCTACTGTTGTCTACTCAGTGATTCTACCTCGCATTCAACGGGGTACGGGCTCACACGACATCCACGCATCTCGATTAAACTACTAAATTAAAAAGTTAATTTTAACATGTTTATATTAATATTAAATACTGAGTATTTATTTAAAACTTTTAATTTGTTTGATTTTAAACTTTACATACCGTGTTTATAATATCAATATTATTTTATTTCTATTAATTATTTGCATGCAAAATAAAGTTATTTTTTAATTACGCCAAGTAATTATAACTTAAATACGCTCGTACATAAGTACACGCACCTATTTTTTAATCTTTAAGATTTTACTTATTCAAATCACCAGGAATGTACGCGATTGTTTTTTTTTTGGGGGGGGGGGACTAATAGAACTACTTTTCCCAGGTTTGTTCGTAGGAATGATAGGGTGAGGGGGAGGAAATATTCCCATCACCCTCCCCCCACACTACACTTGCATACGTCCTTGAAAATCAAGGATTCAGATTAAGAGTGTAACCTACTTGTATTAGGTCGCAGCCAACTTACCGGCGTGTAGGTACATTAGGAAGTGATAATACGTTCATTCAAATAAAGAGTAACTACTATTTTTTTCTCCTATGTTGGTTACATTGATAGGAAACCGAAACAGTTTTAATCTTATAAGAATGAACTGGAAAAACCTTCGGGGTGGACTACTCAGTCCTCTGTATACTCGGTCAAATAACGACTGTTCATTGGCTGCTGAATTATGAGTCGCCTCTACTGGTGTTCCAGTGATTCTATACATCTTTGGTTGAAGGTTACTCATTGGCTTAGAGTCGTCCAGATTAACAGTGGTCCGATAGAAAAAGCAGCTAAAATGTCTTCTTGTTTGAATTTTAGCCTTAGCGAAATGTTTTCGCGAATTTTTCCGGTCTCTAGTTACAACATTTGGTTATTGTTTAATACTGAAAGTTTGCCTTCATTAAGACAGAGACGACACATTAAGAGGTTTTCAGTGAACGTGTCTATTGACAATATTATTACAATTGAAGTCAGTTTCAAAAATATATTTATGCCAGTCACAATAATTAACTTCGTGTTCTACAAAGGTATATACTATGCTTTAACAAAGCCAAACGTTTAAAATTAAACGATGTAAAATATTTATGGCCTCAAAACTGTTCAAACCCAGATTGAGATTCTAATTTCCTACATATGCCCATTTAATACGCAGGAAAACATTAGTCAGGTTACTTCCGAAAATTCAAAGATAAAAATAAATTAAATAAACCCATAAACAAGATTATCGCGTCTTTCAGTCCGCCATATCAGGGCGTCGGCGTTTGGAAAGTTTTAAATAACACCGCGGTCGGTGAAAGGCGGTATTATAAATATAATCTCGTGATTGAATAATTTTGCTGTCGCGTTGAAATATGTCGCTCAAGGCGGCGAGATTTTGCTTACGCCGAGAAAGTGATAAGTTAAATGGTTCTTGAAAGAACTGTACCTATAGTCGCCTCGGTAATGGAGCCTCGAGGGAAAGTAATCTTAACACAATTTTTGTAAAATAACGTAAGAATTGTGCAGTGATAGAGAAGTTAAGGCCTGCTTATAAAAATCGGAAATTTATCTGTTGTAACTCATGCTAGAGACCTGTAAAATTCGCGATTTTAAATCCCTAAAGGATAGACTCCATGATCCTCTATGCACTCGTGCAAATTACATCTGCTGATTAGTTACCGACTCGTAGAGACCGGAAAAATTCGCGGATTCATTTCGCAATATGCTGAAATGCAAATAGTTGTACCTTTATGCAACTTCTGCTATTTGTTCACTGTTAACCTGGAGGAGTGTGGGCCAATTATAGGCCCTCAGTCGAAGCAGTATCGAATCACGTGTCTCCCAATTGAGACGCCTCACGAGTCAGTAACCAATTAACAGGTGACGTTTACCCGAGTATGCACAGGATCGTGGAGTCTATCCTGGAGGTCATTGAATACGCGATTTTTTCCAGTCCCTACCGACTCGTAACACCTGTTGACTGGAATGATCGTGATTCGCTAATTCTTCATTTAAGATTTTTCATTGGCCCAGAGTCCTTCAGATAAACTGTGGCCCAATCACTGAAGCAAAATAATGTCAAAAGTATTTGGACTCTAAGTATCCTAATCGCGAAATGAATCCGCGAATTTTACAGGTCTTTACATCATGAATCAATGGAATATTTCTAATAAACGTTTAAAACTTATGTATACCATCGCATGCAATTGTCTGGAGTTGTTTGGCTTGTTGGTTCTGGCCGCTTCGAATGCGAAGATATCACCAATGTTTCGGTTGATGATGGCGACTGCAGCGTCGACCGAAACTTCGGTGATATATTCGCCTTTGACGCGGCTACATCCCAGAAGCCAAGAAGCTTATCCCACGAATTTTAACTTAATTTCGTTCATAGCTACTGTTCTCTCTGTTCTCTACTATGTTGTTCTTAACTGGTAAATATTGATAATGCATTTAAAATACACGTCGAAACTGAACGTACCTACATATAGGTACAGGGCACGAAGAGGAGGCAGAAATGTCAGTGAACATAGGCCTGGAAATACTCCTGTTTAATCTTTGGAGCCGATATTGTGGACACTGTATCCCTGTCTTGTGGAACACCATTTCGGCGATTGTCTGTATGGAAGACAGCATACTATACTACTTGCGTACTATATTGCCGTTTAGGAGGGAAGTATAAAAACATTTCAGACGTATATAAACATTTTTTTCAACATGGCAGTATTCTCTTTTTTTTTCCTTAAAATAATTATCTTTATTATTGGTATAAAGTATTCTCGTAAATTTGCAATGAATCTTGGAATCTACATATGATTTTAACTATTCGAGGTACTGGGACAACACAAAGTATAAATGCCAAGGTAAGAACCCGAACCGAGTCTTACTATGTACACTACTTTGTAGTGATACAGTTGCTTTCATGTTAATGTACAAATTTACAAACATCGGTAATTTTACATAATAATTTCAGGTCCATTCACCAAAAAAAAAAAATTACAATATCTATCGCGTTGAGCCATCAAAGTGGAAGCGGGATGCTATTGCCATAGACGTCCACCCTTTGGAAGAGCAAAATGTAAGTTAATAAGTTGACAATCCTTCAAATGTAACCTAGTAAGTAGACCCATAAATTTATTTCGCACTTTCGTCTGGCCTCAGGATAAAATTCAAAGTCATAGGTGTGCTCAAGCCATGTTTGCTTTCCCATTGATTGACTTCTTAGCGAGAACAATGTTATCCTTGTAAATTGGCACTACCTGATTTGCTTACTTCTCTCCTAGCTGGGCTTCGTCGGCTTACGGTCGTAGAGGGGCGTGTGCAAAATAAGTGAGGGCCAATCAGTGCGAGAGTGTGAAGGTTAGCATTTCAACTTGTCCTTTGATGAATTCCCGAGGTTCCCGTATCCCTAGGGGCATGCAGATTTCGCGTAAAGATTTCGAGACTAGTTGAATGTTAAAACACTGTAGCATCGTCTGTGTTCCGTGTTTGGGCGAGTTTCTCCCAGGTACATATCGATGGTAACAACACCAATCACAGTGATTCAGTGTGGAAGTAAACGCGTCCTGAGTGGCTCCTCGGTAAAGCAAGGCAATGTCTTCTCTTGCAGACGGCCGCCAATTACAAGAAAGAAACCACTGGTGCGGTTATACCTTGTTGCAGTCCAATAGGCGTTCAGAATTTTTTTCACAAAAAATGCCTGCCCCCTACGTATCCCTAATAGCTAGAGACCTGCAAAATTCGCGGTTTTGATGGCCTTCAGGATAGACTGCACATTCCCCTGTACACTCGGGCAAATAACGCAAGTTCATTGGCTGCCGACTTGTAAGTTGTCTCAGCTGGTTTGTCTGTGATTCGATCCTTCTTTGGTTGGGGGTTTATAACTGGTTGAGATTCGTCCAGATGAACAGTAAGCCAATAGCAAAATTATCTAAGAGGTATATGTGTTTGAATTCTAGCCTATCACCGAATGAATCCTCGAATTTTGCAGGTCTCTACTAATAGCAAGTAGTCGGTGTTTGACCGCTGCGCCGCGCCGCGCCGCCACGGGTGGGACGCAGCTGTTGTTGCCGCGGGTGTACGCAGGATTGACAACTTGTTGCCGCGGGTGTGCGGTCCGCCCCGAGCCAGGCAGTCTGGAACACCGCTCCGCCGCCTTCCAGGTCATCCGTCTTTCCTTCCAGGCGCAGCGCCTGGCAACAGCGCTGACTCACCGCCCGCGCGGCACCCGGTCATTACCGACCGCAACACTCCTTCGCCGCGGCTAATTCGCGGTTGCGCCTTGCAAGAAAGGAGGACGTGCGATTTCCTTTCCTTCGCTTCGCTCACCTTCCATCGGCGGTTCTCTTTCGCTGTCTTCGTCCGGCGTCCGGGCACACTGCAATCTTTTTTTTTTTTTTTTTTACTGTAAATGGAACAGAAGTATCCATGTAAAATTACAGATGATTGTCAATTTTAACAATTTACGTGAAAATTACTGTATCACTACAAAATACTGAGTTCGGATTCTCACGCGGGCATTTATGCTTAGTTGTCCAAATTACTCCGTTAGTTAAAAGTTATTTGCAAACCGCTACGTATAATAGCTTCCCAGTATTAACCGCGCAAATTAATAAGCATGATAATATTCAATTATATTTTTAATGTTTAAAAGAAATTCAGTATTTTCTCGGAAAACGTACTTCATATTTGCAATAGCCATGTGTTCTTCAAATTAAAAATTTGAAACATCTTTCTTGTAGTATTACGAACATTTTTTTGACAATTGGTTTAGAAAGGAATCTTTTGTTAAAGTATATTTTAAAAAATTTTTTGTACATGGACCACACGTGGCTAGCGTGCTGGATTGTCTTCTGCGAAAAATAAAAGCCTTTTCCTTGGAGGTATGCAACATTCAAGATTTTTTTGTACTTTTCGCGAAAATATTTCCTGGCTAGCTGTGTGTTGAAACTTCGTGGCGTTGGCTGTGTGCGTGTTTCGTGGTTGGTTAGCCTACTGTCTTTGATTGCCCGGTCAAATAGGGCAATGGCTTCTCTTGCAGCGAGGTCATACTGTACCTAATTGCTAGGGACAGGCATTTTTCGCGAAAAAATCTGAACGCCTATTAGACTGTAACAAGGTATATCCGTAACAGCGGTTTCTACCTTGTGATTGACGGCCGTCTGCGAGAAACGTCGTTGCCTTATTTGACCGAGTCACCCAGGACGCGTTTGAATCGAGAACTGAATCACTGTGATTGGTGTGCTAGAAGTATGCGTGTACCTGAAAGAATCTCACCCAATCACGGAACACTGACGATGCTATAGTGTTTTAACTTTCAACTTGTCTCGGAAATTTTTCGCGAAATGTGCATGCCCCTACTG
The DNA here is from genome assembly GCF_032445375.1 of Bacillus rossius redtenbacheri. Taxonomy (NCBI): domain Eukaryota; kingdom Metazoa; phylum Arthropoda; class Insecta; order Phasmatodea; family Bacillidae; genus Bacillus; species Bacillus rossius. The sequence continues at coordinate 33,060,613 of NW_026962013.1, read as the reverse complement.
ATTGCAGTCTAATGAGCGATCAGATTAATTAGCGAAAAATACATGGCCCTACGAATGGGGCGGTGTCTCCACTGTCTATTGATTGCGGTTTTTTTTTTAACCTTGCGGCCGGATTGAATGTGACTGGGTCATTTGAATTTTGTACCGTTGTCATCATAAGTTTATTTTGTCCTACAGGATGTGTCAAGACTAGGTATGGTCCAATGAGAACATACACAGACAAAAAAGATTTTCTGTACGTTTACAAAAGATTCTTTTGGAAACCAGCAGCCAAGAAATAGTTTGTAACACAACCACAAAGATATTGTAAATTTGAGCAACACATGGCTACGGTTATTTTTGTATGTATGAAATACGTGTCTCGAGATAATTCTGAGTATTTATTACTAAAATTGGCACATAATTTTTTATATTTTATTGAATTTTCATTTACTCATTTTTTAACCCATGGAAAATCTAATCAAATATTTAATAATTCTACTTTATTTAGTTTTATAATGCATATTAATGTGCGCAGTTAATACTGGAAAGCTATTTAGGGGATATTTACAATAACTTTTAACTATTGGAGGTTCTAGGACAACACAAAGCATAATTTCCTGGGTAAGAATCCGAAACCAGTATTACTGAGAACACTATTTTGATACTTACAGCTGTTTTCATGTAAATGAACAAATTTACAAATATCTGTAAGTTTACGTGACTTTCTATTCAAATTTACGAAACAAAATTCACAGCGTACATAGTTCAAGTGTATAATGGTAATAAACAAGGCCTCTCTCAGATTAATAACGCGAGTTTTGCAGGAGTCAAAGATATTGCTTGTCGATTGGCTCAAAAATTGGACCAACAAAACCAATTTTGACTCGGTTTCGCTGGGAACAGCGCATCTTGGGGTGGGTTCCAACTCTAGCGGGCAGCCGCCTGTTAACATTCGTATTGATATCCAACAACGGGCCAAGGCCACATCTTCGCTTGGTTTTTTTGTACCCGCTCGCACAGCGCATGCGTGTTTTTTTTTGTGCCAAGGCCAAGCTTGGACGCCAAACATCTTGTTTTGAGAAAGTTGTCCAACACTCAAGTGCCGCCGATGATGTAACAATGGGACTTCGTTTCGTGGACGGCTTATCCAACATCATGATGGTAAGTTCTTAAATGTAGGTACTTAACTTCGCGTGCGTAAATATATTTGCGTCATTATCACACTGAGAGTACACTTACATCCGCATAACTAAATGTGTTGTATATGTCCTAAATAAATCGGCGATCTTCCATGCTATTCATGGTTGAGTTTCTTTTAGGTACATATCGATTGTAACACCACTGATCACAGCAATTCAGTGCGGGAGGAATCGCGTTCTGACTACGTCAAAATAACGTCGATTTACGTTTATTCAATCCATAATTATATAATTTGTTGCACTATCTAACATTGTTACACATTTTTTTCTGAATTATTGTTTTCTTTAGTTTCCGGTCCCAGTTAAACATAATTTGTATGTATTTACATGAAAAATTGTAACGTAACTACGCGAATTCGACTTCAATTGTTATCTCTCAGTCCCACCTATAGCGAAATTTCAGGGTATTACTGTGCAGCCCCTATAATTTTGATTAGATATATTTCGCATGTTTGTAAAATTGCACACTTGTTGTGGTAACGAATAAGTAGGAGCAGGCATTTTTCGCGGAAATATCTGAACGCCTATTGGACTGCAACGAGGTATACCCACACCAGCGGTTTCTTACTTGTGATTGGCGGCCGTCTGCGAGAGAAGTTGTTGTTGCCTTATCTGACCGAATAAACTCCGGACGCGTTTACTTCCGCACTGAATCACTGTGATCGGTGGTGTTACAATCGATATGTACCTGGGAGAAACTCACCCAATCACGAAACACAGACGATGCTACAGTTTTTTTTAACTTACAGCTAATCTCGAAAGCTTTTCGCGAAATCTGCATTCCTCTACGAATAAAGCCTAACACGACCACGTAACATGCCAGTGGAACAGATGGCGAACAGTTTGCCTGCGAACCCAAGTTGTTTTTTAGGTTGTTTCAATACATGTATTCCATCAGCGCAGGGGAGAGACTCGCGGGAGGCGTCAAGTTTCTGTCCAAACACGGACGGACTTGTCCAAACACGTTTCCGCACAGCATCTTCGCAAGGTTTATTATCCCCGGCGCACGAGCGTGCCGTCTTCGCAAATGTCACTGGCGACCACACAAGTGAAACTCCATTTGCATTAAAAAGACCGAGCATGAATACTTATTTTTATAGACAACGATTCGTCGTGAAGGGGCACGTCTATGGCTTGTTCAGTTGTAAATAAATATGTAGACAATTTTTTTTTTGGGGACCGAGGTTGTTGCAACGCTATCTTCTACAAACAACGTCTAAACAATATACGTGTTAAAAGTCTTCAAAGGCAAAACCATGCAATTTCAGTACTAAGCTTTCCCCTATTAGCCTGAATGCATGAAGAATAGATGTTAAACTGAAAAAAAAAGAAGTTATACAATTAGCCTATTAGCCAACAGCTTTATGAGAAGAAATTTACCTATTTGTACGGACTGAAAAAAATTTGCTGTTTCAATGATCTCTAGAATGTAGACTCCACAGACCTCCACATACTTGAGTGAGCCCAATTACACCTGCTCGCTGGCAGCTGACTTGCAAAACGTCGCAACTGGGTAGCTCGTGATTCAATACTTCTTGAACTGAGAGTCTCTCATTATCCCCAGAGTCCTGCAGAAAGACCGTGAGCCAAAGGTAAAAGGATTGCAAAGGTGTTATATTTTGAAGTTTAGCCTAATGCTAAATTAATTCACGAAATTTTTCCGGTCTCTACATATTTAGCAGGACCAACAAGAATTCTGTTTCTGCAGTTTCGATACATTGAACACAGCTGGCTTGGCCGTGTAAAAATAAATTAGACAATCATTAGAGATCCGGAAAATTCGCGGGTTCAATGACCTCCAGGATAGACTCCAGTATCCTCTACACACTCGGGCAAATGCCAACTGTTCATTGGCTGCTGACTTGTGAGTCGTCTCGACTGGGTCGCCTGTGATTCGACACTTCAATGAGTGAGGGTCTCTAATTGGCCCTCAGTCCTCCAGATTAACAGTGAACCAATGACAGAAGCAGCACTAAGGTATAATTATTTGAATTTTAGCATAACACGAAATGAACCCGCGAATTTTCCGGGTCTCTAACAATCATAAAGGAAGACGAAGTCGAATTGCTTCAATAACATCTCTTCGAAGGTCATAAAGGAGCACAACTTTGCATATATATCCTTTATTGTTATACTATTGAATGTTACGCTTCTGGTATTTTTTGAGTAAAATTTAAAATGAACTACAAGTACCCTTATGTGTGTGAGTTTTCCTGCAAAGCTCGCTATGTTTTAATAACGCGAGTGCTAAAACTATTAAAACATGTATTTTAAAAATTGTGAACTTAGGTTTAAATGTTCTATAACTAGGGACCGGAAAAATTCGCGGATTCATTTCACGTTATGCTAGAATCCAAACAACTGTACCTTCATGTTGCTTCTGTGATTGGCTTACAGTTTGTCTGAAGGACTTTGAGCCAATGGAAAACTTTCAACCAAAAATGTATCCAATCGCAAGCGTCCCAGTTGACAGATGTCACGAGTCGATAGCCAATGAGCAGGCGGCATTTGCCTGAGTGTGTAGGAGGTTGTGGAGTCCATCCTAGAGGTCACTGAAAGCGCGAATTTTTCCAGTCTCTATCTATAACACCAAACTGTTATAGGTATGTCGAATATAACGAAGTTACATAGTTGTCCTGCAGGCATTGGGGACTTGGTGCGTTTTTTTGGAATCTGTTTCTTAAAAGTGACAAGACGTATGTCACAAGTCAAACACAAGTTGTTTTGTTTTGTTTTAAAAGACTTGTTAAAAAAATCGGAAAAATTACTTGCGATAAATATAATAGATAGGTCAAACAAGCATTTTTTAAGCAGTTAACAAGTAATCTGGTTTTAAAAAATTGTGATAATTAGTAAATAACAAGCATTGTGCGTGTAAACTCTGACAAGACATTAAAGATGTTAGAATTTATCAAGGAAAAAGTCAGAAATTCTACGTGAAGAATCTTTTAGCTGTGAAAACAGGAGTTTTGGTATTTTTTAGAAATATTTTAAATCTCTTTATACCACAATTAATATGATTATCACTATTCTTCCCACATCCCAATTTCATAAAATGTAAGCTAAATTAAAAGATTGTTTTGGGGAGGTGAGATATAAAACAACGTTTGTCAACCTGTCAACCTTAAAACCCAATTCATAGAGCTACAATTATTCATTTGATTTCTGTAAAAAATAATATTGTCTGTATATAATCCAGAATTTTCAGAATGTTCATTGGTAAATTACAAGATCACATTATTTGGCGGGTTGCACTTGATTGGGTAAACACGTTTTCTCCTTTTTTATTACTGGCTCTTGTTCGTCAAGGGCATAGCCAAGAGCACTGTAGTCCAATCATCAACGTGATGTATATGTGCTTCAAGTCTACTTTGGTACTTCGCTGAATAATCAATTCTGAAGTATAATTTCGAGACTGGAAAATTTGCGGATTCAATTACCTTCACGGTAGACTACACAGTCCTATATATACTCGAGGGAATAACGCCAGTTCGTTGGTTGCTGAAAAATGAGCAGTCTCAACTGGGTTGTCTGTAATTTGGAATTTTTCTTTGGTTGAGGGTTTCTCATTGGTACAGAGCCCTCCAGATAAATAGTGAGCCAATAGCGAAAGCAGCTGAAATGTACGTGTCTTCCTGTCTCTAAGTGTGATCTAGCATGATTACTAGAGACCCGTGAATTTCGCGGATTCAATGACCTCCAGGATAGACTCCAATATCCTCTACACACTCGGGCAAATGCCAACTGTTCATTGGCTGTTGACTTGTGAGTCGTCTCGACTGGGTGGCCTGTGATTCGACACTTCTATGAGTGAGGGTCTCTAATTGTCCCTCAGTCCTCCAGATTAACAGAGAACCAATGACAGAAGCAGCACTAAGGTATAATTATTTGAATTTTAGCATAACACGAAATGAATCCGCGAAATTCACGGGTCTCTAGTCATGACCCTTCTGAAGCTCGTGATGCGGCGAGGCGAGGCGTGTGGCTTCGAATGTGGGGCGCGTGGGTACCAGCGGGGCGGTTTGCCAGTCAGCTGGCGTAGCGCGGCAGCCGGCTGGTGATTGGCTCAGGAGGTGAACGACCCCGCCAGGGCTACCGCGAGCAACTTGCCTACCCTCCCTCCTTCTTCCCTTCTACCTCCTTTCTTCCTCCCCGCTCCTCGTCGCACACTTCTCTTTATCTTCCCCGACCTCCGCTCCCCGCCTCGTTCCTCGTCTATAGCCGTGACGTCACGCGACCACTTCCACGGCACGTATCTAGGCCAATGTTTCAAGAACTCCTGTGATTTCTACCTTTCTTCCGGGACTGTAAAAAAAAAAAAACTTAAATTGTTCACACAAAATTGGTCGGTTGTATACCTCGAAGTACGCACGTACACCAAGAGAAAGTATCACTACACAAAGCGACTATTAGGTGAATTTGTGTCAACCTATTCACAAATGATTAAGTACATACTGGCACGGAACATTTTGCTTCATTGCAGATTTTTTTTTGTAGATATACTTTTTATAATAAATGAGTGGAACTAAACTATATTCATGATATGGTTAGATGTTTTTGATAGCTGCTGTAGGGAATATTCAGCCCTTGTGATCTTATTTTGAAGACCTAAAAAACAAAACAAACCAGATTCATAGAGCAACAGATTAGTCTCTAACATGTATCGATTAAAAACATGATGATTTTATAATTAAAATATGTAATATATAGGGGCAGGCATTTTTCGCGAAAAGATCTGAACGCCTATTAGGCTGCAACAAGGTTTACCCGCCCCTGTGGTTTCTTCCTTGTGATGGGCGGCCGTCTGCGAGAGAAGTTGGACGCGTTTACTTCCGCACTGAATTATTGTGATTGATGTTACAATCGATATGTAACTTATCTGGAAGAAACTCGCCCAATCACGAAACACAGTCTATGCTACAGTGTTTTAACTTTCAGCTAGTCTTAAAATCTTTTCGCGAAATCTGCATGGCCCTAGTAATATATTATGAACTTATTTAAGATAACGTGCAAAAGCGCAAATATTAAAAGCAAAATCATTTAGGATACTACCCGCTTAAAGTCATGTCAAGATGCTGTACTGTACAGTGGTTGAGTGGTAAGATCAATCGCCTCCCACCAAACCGATCTTGGTTCGTTTAAATACGGGGTCGAAGCTGGATTATTATATTTTTTGCAACTGAGAACTTTTGCGGAAGTTTCCCTTGAACAGGGTGGTTTTACTCAGGGTGCTCGCCGTTTCACCCGCCCTTTCAGCCCATCACTAGGGCCATGCATATTTCACGAAAAGATTCCGAGACTAGCTGAAAGATGAATCATTGTAGCATCATCTGTGTTTCCTGATTGGATGAATTTCTTTCAGATACATGTCGATTGTTGTAACATCAATCATATTAATTAAGAGCGGAATCCAACGCGTCCTTAGTGACTCGGTCAAACAAGGCAACGACTTCTCTCGCAGACGGCCGACCATCACAAGGGAGAAAACGCTGGCGCGCGTATACTTTGTTGCAGTCCAATAGGCGTTCAAAAATTTTTTTTCTCGAAAAAATGCCTGCCCTTACCCGTCACCGCTCCATTCTCATCTCATCTTTGAGCTGGACGATTTGTTGAGTTGCAGTTAGTGTGTCCGTCACATCGGCTAAAACGCGTGGTCAGTATAATTTTTAGGCAGATACTTGAAGCACTCGAGGGATATGCACTACCCCTTTGTGTTAACATCTACGCCATATAATGTTATGGTTACACTCTAATCTCGTAGTTGCCCTATGAACGACCAGAAGATTGTGCGCCAGCCCAGAGCCTTGGGTTTATAGGTGATACCGCGCTAGAAGCACCAACGATCGTCGTACTTATCATCCCGCCTGACTTACACTGATACACCCCTCGCTAGACGGGGCCCCTGACAGGATAAACATGCCCGTGGAATAATGAAGAGAGTTTTTGCTGTAGAGTTAAAAAAAATATTTAGTATTTTGTTTAAATAATACTTGCTGAGTACGTGTTCAGTAAGTTAACTCAGTTCCCGGAAATTTTACGATGACTTGCGTAAATTTACGAAGACCGCCGGGCAATGAATAATAACCAGCGTTCTTCGAAAATTTGATCGTGAGAAGGAATATCACGAAAGTAATAAGGGGAAAGGAGTCCATTTGAAATGATATCCAGAAGATGTCATGCGCGGAATACATACCTTAGGAAGTTATTAAACGGCCATGAGTTGGCAACTGGCGCTGAACGACTACCGTGCTCTGACAAAAACGAGTCGTTCAGATCCGCCTTCGGATTTCACCATTGTGAAGAGCTCCGACGCCATTTCATTTCCTACGGTTCGAGGTGGGTAGAGCCGAGCTGAGTGTGCTTGATCACAGAACGAATATGAGAGAACAGTTAAACTAAAAAGAGATTAGTGGTAAGTCCACTGTTAGAAATTACAGTGAATTAACGGAAAATTTTTACGAAGAATTTAACTCGAGTAAACGAAGAGTATTTCGACCTTTCAAATAACTTAACCTTCATATAAACTACACAGAAATTGTACTTCCGAGGCACAATTTTCGTTCTAAAACAAAGGTAAACACACACGTAGAAAAAAGAGAAGAGTGTTATTGATGTACTTAACCAGTTTTTGAATGTTTTGTTAATACACCAAGATTATTCTTTTGGGTTCATGTTCAAAGTAGATGAACACCGTGTCCGTGCTAGCAGCAAATTCACGAAGATCCCTGGATAATAAATTTGTAACCACCGTTCTTCGTAAAGTGAAGGTATATATATATATATTATTGACCCGAAGAGGGTTCCAAAACACGTAGCTTAACAGGGTGAGGTGATGTATGGTATACACCACAGCAACGTCCGTCACGTTTCCCAGTGGCAAATAAATTTGCCTGGCTGGACGCCGCCTGAAATCGAACCTGCGTCCCGCTGATATGGCAGTAGGAGGGAGTTATTGTTCGCGGCCGACTGTTCACGTATAGTTTATGAGCAGGGCATGCATATTTCTATCCAAATAATAACGTGTATTTTGCAAGTTCTATAAAAAATAGCTTTAATAATCATAGTAAAACAATTACAAATTCTCACACAAAAAATAAAACCTCTATGTAGGTTAACAGCAACCTTGCTAATGCAGCAGAGTGGTCAGAGGTCTTCCACTAAGGTTTACAAGGTTCGATTTCCAGCGGGACCAAACAACGATTTTTTTTTTGGCAACTGGGAAACCGTGGCTGACGTTGCCTCAGACCAGTTATACTGTTCACCTCACCACACACAATTCATCGGTAGGGGCATGCAGATTTCGCGAAAAGATTTCGAGACTAGATGAAAGTTAAAACACTGTAGCATCGTCTGTGTTTCGTGATTGGGTGAGTTTCTCCCAGGTACATATCGATTGTAACAACACCAATCACAGTGATTCAGTGCGGAAGCAAACGCTTCCTGAGTGGCTCGGTCAAGCAAGGCAACGCCTTCTCTCTCAGACGGCCGCCAATCACAAGGAAGAAACCACAGTTGCGGGTTTACCTTGTTGCAGTCTAATAAGTGTTCAGATATTTTCGGGAAACATGCCTGCCCCTATTTATGAGTAGAGACCAAAAAAATTCGCGGATTCATTTCGCTGTAGGTTAGAATTCCAGGAAACTGCGCCTTTATCTGCTACTGCGATTGGCACACAGTTTTACCTGGAGAACCGTGATCCAATGAAAACTCATCGGTCAAAGAAGTAACGAATCCACAATCCTGTTCAGACATCTCATAAATCAGACTCCAATTAAAAAGTGGCATTAGCCAAAGTTTGTAGAGTACTGTAGAGTCTATCCTGGAGGACTTTGAACCTGAGAATTTTTCCAATCTACATTTATGAAATCTTAGTATAGGAAACACTCTATTAAATCATCGACCACTGTATGTGTGGAAACGAACAGAAAAAATTATGATTTTAAAAGTAAATTAAAGGGTTAAGAATTTGTAGGAATTGTGTTAGTAATTTTTATGTTGCCTATTCAGGAAAATGTAAGAATAAAATTGGGGAGAGAGGTATAAGGTTTTTTTTTTCCTTTGAATTTTGTACGAATATGCTTAATTTTGGCCACATCCCCTTTTTCCTTCCCTCTCACATCCCAGAAGCTGGGAGTGGCAGAGAACGCTTTTCTGTGCCATCTTTCCACCCCTCCGCCACTTTCCCCCCCATATCCGCGAGCAAATTGCGAAAGTGGCAGAGACATTAGTTCCTCGGCAGCCGAGGGACTGCCCCTCTCCCCCCCCCCCCGCTTACAGAATGTCTTTGGGCGAACGGACGTCCGCTAGTGACATGGTATCGATTGAAAAGAATCGATAATACTCATGAGGAGAGCCGTTATTATTTCGCGGGGTTCATTGGATACACAGAAAAAAATTATGTACTTTTACAAAAGATTGATTAGGAAACCAGTTGCCAAGGAGTAGTTTGTAATACTACAAGAAAGATATTTAAACTTAGTACAACACATGGCAGCGTAATTTTTCCATATATGTAGGGGTATGCATTTTTCGCGAAAACATCTGAATACTTATTAGACTGCAACAAGGTATACCCGCACCTGTGGTTTCTTCCTTGTGATTGGCGGCCGTCCGCGAGAGAAGTCGTTGCCTATTTGACCGAGCCACTCAGGACACGTTTGCTTCCGCACTGGATTATCGTTATTGGTGTTGTTACAAAATACGTGTACCTGAAAGAAACTCACTCAATCACGAAACACAGACGATGCTACAGTGTTTTAACTTTCATTTAGTCTCGAAATCTTTTCGCGAAATCTGCATGCCCCTACATATATGAAATGCGTTTTTCGAGTGGCTTCACTCATGAGTATAGTTTCGAAGGAAACGTGACGTATTCATTACAGTATCGAATGAAACGTTTCGATACTTTTCCTTAAATAGTTCAGCGTTGATATATTTACATTAAATCTTTAATAATAACACAAGTCGGTTGTTTGAGACTTCGAATCAAAGAAAGAGTAGATTGATAAATCACTTCGTTGAATAAACCAAACAAGATTCGAACAAATTAAGCGTACGAAACGGAACCTAAGGTAAAAAAAAAAAGTATCGTAAATATTTTCGCTCACTTACTCACTCATTCGTCTAATTGTTGTAAATAAATACAAAAGTCAATGGAAATTGTCAAATCTTACCCGTAGAGCCAGATTTAGTATACGTTCAAACCCGCTTTGAAAAAATTAAAAAAAAAAAAATATATTATATCTATGATTATTCGGTAGGATACCTGCCATAAAATGATGGATTAAACTGTCTATTAAAAAGGTATCGACAGAGCGATGAATTTTTCGCGAAAAGATTTTCAGACCAGTTGTATTTTAAAACATTCCGACTGTCAGCACACCAATCACAGCCCTCCAGTGCGAAAGCAAACGCGTCTTGAATGGCCCGGCCAAATAGGGCAATGGCTAGGGGCATGCAGATTTCGCGAAAAGATTTCGAGACTAGATTAAAGTTAAAACATTGTAGCACCGTCTGTGTTTCGGGATTGGGTGAGTTTCTCCCAGGTACACATCGATTGTAACAACACCAATCACAGTGATTCATTGTGGAAGTAAACGCGTCCTGAGTGGCTCGGTCAAATAAGGCAACGACTTTTCTCGCAGACGGCCGCCAATCACAAGGAAGAAACCACAGGTGTGGATATACCTTGTTGCAGTCTAATAAGTGTTCAGATCTTTTCGCAAAAAATGCCTGCCTCTAACAATGTCTTCTCTTGCAGACGGCCGCCAATTATTAGGGAAAATTGCTTATTGCGGTTTAATGAGCGGTAAGAATTTTTTTTTTCTTTCAGAAAACCTTACAAGCCCCAAGGTATCGAGTAGGTACGAAGTATCGATATCGAAACAAAAAACTACTCGGTAACGAAATGTATGGATACGTTTTCTGTTTTGCTACCCTCTGCTCCGGGCCGTAGAAAGGAGCCGTTCTACGAGGAAGGTAATTGTGAATTAAAGAAAAAGTTGAAAAAAGGAAAGGGGGAGGAGTTTGTCTGTTTGGATCGGGTTCGGCTGCAAACCAGTTCCTTGTTGCGTGGAAGCCGGGGAAATGTACATGGATAACCGCCGGCGACCATTAACCGCTCACGTCACACCCTGTATAATGTTCTCGTTGTGCCTCGTTGCTCACGGGTGTACGCACCGTGTAATCAGCCTCGAGGTAATTGCTGTAGGACGGGCCAGAGCTCAGTATGCTCGAAGACCAATACTCTCCGACATGTTCTCTCGTTAACTTCCAGTTTGCTCTGTTTTTATTTCTGATTGCAGTTGTGATTTTCTCCTGTACGCATTAGATGTGCCGGAAGTTTCCTGTAAATGTCCAGTTTAAGGGGGAAGAGATAGGAACGAGAAATTGCTATGTTGGTTTCAACAATTTTTATGCCTTAAGTAGACACCCGGAAATTTCCTCGTATTCGTTTTACGTTAGGCTAGAATTCAAAATTAATGTTCGCTCTACCAATGTTCGATTTTTCATTGGTTGATTTCTTAGCGAGAACCTGTTTGTTCTCGTTAGTCGACACTACCTGATTCGCTTACTTCTCTCCTAGCTGGGTGTCGTTGGCTCACGGTCTCGGAGGGGCGTGTCCAAATAACTGCGTGTCCAAATACAGTAAAGGTGTATGAATATTTGTATTCTAGCTTGATACCAATTGAAACCGCGAAATTTTCTTACCTCTAGGCTATAGACAAACAATTTTGTGTAGTTATGTATTGAAAATTGGTTTTAGTTAAAGCATAAATCACACGTTAAGAGAATTTCAAAGGACATGACATAGTGTCCATTGAAAGTATAATTTTAGTTGTAATTCACTACTAAACGCCAATGACTTCACTAGGAAAAATATTTCCAGCAGGCCCTTTTAAATTATAGGTTATGCTTTAAGGAGGCCAAAATTTTAAAACTACCTCCATATCGTTTTTTTAATAGTTTCATTAAACAATTGGGTTTTTCAATAGTGACATTAAACCATGTGAGTTTTTTTCAATAGTGACAATAAACCAAGGTTTTTTTTCAAATAGTAATATTAAACTATGTGAGTTTTTCAATAGTGGCATTAAACCATGTGGGTTTTTCAATAGTAACATGAAACCATGTGGGTTTTACCATAGTGACATTTAACCATGTATATTTTTCAATAGTAACATTAAACCATGTGGCGTTTCAATAGTAAGATTCAACTGTGTGTATTTTTTAATAGTGACATTAAATCATGTGGGTTTTTCAATAGTTGAAATTAAACCTTTTTTTAGAGCTACGACATTCAGTTACCAAGAATTGGGGTAGAATGTTTTTGAGGTGGAAATGTGGAAGGATAACAGAAGAGGCGCGAGTACTCCGCGTATTCACTCATTATTAGAGACCTGTAAAATTCGCGATTTCAAATCCCTAAAGGATAGACTCCATGATCCTCTATGCACTCGTGCAAATTATATCTGTTGATTGGTTACCGACTCGTAACACCTGTTGACTGAAATGATCGTGATTCACTCATTCTTCTGTTAAAAATTTTTCATTGGCCCAGAGTCCTTCAGATAAACTGTGGCCCAATCACTGAAGCAATTTAATGTCAAACGTATTTGGACTCTATCCTATCGCGAAATGAATCCGCGAATTTTGCAGGTCTCTACTCATTAGCAAAGTAGACTTGAGATTTATTGTTGTGACTGGCCCACAGTTATCTTGACACTCCCCTGGTCCACCCTGAATCAGCACTAAAAGAGAAGAAGCAGTGTGATCCAATAACGTGCAAAAAAAAACACGAAATGATGAGGGCCCCTGACCGTTGGTAGTGGCCAATGAGAGAGCTGCATTGGCTTGATCATGTATAGGACAGTTGGGTCTAGTCTGGGGCTAAATGCATTCGCGAAATAATCAAGACTTTAGATAACTGCGATTAAGACGCGGTGGTCCAGGTTGTATAATAGTTAACTCCTACAGGACCTTTTCAACATATCTCCTATAATCCGGTTGACTATTTTTTTTTAACCTTTTAGGGACTCTACCAGGAATGATAAACTGTAAAGGACCGAAATAATTCGAGGTTTCATTTTCTAATTAGACTAAAATTAAAATATTTATACCTTCGTACCAGTTCTGCTATTGACTAATAGTTGATCAGTAGAATTCTGGCCCAATTAGAAACTCACAACCAAAGCAGTGTCGAATCACAAACTATCCAGTTGAGACAAGACAACAGCCAATAAACAGATGACATCTGCCCGAGTATGCAAAGTCTTGTGGGTGATTTGTGATTCGATACATTTTTGACTAAGGGTCCCTCATTGGCCAAGAGTTCTCCAGATCGACAGTGAACTAATAGCAGAAGTAGGTAAAAAAAAAAGTATAATTATTTGAATTTACAGCATATCACGAGATTAATACGCGAATTTTTTCCGGTGTCTAACTGTAACGGTTTTGATTGGATACTTCAATTGTTGAGGTTTATTCATTGGCTCAGAGACCTTCAGATAAACTTTGACACAATCACTGAAGCAGTAAAAATGAATTGAATTCTAGTCCATCGTGAAGTACCTATATCCGCAAATATTTATCCAGTCCCTAGCAATAACACAACATGGCGGGCTGTGACTCAGCCTCAAGACGAGACCTCGCGGCCGCGCGCGTGCAGGGAAACATCGCGATGAAGATGACAGTTAAGATTTCTTTTTCCTGGATTCGGAAGGAAACTGGTTCCGGGCGGCGGGCCCAACCGCGGAGCGTGGACGACCCCCTTGACGCGGGGCCGACGGGAGATGCGGGTCCCGGATAGCGACCCGCCGCGGGGCCTCGCCAGCAGCTTCACACAGCCACTCCTCCCGTGTTCACGCTAGAGGTCCCGGGCCCCCATGTTTAATTCATCGGGAGACAATGGGACTCGCTCGCCGAGGCGGCCGAAAATAATCACCGGCCGTCGCCGGCCCCGGCCGAGGCAATTAAAAACTGCTCCTGCTCGCCGTCGGCGTCGTCGCTCCTCCATGGACCTGGCTCCCTGCCCCGGCCCCATGCCCCGGCCCCATGCCCCGGCCCCATGCCCCGGCCCCATGCCCCGGCCCCATGTCCCGGCCCCATGCCCCGGCCCCATGCCCCGGCCCCATGCCCCGGCCCCATGTCCCGGCCCCATGCCCCGGCCCCATGTCCCGGCCCCATGCCCCGGCCCCATGCCCCGGCCCCATGCCCCGGCCCCATGCCCCGGCCCCATGCCCCGGCCCCAACCCCGGCCCCATGCCCCGGCCCCATGCCCCGGCCCCATGCCCCGGCCCCATGCCCCGGCCCCATGTCCCGGCCCCATGCCCCGGCCCCATGTCCCGGCCCCATGCCCCGGCCCCATGCCCCGGCCCCATGCCCCGGCCCCATGTCCCGGCCCCATGCCCCGGCCCCAACCCCGGCCCCATGTCCCGGCCCCATGCCCCGGCCCCAACCCCGGCCCCATGCCCCGGCCCCATGCCCCGGCCCCATGCCCCGGCCCCATGCCCCGGCCCCATGCCCCGGCCCCATGCCCCGGCCCCATGTCCCGGCCCCATGCCCCGGCCCCATGTCCCGGCCCCATGCCCCGGCCCCATGCCCCGGCCCCATGTCCCGGCCCCATGCCCCGGCCCCATGTCCCGGCCCCATGCCCCGGCCCCATGCCCCGGCCCCATGCCCCGGCCCCATGTCCCGGCCCCATGCCCCGGCCCCATGTCCCGGCCCCATGCCCCGGCCCCATGCCCCGGCCCCATGCCCCGGCCCCATGCCCCGGCCCCATGCCCCGGCCCCATGCCCCGGCCCCATGCCCCGGCCCCATGTCCCGGCCCCATGCCCCGGCCCCATGCCCCGGCCCCATGCCCCGGCCCCATGCCCCGGCCCCATGCCCCGGCTCCCTGCCCCGGCCCCATACCCCGGCCCCATGCCCCGGCCCCATGTCCCGGCTCCATGCCCCAGCTCCATGCTCGGTCACGACACATGAAAGCCATGCACACATGATCAGACGTGGCACGACGCCACACAACGGTCGCGATCTGATTCGAGGTGATACATAAAATGACTGTTCATCAACCAAAGAAGCATCGCATCACAGGATGACAAGTTGAGACGTCTCACAGGTCAGCAGCTAATGAGCAGGTGGCATTTTCCTGAGTACGCATAGGATCGTGGAGGCTAGCATAGAGGTCATAGGACCCGAAAATATTTCCAGTCCCTACCTTGAGCCCTCAAAAAAAAAACCTTGATAATATACAGGCAATTTGAGTCTTTCGTGGAGTGAAATTATCGTGGCTCTAATCTTCCTGAGTGGTCCGACCAGGTAAGGCAATTGTTTCTCTTGCAGACGGCCGCCAATTACATGAAATAAATCACAGACGTGGATAACCTATATTTCAGTCTAATAATGAGTATGATTTTGTTTGCGAAAAATTTCCTGCTTCGTGTTACGTGTGTCGATTTATCGGTTATTGATAGAGACCTGTAAAATTGGCGGTTTCCATGGCCTTCAGGATAGACTGCACATACTCCTGTACACTCGGGCAAATAACGCAAGTTCATTGGCTGCCGACTTGTAAGTCGTCTCAACTGGTTTGTCTGTGATTCGACCCTTCTTTGGTTGAGGGTATATAACTGGTTGAGATTCGTCCAGATGAACAGTAAGCCAATAGCAAAATTATCTAAGAGGAATAGGTGTTAGAATTCTAGCCTATCACCGACTGAATCCGCGAATTTTGCAGGTCTCTACTTATTGATATATAAACGTGTTAGCTCTCGATTTGGTGGGAGTAATTTCGTGATTGCGACGGAAGTCGAGGAACGGGAATATGTAACAACCACGGTGCTGCCACGCGTGGCGGTTGACGAGAACCAAAGATCACCAAGACTAAGGTAAACTTGATAGTATTAACTGTTTAATTAATTTTTACAAAATGGACTGTGTTTTAATATATAACCTGGTCAAAAATGAGTTCCAAAGCCGGGGTTTAGTATTTAAAAAAAAATTTTTGTGTTTATTGGAGCCGTTTTATTATAAAGTTAAAATTTTTTGTCTGCTAATCAAATTATTCCATAGCTGCCGTAGCTTCTTCGGCTGCGAATTCTACGAATTCTAGCGGCGGGTGCGGAAACTACGTGTGATTCGCGTCCAGAAATGTAGTTTAAAACACAATTTTTTAAGAATTATCCTCAAATTTCATGTCCGATTTCGTATTATAACTGTATTTGCAACACGAGAACACATGAACTTGCTCGTTACCAAGGTTAGATGTTACACATCTTAGGCGAGTATCGAAAGACTTGCTCACATATTTTATACTGCTTCATTTTCCTTTCCTTCAGGCGGATAGCTCTTGGAAAAAAACAAGCTGTATACGTCTTGGTGTGTTGTTAAGTAATTCTAAGCCGTTGCCTCTTTGTGTTTTAGCTTTTATTTCTGTAGTCCGAGTGTGAGTAATCAGTCTCTCTGCTGAGTTGCACTCGGCACCCACGAACATTGTGAACCAAACCCCTTACGTATAATATTTTGACACGTGGCAACACCGATGTACGTGCCTTTCTGCTGATAATCGCAGATATCCTTACATCCTGGTCATTGACACCCGCGCAACTGTCACATGACTTTTTTTTACTCATTCATAGTATAATCTTATTCGTCACTGTACAATGATGATGAAACCCGATTATTTCACAATGATACAGTTTTTTTTCTGTGTGCCACAAAATAATCATGATTTCGTATGAAGTAACTGCGAATGCAATGCACGAATTTTTACTGGCATTGTACTTTACTGATATTGGATAATGTGTGTTTATTCATAAAAAAATAATCCAATCTGATGTTCCCACATTTCGAGGTATCGTAATGATGCACTGCATACGTATGTCCAGAGCCCAGGTAACTTGTCATTTAAATGACCTATAGGATAGACTCAATGATCCTTTAAGCACTTGGGCAAATTTCATCTGCTCACTGGCAAATGCGTGACACGTGTTTGCTGGGCTGCACAAGAATCGATACTTCTTTAGTAGAAGATTTTTCATTGGCCGAGAGTCCTTCAGATAGTCTGTGGCCCAATCACTGAAGCAGCAAAAAGACAAACATATTTGGATTCTAGCCTATTGCGAAATGAGTCTGCGAATTTTCTCAGGTCTCTACCATGGCCTTAATTTTATTTGAGGTTAGTTTTCTCTAGAGAAAATTTTGATTTTCCTGGCACTAACTATTTATCACACATTAAATCATTGCTGTATGTTTAGCCTATCAAGTAAATTTAAAGTAAATGTTGTGCATTTCCAAACATATTATGGTGGGATTTAAAAAAAGTAGGCATTTACTCCGTGTCAATCAAAATTTGGGAGCGAAGTTGCTTCATATAAACATTTGTTTTTATGTATTTAACAATAATGAGTATTTACAATTTAAACTCTTAGATTTGCAGATATGAAATACAATATTTTTTGCAACTAGTATCCAAAAAAACTGATATGTAAAATTACAACAATTATTGCACTGCAGGGATGACTGAGTTTGAAAGAGTGTGCGGGTTCTTTTTGTCACCAACTAGAATGCAAACATCTATACCTTAGCATTGCTTTAATTATTGTATCACAATTAATTGCTCCGCCCCTCCCCTCTAAGACTGTGGGCCAGTCAACTATCGGCTAACAATAGAGAGACCTAATAACGTCGACCCTCTCCAAAGAAGAGGAGGGTCTACAGTAAGAAATAATCCAACATGAAAGCAAATTATGATAGAGTATACATACGATTGTGAATTTTAGCCTGACGCGTAACGAATCCGTGAAATTATTCACAGCGACTGGAAAAATTCGTGTATTAATTTCACGATGGACTAGAATCGAAATAGGTTTATCTTTTCGTTGATTCAGTGAAGGATTCTGAGCCAAAGAAAAACCCTCAACGAAAAAAGTATAGAATCAAAAGCATCATAGTTAACAGTGGTCACGAGTTAGACGCCAATGTACAAAGAGGATATCGTGGAGTCTATCATAGAGGTAATTGAAACAGCGAAATTTTCCTGTCCTTAATTATTCATGACTAGAGACCGGAAAAATTCGCGATTTCAATGACCTGTAGGATATACTCCATGATCTTCTATGCACTCGGGAAAATTACATCTGCTCATTGGCTACTGACTCGTGACACCTGTTAACTGGGACGCTAGTGATTCGATACTTATTTTGTTTAAGGTTTTTCATTGGCCGAGTATCATTCAGATAAACTGTGGCCCAATCACTGATGCAGTAAAAATTCAAACGTTTTTGGATTCTAGACTATCACGAAATGAATCCGCGAATTTTTCAGGTCTCTATTCATTACTAGAGACCAGGAAAATTCGCTGGTTCATTTCGTGTTATGCTGAAATTCAAATCATTATACCTTAGTGCTGCTTCTGTCATTGGTTCACTGTTAATCTGGAGGACTGAGGGCCAATTAGAGACCCTCACTCATAGAAGTGTCGAATCACAGGCCACCCAGTCGAGACGACTCACAAGTCAACAGCCAATGAACAGTTGGCATTTGCTCGAGTGTGTAGAGGATATTGGAGTCTATCCTAGAGGTCATTGAACCCGCGAATTTTCCGGGTCTCTATTCATGACTTAGATCCATCACTCCATGGTTCAGTAAAATTATTATTTTTTCAATTATTATTATTATTTATTTTTTTCATTTTCTTCAGGGACCAGAAGACGGGTTAAATTTTCGGCGTGAATCAGACCCGGTATATTTTATTTTCTCAAATCGGGAAACGTGGTGGACGTTGCCGTGAGGCGGTAAGCATTTCTCACATCCCTCCATCTCACATTCGTTATTTTCCACCCCCTCGTCCGTCTCTAAGGTACCTCGATGTCGACGCGACGCTAAACTCGTATTCATTCATTCATTCATCCGTTATCCCAGTTTCCTCCCCACGCCTCCGCATTAGCTTTGATGTCAGTTTTCGCTCGTCTGCACGGAGTTATTCTGCGGGGCTTGCTTTGTAAAGGGGTGGGTTATTTTTGGTCCGGGCTCCAGACTCTCCTTTCAAAAACGGCTTACACTACACTCGTTCTCCCCTCCCCCCCTCCTTGTACAACAAACCCAACGACATCCTGGACGTTCAGCCGAGAATAAAACGCCGAAAGGGGTTGTGATTGGTGGTGAGGGGTGTTTTTGGGTTGTGCGTTGGAGGGTCCCTGGGACGACGTAACGAACGACCCATCCTACACTCCGACATCCCCCCCTCCTCCTTCCACACACACACACACACACACACACACACACACACACACAAGCTCCTTTGGCGCGGTCGGGCGGGAAGATACGACCCGCAGAAAGTTAAAAAAGCCGTGAAGCGCCTGCGAACATTTTCAAACCCCCCCCCCCCACCCCTTCCCACCATAAACCCTACTCCTTTCCTTTCTCTCTTGGTGGTTCCAAAATTATATTTTTTTTGGGAGCGCACCGAAGTAAAAATACCCCGCTAGGGGGAAGGGTTAAATGGGGGTGAAAGTGAGTTTAAAGCGTTAAAGAGAGTAGTTTGCGGCCCGCATCGTAGACGCTTCGAAGGCAACGGCCTCTGTAACCCATCTTCCCCTCCCCCCCCCCCCCTCTCTTTTTTGACGACGCAACGGTCCTCGAATTACCCCGCGCGGCGGGTTCAACGAACTGGAGAGGCCGAAGTCTGCCCACTGCCCCGCTGTCCGCGACCGGACTTCGGAACTGCCACGGGCGAAGATCGCAGACCCGCGACCGTCAGCCATTAACAACTCGGCTGTGTCCGTGAACTGGTTACGGATGTGTCCAACTCGCGAGTCCGCAACAGTCCGAACCTGTGGGCGGTCCCGTGTCCTTGTATACTAGTGTGCAAGACGTCACACACAGTCACGCGGATGACTGGCCCGTTTACATTTGCGATGTCCGATGTCCGATCCCACTGATTTACAAAGTGGTCACCAGAGCGCAGCAAATACCCAGCGCCAAAATAAGTTTTTTTCATTGTTTTTGCTTGTTGTTTTCATGCATTGTAAATAATGTGTACGTAACTGTTTTTAATATTCGTTTAAATTGTGACTGCTGATTCAATAATATTTAACTATTTTCCTTAATACAAAAGTAAAAGCTAATAAACGAGTTTAAATCACACTGACAAAAAAATAATAATAATTTGTGTTCGGCCTTTGAGACGCGCCGGTCACAAACGGGCAGCACTAATTAATATTTCTTTCTCGATCTTCTTGGCTTCCTGTTCCTTCCTCAGTCCGTTAGTTTCGGTTTACCTTTTTGAATCGGGAACCAGAAACAGAAAATATATAATGTGTTCTTTTATGCTACCAAAGGACACAGATAGGGACAAAAAGTTCAAGTTGTATTCGGACCAGGGAGATTCGGACCATCGCACACACCACCCAAGACGTCAGAGGGATTTGGACCAATCAGCGATCAGTGTTCGTCGGACACAATTTAGGACATTGCAATTCTATACGGGCTTCAATCCGAACTAGATGATACCGGACCCTGTCTGGAAAACCGAAAGTCCGGATTAAATGGAATTTGCGTTAAAATGCACGTTGTTTTAGGTGGGTAAACATATAAAAATCAATCATTTAAATATAATTACAACTTTTTCAGCAGATTCATTTAATACTACTGTATGCATAAACCTATGTTTTTAACCTGGACTGAATTTTTTATCTGTAAAAAAATTGTATTTGTTATTGTAAACGTACGAAAACAATAACAATCTAAATAAAGTATTGAAAAGTAAAAAGTCTGTCTCATGCTTAAATTTTAGTACGGAACATATATAGCAAGCACAATGTTATAGACTGATACTACCGGGTTTGTTAACATATAATTCTTATTTAGTATAGTTACGATAATTACAATAAGTTTTTGTACATTTTTAATTTGACAATTTTTTTTATTTGACCATTTTTATTTTATTTTTCTAAGACCAAAACGTAGAGTGTTTTAAAATTTATATCATAGTTGTAAAGGTATGTTATGAATAGAATATTTATCATTTCTAAAAACCAATCATTATTCCATACCAGAAACTATTTGTAGCAGTTGATTTTATTAATAACAAGGCATCCCATTAATTATTTCCTATATTAAAACATAGCCTAACTTTTTAATATTAAATACATATAAATAGACTGTAAAAACGTTATAAAATAATATGACGTATTTTCCTTACGTTTCCTTAGAAGATAATGTTGAATAATATGAGATACTGTCCTTAATGAAATAATTTAAGAAAAATCATTTCTAAAATTCTCATTCCAAATTATGTCTCTCAAAAAAATATTTTTACATAGATTTAAAAAAATCAACACATTATAAATTTTTGTCTAAAACTTTAATGTGCTTTAGGTATATCTGGCAACAGAGCGCACCACTGAAACAAAGAGATCGCTAATATTAGATATCGTTCATTGGAAAAGGAGAGTAAATGCTCATTTAAATGTCTAAATGCACACTGCAATCTAAGGATGAGAGACACTTTAGCTGTAGAGACTCTGGCTCGTATAATTTGCTCCGTCGGGCGGTGCAAGCGCACAGACGCGTTGTTTTATCTCTCTCTCTCTCTCTCTCTCTCTCTCTCTCTCTCTCTCTCTCTCTTCCGCTGGCGTGGGCGTAGCCAAGTCCGATGCGAGGCCACTGCTGCAGTAGGTGATAAGCTGTCGCTCTGTGGTTCATCACAGCTCATGCGCGACAGTATGTGTACTCAGAAATACGCGGTCGCCGCATTGTATGTGGACGACCTTGACCTCGGAGACAATCTTAGAAGTACCTAAACTCGGCCAGATTGCAGATGGCCTTTGACCTTGTTCTCTCGCAGCTAACACATTCAAGCACTCCATGGCCACGCCACAGCTTGTCAACGAGAACAGTGACCCTCGGTCGAGCGACCGTCTAGGCTAGGAACATTATGCAATGGTAACTAGCCTCAATAGACCACTCTACTCTCTATGGATGTTTGCGTATTCATGCTGTTTAAAGAATTAAATTAAAAATATTTTTAGTTCAAAGCCTATAAATGTGTGTTTATATTTAACAATAAATAATTTACTTTGTTGCTAACAGGCATTTTAGCAGAAGATCTGCGAGACCTGTGCAGAGAGTGCATTTATATCTTCTTGGCACTGGGTTCTTTCTGACCCAGACATAACCGTAGCGAAATAGTCGGTCTATTGCTGTCGCTTCTGTGCTCGACACACATACAAGAGGTGAGACGGCTGTAAGCATAGTTCCACTCTTGTCACGGCAGCGGGAGTGAACGAGATGTGCTTACGCACTCTCAGTCACGAGCAGGCGATTTATATTTTTAAATTTTTTTTTATTTCCTAAATACTTAAAGCTATGAGTGTGTGGGAGGGGTCTGGGTAGGAAAGACTCTGATTGCGTCTCAGGCCGAAGCCTATACGCTCTAATCATGCCGGTTGTTAACCATGCAGGAGAGGTAGCATGCATCATGTGCTAGGAGGGGGATTGGCCAGCCATGGCTGCGATTGGTGCCATGACTAACTCCCCTCACTGACTATTCTAGACTAGAACTAGATAAGTTGGGCCCAGGTAAAAACCTGCATAGACACAGGGAGAACCCTGGGCTCTTTCATGCGGGGTGCAAAAATCGCGCATTGTGCGTGCAGGTTGGTTACGGGAAACAGAAGGATGGATCTGGATGAAGAGTTGGACAGAGTAGAAAAGAGTCTACCATGCGGGGGTTGGGCACTTGGAGTCGGCAGCACTGGCGTATTGTCTGACAGTGATGGGGAGTGGGGGAAGCTAATGGGTTTTGAATACAAAATTGCAGCTGCGACACAACTTTCCTCTCCTTAACCGAGTTATCCCAATACTACACGTGCCTCCACCAAATATATCTACAGTATAGTTGTAATGAGAGAGCAGGAGTAATTTAATACCAAGATAGGTTGGGGAGTGGTGCTCTTGATGATATCCGTAACGATAAGCGCAACGCCATGGAGTGCTTGAGTGTGGTCACTGCGAAAGGTCAAGGTCAAGGTTGGAGGTCATTGATGATATCCGATGTTAGGTTCATCCAAGATGGTGACCGAGGTCTAGGTCATCTAAGATTGTCGCCCGCGAATCTTATATCCCCATGTGCTATCCGGTGCCTTCATATGAATGAAGTACACCTAATCACTACTGTTCGTGCATGTAAAACTGGTAGACACCTTAAATATTAGCCTTTCCCCCCCTCCCCGAATCCAGGATGAACTACACACGCTTGTCCATTGTAAATTGGCTGATGCCACCGTTAACTTCCGGCCGGATTGCATTTGTCTAGATCATAGTCTTGTAATGTTGTAGTCGGTTTTTTGTCCCTCGAGGCGCTTTAGAATTACTAATGATCCAACGACAACAGTTCAAGCTTATAATGGTAGCCTATGCATGTCAATGTCTATCCAAATAATAACGTGTATTTTTCAAGTTATAAAAAAACATAGCTTTGATAATCATAGTAAAACAATTACAAATTCTCACACGAAAAAATAATACCTCTATGTAGTTTAACAGCAACCTTGCTAACGCATCAGAGTGGTCACAGGTCTTCCACTAAGTTTACAAGGTTCGATTTCCAGCGGGGCCAAACAAGGATTTTTTTTTTTTTTTTGCAAATGAGAAAACGTGACTGAAGTTGCCACAGATTTAGCGGAGTTATTATTCGGAGTTATCCCGTTCACCCCACCAGACACAATTCGTCGGTGTTCCCCAACCAGTCGTCCATATAGCACTACTCGCTCCCTCCACGCCGGCAGGATAGACGAGGGGAAAGTATCTGTCCTCTTGTTTGAGGCAACACTCGAGTTGGCCCTGCATTCGTGCGGAAATAACGAGTCGAAGATATTTCTACGAATTGTAAAAAAAAAAACTCACGGTTTCGATGACCAGGTGTGGACTCCACAATCCTCGGCATACTCGGGCAAACAAAAAAATGTCGTCTGTTCGTTGGCCGTTGACTTGCGAGCTGTCTCTCATCTGGGTGATCTGTGATTCGACGCTGCTTTGGTAATGAGTTTCTGACTGGCCCGGAGATCTACCGGTTAAACTGCGAACCAATATCGGAACTGGCACTGAGAGGTACAAATTTGTGAACTACAGCCTATCGAGAAATGAAACCGCAAAAATTTTTCCTGTCTCTATATGTACAGGATGAGTCTGAATTCGACTGACAATGTTCGGTTGCATGGTCATCACGACAAAATAGGTTGAAGAAAACAGCTATAAAATGTATGGTCTAAAGTAATTCCCAAGGCTGGTAGGACCTATACGTCTTTGAAGGTGGAGATAAATACTTATTAAAATTTAAAAAAAGTATTTAAGATGGCACACTAAGCGTCTGAATGATATTTATTTGAATGAAGTTCTACAACCGCCACGAATTTTGTTACTGTAGCGTTATTATTTCAATGAAGTAATGGGTGGTTAGCAACACGCCAAGACATGTGGACAGTAAAGGTGTTGCCCCTAATTAGTTCAATGAAATAATTTTTTCCTGCAGCTACAAAATTCGCTGTGTTCGTAGAACTTCGTTAATTTGAAAACGATAAAATTTGAGACAAGACACACTGCTAGGGACTGGAAACATTCGCGGGTTCAATGACCTCCAGGATAGACTCCACTTGCGCAAACGTCGTCCTTTCATTGGCTGCTGGCATCACAGCTGGGTAATTTGTTATTCGATACTTTTTTTGTCTGAGGGTATCTCATTGGCCAAGAGTTCTCCATATTTACTGTGGACCATTAGCAGAAGCAGTAAAAATGTATAATTTTATGAATTTTAGCATATCAGGAAATTAATCCACGAATTTCTCCTGACTCTTTACAGGTCACATAATATAGCCTACTGAAAAACAAATAAGCAGAACTCACTGTGAAGAAATGCCCAAAGATAGTGGACTTGACTTCAAATCAGTGTAAAAAAGTAAATTTGTCTGTTTAAAGTTCTGTCGCAGTAACTATCAGTGGGCTTCCAATGATTCCAGCACATCACAATACGCTGGTTTTTTCAGTCAAAAATCATTTACTTAGTGTTTTTTTTCTCCACTTTTTCACGCATTTTAACTGTGTCTTCCGAAGATGGCTTAAAAAGGATTTGTCCGCACAACAATTTTAAACAGGCATAACTTCAAATTTCCCACTAGTCCTGCCACCAATATACTATCCATCACACTAGCACAGCAAAGAAAAATAGTTTCGTAGCCGTGGAAAACCTTGCTTTGCATATATATATATATATATATATATATATATATATATAGTGGTGACGCCATATTGATTTTCCTGTAACGACAAACTTTAAGAAAAAAATAAAATTTAAAAGTCGCTAGAAAAACAAGTACAGTTTTTACCGCAAAACTATTTAACAGTGTGTATTTAGCCAACAATAAAACATACTGTACGACGAACATAAAACTGATTATTCAGTGTGCAAAGCAATCTTGCTCCGGCGTAGTTAAACCGCTGTTACTGCTGCTGTTAACAACCTGCAATGATTGGTCGTAAACTTACTGTATGTGTTTCAGACTCGCAAGTAACATTATACTCGTCGTGTTTATGTGTTCTAGGCAACTACCTTGCAGCTCGTCCAGATAAGCTGATTTCACACAGCTGCGCGGTAAAAAAAAAATACTATAGAATATCGGTTGATCAACTCCTCGCGCGGAATTATCCACGGCAGTCCACGGTAGCTCTTACTATTAGTTTCCTCGCATTTCCGTATATCTGAGACTGCCAATTATTCATTATTTTATCTTCGGTGCATGGGCTTAGGCCAGAATAATGATTGATGAATTGATCTCTAGGGCAGCTGTTCCCAAAATGTGTTTTGCGGAACCCTTGGGGTCCCGTGAGTCATGAAGAATGTCGTATAAAGTAGGCACAAGCACGATAATTATTTTCAAATAACTTTCTTTGGAGGAGTTGGGGTTCCGCCAAAAGAAAAGTCGATAATAGGGTCCCCTGGCCGAAAAAAAAAAAATTGGGAACCGCTGCTCTAGAGGAGATCTCTTGCGGCGGAAAAAAAAATCAAACGAACGGAAGATTATGAGGACGGCCACACTGACGAAAGACCTATCGCTCACGATAGAGTGATATTGAGTGTCAGTGGCGGTCGTGGAATAGGGAGATTTTATCCTTCCACCCCTTTTTTTTCACAAGTAAGGCAAAACTGTGCAAAATATCATTAAAGGCAGGATGTTATTTTGGTTGATGCAAGGTGATCGTTACAACAGCTGAAATTTTAACAGTGTGAGAATCCGCGAGGCCTACGACTAGTACTATATGTTATGTCAGTGACTGTGTGTTAGTGTCTATATTAATGTGAGTTTTTTTTTTTTTACTTGTCCAAAATTTATTTATTTTCCTAGTTTACACCTCCCTCTTCCCCTGATAAAAATCATGTATCCGCTTCTGTAGCGCGACTTCGTCCACCAACCATAGGCATGATTTGATTCCTGAACGTTGGTAGCGCTTCACTGCGCGTGCAGCGGTGGTTGAGCTGTGAAATGACTCGGCTCCCACCAAGACGATCAGAGTACTTTTCTCGGCGGGGAACAAAACCCGTAATATCGCAAGTGGGAAATGTGGCGGACGTTACCGTGAGTTGATGGGTTTTCCTCGAGGCGCTTCCGTTTCACTTACCCATTCATTTCGTATTTGTTTCAATTTTCATTTCATCGTCTCCATGTCCTGGAGGTCGACGAGACGCTTCAGTCGTTCATCATTCATTCATTCCATACTGTCCTGCAATACATTTCGTACTGTTCTACAATACATTCCATGCTGTAATACAATACATTCCATACTGTCTTACAATACATAAAACCACATTTATTTCTAAACTTTTAGGCCCTCATACTGACACCTGTGATCCAGTGGAGTAAATAAAGATAGTGATTAAACACTCAGGAAAAAAATTAAATTTAACTACAGTAGGTACTTAGAATTTTATGGTGAATCCGAATTCCCTAACTTGATGTGAAATGTGAGCTAGTCTTTAAGTACCCCAGAGATGTGTAAAATCTAACCTCGGTAACGAGCAATTATCATGCTGTAATTACACTTATAATACGAATTCCGGCACAAAATGTAACGTAGGATTCTTTAACATTATGTCGAGTGTAATAAATTTACGCAAATTGTGTTTTCAACTACATTTCTTGACGCGAATCACACCTAGTTTCCGCACCCGCCACTAGATTTCGCTGCCGCAGCAGCTACGTCGCCTATCGAATAATTCCATTTGCAGACCGAAATTTTAAACTATATAATAAAACGGCTCCGATTACAAAAAATACTTGAAAAAAAAATTATAGACTCCGGATTTGGACCTGATTGACCCAGAAGTTTATAAAAAATACTACCCATTTTGTTAAAATTCACTAAACAGTTAATACTATAAAGTTTCCCTTTGGTTTCTACGAACTATATTTCACGCCATTCATCACAGCTGGCAGCACCGTGGTTACACATTTCCGTTCCATACGACTTCCGTTCCATTCACGTTATCACTCCCACCAAATGCCGTATACCGATAGCTAATGTGCTACACATAAAAATAATGATTATAATTACAGTAGGTACTTAGCATTTGGTGCTGAAGTACAATTCTCTTACTTGGCCCTTTTTGGTACTTAATTGACCGCGTCGAGAGAATAACTTTTGTGTAGGTAATAATTACGTTTCATTTATTGTCAGGTGGATTACAGGTGAAGGAGGGGTTGGCACTAATGAGCGATGACTGTGACAAACGGCGCCACCTGCTGCAGAATTGTCTCCGAGCGTGTTATATACTTCATTCCGGCTAACACGAGCACCGTTGGATTCATACCAAGCGTTTTATTGAACTCAAGTAGGCGTTAACATATGAAACTGAGCTATTTCACTGTCACATGTGGGACATTTCAACTAATTTTTCGGTTTTTTTTATTTCTTGCATTAAATACCAATGGAAATCTTTAAAAATAATTACGATGAAATAATAAAATTATTTATTTAATTTTATATAAAGTCATTATTAATTTCTTCCCTAGAATAAGGTGAGGGTTGATGGGAATAAATACTACTTGTCACACTAAGGACGTGCATTCACTACAATGTATTCTCACTTCAACTTTAGGGATAAAGGAGAGATAAAACACGAAATAATCGTCAGCTTTTATTTTTTTTACAATTATATTCAGAATGTTTGATTTTTAATGAGCTCGAAAAGAGCAGCATAGAGATAATTCTTTAAAAGTTGTAAATTATTGCTTGTTGTATGACAACACTGTCTGCACAATTAAATATAAAGTACATTCATTATTCCCAAATAGGTATTAAATACAATAGTTTGAAAACCCTTTGCCAACCAGGAGGAAGGTTATTTAAAACATATAATAAATATCATGCATTTTCAAAAAAAAAAATTATCCAGGGAATCATTCAACAACTTGTAATATTCTGCCATTTAGAACAGATGTAAGACAGACTATGTTGAGTCGCATATGTTGACATGAAAGAATGTCAGAAGGAGTTTCAATTTGTTTAGAATAGAATGAATGCACTATGGCCAACTTAAACTCATCAGTTGTCAGTAAGGAGAAATTTACCTGCTAGATGAATAGAGAAAATCACATATTTCCTTAAATTGAATTTTAGTCACTTTTATCATTAACAGTGATATACTTCTATTTTGGTAGCAATTAATAAATAATGATAAAATATTATTTTATGTCTAAACCAAATGCATAATATGCTTCTTATTTAAGAATAATTTTGAAACAGTACTTTTTGATTGCAATTCAAATGTTAAAATCAACATGTATGAATTTAATTTCCTCGTGTTTCTTATGTTTATTTAAGGAATAAAATGAGCAAGGACCTTCGAAATTCACGACATCACTTGGAGTGAGGCTAGAATGCAAGGCATTACACGCCTGAACTGCGTTCTCATTGGACTACAGGTGGTTTGACACATCCCGAAGGACCAAAAACCAATAACAACTCAAATGTACCAATCATATACTCTCCAGCCGGAAAGTTATAGAAGACAGCACACAGAATAAAAAAATAAATTCTTTACTTTTGTTATACTCCAGGAAATATAGGTATTGTAACTTTGGATATGGTTATTTTTGCACGTATGAAATACGTTTTTCGAAATAATGCAGAGTATTTCGTACGAAAATTGGCACGTAATTTTATAATTTAATTAATGTTTCACTCAAGCATAATTTTCCAAACCATGAAAATGATAATCGAATATTCAAACATTTGACTTTATTCCCTAAGAGAATTTACCATCATTTGTAGGCCAATGACCTTTTTTAGTTGGATTTTTTTCTTCAAATTAGTATTCTAATAACTTTAGTTCCCAAATACTGGTAGTTTTTTAATTATATATTTTCCAATTATTTCACGAAAAAATTTTTTTCCCGTGCATCCATTGTATATATCTGCTTCACGTTGATGTTTGGACTGCAGTTATCTTGAAACGCCCTTGACGACCCTGTGCCAGTTATAAACGAAGATAAGAAGTGGTTATCCAATCATGTGTGACCCGTCAAATGACACTGTTATCGACCAGTGAGCATTCTAAAAATGCTTGTTTATGTATAGGCTTAGGCAAGTTCAGTCTGACCTTGTGTGAAATGAATCCAAGTAATAATCGTAGCCTTAATTATCAAAAGCGGTTGATAGAGAACTGCAAAATTCGCGGTTTGTATGGCCTTCAGGATAGACTGCACATACCCCTGTACACTCGGGAAAATAACGAAAGTTCATTGGCTGCCGACTTGTAAGTCGTCTCAGCTGGTTTGCCTGTGATTCGATCCTTCTTTGGTTGAGGGTTTATAACTGGTTGAGAATCGTCCAGATGAACAGTAAGCCAATAGCAAAATTATCTAAGAGGTATATGTGTTTGAATTATAGCCGATCACCGAATGAATCCGCGAATTTTGCAGGTCTCTAGCGATTGATAGTAGTGGCAAGTATTCCTTCAAATAAATCTGTCGACTCATTAGATTGCAATAAGGTATGCCTATGCTAGCGATTGTTCCCTTGTAATTGGTAGGGACCGGAAAAATTCGCGGATTCATTTCGCGTTATGCTAGAATCCAAACAACTGTACCTTCATGTTGCTTCTGTGATTGGCTTACAGTTTGTCTGAAGGACTTTGAGCCAATGGAAAACTTTCAACCAAAAATGCATCCAATCGCCAGCGTCCCAGTTGACAGATGTCACGAGTCGATAGCCAATGAGCAGGCGGCATTTGCCTGAGTGTGTAGGAGGTTGTGGAGTCCATCCTAGAGGTCACTGAAAGCGCGAATTTTTTCCAGTCTCTAGTAATTGGCGGGTCGTCTGCAAGCAAAGCCATTGCCCTATTTGTCTGGGCCATTCAGGAAGTGGCTTCCACACTGAATGGCTGTGAGTGATTGGTGTGCTGGCAGTAGACATATACCGGAAAAAAAACTCAACCAAACACGAAACACAAACTTTGCTACGGTGTTTTAACACATATCTGGTCTCGAAATCTTTTCGCGAAAAAAACATGTCCCAATTGATAAGGTAGCCTACTTATAATTTGGTTGAAATAATTGCTATTATTTTATGTGATGAGTAACATAAACACGATATGCGACATTTGGTAGGAGTAATTTCGTGAATGGAACAGAAGTTGCATGGAACGGAAATGTGTAACCACAATGCTGCCATCTGTGGCGCCTGGTAAGAACCAAAGTTAACAAACACAAAGAGAAACATTATAGTACTAATTGATTAATGAATTTGAACAAATTTGGCAGTATTTTAATAAAATTATCTGTCCAAAATCAGGTCCAAAGGTGGGGTTTGGTATTTTTTCAAGTCTTTTTAGCTTTTATCGGGGCCATTTCACTATATAGTTTAAAATTTCGGTCTACTAATCAAAAGATTCAACAGTCAAAGTAGCTGCTCCGGCAACGAATTCTAGCGGCGGGTGCGGAAACTACGAGTGGTCCGCGTCGAGAAATGTAGTTGAAAACACAATTTGCGATAATTTATCACTAGGGGCATGCATATTTCGCGAAAATATTCCGAGACGAGATGAAAGTTAGAGCACTGTAGCATTGTCTGTGTTTCGTGACTGGGTGAGTTTCTTTCAGGTACATGTACACCAATCACAGTGGTTCAGTGTGGAAGCAAACGCGTCCTGAGTGGCTCGATCGAACGAGGCAATGACTTCTTTCGCAGACGGCCGCCAATCACAGGGAAGAAACCGCTGGTATGGGTATAGCTTGTTGCAGTCCAACAGGAGGTTAGATTATTTCGCGAAAAATGCCTGCCCCTATTTATCACGTTCGGCATTATTTTAAAGAATTATACGTTAAATTTCGTGTTCGAGTTTCGTATTATAAGTAGGGGACACCTGTATTTCGCGATTTCATTTCAGGTCAAGGTACCTCACAAAACACTGTAACTTTTTCTAAGAGCCATGGCAAATTGTGAGGGTGCAGCAGTACGGTGACCACATTCTCATTGGCCCCGTCAATTGCGGGACGACACCTCTCACCGACCTCAGCCAATAACCACATGAGAAAAGCTACAGTATTTTGTGAAATACCTTGACACGAAATGTATTCACGAAATACAGGTGTCCCTAATTATAAGTGTGTTTACAAAATGAATTTGCCCTTTACCGAGGTTAGATGTTACGCATGTCATTCATGTTTGCGAAATTTCGCGAGAACTGGCAGGACGGCCCGCAAGATTGAGCTCGACGAGGTGCAAAAACAGCCTCGTCCTGCGCTGGATCTGGATGTTTGCCGGCTGTATAACAGCCTGCACGAGGCCAGCGCGTGCAGCGCGCTCGCGCGGGAGAGCAAACAAAACAAACCGCTTCCTCCGACACTCGCTGATAAGAGTATTCCGGGTGCGGCTAGAGTGCGGGAGGAGGGGTGTGGTGACGCGAAAGATTTACGACGCTGTTTTGATAACTGCTGTCTCCGCGGCAGCGGGTAAATTAAGTTGAAAGGAAAATGGATTTGCTTTTGCTCCCATTGTGCGCGGGACCCGGTGAGCAAACGCTCCCGCGCAAATATCTGGCGCGGCTGAGAGACACAATGAGGCGACGAACAAAGCCCTGCCCTCGCTGCAGTTTTTTTTACCGTCATTATTTGCATGCACCGCGAGGTTTGTTTGGCAGCACCTGTGCCACGAAAAAGTGTTTTTCGCCAGGCAATGTATTTAATCCAGACGATGCAAACGTCATATTTTACAACTTCAGTAAACTTTTTTTTTTCTAGAGACGAGATAAGGGAAGTCACAACTATACCCACTGTTTAAAAAGTTGCAAAATTAATACCACTATCTGTTGAAGAGTAGTTGTGATCTGGAACAGGGTTTCCCAACCACTCTTACCGTGTCAAAAAGCCCCTGAAAGATGTGCTGTAGGATTTTGGTAGATAAAGAAATATGTGTGTGTCATACCAGGGACAGAATCTGTAGAATTCGCAGAGAGAGAGAGAGAGAGAGAGAGAGGAAAGGGGTGCGTTATATGTGACCCGAGAATTTGAGAGTGGGGCTTACCGACAGAAATCATCTGTGAGGAGCTTTTTAATTCCAGGGAGGGCGACGGACTTCCCTGGCACCATCCGACATATATTTATTTATTTATTTATTTATTTATTTATTTATTTATTATGGCCTTCTATACAACCCAAGCAGATGGGAAGAAGTTGTCAATTTGCAGAACCACATTTCACATACATATATCATTAGAGAACCGCAATAAAATACTACATAAGTATTACATATGAAAACAAATACATATTTAAACAAATTCAAACAGATAGAAGTTGTCAGTTTAAAAGCACAATATATATAACAAACATCATTAAAAAACAACAATGAAACATATATATATATGTTACACATATGATCATAGACAAATAAACAATTTATAAAAACACATTACATATAGCAAACATCACTAAAATACAACAATACAGAAATACATATTTACATGATACAAAAATAAAATAAAATACTATTTATCAAAGAATTCTTCTAATGAGTAGTAAGCTTTTTGTAGTAAAAAGGTTTTAAGTTGAGATGCAAATGTATGGTTATTACTATTTTCCATAATACTTTTTGGGAGTTTGTTAATTAATTTCATGCCCATATAAAATGGATTTAGTGTATATTTTTTGGTTCTATGCTGTACATTATGTATTTGATCAGCGTTTCTTGTTAAATATTTATGTATATCACTATTTTTTACTAATTGTATATTATTGTTATAAAACAATATTGTTTTATATATATATATATGCTTACCACAGTCATTATTTTATTTGTTTTAAAAATTTGTCTACAGTGACTTCTGTGTTCCTTACCACATATAATTCTCACAATTCTTTTTTGTAAAATAAATATTTTTTTCCAATTTGAGGAATTCCCCCAAAATATAATACCATAGCTAATAACAGATTGTATATTTGAATAATAATAAGATAAGACAGCACTACTGGAGCACAATTTTGTTAATGTATATATACCAAAGCATGTTGAACTTAATTTTTTGCAGATGTTATCAACATGTGCAGTCCAGGAGAGAGTGTTATCTATAGTAAGACCAAGGAATTTATTACTTTTTACATAGTAAAAAATATCATCACCTATCCTAATGCCTTGCATAAAAACCATACTTAGCTTAGCCAATTGATTAATTCCCGATTTAACTGTCGATTAAAAATAATTTATTGGTCATCACCATTGCTGGTTTCGCACTGATTGTCGTAGAACAACCTCAAGAATAAACAACAGAGATGAATACAAAAACAAACGGAGAGCAAGCCAGTATCGGCTGAAGTCAAATGATTTTCCGTGTCTAAACAATACAGATTATGTATTGTCCATATCATTTGTTTGTGTATCGTCCGTGTGTCGCTGTGTTTTCATCGTTATATATATATATATATATATATATATATGTGTGTGTGTGTGTGTGTGTGTGTGTTTCAAATGTTCCTATAACTGTTTGACTGTCTCGCCGTTTTCACGCAATTGTCTTCGTCTATGCTTGATTTTTTCTGATTAAATTCCTTTCACGGAACTTGACATAGTGACTGAAAGCAGTTTCATCTAAATGCCTGCACCAGAAAAAGCGTTATTAGTACGAACAGGAAAAATTCGTGGTTTCAGTAACGTCTACTGTAGACTCCACGGTCCTCTACATACATGAGCAGATATCCTCTGCTCATTGGCTGTTGACTCGAGAGTTGCCTAGACTGGATTTCCCGTGATTCGACACTTCTTTGGCTCAGGGTCTCTCACTGGTCCAGACTAACCGTGTTAAAAATAGCGGAAGGATGTTTGAAAACCTTTTCCTTGAGGTTACCCCACAGGAAATAAGTCACAAGTAACCTCAAGGAACAGGTTTTCAAACATCATCACACCTTGGAAGAACTGAAGATGCAAATTCGAAAGGAAATCACCGCTACACCCCTCGAAAAGTGCCGAAAAGTGTTCGAAGATTACCGAAATCGCCTTCATCAGTGCATCGCTGCCGATGGTCACCATCTTCGTGATGTGATATTCAGAACTTGATTTCAAAAAAAGGGGGTGTATACTGATTGCAAAAACAATAAACCTCATTTCCGTAAGTTGCTACGATTTTTTGTAATAGCCCTTCAAAACCGATAGGTACACGCCTTTTTGCCCGCCCTGTAAAATGATGTGCAGGTAGAGTTGTTGTTTTGTTAGGTTTGTCCTCCCTGGAGTGCTGTCTGTGCGTCGCTCGTCTGTTCGGCGCACACGTGCGAGTTAAAGGGCCCTCCCCCCTCCCCTTAATCCGCCCCAGGGTCCAACCTGTCTCACTGCCGCTGACACGTACGAAATTAATTACCGGCCCTGTCCCGCGCTCGGTCGACCTCTGCAACACTCGCCAACTGAACGTGTTCGCGATGGGCGTAGTGAAATGGAGAGGAGGGGGTAGGAAAATGACTGAATAAATGGTGTAGCGCGTCTCATCCTCGGATTGCAGCGTGCATTTTAGTGGGCATTCACGCTCTTTTTCCAGTGCACAATATCTGCCTTGTTTCAGTATGCTCTGTTGCCAAATACACGCAAAGAGCACAAACATTTTTAGACGCAATTGTATAATTTAAAAAAAAGTTTTTAAATGTATTGAAAGAAAAGAGTAAAATTTGAAATAGTATTTTTGGAAATACATTTTCTTGTCGTCTCTCATCAAGAGCATCATCTAATTATATTAAATTCTCGTTTCTAAGAAAATTTATCAAATAAACGCCATCTTGGGTATCAGGCATTTTTGTCATAAGTTTTTTATATATTTTTCAATATTAAAAATTTAAGCTCTGGTCGACCATAGAAATTATTAATGTAGTGCCTTGTTATTAAAAGCGACCGATTACTACAGAGTGTTTCTCCTGTAAAATAATAATTGTGTTTATAATTATTGAAATTATTTTCTTTCATAATGTACATATACAATGGTAATAACTATCAAAAGGCGCAATTTTATAGTATTAAAAAAATCAACAAATTGGTCACATTTAAAATATACTAAAACTCATCATAATTATCTATAGTATATAAACAGTGGGTGCCATTTACTCTTAAGTGCAATCTAAGACCGGGACAGACCACAGAATGGGCTGAACACTGCGTCAACATCGATCGAGGTCGTGAGAGATCATGAGAACTGATATGAAAAGCTCCACCGGCTAACAGCGAAACGCCCGCCATGTTTCCTCACTTGTGAAAAGACCTTCCCAGTGATCGAATCCGGAGGCCTTGGTGAAGGCAAATGACTCAACCACCGCGGCGAGGAGGAGGGGAGAGATTAATTGGACACAAATGGGTGAGATATTATTTTATTGTAAATATTAAATTCCAAAATGTATTGCAAATAGGCTTGTATGAAAGAGGGACCTTTAAAACTTAACTGTGCGTGGACCTGAATTTTAAATAAAATAAAATCACCACAGATAATTGCGTCGTACCCGGCACACGAAGTTAGCGCTTGGACCACAGAAGCCACGAAAGTGAAGTGCGTCTGTAGAGTGGCGGTGAAAGCCGGGAGAGGTTAACGGAGTGCTTAGAGAACAAACCCACTGTCTCGTTGGCAACTCCCCACACGTGGAATATCTACGCGCGATATTTAACATACCGCCGGTAGACTTGAAGAGTGTATGGCGCGGAAGGCGTTACCGTGATAATGAGAGTAGATTCGGCACAGGCGTTGGCGATCAGAAGCTGGAGTCGCAATGCCACGACGAACACGAACACGACAAACCCGACACACTGCAGCACATCGTTTTAGCACGACAGATTTAATAGCCTAGGGTCACAATACCACGACAAAATTAACCCGACGATTTCCGATTTGGCTGTCAGCAAATCGTTGCAGCATATAATGTACCCAAAACAGTGTAGAAGAGAAAAAGAACATGCTATCTCACCTCAAGCTTTTTCTTTCTTTCTTTTTTTGTTGCTTATTTCTGTAGTCCTTCAACCCAATATCACACAGAAAAGCATGTACCTTAAACTTTATTAGTTAAAGATTCTTCGCTGAACTTGTCCATTCTTAAACTAAATCTTCACCAATCTATACCAACAACATTGACCATAAACACTATGATATCAATTTATAAAAACAGAAGAATGCAAGGTCAAATATTGATGTGCACCCACACGTAAAATTAAATTTTTATTTTTTTCAAAATAAAGAATTACCGAGTAGTTAAATATTTTTGAAGTTAAGTTCTGTGAGTTGTTTTTTTTTTTTTTCATTTCCGTCTTGCTTTCTGTCAGACAGCACGACACGACACAATCAGACATAGAATCTATTCCTTGCGGGCCGTCGGGGCGCGCAGTTTTGTCGGGGTGACGTCGCGGCGACCTTGTGTCTCATTGGCTGCTGAGCGTGTCGTGCCCGCCGTGGCATTGCGACTCCAGCACATCCCGACAGACCGCCAGGTGAAGAGGAGTACCAACCGTCGCATCGACGACAGGCCATGCGCGACGCTGCTTTGCTTCCGCGCGCTCGCGGAGAAGCCAGGCCACGTGACCTGAGTGCTTGGCGCGCGGGTGTGCGGGGTGGGGGTGGGAGGTAAGGTGCTGATTGGAGCCGGCCGGAATGACAACTAGCGCTATCCGTGATCACCGCAGCTCTCGGGCAGACGGCGGTGATGGGAACCGTGGGCTAAACCAATCAAAACCAACCTGAAAAATTCGCGTTACTATTCGGTAGAGACCGGAAAAATTCGCGAGTTCATTTCGCGATAGGCTAAAATACAAATAGTTATACCTCAATGCTGCCTCTGCCATTGGCTCACAACTCACCTGGATGACTCTGAGCCAATGAGAAACACCCAACCAAAGCTATATCGAATCACAGGCTGCTACGTTGGGACGTCTCACAAGGCAGAAACCAATGAGTGGGTGACATTTGACCGAGTGTACGTAGAACTATGGAGTTCATCCTACAGGTCATTGAACCCGAGAATTTTTCCTGTCCCTACTATTCGGTGACAAGCTGGAATGCATACCCTTAAAGACCTAAACTGCATTCTCGTTGCACCCTGAGTAGAGCCAAGATCATTTCGTGGATTCATTTTACTCCAGAACAAGACTCAAATTGCCTACATATATATAAAGAAGTCTTTTTCATGATGCTCGTTGGTCGATAACAATTTCACACCCTTTGAAAAGAGGGAGGGGAAATAAAGCATGATTGATTGGGTAACCATTTGTTCTATAACTAGATACGGGAAAAATTGGCGGTTTAATTACGCGATTAAGCTGAAACTCAAATACTTGTAAGTTCTGCTATCGGTTCACAGTTTAACCAGAAGACCCTGGGCCAATGAGAAACTCTTAACCAAAGCATTGTCGAATCACGGACTACCCAGTTGATACGTCTCACAAAACAAAAGCTAACGGACAGGTGACATCTGCCCGAGTATGCAGGGGATTGTGCAGTCTATGCCAGAGGTCACTGAACTCGCGGCATTTTTCCAGGCCATATTTATAACTAGCTAAGGGCGTGTTAGCAAAGCTGTAGTTCAGTCATCAACGTGAAGCATATGCGTGTATGCTTTAAATCTGCTTTTCTACCAAACTAACCCGCGAAATTATCGCGGCTCTAAACCATATGTTGTTTTGAAACGCCCCGAAGGCCAACACACCAGTAGCCTTTCTCCTCTAGTAATCCGTGCCATTAGACTGACTCATTACAATATTTTACAGCTAATCTGAACATTTCAAATGACATTCTTGCAGTTTCCTTTCGGTGATTGATATTTGATTGATATTTAATTGACGTGATACTACACACTATACTATATGTGGTCGGTAGGAACAGGTCTAAACTGGGCTGTGCTAAAGGACGTAATTTTCCAAAAAAAATTGTCTTCTATTATTTAATTTTTTTTCCTAATAATTAATTTAAGTGGATAATATAACGGTATTTGATACTTCGTGATTTATTTTCTTATTTCTATAAGTGTGTATTCAAGATTTTAAAACCATAAAGTCCAATATATTTTAAAAATACCATTAAATGTTTTGAATTAACAGTTTCATTTGTATTTGGTTTTTCAAAAATCGTGTTTCCACTACATGCAAGAATGAAAGCATTAAGGGTAATATTTAACTCTTAAAAACCATTAAATAAACTCTTATTGAATAGATAAAACCATTTATAAAAATCATCACTAGTTAGCCTAAATTACAAAATCAGTTTCAATCTTGGTCAGAAGTAAAAAAAAAATTATAGAAGCAAAATAATCCATGAATCCATCCACTTAAGTTAAATTGTCTGCAGTTAAGTACGGTGGTGGTTGCAAAAAGGCTATTCCATGTACTCAGCTTAAATGCTTCAGATTTATATTCTGTAATATAATAATGGATTTGATCAGGTTGTTGAAGAATCATTTAACAAGTGTTAAATCTGAGCTCCTTTAAGATGATATGGAATGATGTATCATTGATGAAACGGAGCAACGACGACAGGTAAAAATTGTTAATGCTCCTAGAAAAGCTAACAGCAAAGTCACTCTGAATTTCCCGCTTGAAGAAATTCGGAAAGGTCTTTCGAGGACCGAACTAAGATCACCTCGGTAGGAGGCTGAGCAAATCGAAATGCTGCCTACCGGATCCCTGAAAATGGCAAGCAACACAAAAACATCAGCATAAATCTTATAATACTTATTTTCACTGTTTGGGCATTCCGCTGTTCGGTCCGGCTTATGTGTAGACATGCAGAGCGAGTCAGAATCGGTCCGACTTAATTTGACTGCAGGTTCAACACGAAAAAATAAGTTGAAAAGGTAAATACGCCTCACGGTGTATAGTGCTTTTCAAGGCTGGTATACGTCTTTAAACTTAAAATGGACAATTTTTTTTGCAAATAATCAAGACGCGTTTCATAGCCTGTGCAACAACACGTCTGATCAAACATATATCTACAACCACAGCAGAACGTTTCGCTGTCGTAAGCTGTATGAAAAACAATTAAGTTAACGCTTGAATGACTTGATGTAAGCTTTTGGACATACGCCATTGCTAAGCACATGTATGTCTGTAGAAGAAAACTACAAAAAACCCAAAAGGTAAAAACACAAATTAAGCAAAAAATTGCTGTTGTCAACAGGATATAAACACCACATAATATTCCATAACAGGAATATGGTCAACAAACAAAGGAAAACAAAAAAAAATGGACTAAGAGAACGAAAAAAAACAACCACAAATCATGACAGTACAAAAATATTGCACCCAAAAAAATTCAGCACAACAGTTGAAACGAGACAAAAACACGACAAAACGAAAAGACGAAACAAACACAATAGTTTTCCAAAACAGAAGAGAACGAAAAAACCACCACACATAATGACAGCACAAAAATATTTAACCCAAAAAAGTTCAGCACAACAGTTGAAACGAGACAAAAACACGACAAAACGAAAAGACGAAACAAACACAATAGTTTTCCAAAACCGAAAAGTCGCACCTGTATTTTCGTACCATGTGCGTCTCTGCCTGAGGACGTGAGCAGATAGCAGTTCCCGAAACGTCTGGTGTTTCTGTTTTGGAAAACTATTGTGTTTGTTTCGTCTTTTCGGTTTGTCGTGTTTTTGTCTCGTTTCAACTGTTGTGCTGAATTTTTTTGGGTTCAATATTTTTGTGCTGTCATCATTTGTGGGCGTTTTTTCGTTCTCTTCTATTTTGGAAAACTATTGTGTTTGTTGTCTTTTCGTTTTCTCATGTTTTTGTCTCGTTTCAGCTGTTGTGCTGATTTTTTTGGGTTCAATATTTTTGTGCTGTCATTTGTGGGGGTTTTTTCCTTCTCTTAGTCCATTTTTCTGTGTTTTCCTTTGTTTGTTGACCATATTCCTGTTATGGAATATTATGTGGAGTAGTATAGGATAGGGCATCCTGCGCCAGGCTTCAGGCTGTGGATTGTGTGGATTGTGATTGTCTGTCCGCCATCTTGGATTGTGACGTCACGGCGGCCATCTTGGACGAGCGTAACGGGACACAGTGTAACGGGACATAACGTAACGGGACATAACGTAACGGGACAAGTAGATCACGGCGGCCATTTTGGATCCGCCATCTTGGATGACGTCATTTTGTTTTCTCGAACTTTCCACCATTTTGTTTTCCACCATCTTGGATTATGACGTCACCGTTGCAATTTCCGTTACGGTCGCCATCTTTAACTTTTTTATTTATTATCCGATTTTAATGAAATTTTTTTTAAATTTATAAAAAAAATTAAATTAATAAAATTTTAATAAAATATTTATAAATATTGAACTTTTTAGACACGGAGTTCGGAGTCCTCGGTTCGAACCCGACGAGGTCAAAAAATTAAAAATGGCGACCGATCCTTCCCCCTGTGGTGGCTGCTGACAGACTGACCCCCACCACTTTTTTCAAAGCATATATATCGACAGTGAGCATGACGTCATGTCCGCCATCTTGTCTTCGATGTTGGAAACCATCATCATTGTATCGGCGGCGAGAGTGCGCTGACGCCTAGTTAGTTTGATTCTTACCCGCTAGAGTGCAGTAATCATTTATTACTGTGACACCCGCCATCTTGAAATTTGGCCGCCATCTTGAAAATCCGTAATTTTAATGCTAGAGATTCGGGAAAAAGTTCAAAATCCATTAAATAAATTTGTAATCTATATACTGATTGATTAGATCGACTAAGGTCCTTGGTTTGATCCCTGGCCGATACAAAACAACTTTAATTTTAAAAAAAATACTAAAAAAGTGACAGGATTGAGAAAATAAAAAACACCGCAAGTACTTTTAAAAACTTTTATTACATACATTCTAATCTACTACAAGTACAAAAAATAATACACAGACAAATTACTAAAGTCTTGTGGATTTCTCGATGTCTGCATCTGCCACCCACGAATTGAAGCGAGGTGGAAAGCCCCACCACTTGACGTAGGACAGTCCATTTCTTCGTTTTATAATCTTCTCCACCAAGTACGTATCGGGATACAACGTAGGCTGAATCTCTTCGGCATAGAAGCCGCCACGGATAGGTTTGTGGTCCAAATCTTCGAGGTAGTAGGTCCTAGGCTCTGATTCACGAACATGTGTCACACGGAAAAGTTCGGGACTCCAGTTCGCAGTGAAACCTTTCTCGAAGATACCTTTCTGCTTGGAGATTCGCACAATGTCGCCGACGTTAGCTTTACGCTTTCGTGGATCTTTCTTCTTCGTGTTGGGAAAAACTGTTTGAAGCAGGCGATTATTCTTTACGTCCTTTGGCTTCATTTTCGTGGTAGAATGCACAGTGGAATTATACTCGCTTATTAGTTTCGGCAAGATGTCAAGCCACTTGTAATTTCCGTTAGCCGTGAACTGCCGCCACATCTTGGAACGCAAAGTTCTGTTAAACCTTTCGACAACGGAGGCTTTGACGTTACTAAATGTAGAGTAGTGTTTGATGCCATACTTCTTCATTAAAGCCTTGAAGGTCGCATTGTAGAATTCTTTCCCGAGGTCCGTTTGCAGGTGCGACGGTACACGTCCATCACGCAAAATATTGTTCATGGCCTTGGCTACGTCAGTTGCAGTCTTTGATTTGACAGGTCTAGCCCAAGCGAACTTGCTATAAACATCGATGACTGTCAACATGTACTTGAAACCTTTATTCAATCGGGAATACGGTATCATCTCAACAAGGTCCGCCTGGAATAAATCATCAATTCCATGAACTATGACTTTGCGACGAAGGTATTTCCGTCTAGCAGGAGCATGAAGTTCGCGAGCGATTCCGGTTCGACTCATTGTATGTAGCCGGCTTCCTTCAGTTCTTCAAGTATGGAGACTATTTCGTTGATGTGCGAATAGTTTCCTACACTAAGCGATGCATGTAGAATTCTAAGGCGATCAACTAATTCATTAGGATCGTCCCAATATACATAGTCAAATGTCTGACCACTTTCTAGCTTTTTTAAACCTTCGCCATGTATTGTTAGTTCACTGAAGAGATTAGCGAGAATGTCGATTTTTTCATGATCTACGTCTTTATATACACCACTATCTGGATCGTTATCGAAAATGTGCATTGGTTAGCTCTAGCAGTTTTTTGTACTCTTGTAAGTCTTTGTGAGAATATCCTTTAGGCTCCCTGCGAAACAGCAATTCGTACAGACCCGGAGTCCCGCGCGTTTTGAACTCTTCTACGCGAACGATATTTCCTGGTAGAAAGTCTATTTCTTTAGCACCGAGGAACCACTTATTATGTTTTCTGTACACTCCGTAGGTCGTGTCATTATTCCGACTCGTAAACGATATCAGGTATGGTCGGACCATTGCATTAACTTGATGTCCCTTTTTCGGTATTTTTTTCTTGTGCATGGACTCTGTACTTGTTAAGTCCTCTTCTTCTCGATCTGGTTCATACTTTCTCTTCTTTACAGTCGGCATTTCATCTTCAACTTCTGTCTTCACAATGAAGGCTGGTTCTTCCTTGTTTTTAAGTTCGTCGAGGCGACTAGTGATTGGTTTAAATATCTCCTCATTTTCCATCTCACGTGCAAGTCTGGTTCGTCTAGCAAGTAAATATTTTTCGCGAACAGACTGTATAGCTCGATGAAGGTCACTGGCCAGGTCCGACATTGTACTGGCTGAAAACTTATTGCAAGACCTCCTTTTATACTTTTTTATTCGTTCGCAGAAACTTCTTTCTTGTGTTTGGCCAAATCTGAATTTGTTGACGATTGAGATAGTGATGCTTTCAGACTACTTTGAAAAGTCCTCAGATCGTCCCGTCTTTGTGCATTCGAAACTTCGATCATGTCGCGAATGCGAGAATCCGAAGCTTCCACGCGCTGGTCTATGGCTACGAGGTACTCAAGTAATTCCTTTTTCACCCCGTC
Source organism: Bacillus rossius redtenbacheri (assembly GCF_032445375.1). NCBI lineage: Eukaryota > Metazoa > Arthropoda > Insecta > Phasmatodea > Bacillidae > Bacillus > Bacillus rossius. The sequence continues at coordinate 33,017,000 of NW_026962013.1, read as the reverse complement.
TATTTTTTGAGCCAGTAGCGAAATGTATTTGCGGATAACGTCGTCATGAGACTTGAGAGCAGTACGTAAGTCTCGACTGCTACGACCGAATTTCGAAATGCTATGACTCATGTTTGACGATAAACTGATCGAAACCTCGTCTGTACCTGCCCTTATATAGAGGCCAGTCTTTGACTATAACTAGGAATCCGTGCTCGTCTTTCCAACACAAGGAACACATGTCTTTGAATTCCTGAAACGACATGTCGGTGTTTACGTGGTCGTCGTAGGCGTGGCGTAAATTAAGTTCGTCCATGCGAAAAAGCACTATAACATTCGCATTATCTCGTAGGAGATGTTTTGGAATACGACTGTACGTCTGACACAGGTAAACGCAGTCTACCTTGGCGTGTCTGCCCATGGAAAAGTACTCTTGTATAATACCCTGTTTCTCGCACATTACATCGTCGAAAACAAACACGGAATTAGGCTTTGCTTCGTCGGTAGACACCACATCGATATTATCGCTAAACGGAAAATACTCCAGTCCTTCCACCGAGCGTAGAACAGTTGCTAGGCGCTGGTACTTTGGCTGTTGCAACGACTTGGAATACAAGTAAACGTTCTCGAACCGAAGACCGTTTGGCTCCTCCAGTAAACTCAGTAGAACGCACGTCTTGCCACAGTTTGACGGTCCCGCCATTATGCAACGTACGGCAGAAGGCAACAGTAAGCCATGTTGTGATTCATGCGCACTAAATACATCGTCTTGCGTAATGTGCACAGGCAAACACACTTCTTGCTTGACGACCTGCATTGTACTGACGAAATTGTATAAAATCGAACACATTTATACTTTCTGGTCAGTTGTGCGTAATGACTCGAAGAGGTAAGAACAAAAAACACATCGGTGCAGGACTCGTGAACTCGCTGATAAACAATCTACAATTCGAGCTACACATTCCCGGCTACAGATTCTGCGGCCCCGGTACTAAACTAGCGACAAGGTTAGCTCGCGGTGAAGTGGGCATTAATTCTCTCAACGAAAAGTGCAAGCAGCACGATATCGCATATTCATTAAGCAAGGATCTGGAATCCAGACACCGGGCCGACGAGATATTGGCATAGGAAGCCGAAGATATAAGTAAATCGTCGAACGCGGGACTAGGAGAGAAAATCGCAGCGTGGGGCGTATCTAAGATCATGAAGGCAAAGACCAAATTAGTAATGGGTGCTCGTCGAGCCAGCTCCATCAAGTCAAAAACTAACTCACGCAAGACCAAACGCAAGACTGGTGCAGGCATGCAAAAAGCCAAGCAAAAATTACAGACTCTCAACAAGAAGATTATAGGAGGATTTCTTCCTTTGCTTTTGCCTGCATTGGGTGCTCTCGGAGGCCTTATCGGTGCAACGAGCGGTATAGTGCGGGCAGTCAACACTTCGAAGAATGAGCGCAAGCAGTTAAAAGAAGCACAGCGACACAATGCCAGCATGGAAGCCATTGCCATCGGTAAAAAAAACGGCGCAGGACTGTACTTGCATCCTCACAAGACAGGACGAGGCATGAGAAAGAAACGTGTAAAGAGAAAATCCTAAGTTCCCTACCGAAACGACCGCTCACCAACGTAGATTTAATAAAGTACGCACGCAAACTGAAAATACCAAATTTCCGCGGCGTGTTTATGCGAGACACTTTGCCCAGCAAGCCAAAGACACGTGAGTGTGCCATAATTAATTTAGACACGTCGGCGGGTCGCGGCACGCACTGGGTGGCGTACATAAAGTCTGGAAAAAAAGCAACTTACTACGACAGTTTTGGAAATTTACGCCCTCCGCCCGAACTGCGACAGTACCTGGGCCGGTCCACTACGTTGTTTTACAATTACGAAACGGAACAGAAGCCTAATCAAACAAACTGCGGACACTTGTGTCTTCGCTTTTTAACAAACAAAAATTAGCTGACAAATAAAAATTGCTACTTAAAGGTTGTGCAGTGATGTTAATTTATTAGTCATGTCGATATCACTTACCCTGACAGGTCACGCATCTGAGCTGCGGGCGGTTCATTTCCCGCCTCTGGATTTAGACGGAGAATGGTGTATCGGACTCGTAGATTTTCAAACGTATAATGCCATACCTAATATCGACGAAGAAAATTGCAAGATCTGCTTCCTGAAAAGTGATGGGACCGCTCATGAAATACGGTTACCTGTTGGCTCTTACGAAATTGACGACATTGCAAATTACATCAGGGATATGTTACCACAGGATGTAGACTTTCAACTGCGTGGAAATCCAAACACTCAAAAAAGCATTCTAACATGCAGTGAAAATGTCGACTTTACGAAACCTGGCACCATAGGTACGATGCTCGGATTCGAATCAAAGGTTTATGATACGGGAAGAACGTACGAATCTACACGCGCAGTAAACATTTTGCCTGTGAATGTCATAAGAATAAACTGTAATTTGGCAAGTGGAACGTATCTCAACGGAAGACTAAGCAACATGCTGCACGAGTTTTCGCCGATGGTCCCGCCAGGATATAAACTGGTCGAAGTACCGCAAAGTATCATTTACGTTCCAGTCGTCGTGAAGTGCGCACACGAAGTCGTCGTCCGAATCGTTGACCAGCGAGGACGATTGGTGAATTTTCAAGACGAAGAAATTACATTACGTCTGCACTTGAAGCAATGGGCATAAAGTTCGTAACACCGAACAGTTATAAAAGAAATCGTATTGGCGTGAACAAGAACAGTTCTCTACCAGACATCGGTGCATTAACACCTGACAACATAAAGTATCTTCTTAGTATTGGACAAGTGCCGAATAAATATGGAAGACGAAATCCTCAACGTGGAAGATCCGGTCATTTTTGATGACAGCATTACGAAAATGGAATTGCACGAGTACCAGCCTTTCCTGCTCGGACCGTACGCACTACCATCGGAAGTACGCATTGCAGTACAGCACCAAGATATTTGTACTTTACCTTCGCAGTCATTTCTACGTATAAGAGGCACGCTTACAAAAGCGGATGGTACGCATCCGACAACGACGTCAATATCCTGCAATGGTATTCTTCACCTAATCGAACGCATTACTTATGTACTCAATGGTGTCGAGGTAGACCAGACGAGAGATGTAGGCATAACATCTGCTATGAAAAATTACCTTTCGCTCACGCCAAATGAACTGTCTGCTGCAAAGATGGCCGGTTGGGCTCTCGAGGATGAATATAAGCTTCCGGTTTATGCCGAAGGGAAGTTCGAAGTTTGTGTCCCTCTGTCCATGCTTCTTGGATTCGCTGAGGACTACAAGCATATAATCATTAATTCGAAACAAGAGCTCGTACTGCTTCTAGCCAACACGCACATTAATGCAATTGTCGCCGCTGCAGAAAACCCTCAAGATGTCTCGCTAACACTACAGTCTATCGAGTGGATGCTGCCCCACATCCAAGTAAGCACCGTTGAACGAGTCAAGATGTTGAAGAACATAGAAAATGGCAAGAATTTCGATGTGCCATTCCGATCCTGGAGCCTGGAAACTTATCCTGGCTTGCCTCATAGTCAGCGTATCAATTGGATAGTAAAGTCCAGCTTCGCTACGGAAAAACCAAGATACATCATCGTCGGGCTTCAGACCGGAAGACAGCTCAATGCAGGAGTAAGTCGCTCCGTATTCGATAACTGTCAAATACGTAATGTAAAAATATTTTTAAACAGCGAAAGTTATCCGTACGTTGACATGAACATGGACTTTGAAAGTGGAAGATTCCTTCTAGCATATCAAATGTATGCCAAGTTTCAGCAAGCTTACTATGGGCGGAGTCAGTCACCGATACTGAGTCCCGACAGTTTCAAGAACAAGGCACCGTTAATGGTGTTTGACGTTTCCAAACAGGATGATCGAATAAATTCAAACATCATCGACTGTAGGATCGAGATAACGACTAGCGGAAATATTCCACCAAACACCTATGCTTTTTGTCTGATACTTCACGATCGGCTTGCTTCGTACAATTGTCGAGACAAACTTGTGAAAATTCTGACATAAATACTGTTTCGTTTTCGATAATAATTTAGTTACGACCGAGCATTGCTAGCGACAAGATGTACTGCAACCTGCAAGGTTTCCAGAGTCAAAATGGATTCGTGCTCAAGGAAATTAGCGTCACCTCTGGAGACAAGACTCGAACCCGCAGCTTCCGACCTCCGTATCCGTGGAAACTACTAGACGAAAAAAGTAAACGGTCGAACGAATGGTTATGTAAATACTATCACGGACTAGAGTGGGACGAAGGAAAAATTCCGTACCACCAAGTGAAAAACACTATTGGAGATTTACTAGTTCAAAACGAAATAATCTACGTTGCCGGACCCGAACAGAAGAAATGGCTACGAGAACTGTGCGACGTTGGAGCAGCTGAAATCGAAGATATACAGACCGACTACGGCTGTCCTTCCCTGCGCAAGCTTAGTGCAATATACGACATGCAGCCATGTGACAAGTTTGAACGTGTCTCTGCCTGTACAAACTCGCAGCTAATGCAGAAATGGCACACACAATGTTAGTAGGAGCCTGCATATATAAATGGCGTACATACGTACGTGCCTTCAGTTGACGTTCGACCTGCAAGAAGATGTTTACGTTTCATCCTGCTAACGTGTACGTGAGCGCAAGACCTAGCTTCAGCAGTGTCGAGTACAGCTACTGGGATTCCGGATATCTACGTACATATACAGAAACCTGTGATGGAGGTGCTCAGCATTGGCGGTTTGCGCACTTTCCTGTGTCCTACGAACCGACTCAGCAGCTGGTAGATTGTTGCGAACCTGGAAACTGTGCCGTCTATCACATGAGACCACACACATTCCTTCCTGCTAGCATCGTTGAGGTAGTCGCCTCGTCTGCATGTGCAACACCAAACATGAGCGTGTTGCAACCTGTTGCGACCTGTGATGCTTCTACGCAGACGCCCAAACGGTGTGTGTCTCGTCGTCGCAGTTCAGGCAGTGAATCTGTCCCAACTAGCACTGAGCCAAAGCCCAGGCGTAGACGTGGTCACAGACGTCATCGACCATGTCTTGTCGGAGTTGTCAACGTCACAGAAGATGACCAGCTGGAAACCTGTGTTCCTGATCCTGTGGCCTGCGAACCAGTTGGAACCGGAGTCAACGAACCAGTTGGAACCGGAGTCAACGTGTCAGTTCGTGCGGCATTAAAGACTGTGCTTGTAAAAATGCTTGATTCCTTAACCTAATATGTATTTGTGTACTTTTTATAAATAAATGTGTAAAACTGGAACTCGTGTGTTTTTTATTTCTACAATTTTTAGGTACCTAATAAAAAAATTTTTAATACAGACATTATTTTGACTCATGAGGTATACCAGTAGACCACGGGTATATAAGCGAGGTTCAGACGACTGGACCCGCAGTTCACCTCTGGTCGCGGTGCAGTACGGACGTGCTCTCTCCATTAAGTTTCGTGAGGTTTAGTTATGTCGACCGGAATAGAATGTTTACCGACAGCAGCGATGATGGAGTCGGAGATCCCGATACCATTTGCAGAGGAGACCACGGCAGCGGAGGGCTCAATGGCTGAGGTGTCGACAGCTGTGAAGATCCCGATACCTGCTGCAGAGGAGACAACGATACGTGCTGTTCCACCATCAGCTGAAGTTTCATCATCAGCAATGGATTCTTCAACTAATGAAGAGCGTACATCGCATCAATTCAAATATTGTGGTGCATCAATAACCTGCAGTGGGTCTCTGACAATCTCTCGAGAGACATATAAGTGCGACAAATGCGATAAGGTTTTTTCGCATTGTAACAGTCTGGACAGTCACAAGATTATGTGCATAGGAAACGAATCAAGTGATAGTATGCTTCCATACCATCAGACATCATCATTTATTGCCTTACCTGAGGCGATAGTCAACAAAAGAGCAGTAGTCAATTGCCAAAACTTCAAGGACCAGTTTTGTTTTAAATGGAGTATTTTGGCAAGATTTGTCGAGGGAAGTCATCAAAACCGTGTTGATAAGAGGTATTATGCTTTGGAGAATAAGTACAACTTCGATGGACTGTGCTATCCGCCACCGTTAAATCAGATAAAAGTTTTTGAGAAAAATAACCCTGAAGTCTCAGTTAATGTGTATGCGCTAAATGAGGATAATAAGGTGTGTCCGATTCGGGTAACCAAACAAGAAAGAAAAAATCATTTCGATTTGTTGCTTGTGACAAGTGAAGGCGGTTCTGCACACTACTGCTACATCAAAAACTTCTCCCGACTTGTGAGACCCCAGGTTACAAAACATCAACATAAGATTTATATGTGTAAGATGTGCTTTAAGTATTTTGCTAATCGACCTCGAAAATCAGGACTCACAGCTATACAGTGTCTTGAACAGCACAAGATTAAATGCGGAAATAAATCTTAACCAAGACTTTAGTAATTTGTCTGTGTATTATTTTTTGTACTTGTAGTAGATTAGAATGTATGTAATAAAAGTTTTTAAAAGTACTTGCGGTGTTTTTTATTTTCTCAATCCTGTCACTTTTTTAGTATTTTTTTTTAAATTAAAGTTGTTTTGTATCGGCCAGGGATCAAACCAAGGACCTTAGTCGATCTAATCAATCAGTATATAGATTACAAATTTATTTAATGGATTTTGAACTTTTTCCCGAATCTCTAGCATTAAAATTACGGATTTTCAAGATGGCGGCCAAATTTCAAGATGGCGGGTGTCACAGTAATAAATGATTACTGCACTCTAGCGGGTAAGAATCAAACTAACTAGGCGTCAGCGCACTCTCGCCGCCGATACAATGATGATGGTTTCCAACATCGAAGACAAGATGGCGGACATGACGTCATGCTCACTGTCGATATATATGCTTTGAAAAAAGTGGTGGGGGTCAGTCTGTCAGCAGCCACCACAGGGGGAAGGATCGGTCGCCATTTTTAATTTTTTGACCTCGTCGGGTTCGAACCGAGGACTCCGAACTCCGTGTCTAAAAAGTTCAATATTTATAAATATTTTATTAAAATTTTATTAATTTAATTTTTTTTATAAATTTAAAAAAAATTTCATTAAAATCGGATAATAAATAAAAAAGTTAAAGATGGCGACCGTAACGGAAATTGCAACGGTGACGTCATAATCCAAGATGGTGGAAAACAAAATGGTGGAAAGTTCGAGAAAACAAAATGACGTCATCCAAGATGGCGGATCCAAAATGGCCGCCGTGATCTACTTGTCCCGTTACGTTATGTCCCGTTACGTTATGTCCCGTTACACTGTGTCCCGTTACGCTCGTCCAAGATGGCCGCCGTGACGTCACAATCCAAGATGGCGGACAGACAATCACAATCCACACAATCCACAGCCTGAAGCCTGGCGCAGGATGCCCTATCCTATACTACTATGTGGTGTTTATATCCTGTTGACAACAGCAATTTTTTTGCTTAATTTGTGTTTTTGTGTTTTGGGTTTTTTGTAGTTTTCTTCTACAGACATACATGTGCTTAGCAATGGCGTATGTTCAAAAGCTTACATCAAGTCATGCACTCCCATTGCACAAATCTTTCAAAGATAATAACGCTTGAATATTTCAACGAAATCGTTCTGCGACAGCGACACGAGTTTTGTGGTGTTTGTATAACTTTGTTTAACTAAACATTATCCAGACGCTTAATAGTCCATCTTCTGCGCTTTTCTTCTATCATTTTCAATAATAAAAAAAGGCTTCAACTTCAAAAAAGTACACCAGCCTTGTAAGAATAATTTTAGACCATATGTTGTTATATGTTTTCAGCTTACTATTTCGTGACGAACCTGCAACAGAAGATTGTCGGTAGAATTTTGAATCAAGGCCTTAGAAAAAAAAATTGTTGGATTATTTATGTGCAAGGTCCCTAAATACTGATTCGTCGTACGCCGACTGATCCAACTAGACATTATCACACAAGATGACGTAACCGAGCAAGTTCCCACGTTCTGTTACGAAAGAAGCTGACGCAGCAGTGAGATGTATTCATCTTGGAGTAAAAAGGATCATGTCGAGTATATCGCGCGCGGAACGCTTCTAATTAAACCCTGGAAAGAGATAAATAGCTAATCAATTTCTTCAATGTCAAACGTGATGAGGGGGAGGGGGTAATTGATAAATATCTTTGAACCTTAACAACGCTGATTCTGGACATTTAAGAAAGACAAAACCGATAACAAGTACATATTATTTTCAGTTCTGACTAAATATATGAAGAGAGTTATTAATGACAACTTAATGTTTCGCAAACATATATTAGCGATAATGAGTTTAGTACGAATGCATTTGCACACGTTATTGTGGATGCAGTACAGGAGCGCGTTATTAGAACTGATTCACGTGAGATAGAACGAGATGGCGCATTGTTGAAGGCTCATTACTTTCGTGTGACATAGGTTTGTGTCGTTGGTTAACTGTATCTGGTGATCTCTCTGTCAACGATACTTCAAGCAATGGTTGATATCTTAAATTATTTAGGTTCTAATCATTCGTGCTTCTGATCACACTATATTTTTTTTTTGTAAAGGGAAGAGAAATTTGTACAATTTGTACATTTACATGGAAACTGCGTCACTACAAAATAGTGTTCGCAGTAGCACTGGGTTCGGCTTCCTACCGGGTAATTTATACTTTGTGTTGTCCCGGTTCCTCCAATAGTCAAAGTTATTTGTAAACCGTTCCCTCTGAATAACTTTCCAGTATTAACTGCGCACATTAATAGGCATAATAAAACATAATATAGTAAAATTATTGAATATTCAATTTTATTAACCAGTGTTTGAAAAATTATGTTTGAATGAAACATCAATTAAAATATAAAATAATGCGCCAATTTTCGTAAGAAATACTCAGTATTATTTCGGAAAAAGTATTTAATATATGCAAAATTAACCATAGACATGTGTTGTACAAAGTTACAGTAACTTTCTTTCAAGCTAACGAAAATATATTCGGTACCAATAATTAACATACATAACAATCCAATCGAAATATTAAAATATTGCGATAAAACACTCCTAAGGGGTGAAAAGGGGTAAATATGCTTTTAAAATTAATAATTATATCTTCGAATATAATTAAGGGTGGTAAAATATTTTGAGGAACTTTAAAAACCATACGAAAACTATCAACCACAATTTTTATATTTTGTGGAATTAAACCCCAAAGGGGTGAGAAAAGGATTAATATTATTATTTTTTAAATAAAAAAGTTATTAAATACATTATCTCAATTTTGGCAAGATAAATTTAAACTTAATATAAATATAAGTTTACTTTAATTATTTTGTAATTTAATCTGCTATAAAAGACGGGGTGGGTTTTGTTTTTGTTGGTTAACGGATGTTTCTATATTTTCTTAGTTCTGCATTTTTACATTGGAATTCGTGTGGGAAAAGAGGAGATAAGTAAAAAATTTGGGGATTTTATTTAAGTAATACTAAGCAAACTAAGAATCAAATAATACGTTGGATAATAAATTTGATATCGTACCTACTCTTTATTTCAAATAAAGGTGCGATTGTATCAAATGCCCTCGAATAATGTGTTTTATTTTGTAATAAGAAATAATTATTTAATTATTCTAAGCATAGCTACTATAACCACAGTAAAATGAAAGTGTAACTGTAAACTATGGATAAACATAATTAAAATGAAATAGATACGTGTTTAACAATTTTTTAAATTGTCTACCTCATGAAATGAAAAGGAGTTACGTAATTGTGATATTATCAAGGTAAAATGTATACTCAAACACACTAAAACAGAAGTTTTAAATTCAGATACTTGATTAAAAAGTCCTACGTGTATATACTTTCAAATATGCCATTCTTAAACCTTTTTTTTTTTTCGGAAATAAATCTTTTATGCATCTAACAAATATATTATGTATTTTTATTCAGTACAAATGTTTGGAATTAATCACTTTCTTTTCTTTAAATTGAATGGTTTTATAAATGCTCATAAACTGTGTGATTCTACGTATACATCTTTTCACGTTTTTTTTGTATATAATTCGTGTTTCACGTGCATTCGAATTTTATTTAACTAAAGACAGTTTTTTGTTTGGGCCGGGGGGGAGGGGGAGGAGAAGAGGATCAGCATCACAAAATACATGCATTGTTATTTATATTCCAAAAAGAAACAGACATAATAACGAGGAAACGAAACGGAGGAAAATTGAGTAATTTTCTGTAACTATTCCTGTTGGCCTGTGCGTGACAATATCAAATGGGTTTAAACGGTTTGCCCCGCCAGATAGGTTGCATGCACGCAGCAGATTGACAGCTCCCATTAAGTGTTTAAGATATTACAGTGTGAAAGTTAGAGAGGTGTAATTTGGCCGCAGAAAGAAGCTGCCCGTGTTGGTCGGCCTGGGAAATCCCTCCCCCCCCCCCCCCCACCAGCATGCGTGCGTAGACAAAACACTGCCGGCTCGTTCACGCAGCAAACAGTTCGACGCCGCGAAGGGTGCGTGACGTGAGACTGCTGGCAGTCCGGCCGATCTAATTGGCTCGGGGGAAAAAAAAGAAACATGGCGGCACACGCATCCTTCAAGACGCCCACTCGAGCGTTACGTGAAGGTCTTCACTCGGGCCAGTTCGTGGACCACTGCCGTAGTATGTACTGCTGCTGGGTGCTGGGATGATATTGGGACTGTCCACCGCCATCTCTTGGATTGTGACGTCACGGCCGCCATATTGGACGACCTTGGAGACTAGAAAACAAAATGGCAGGCTGCGACGAATTATGACGTCACAGCTGCCATTTTGTTTTCTAGTCTTCAAGGTCAAGTAACAATACCTACTCTGAGTTTAGTTACCTGTCTACATGCTCCTAGTAAAATATAAAACCCAAATAAGAATATTTAAGTGGCCATCAGTTACAAACCTACGGTTTTTTATGAGAAAGTTAATTTCTTTTACAACTATTTTCCATATCAACGGGTTGTTGCACGAATCACAGACACCAAAGCATGATTATTTCACGGATTAATTTCACTCTAGGCTCGTCTCAATTGCCTTATCTTATATAATCAAGCATTTGTATAATGTTCATTGGTCGATAAGGTCACATACCTTAGCGAGTTATACGTGATTGGGTAACCACTTCTTCTCACTGTGTATAACTGGTTAGGGATGTGAAGAGCACTCTATTCCGATCTTCACGTGAAACAGATGTATATGTGCTTCAAATCTACTTTTATAAATGAATGTACGAAATAATCGGCGCATTTTAATTCCGAATTTACGAGCGTATATTTTTTCAACGGCAGATCTCATAAATGTTTTTAATAAGCGTGCAATTGGATATAGCAGCTACTCTGGAGATGGTACTGCATATTCGACCAAATCAACGACTTTCTATACTAGTTTTTGACACACTGTCATTTTTTTGTAAATGGAACAGACGTATTTATGTAAAATTACAGATAGTTGTAAATTTGTACATTTACATGGAAAAAACTGTATCTCTACAAAATAGTTTTATCAGTAATACTAGGTTCGGATTCTTACCCGGGTATTTATGCTTTGTGTTGTCCCAGTACCTCCAATAGTTAAAGATATTTATAAACCGTTCCCTGTATGGCTTTCCAGTATTAACTGCGCATAATCAAACAAAATAAAGACCAATTATTAAATATTCAATTTTTCCCATAATTTGTAAACTATGTTTTAATGTAACATCAATTAAAATATAAAATTGTGCGCCATTTTCGTTATAAATACTCAGTATCATCTCAGAAAAAACGTTCTTTTATCAAATGCAAAAATAACCGTAGCAAAATTTATTAAAAATTTACAATATCTTACTTGTAGTATTACGAACTATTTCTTGGTAAATGTTTTCTAAAGCAAGCTTTTTTAAAAGTGCTGAAATTTTTTTGTGCGTGGCCAGAACCTCCAAGACAAGAAAATTCAAAACGTGGCCGCAAAATCATGCCAAATCATCAAATCATCATGCAAAATCATCATCACCGCAAAAGGCGACTGAGTTCTACAAGAACACTTAAAATCTGCTAATAAATCAAATTATTTTCTGCGCCTGATGTGAGTCATGCAGTGTGAAAAATATTTTGTCGTTTCGCGACACGTTTCTGAAACAGTCTGTGTCGCGTTATCGCGGAGGATACACCGCGGAAGGCAGTGGAACTTAAAAACGTGAACGCCGGCACGTATCGCGTACAGGATATCGCGACGCGAAATGAGCTCTTACATCCTGCGTTGTTCGTTCGATGAATTTTATTGTAATCGCCTGAAGGAAAAAAAATTACACTTATCTAGCGTTTCCGACCCAGCCGAGTCTAATCACCCGGTCACCAGAACCCTAGAATTCTACGGCCGCCCCACTCTTATCATCACCATTATGGTGGGATCCACGCGCCAGGTTTCTTTTCTTTTTCTTTTTTACTTTCTCATTTTTTCAAGAGATAGTGTGTTACTGCTGTAAAAAATCGCAGAAGTTATAACAATTACCAACACTTGCAGTCGTTATACAGAATAATTCTGAATTCGACCAACAAACTCCGGCTGCACGTTTATCACGAAAAAATAAGTTTTGTGAGTGTGTGTGTTTATATATATATACATATATACACACACACATACACACACAAACACGACCTACGGTCAATAGTGCTCCCCTAGACTGTTATACGTCTTTGAAGTTGGGGCTAAACAACATTTTTACTGTTAATAGAAAAAAATGTAGAACACAGAGCGCCTGGATTATGTTCAAACGAATGAAGTTCTACAACCACAGTTAATTTTGTCCCTATATTTATGAAAGTGGCTTTGTTGAACGACAGAGATTCTAAAACATACTTACTAGCCATCATACCAGAGATTATTAAGCACCATTCCAGCAATGTTTTTTGGCGATGGTGACGTTAAAAAGTGACTTCAACTACGTCAGAGCGTGCCGTCATCTGACAATTCCGAACTCTATGATATATTTAACTATAGTAAAAAAATATGTGAGCTAGTCGTTCAATACTCGCCTAAGATGTTTAACATCCAACCTCGGTAACGAGCACATTCGTGTGTTCTCATGTTGCAAATACACTTATAATACGAAACTCGCACCTGAAATATAACGTAGGATTCTTTTAAATAATTCCGAGTTCGATAAATGTATATGCAAATTGAGTTTTCATTGACATTTCTGAACGCGAATCACTCGTAGTTTCCGCAATTACCACTAGAATTCGCTGCCGGAGCAGATACGTCGACTATCGAATCATTCGATTTTTAGAGCTAAATATTCAAGTATATACATATAATGAAATGGCTCCTGTAAAAGCGAAAAAAAAAAAAAACACTTGAAAAATACTGACACCATTGCTTTGGACCTTATTTTCGACAAGGAATTTTATTTATAACACTGCCCATCCTTCTTAAAATTCACTAAACAGTTAATACTACAAAGTTTGCCTTTGGCATTGTGAACTTTGGTTCTCACCATACGCCACAAGTGGCAGCACCGTATGGTCACACGTTTCCGTTCCGTGCGACTTCCGTCGCGTTCACGAAATTACTCCCGCCAAAATGTCGCATACCGAGAGCTAAGATGTTGCACATCATCAAAAACCGAAAATTATCATGTAAGTTTCCCGCCCGAGGCAGGGTCAGCCAGTGGCGGATCCAAGGCAAGTGCCCCCCCCCCCCACCCCCGAAAAACCAGTTGTCTGCTACATTAATATTGCCAATAAAAATGATTGTTTCTGAAACCAATAAAATATTTTAATATAATTAATGAATTTCTTGTAGAATCATAAAATGTGGTGGTTGGATGTTATGTGTAGTGTGAGTAGATTAAATACAAATTTAGTAATTTTAAGTCATTTTTTTCTCTGGCTATTCTGAAATCCTAGAGTGCCCCCTCCGAGGTGAACCTCTGGATCCGCCACTGGGGTCAGCATGGATGGAATTGGGGCTGACACAGGAGCCTGGAGTGTCTTGAGTAGTGTCTTTTTTTTTTTTTTTTAAACTGTTGATTACCACAGCACAGGGAGAATTACTGTGAAGTAGGTGTTTGTTAAGTGCGCGGGGTTTTCGGTGGAGGCGTTGGCGGTGTCTGGAAACAAACGAACACCCGGGGAACAAAGGGCACTCGTGTCGGCGACGGGAGGCGACTCCCACGTGGGGCCAGGCGGCGGGACCTCGCGTCGACCCCCTCCTACCAGCCAGTGGCGGATCCAGGAGGGGCTTGACCCAGCTGAGGCTTGGCTTTAATCAAGGCAAACACTAAAGCAATAGTGGACCCAGATGCTTTTGGAGGGGGCTTGAGTCCCTTAACCCCCCTCCCCCCCTTCTGGATCCGCTAAAGCTACCAGCCTCCCAGTCTCCACACTCACAGGACCCCGTGTTACGTCCGGGTCGTGGTTAGTCGAGCTGTCCTTTCCGTGCAGGCTGACACTCAGGTAAAAAAAACATTCTGTAATTTTACAAAAGATTCCTTTGGAAACCAGTTGCCAAGAAATATTTTTTTAATACTACAAAAAAAATGTATTGTATCTTTGTACAACATGTGGCCATGGTTGATTTTGCATACTTTTTGAAGAAAAAAAAATATATTGAGTATTTCTTACGACAGTAGCCGCATAATTTTACATTTTAATTTATGTTTCATTCTAGCATACTTTTTTTACAGAATTAAAAAGGTAATCGAATGTTCAGCAATTTGACTTTATTTTAATTGTATCATGATTTATTATGTGCAACAGTTAAGACTGGAAAGATATTCGGGGAACAGATTTCAAGTAATTATCTCAATTGGAGTTTCTGCGACAACACAAAGCATAAATGCCCGGGTAAGAATCTGAACCCTGTATTACTGCGAACACTATTTTGTAAAGTCAAATGTACAAATACCTGTAATTTTACATAATTATTTTTGTTCCATTTACAAAAAAAAATATATTAGTGTCGTTACACACACGGAAATTTCGCGGATTCTTTTGGTAACAAATTAAACAGCAAATATGTATTCTTATCGATTGTTTTGATGATTGGATCATAATTTGTTTGGACACTTCCCTCTTCGATTGTGGGCCAATCAGCTACCAGCTAGCAGTAGTGTGAACGAATCATATCGACCCATTCAAAAGAAGGGGAAGTTCCACAACAGAACTGTGAATCTTTGACTGGCATTAAAAAAGTCTACTGATGGGCTTGCCTTCTTTGAAAGAATCTTGCGATGAGGAATATTGGTGTCAAACAACTTAACAGAAGTACGCCTTTGCTGGTTAGCACTGGTTACAATATAAAAAGCAGATAGGACAACAAACTGAATACATAAACACAGGGATATTCAGTGTGAACAAGAAATAGTCTATTAAGGGCCCCATCTACCTGGGCAGAAATACTAAGTGCAGAGCGCCAGAAAAAAAAACACGAGATGTAACTGCTCAGGAGAGCCAAGTAGGATCTTATAGGAAAAGCTTTTTTAAAAGGCGCTGAGGACGAATGAGTAGTTATGTTTCCGGATTTTTTTTTTTTTTTACTGTATTTTTAGGAGAGCAAAAATGGCTGAAACGCGTATATTCAGAGTAATTTTTAGAAGTGAAACGCTCAGTACAGATTCGTGATAGCATGACTTGCATTACACCTTTGTCTTCATTTCTCCGCCATCTATTTTTATACTTACCGCTCAAATTCATAGTTACTTTATGCACCAGTTCACAGCCCTATTCTTGGAGGCGATAACGCGCTAGAAGCACTAGCAAGCGTAGCACTTACATTCCGCCTCACTAACTCAAATACACCCCTGACAATCTTCTGTTGCAGGTTCATCACGAATGAATAAGTTGGAAACACCTAAACTATTTATGGTCCAAAGTGATTCCCAAA
This sequence comes from Bacillus rossius redtenbacheri, assembly GCF_032445375.1. Taxonomy (NCBI): domain Eukaryota; kingdom Metazoa; phylum Arthropoda; class Insecta; order Phasmatodea; family Bacillidae; genus Bacillus; species Bacillus rossius. The sequence continues at coordinate 33,001,109 of NW_026962013.1, read as the reverse complement.
GCTGTATACGTGTTTGAAGTTGGAGCTGATCAACATTTTTATTGTAAATAACAGAACAATTTTAAGATAGAACACTGGGCCACTGGATTAAAATTATTTTAAATGAAGTTTTACAACCACGAATTCTGTCATTATAATAATTATTTCATTGATTATGGCGGTAGTAACACGCCACAATATATATATATATATATATATATATATATATATATATATATATGTATATATATATAAATTAAAAGTGGTACCTCCAATTATTTCAGTGAAAATATTTTGCTACAGCAGGAAAATTCGCTGTGTTTGTAGAACTTCGTTCAGTGAGACATAATTTTGAAGCCCAGTGTCTAATCTTAAATACTTTATTATTTGAAATAAAATAAAATATTTCAGCCTCAAATTCAAAGAGGTATACCAGCCTAGAGAATAACTTTTTTGCAATGAGTCGCAATAGGTATATATTTTCAACTAATTTAGTCTTGATGATCCTGCAGTCGAATTCTGACCCACTCTAAGTATGTGTATACTGTTACGAGGCGGCCTGAGACATCTGCAGCGGCGCTCTGGCTACACTTATCTCTGGGGGAACCCCGCTGTGACCCCCCTTCTTCCCCTCTCCCAGCACCTTTACAAATAATTTTGGTGTCTGACTGTCTCGCCTGGTACATCCTGCACGTCCCAATAACACCGTCCGGAAAAGTGACGTAACTAGTACGCCATCGTTCTCGTAGCTTCGAGTTGATAGTCCGGGATCCTGATGAATGTGACAGTACGGAGAGCGACGATGCCTTTCCAGTTCTTGACTTGGCAGGTATTCAAGACGGATCATGTTAAAAACATTTTCTTAAATTGCTTTTTTGGCGCGTGTAGTTATTTCCAGAGTTCCAATACTGCATGAAATAAAACTATGTTAAGCTGTTGCGGTATTTGTGTTTAATGCTCTTTTGACTTTACTTACTGTTGTGTATTTTTTGTACTACTTTCTTCAAAACCCAAAAGCGATTTACAGTTGAAGAAATGTACTACAATAAAAACCGTAGCTGAGTACAACATTGAGGTGAAATTCATGAGGTTGAAACTGTTTTCATCCGACGTGAAATTTATTAAGTGACGCTCAGCCAAGCACAGCCAGTCAGTAGGAGAGGAGGGTTGAGGGGTATGTTTGTATTTCATATGAGGGCTCGTGAGGAGATAACATCAAAGAAAATTAATTACAGTATTTTGAAGTCATATCTGCATCAGTTTTACCGTGATGAATTTTTAATGCTTTGAATCATTTCCTCCTACACTCAGCAATTTTCCTCGTTCTCTTTCTTTCTCTTTTTCTCTTTTGTTTCGCTCTCTCTATCTTTACTGGAGAACTAGTTGCTAGTTAACGCTCTCTAGCCGAGAACTCATTAGTGTGGTGAATATCTCATACATTAGACGTAATTTTGCAAACTACAAACAATAGGAAAACTCACAAATACGTGGTGTGTTAATGATGAAGAGATGCTAATTTAATCAGTGCCGATAGAATAATGTTTCTTACGAAGGTACTTCGTTAAATTCTCGTTTCACGAGCCCTAAGTGAACACTTGAAAAAAAAATCTTTGTCGCCTCTTCAAGAGTCCACAGAAATTCGCCTTGTCAGTCTTTTCATGCCGTCAGAAATATCACTTTGTAGACTCACCAAAAAATTGTTGGTTTGAGGTAACAAAACTTTGTTAGATACTTAACTAATAGCTTTTGAGTCACGGGAGAAAAAATAAGTATTTGGTTGTTAGCGTACCACTCAACATCTGGCAATGTAATATTTCGAGAAATCTTTCAGGAGTGAAAGACTCATGAAAATAGTTTCGAATGGTTTAATCGGACTTGTGATTTCCATTTTTGTACGAAAAGGTAGCAAAAAATTAAAAAAAAAAGTAAAATAACTTCTGGACGACATATTTTTTTAGAAAATTATTCATATGTATTCTATGTTACCGTTTAACTGTAGTCCTGAAAATAAATTATTACTGCCTAGCATCCGATTGCATAAAAATAACTACACCATAACGTGGTTGGTTGAATATAAAAATTCTCATAAAGGAGGACTTGAAAGAATTAGTCGGACCAGAGGTTTAAAAGACGTAGGCGTAACGGGAATAATACAAACGCTGCCAACACTAAAAAAAAAAAAGGAAGGGGTCACATTTATGTGGAACGTCGGGAGTGAGGCTCGTAAACGTCTCTCTTCCGGCCCATTCCGTCGCTATGCCTGTGCACGGGTGAAGGGAAGGGGGTAGTTATAACAATGTGACAGCAGATGTTACACGTCACATTCCTTGTGACGTGTAGCCCTCGTCACACCTGGTCCCTCCCTGCTTCACAGCAGGATGACACCACAATGGCTGACCTACTTCTTCCCAACCTTCCCTTCCATCTCTTTTTTTTTTTGTTAAATTTTTTCCAGCTTGGTACGATGGATACCATAGCCTCAAAACGACTGCCTGAACATTTTTTTTAGCATAATTACTTTTATTTAAGGGCTATTTATAAATTACTAACTCGATTACCTCCCATGCATTGGTTGTTCTGCCATAAATAATATTTTCAACAGATATGTGAATGTCTGTCGAATATACTTGTGGCAGAAAAAAAAATGTAAGGGAGGTATCGAGTTAAAATTTTAGAAATAAACCTTTTGAAAAAAAAATGACGAAAAAAAAAATCAACATGGCTTGTGAGTCCGAGTCCATCTCCGGCGGTGTTCCGAAAAGACGGTCTGGAGAGTTTTAGGGTAAAACATGAACGAACTACTTTAAGGGTGGCCAGGTATAGTTTGTGTCATGTTACTTGTCTCAAAAGTAGTACTTAAAGTGTACATACTAACTAACACACACACACACCCGCGCGCTCAGATCGCTTCCCGGGAAACTGGCGCGGCAGGTAGCGCACACGAGCACGTGGCTGATGCGCTGCTTTTCGCGGGGGAAGCCTTCTTTTCACAGACGAGAGAGCCAAACGCCCGATCGTGCATTTTCGGTTTTTTTTTTGTTCACTGTAAATAAATATGGCGATGTTGATAAAAGGATACTAATGGTCAATTAGGTTAGGTTAGTTACATTATGAATACTTTAAAAACATTGTGGACGGTTGATTTGGTTGGGATAGCTACATTAAAGATACGGAAAAAAAAGCATGAACTTCTCGTCTGTGAAAAGAAGGCTTCCCTTTTCGCGGGTTCCGGGCTTGAATAATGCATCGCTTCCTTCCTGGCGGGACGTTCGCTCGTTTAGACTTTCATCCATCCACGGCCTCCCCGGTGGGGGGGGGGGGGGAGGGGGGGGGCTGGTCGTCGGGCGAACTGCAGCTTGGAGCCGTACAGTACTCCATCTGCAGCTACAAACAAACAACAGCAAGAATTAACCCGCCGTTACAACTTTCATGCAGTGGCAGGATATTTACAACCAACAACAACAAAAAAGCATCATTTAGTTTCGGGTTTATTTTTTTAGCTTATATATTTCAATACTTAAGATGAAACTCTCGTGTACAAAAAAAAATGTTCATCACAATATAATGATGCCCACAATAATACGTATCTTGTTGTTACGATAAATAATGTTTGCAAATGTTTTCAACAATATTATCTGTAAACGAGACCCCCTTTTTTTAAGTAGCAAAACAGTATCTTTGAAAGCAAACAGTGATATGGCAATATCCATCAATTATTATTTATCAGTTACATATCAGATTATTTTGAAAAACAAATTTGGTTACAAAACTGAAAATTAAAAAAAAAAAAAAAAAAACTTTGTTTTTGGATCATCCATCATAACTTAGAGTAATTGTGAGCTGCATCCACCAAAAGACTCTCCTTCCCTCCTATGGCCTCTCATTATAGCCCAGAAAGATTGCAGCGTCCGAAAAATTATACTGAAAGGTACCAGGACAATCTTCCACCATTGGTGAAAGTCTGGCTATACAGGCGACAGTCATTCTAGGTGAAGACTTCCACTTCTGTTCTTCGTTTTCCCTACTGTGGTTCCAATTTTTCTTAATAGTCTTGCTAAAAAATTAACTTGGAGTAATTCAGGGACTATCAACAAAGCTGTCAAGCTGTCACAATATACTACACTGCCGGGCAGAAAATTTTAACACGTTAAGAATCGACTCACCCGATTCACTATCAGCCACTTAAACCTTCTTTGCTGAAGACCACGCTACTGTCCTGAGGGTTTCGACCTAGACTGACCTCGCGAGGCACCCTGTATCTGAGAAGGACTCCTTTGATAATGTTAGAAGCCATGCAGTATGTGGTCCTATAGACATTACAAAAGATAACCTAGCTACTTTTTCAACATTAAAATAAACACATCAAGCACTCGACAAAAATATTCCGCAACAAAATGAGAAAAATGGCAATATTGAGCAGAGTTGCGCAGGACACCATGCCGGTCTCAATTCTTCCCCTGTCAAGTTGGTACTCATTGCATTTGCTAGTGGCGAGCCTGTTAAGTTTATTTAGCTTCCAGCAGTGGCACCATGTTCGAATGGTGTTTGTAATCACTTAGTTTCATTGTGGAAGGAAAAAACCAAATTCACTACTCCTACAGATAGAGTTCTACGAAAAATGAAAAACATGCTCATGAGAAAATATCGTGACCTACTCACGATCAAAAGGGTTTGTAAACAACTTCGTGTGGTTGTATATGTGTTCGTGAACAGACATCGTGTGTTTTAATGGGTACAATTGGTACTACTTTACGTAACTATCATATTTGAGTCAAGTTACATGGCACAGCGTATAAAGTCACAATGGAATGATTATCACGAAAACGCAGTTGGAAAATCGATGTTAGGGAAAACGGAGTATTCTCTGTTTACTGTGGTTGCAGGTTTGATCCACTCTTTCGAAAAAAAAGTTCAGTTTGAGCTACTAACCCGGTATGTATCTTAACTACATATGACATAGTTACACGAGATTGCTGCATGAATACTCGTTTATTAAACCGTTTATGTTTTCGATGTGTATACGGCATTTGGTAGGAGTAATTTTGTGATTGTGATGGAAGTCTCATGGAACGGAAATGAGTAACCACGGTGCTGACATCTGTGGCTGATGGCGCGAACCAGAGTTCATAGAGACAAAGGGAAACGGTATAATAATAACTGTTGAATGAATTTTAACAAGATGGGCAGTATTTTAATAAAATTTTTGTAAATAAGGTCCAAAGCTGAAGTTCAGTTTTTTGTCAAGTCTTTTTCGCTTTTATGGGAATCTCGTTATATAGTTTAAAATTTCGCTCTATGAATCGAATGATTCGATAGTAGGCGTAGCTGCTCCGGCAACGAATTTTAATTGCGGGTGCGGAAATTACGTGTGATTCGCGTCCAGAAATGTGGCTGAGAAAACATTTGGCGTATATTTATGAGGCTCGGCCTTATTTTAAAGAATTCTACGTTAAATTTCGTGTCCAAGTTTTGTTTTATAAGTGTATTTGCAACATGAGAACGCATGAATTTGCTGGTTTATGAGGTTATATCTTACAAATCTGCGGCGAGTGCTGAAAGATTAGCTCACATTAATTTTTTCACCAATGGCGGAATGATACACGACGGGCAGAAGGAAGCTCAGCAGGGTATTAGAACGTTCTCAAATGAATCGGGGCTAATCACACAGTTCTCTGTCGTGCCTTGGTGGTTGGACTGACGCGATGAGCGGATGCATCGGCGCGATTTAAACTACAGTGAAAGTAGATCGACTCGCTCTCCTGTTTTTTTTTCTTCCCCCCTCCCCCTCCCCCTCCCCAACTCTTTGCGCGATATAGACGGGGGACTGGCGCGCAATCAGCCGGCGAGGGTAATTGCGAGTGCGGGAAATGGAGAGGTACGAAGCGGGGATGCGAGTAATTGCAATCAATTTGCGCGAGTGCAGTTCGTGATATCTCAATCAACACGGCCCGCTTCTTAGCGCCGACAAAGCGCACGGGAAGTGACGAAGGTGATAATGCAAAAAAAGTAAAGTTTTCTTTGCCACGGCCAATGGTTTGTTGGGCCAATTTTATATATATATTATATATGTATGTATACTAAGTAAAAATAAACTACTGCGCTAGAGACTGTAAAAACTACATTAGAAACAAGCTTGTGTGTCATTAAAGTATTTAAATACTTTCTGCGGGTTAAAGTTCGTTACCTTTGATACAGTACAAAGTAAACCTTATACTACAAAACAATATTATTGCCATAACAAGCCAATAACCAAATACCTGAACAATTTACACGGTGAAATCTAGGTATCAGTTCGGCCAAAGCATGTCGTTCATAAGTGAGAAACAACAGAAGATTATGTCATGATCGGGTGAGCCTGTTAGGAACTAACCTGTAAAATAAAACATAAAACTTTTTTGTTTAAAGCAGACGTCACAAACATTAATGAAGTGAACATACTGCACGAACGAGATAAAAAGTGAAACCATAGCAAGTTCAAGAATGTAAATTTGTATCATAAGATACCAAGAAAATAAATTTAAATAAATTCGAGAAAAAAAATTATTACAGACATTTAAATATATAAACATATGCACGACTCATCGCCTGCTTCCCACAAAGCGTTTGGAAGGTACAGCGCTGCGATCTCAGCCAATGGAGCGGTCCCCTGGAACGCGCCAAATTCAAATCAGTGTGCTATTGTTCGTTGCAAGGTTTCATTCACGAACATATTTTCTTAAACAAAAATTGCTTGTTTGTCATTCCCTGCCACCCATTAAATTTATGCCCCACATTTTGTGGACCCTGCGTGCATGCATACATATACACGCCATGGCGTGTATCCACACACTTTTGGTGAGAGAAAAAAAAAACATAGAAAGGCGCAGTTCCGTAGTTTCGTGAAAAACGTCGGGATAAAATCATAACAAGTGTTTCGTATTATTATGTAAATTAATTATTATTTTTAATTACCTTTTTCGACGCTGCCGTAGATCTCGCATTCGCTCGGCACTGGACATTTTAGGCTTTTTTTTTTGATACCTTTCGACGCGAACTTTCCTCTGACTTGCGTTTTATATCATTCCGAGCACATTTACGAGTCATATGAGACAACATCTTTAATTATGTTGTGATTTTCAATTTAATACCGATTGTCACTTATATTCAGGCGAATATTTTTTGTCTCACTTTGGGTCCTAGCAGTGTTCCACACGCTCGTCCACTACGACACCCGAGTCGATGTCCTCGCTAAACGCGTTTCCACGCTACACCAATTAATAGCTTTACACAAATCTAATTCATAACACTCACATTTATGCGCCTACATTGGCACGATGTCGTCACAGTGAAAAAAAATTTGCGCGACAAACACGTATGGACATGATCTATCGTTCTGGGATCAACATTTGTTGACGCATTATTAGTCTCGTAGTTAGGTATTAGTAGGGACACCTGTATTTCACGATTTCATTTCATGTCAAGGTATTTTACAAAACACTGTAGCTTTTTCTAAGAGTCATGGCAAATTGTGAGGGTGCAGCAGTACGGTGACCACATTTTCATTGGCCCCGCCAAGAGCGGGACGACACCTCTCACCGACCTTGACACGAAAATGTATTCGCGAAATACAGGTGTCCCTAGGTATTAGCGATTCTAATCTGACGGTATTCTGTAACACAAAAAATTTCCCCCAACTTTCACTGTAACTAGTGAATATAAGTTTTCACGTCGCTAATAGTTTTCACGTCAATACGAACTTTTAAATGTTAATGTGTATTTATGTATGGAAAAAATTATTAACTGAAAATCGATAAAGACATAACTATCCTAAAAAAATTGGTTGTCTGTAACGTCGGTTTACGAACGATAGTTTAACGTGACAACGTCATAACAAAACATTGATGAAATTATTGCATACTTTTATGAATAAAATTGAATCATTTTTATTGAATTATCACTATTTTGTATGGATACAAAGAAGGAGTGAAATGAAATCTACAATTTAATTGATAAAGTTACTTTTACTTGTACTCATTAATTCAAATATGTTTATTACTTTAACGAAGAGATTATTTTAACTATAACTTTTACACATGTTTGCTATTTAACTTCTTCCAATATGTGTTATTCTGTTAAGGATAGGACGATGATAGGAAAAGTAGGAAACTGATGGGAGTGTTTCAAGTTTAATGTGCCTCGAAAAAGTCAAATCGATGGATGTTCCAATCGAGTGGAAGAGAGGTAGATGCGGCGCAAGCGTACAATGAGAGTAACGGGACACAGAGTACGGGACAGTGAGCGTAACGGGACACTTCTTCGTGCGTGCAGCCGGCGTTCATGGATTTATTAGACGTTGTCACGTCAATAATCAATCCCTGACAGCGCTGCAGTAGTTTCTCCTCGGTCGACGCAGGCCTGGGTGCGACACGCAGGGCCCGTGTCAACACTGAAACTAGCGCGAGCGGCGGAAGGGTACCTACATAAAGCATGTGCGCCCACAGATCCTCGTTAATGTGATAGATGGATGCGCTGTTGTTTTTTAGCGGATTCATTTCATTCCAGGCTGGACTCGAATTTCCTGTTTGTGATTAAGACATTTTTTTTTTTTTGCTCATGCTGGAAAATAATTGGCGTTTTCAGTAGGGACCGAAAAAATTCGCGGGTTCAATGACCTCTAGGATAGCCTCCATTATCCTCTGCACATTTCAAGCAAACACGCATGTACATTGGGTGCTAACTTGTGAGACGTCTCCACTGGATAGCTTGTGATTCAACGCTTCTTTGGTCGATAGTCTCTCATTAGCCCAGAGAGCTCCAGTTAAACTGCGAGCCAATAGCAAAACCAGCAGAATTGTACACATGTTTGAATTTCAGCCTATCGCAAAATGAATCCGAGAATTTTTCCGGTCTCTAGTTATCAGTTACCTCTAGGATGAACTCCACAATCCTATATATATAAGTACTTGGACAAATTAAACCTGCTCTTTGGCTACTTACTCGTGACACCTGTGATGATTGTGATTCGATACTTTTTTTTTGAGGGTTTTTCATTTTTCATGTGAACGAGTTTGGATTCTAGCCTATCGCGAAATGAAACATGGAATTTTTTCGGTCGCTACTCATTGGTAAATAACAAGGTCACATCCTTTTGCCCGACACACGCGACTGAGTCTTCTAAGTCCAGAAATCAACGTGAAGCTGACGTGTATGTACTTCAAATCCACGTTGCCGGCCATTATTGATTAATAGGGGCAAGCATTTTTCGCGAATAAATTCGAACGCCTATTAGACTGCAATCAAGTATACCCGCACCAGCGGTTTCATTACTTGTGATTGGCGGCCGTCTGCGAGAGAAGTCGTTTACGTATTTGACCGAGCCATTCAGGACGCGTTTGCCCCCGCATTGGATCACTGTGATTGGTGTAGTTACAATCGATAACGTATCTGGGAGAAACTCACCCAATCACGAAACACAAACGTTGCTACAGTTTTTTTTTTTTTTTTTTTTTTTAAACTTTCAGATAGTCTCGAAATCTTTTCGCGAAATATGCATGGCTAGAGACAGGAAAAATTCGCGAATTCATCTCGCGATAGGCTAAAATACAAATAGTTATACCTCAGTGTTGCCTCTGCTATTGGCTCACAACTCACCTGGATGATTCTGGATCAATGAGAAACACCCGACCAAAGCTTTATCGAATCACAGGCTGCTACGCTGGGACGTCTCACAAGACGGCAGCCAATGAGTGGGTGGCATTTGACCGAGTGTACGTATAACTGTGGAGTTCATCCTGCAGGTCATTGAACCCGCGAATTTTTCCGGTCCCTATGCATGGCCCTATTGAATACTGGTGGCTCTAGTTGACGGAGCAGGGTGTCCACGGGGTGCTGGTGGAGGGTGGAGGGTGGAGGGCGGGGGGTCCGACGAACGGGACGGTGGACTCAGTGACGCAACAGGGACGCCTGATGAATGGAGACGGGCGGCTCTGAGCGGGGCTGAGAGTTCGACGACCCCTCCCCCCCAACTCCTCCCCACTCCCCCCTGGAGCACGCCTCCACCGCCGCTAATCGACGGCGCCCGGCCGTAAGCGTAAAGGGCAGGAGTCACAGAGCTGCCGACGTGAAGTCGCCTACCCCTCTCCCCTTCCGCCTCACCAGCATTCACCTCATGAGCACCCTATGTGTGTTTTTTTTTAAATTTCATATCATTACTAGAGACCTGAAAAATTCGCGGGTTCATTTCGTGTTATGCTAAATTTCAAATAATTATACCTTAGTGCTGCTTCTGTCATTGGTTCACTGTTAATCTGGATGACTGAGGGTCAATTAGAGACCCTCACTCATAGAAGTGTCGAATCACAGGCCACCCAGTCGAGACGACTTACAAGTCAACAGCCAATGAACAGTTGGCAGTTGCCTGAGTGTGTAGAGGATATTGGAATCTATCCTGGAGGTCATTGAACCCGCGAATTTTTCGGGTATCTAATCATTACGTTTCTTTCAGGAGAATTCCTGTCGATTTTCTATGTGATGTTTTGTGGCAACTCTTGTCGCCATAATACATAAGCTACACTTTGCTTATTATCATGTGTGTTCGTCTCTGCTGCCGTCGTTCTGTTGTCCATAATACATGTTTATTTTTTATCGTTGGGTCCACCTGTTCGACATCAGCTGATTTAGGCTTGTTCTCTGTGGGTTTATGTTTTCAATTTTATTATTTCTTGTTTTGCATTCTTTATTTATATTTTCCATGACAGACAGTGTAAAACTTCAGTGGCGTATATCCAAACTATTATGTTAAATCAAGATTCCCCACTGTACGAATCGTTTTGAAGAACGAGAAGTATTCTCCACCTGAATGACATGCATTTCACTCGACAGGTGACGTGGTGGTAAAAAGGGCCGGCAGCGGACACCGTCGATAAAGGTGCTTTTTCCGGTGATCCTGCAATCCGTCGGTCGCCCGGATCTCGAAGCCTGGACCTGGCACTCTGACCTCGAGGCCGGCAACTACTGTGACGACAGTACAGTTTGCGGCATGACCCTGTCGCGGGGTTTTGTCCAGACAAGCGACTGGTCTGAGCACAGCATGATCACGGTTCCTGCAGGGAACCCTCCCCCCTCCCCCCTCCCCCCAATCACGTACTCGTCACAGGCCGGGATTACAATAGCCCGTCCGTTAAAATATACACACACCCCCCTTACGTTTGAATGCTGCCTAATATTTGAGAAAACTTAAATTTCGGGAGAACTTCTCTTCTATAATTAGATTACTTTGACAATCATGTAAGTGATGCACTCATAACTCTTTCAATTCAATTTTCTTCATTCACTATAGTATTTATTTTAACATGTTCATAGCTGACATGCGTTAAATAATTAAACTTTTGTGACTCGAATTTTTTTTCTTCTTTCAAAAACGTTTCAAAAGTGTTTAAAAGTAGGTTGAATAAATAACTATGCAAGCAGCTTAACAATAAAAAAAACTCGAATCCTTTTCTAATATAATAAGATTTTGCCCGCAAAACACTTGCAGACATTTTGAGGTTTTGATATCACCCGTACGTCCGTCAAAAGTATGAATTTTCCAAACTTTTTGACTGACGGACGGATGACAGGCTATTGTAATTCCGGCTTTACGCCTCCCGTTCTTCGCCGTGAACCAAGCTTTACAACGCGATACGTCGCTGCGATACCTGGAGAAGGCTCTTTCTATTCCCCTTCCTAACTTCTCTCTCCTCCCCGCGAGATTAGCATCTGGCGAGAGAGCCGCTTTAATGAGCTGCGCGGCGCGACCGTAATGGGCGGCTGTCCGCCGTCTCGCGCTTCCCCCGGCGAGACGGGACGTCAGCGGCGGTGGTGGTGGGGGAAACGTGGAAAAGACGGGAGGAAGTTTCGACCAGTTGGCCCAGTCGGAGAGTTGGTGCGCGCACGGCCCCTTCGCTGCGACCTGCCGGCGGCAACCGTCCAACCAACCTGTCTCGGATTTGACAGTTCTCAAAAGCAGTACCTACCTACCAGTGGGAACAATTTCCCAACTGTCACTTGCAAACATGTTTGTTAACGAACACTTACGACCTCGTGAAGTTTGCAAGCACTGTTGACAGAAAAAAACAGTGGATAATAGAAGGATCCGTAGACCATTAATAGAGACTGGAATAATTCCTCTGCATACTCGGCCAAATGTGACCTTTTCGTTTGCCGCTGACGTGGGAGACGTCTCAACTGGGTAGTCTGTGATTCGATACTGCCTTTGGTTAAGAGCTTCTCGTTGGCCCAGAGTCCTGCAGTTAAACTGTGAGCCAATGGCAGAAGTGGCACAAAGGTACAAGTACCTGAATTTCAAATTATCGCGAAATTAAATCGCAAAATTTTCCCGTCTCTAAGGCCCGTTCGTTCTACAATGGCATGGAAACGGAGAAGGATCTTCGGGAATATTTCAATAACGCGGCTGCTGCTTCCACAATGCACGGAAACGTAGCAAGTGGCCACCGATGAGATTTCATTTCAAGGTTACGAAATATTAATTAAATTAAAAATATATATTATACTTCGAAATCATAGCACGGGCAGAATTTAAATATAATAAAAAAATACCTCAAAGAAATAATAGAACACTATATGTTCCTGTAATTGAAACAATTTTTTACATATTTAGAACATAAACAAGCATGGCTACGATCGCTGCCAAATACTCGGCGTCTATTGGGAGCACGTATCAACGTAAACGGAGAAGCTCAACACCGCCGAGCTAATCCGTATGGGTCCGTCTCCGTCTGCATGCAATTGTAGAAACTGTTACGTGGTATCCGCCTCCGTTTACGTGATTAGTCACCGTTTTCGTGTCATAAAAGAACGGGCATAATAATGGTACTGCAAGATCGCAAACTTGACAAATATGAATGCTATTTTGACACGCTTTTAATTTACAATAAACTATTTACAAAACAATAAAGGATGTGTTCTATTCAAAAAAACTATATGTTCAGATGCTATCCTTCTATGTAGGTGTAATCGTACAATAAATATTCAAAGTGTGTATAACATTTGATTGAGGATACTAACTTTTCGTTAGTACCTAACGATTAGCAGCCCTGCAATTTATAGGACTTTGTACATTTTATTTAACTGACACAACGATGTGAGAGTGAAGAAAAGCGTATCAATGTTGTTTCAATGTTCTGTCCCTGTAGTATAACATACACATTACATAGCAAATACGCGAATATTTCACAAAAATTTTACAATTTGAAGGTTTTATAATGTTGAAAATAATAAGAATATAATACTTAATGTCTTAAACATAAGTAAAATGAAATATATTGAAAACTTTGATTTATTTTTGAAGATTCTATTTAGCTTTGAGCTGTTAGTGGTTCAATGTTCCCTATGGATACGGACCGGAAAACTTCGCGGTGTCACTGACCTCTACGGTAGACTCCACGGTCCTCTACATACATGAGCAGATTTCCCCTGCTCATTGGCTGTTGACTCGAGAGTTGCCTAGACTGGGTTTCCCGTGATCCGACACTTCTTTGGTCCAGGGTCTCTGATGGTTTAGAATGGCGTGTACACATGTCATTATGTTTCTGGTACATTAGATTGGTTACTGCTTCCTGATAAACCTATCGCAGAACTGTTCTACTTTTTTGCCTTTGTTCATTCTTCTTTGTAACGTTGGATGACTTTTAACTAATTTCTAAACCAGTCTTGTTTGAAGAACTGCTATCCTGTAGATGGTGACTTTAAAGTCGACCTGAAACGTCGGTCAAATCTTTGCCTTCGACGTGGCTAGAACCCGGAAGCCAAGAAATCGCTTTATTTACGACCCCGCAATATCACGGAAGATACCAAGTGTACTCATAACGAAGCGAATGTTTATAATAGGATAATTCTAAACGCGTTGGAACAGTCAAGTCGGCTAAATGTGCCGAGTCATTACGAAAGTAGACAAATAAGAACGGCGAGAGAAGAAAAGTAAATCATGCGTTTCCAGAGAAAGGAAGCTGTCACGATAAGTAACTCGGAAAGGCTGGAAAACAAGTGTTGAAACATTAAGACGCATGTTCGTCCAAACCCACCAGATTGATATCTAATGGCCATATCAACTGCAGACTATCGGAACACGCCAGACAGAATTTCGACACAACGGCCAGACGTGTCGACACCAATTTTAGCCATCGTCTTTTAAATAAATAAAAATAAACTCTCCAGCAGTCGTCATCGTCAGGGATGTACAAAGTTGAGTTTTTTTTTTCTGTTATCCAGCACTACCAACCTCAATGCGACCTATAACTAGAGACCGGAAAAATTTGCGGATTCAATGACCTGTAGGATGAACTCCATAGTTCTACGTACACTCGGTCAAATGTCACCCACTCATTGGCTGCTGTGTTTTGAGACGTTACAACGTAGCAGCCTGTGATTCGATAAAGCTAAGGTTGGGTGTTTCTCATTCGCCCAGAGTCATCCAGGTGAGTTGTGAGCCAATAGAAGAGGCAGCACTGAGGTATAACTATTTGTATTTTAGCCTATCGCAAAATGAATTCGCGAATTTTTCCGGTCTCTACCTATAACTAGAGACTGGAAAAAATTCGTGATTTCATTTCGCGATAGGCTAAAATTCAAATACTTATACCTTCTTTCCGGTTCTGCTATTTGCTCACAGTTGAACCGCAGGACTCTGGGTCGATGAGAATCTCTCAACCAAAGCAGTGTCGAATCACAGGCCACCCAGTGGAGACGCCCCACAAGTCAACAGCCAATGAACAGGTGACATCTGCCCGATAATGCAGAGGATTGTGGAGTCTATCCCAGAGGTCACTGAACCCTCGAATTTGTCCAGTCCTTACTTAAAACTGATGTTGTGGTTTGGTTCTTAAAGAAAAAAATAATTAATTTTAACGAATAAATTTCTGGGTGACAGACTGAAATTGATACCATTATGGACGATAGGTGGTTTTAATGCATCCCGTGAAAAAAAAAAAAAAAAACCGTAACAACATTTTCGAATTCAAATGACCCAGTCACATGAATCATGTCTGAAGGTAAAAACGTGGGATGAGTAGCCTACTACCACTGCTGTTTCAAGAAAAATGTAAATGGATTTCTCCCCCCCCCCTCCCCCCTTCAACGCGTTTTTCAATCATTTCTGAATTTTAAGTTCAAGCAAGTGTCAAACCTAGACTGCTTGGTAGTTTTTGTAGCTACTCAATCGTAGAACTCGCCCCACGAAAAACGTGGCAGCATCCAATGGACAATGGACACTCCCACTTACTTGAGTAAAAGAGTGTGTATCGATTAAATATAGTATCATGTCAATACCGAGAATATCCTTCTGGATCTGTCAGTATATCGTACTTGTAACCAGTCTCTGTACAGGATCTGCTGGTAATCTTCTATTTTTTTGTCTGATATTCTAATAATTAAAATAAGTTTATACATGTCAAAGTAGTCCCTTCCTATTACGTTTTAGTGACGAGTAAGCACCTTTGCAGCGTCAAACCGTGACACTAAAACATTGTTTTTTTGTTAACACAAAGTATTTGGTAAAGGCTGCACCGCTAATACTCGATATGTTGACAATAATATCTCCACCTCCAGCCTATGACCACAGGATGTCTCGGCATACCAACAGGGCCGTCGACAGAAAATAAGGGCCCGGGGGGAAAATAATTTGGTTGGGCCTCATAACATAATGTTCAAATTTTCAAATCTAAAAAAAAAAAAAATACCATTGCTATAAATGTACAGGGAAAATTCGCGATTTCATTTCGCGATAAGCTAGAATCCAAAGGCGTTTAAGTTTTTGCTACTTCAGTTATTGGACCTCTGTTGTTCTGTAGGACTTTGAGCGTATGAATAACCTTCAACAATGAAAGAATCTAATCATAAGCATTCCAGTTAACAGGTGTCAACAAGTGATTAGCCAATGAGCTGGTGTAATTTTTCCCGAATACCTAGAAGGTAATGGAGTCCATCCTAGAGGTCATAGAAACCGCGAATTTTTTTTCCAGTCCTTAGATGTAACTTGTCCATGAACAAATATACTTGTAATTTCGTCCTACAATCAGGGTGAACTCGTGTGTTATAAATAGAGACCGGAAAAATTCGCGGATTCATTTCGTGATAGGCTGAAATTCAAACATGTTTATAATTCTGCTGGTTCTGCTATTGGATCGCGGTGTAACTGGAGCTCTCTGGGCCAATGAGAGACTATCGACCAAAGAAGCGTCGAATCACAACCACCCAGTGGAGACGACTCACAATTTAGTAACCAATGAACACGCGTGTATACTTGAGAAGTTCAAAGGATAATGGAGGCTATCCTAGAGGTCATTGAATCCGCGAAATTTTCCTTTCCCTAGTTATAAACACGAGGCCGCCTTGTTGCCTGGGTCTAAATGATTTTGCTTTTCCCCCACTCCTCGGCGGCTCTGAGCACAGAACCACCGTCTCGTCTCGGGACGTCGAGGGAACGAACGTCACGACGAACCGAAGTTGTGGGCCCCGGCGGGAGGGTTACGCCCTTGCCCGGTGGCCCGCAGGCGGCCGCACGCAACAGGGGCGGGGACCACTCGCTCGCTCGCCCTGAACCCCGGGCTCGTCGGTCGTGGGAGACCGACTGCACACCCTTCGCCCGACGCCCGAAGCCCCGGGGGCCTCCGGAGATCCCCCCTTTAGACACTCTCTTTCTCGTACTTCGGCACGCAACCGACGTTCGCAGTCGTGCAACCCGCTTCCTCACTTCCACCGGCGCCCGCGGCAACCTGCTCGACTAGCCTTCTTTGCCACCTCCAGAATCAACACCACACACTATACTACTGCGCGAACCCAAGTAGCTTATTGTGCACTGGCTGGAAGCCACATTTCACCTTCCGCCCGGACTGGGTCATTCAATAGTGTTGTTGTTGGTCTCTTGTTCTTTGGGACGTTCAAAACTGCCTGATTGTGTGATGGTATGCATTCCCGCCTATTTCCAAATAATAACTAGGGGCAGGTACTTTTCGCGAAAAAAATCTTAACACCAATTAGACTGCAACAAGGTATATCCGCATAAGAGATTTCTTCCTTGTGATTGGCGGCCGTCTGCGAGAGAAGTCGTTGCGTTGTTTGACCGAGCCACTCAGGACGCGTTTGCTTCCGCGCTGAATTACTGTGATTGGTGTTGTGACAGTAGACGTGTGCCCGACCCAATCACGGAACACAGACGATACTACAGTGTTTGAACTTTCAGCTAGTCTCGGAATCTTTTCGCGAAATATGCATGGCCCTTATAATAACGCGAATTTTTCAAGGCCCAAAAACACTATAGGGGCAGGCACAACGGCTAATTAGACTGCAAAAAAAAAAAGTTTGTTCCTCGTTACTTGCGGTCGTCTGCGAGAGAAGCAATTGCCGTATTTTACCAGGACATCAGGACGCGTTTGCTTCCGTGATGAACTACTGTGATCCGCATGCCCAAAGTGGACATGTACCCGAATGAAACTCAACCAATCACGACACACAGATGATACTACAGTCTTTTAACACACAGCTAGTCTCGAAATATTTTAGCGAAAAAAAAAAAAAAAGATGTCCCTAATAGTTGGTTTCTTTCAGAACGTTACGCGAAAAAAGCTTGCCCCTGCCAATTACGAAACACAGGTGAAGCTACATTTTTTTTAACATACAAAGTCTCAAAAACCTTTCGAGAGAACTACACGAAGAAAAATGCCGCTCTTAATATTCTTGTAACACCTGAAGGATTGTGAGCGCATTCAAAATGGTGGCCATTTCGTTGGGTTCGGAACTTCTTTCTTTTGTTTTTCTTGAATCCGAGAATTATTTTTCTTCAGCTGTTCCAACGCACGTTTTTATTAGTTTGACCAACAGTTTCCACAGGGAAATGTCACCTGTACATTGTCTCTTGGCTTGTGAGACGTCTCAACTAGGTAGTCTGTGATTCGATACTGCTTTGGTTAACAGTTTATCATTGGCTCAGAGTTGTCCGTTTGATATATGAGTTAATAACAGATCAGGTATGAAGGTACAAGTATTTGAATTTTTTGTCTTTCGGGAAATGAAACCGCGAATTATTTCGGTCTCTACAAATACGGTATTTTGTTCTGTGAGCTGTCTAACGTTCTGATACAAATGCCACCCCTCTACATAAACAGGAATATTTTGCCAGATACACAGCAGTATAATTTAGAGACGTCAAAAAAAATAAAACGGTCACAGACCAGAGATGTTGAGAAAGGATTGGCCTATTGCAAATTGCAAGAAACCATCCCAGAAATTCCATGGAGTGTTTCTTGAAAAAAGAGGAGAGGGGGGGTGACCCGAAGTCCCGGAATCGGTATGGCTGGCACGGGATTCGAACCCATGCGTTTCAGAGTGCGAGTGTGGTGCCTTACCACCGCGCCACCTTGTTCAGTCCGGCCGTCCGTACCTGTCTGCTCAGACGAGCGCGTCGAAGGTCTTAACAAAAGAGAGATATTGTACAACTAGAGACCGGAAAAATTCGCCTGTTCATTTCATGATATGCTATAATATAATCCTAACAACTGAATCTTTATATTGCTTCTGTGATTGACTCACAGTTTATCTGAAGGACTTTGAGCCAATGAATAACCTTCAACCAAAAGAGTATCTAATCGCAAGCGTCCCAGTTGACAGGTGTCACGAGTCAATAGCCAATGAGAAGGTGGCATTTGCCTCAGTGTGTAGGGGATTGTGGAGTCTATCCTAGAGGTCATCGAACTCGGGAATTTTTCCAGTCTCTATGTACAACACATGGCTATGGTTATTTTTGCATACATTAAATACGTTTTTTTTTTTTAGATCATACTAAGTATTTCTTACCAATATTGGTGCATAAGTTTATATTTTAATGGATGTTATGTTACATAATATATGTTATAGCATTTTTTTTTAAATTTAAACCATGAAAAGGTCATCGAATATTCGAAAATACGACTTTATTTTGTTGCATCATGCCTGTTAATGTGCGCAGTTAATACTGGAAAGCTATTCAGGTAACGGTTTACGAATAACTTTAACTATTGCAGGTAGAGGGACAACACACAGCATAAATGCGCGGAAAAGAATCCGAAACCCAGTATTACTGCAATCACTATTTTGTAGTTATACAGGGGTTTTTTTTTCATGTAAACGTACAAATTTACAAATATCTGTAATTTTACATGAATATTTCTGTTCCATTTAAAAAAAAAAGTGCATTGCCTCGTCCCGACACCGCCGCTTGGCTGGAAAAAGTAGAGTTACCTTTGTGTTCTTGCGGTTATGTGAACTGAAGTGGGAGAGAGAGAACCTGAAAGACGTCATATCGGTTTCAACAGGTTTTAGAACATACAGTAGGCATTTTGTGTTGGGGTATCGTGAATCCCTCAATGCGTAATTTTTGCTTTAACGTAGAAACTTTTTCCCAAATTCAATTACAAAAAATTGTTATCGCATAAAAAACTGTTTTGAAACCTATATAACAATAAATTGACAAAAATAATCATAAGCTGATAACTACAATTATATTGCTTAGCTTGTTAAAAATAATCGCATCGTTTTTCAGATGGTGTGGGAAAAGAAGGATTGCGGGAAGGAGAGTGGTTTGGGAGGGGGGAAGTAGGGACCTTATATTTTCTTGAACTTTTACTTGACGATTCACTAGAAATATATCTGAAAGTTTGAAAAATTGCTTCTTAAACATAACATACAGGATGTTTCAATGTTTTACGAATTGGCCACACATTCACGAAGCTACGGAGGAATATTTAGTACAGAAACAGAGAAAATAGATGACACTCCTGAAATGTGTGCACCAGCGTTTCGTACGATAAATCTGGATCCTGTAACAAGAAGGTAAATATGTGAAAAGTAATTAACATAAATATAAATACTGAAACTTATTTTAGCATTTAAAAATTTAATTGTTTGCACACCTGTATTTTAAATATTAATCATAAATAATAAACCCGATTTTTTAATCATTTTTGACATTAAATGGATTGCAAAACTGTGTATATATATTTAAAAATTGTTTAATGGATGAGTTAGCGTACTTAGTTACTTCAGAGTGAATAGTGTTATTTTGTAGAGTTTAGTATTTGGCATAAATTTCATCGCATTTGTTTTACACGTGAGTTCTATAAATGAATGTTGTTACTGATGGGTGTGCCAGGCAGTTGGCAGCACTGTACAGTTTGAAACAAATAGCATAATCAATTGTGACCGGACCCTCTTCAGCTGCTTTTCCATGTTCCAAGACCCAGTTTTGCCTTGTGATCAATTGAAATGGTAGAAAAAAAAATTCAGACCAGGTTTGTTTTAAAATTGTTTAGCATTGTCTGTGTTTTGTGGTTGGCTGGGTTTTTATTTCAGGGACGCGTATACTGTCGGCACACCAATCACAGCGTCCTGAATGGCCCGGCCAGATAGGGCAATGGGCTAGAGACATGCAAAATTCGCGGATTCATTTCGCGATAGGCTAGCATCAAAACAACTATACCTTCGTACCGCTTCTGCGATTGGCCCACATTTTATCTGGGGAATTGTGAGCCAATGGGAAACACTAAACCAAGAAAGTGCCATAATTACGGACAGCCTAGTTGAGACGTCTTACGCGTCAGTAGCCAATGAACAGGTGTCATTTCCGCGAGTATTTAAAGGACTGTGGAGTCTATCCTAGAGGTCAATGAATCTGCGAATTTTGCAGGTCTCTAGCCAATGGCTTCTCTTGCAGACGGTCGCCAATTACAAGGGAACAATCGCTAGCGCGGGCCTACCTTATTGCAGTCCAATGTGCCATCAGATTTTCTTTTTTCCTGAAAAATGCATGACTCTATTTATGTGTATCACCCCTATAGTATGAACATCACCCTTCATTCTCGAACCTTGGTCGTTGGCTGTAGAGGCTGTCCGATGTCTGCACGGTTAATTTTTTTTTTGTGAAGAGAACAGACATAGTCGTGTAAAATTACAGATACGTATTTGTAATTTTTTTACATTTACATGAAAAAAAAACTGTATCACTGCAAATTACTGTACCGCAGTAGTACTGGGTTCGGATTCTTAACCGAGAATTCATGCTTTGTGTTGTCCCAGTACCTCAAATAATAGTAAACCATTCCTTGAATAGCTTCCCAGTATTTAACTGCCCACATAATAGGCATGAACACAACAAAATAAAGTCCAATTGTTGAATATTCGATTATCTTTTCCGTGATTTTTTTTATTTTTAAAAAGTATGCTTGAATGAAACATAATTCAGATATAAAATTATGCGCCAATTTTCGTAATAAATACTCAGTATTATTTCCACAAAAAAAAAAAACCTATTTCATACAAGCAAAAATGAACTATAAAAATAACTATTTCTCGGCAAATGTTTTCCAAATGATCCTTTTTTTAAGTACAGAATATTTTTCTTTCTGTGTGTCGACCACGAGCGACAGCAACAGCGACAGAGAGAGAGGGGGGGGGGGGAGAGAGACTTTTGGGAAAGCGCGGCGCACGTGGCCGAGATCTAGCCGCTCATGGGGAGGGGTGTGGGGTGTTGGGGGGGGGGGGGAAGGGGGGAGACGGGCCCAGAGCGAGGAGGGTGACGCAACACAGCAGCCGCTCTGGCGATCCTCAGGTTGGCAAATGCCCGTTTCTCACCTACCTTCTCTCCTCCTGCCTCTATATACTATCTTCCCTCTCGTATACACACACACTCGCCCCTCGGGCGTCGTCGCGTTTGTTGGAAGGCGGGAAAGGTTAAGGGGGGGGGGGGGAGTGGAGAGATTTTCACACAACTGGGAAAACTGTGCTCGCGCCCATGGTAGGGGATCACTCGCAAGTTCGACGCCCTCTGACAGATCTGATTTTTTTCTTTTCCGTCGGTGACGCTCTCCACAGGCAAGCACACAGCGACACGGTTAGAAATCACGGTAAATTTTGGTAGAAATTTTTCAAAGAAGAAGAATTTCACTCGAACAAACGAACATTTAGTTCGTTATTTTCAAATAATTAAAAAACCTTCGTAGAAACTACGCTCTATTTCGACTCACGAATTGTATGTTTCGTTCTAAACAAAAGGTGAAAACATGCGTGGACAAATGAAGTGTGTTCTAACTGTAGACTTCAACAGTTTTATTTTAATGTTTTGTTAATTTGCCAAGTATATTCAATTGAAATCACGTTCAAAGTATGTAAAATAATTAGCCGTAAGTTTACGAATATCCCTGCATAATTTGTAACCAGCATTCTTCGTGAATTGAAAGTGGTATAATTTTTAACAGTGTAGAGCCACGATTGTTTCGCGGATCCATCGGGTCGCAAAGTAGACTGGAAGCACATATACATATCCTTCGCGTTGATGATTGATGTACAGTAAACTTTACAAACACTTGACGAACCTAAACAAGTTGTAAACAGGAAGAAGTCGTTACTTAATCACATGTGATCCGTCAAAGGATTTGACCTTGATATCGACCAGTGGGTGTTATAAAAACGACGGATTATACATAGGCAAGTTGATTCTAGCCTGTAGTGAAATGAATTCACGAAATACTTAATTCTAGAGCAATAGTTAAAGGCGAAGTACAAAATTTGCATTCTTTTTTTCTGGCATTCTAGATTGTAATTGTTTGTATGTACACTTTTCATTGTTACGTTCTTGCAGTAACAGACTAAATTGACGAATATACAAAACAAATGAATATGCAAGCACATATAAAATAGAACGATGTTAAAATATTAAAGAACGTAGACAACACAGGTAATTCCTGGAAGGAATTAGTCGAAAACAACAAAATAATTAAAAACTGCAGCACTGACAGACAAAGTGTGCTCTCGACGCGGCGTTGTTACTACAGCAGTGAATACAAACAAAACAACTTTGTTACAACACAATGACAAAACCGAGGAACCCAACGATGAGTCAAAACAGATGATACGAGCAGCACAACGACAACACAGCGAGGCACATGCGAACTCAGGAGATGAAATCGAACCGGTGTCCTGACAACGCGACGACAACACAGGCGAACAAAATA
The DNA here is from genome assembly GCF_032445375.1 of Bacillus rossius redtenbacheri. NCBI lineage: Eukaryota > Metazoa > Arthropoda > Insecta > Phasmatodea > Bacillidae > Bacillus > Bacillus rossius. The sequence goes on along the minus strand of NW_026962013.1, from coordinate 32,978,115 downwards.
GGCTCTTGTTCGTGCCTGAGGACGGGAGCGGATCTCTCAGTTCCTGAAACGTCGCAAACTGTTGTTTCTTAAGAATCCTACTTTGTTCGTCTGTGCTGTCTTAATTGTTTTTGTCATTATTTATATTTGTTAAATTTTAGCTTTGGTTTCGCATGTGCGTCGCTGTATTATAATTTTTCTGTCCATATTATCTGTTTTGAATCATCGTTGGTTTCCTTTGTTTTGTCATTGTGTTGTCCAAAGTTGTTTTGTTTTTACCCACTGTTCGTGCCTTGAAAAGCACTGTAGCCCCTGCAGCGTTTTCCGCGGGCGCCACTAACCTTATGGGGAAAAAAAAAGGGAGGGAACTGTTGGGGACACTTGTCACCCCCTCCCCCATAATTAGTTTTGTAATTTGGTTCCCCCTATATTTACCTAGAAAATTAATTTTATTTAACATCTAAAATTAGGTAAACTTAAACTATGAAATGTGTGGTGTGAATGACGATTAACCTTAATACTGATTACGCGGCTGTGTACTTTAAACCTCCAGTCTGATAGCGAAGAGCTGAGGTTGAGAGATAAGCTCTATGGACGACTTGATGTACCCGCCCTCTGACGTCACGGTGTCACGTGACACATGAGGGGGAGGGGGGAGGAACTGTGGGACACAGACACAAAGCAGACACTACATAGTTGTGTGTATGGCTGCAATAAAACATTTTATGTATATATATTTTTTTTTTCAGTTCAAGCTTTTGAATAATAATGGTACAATATTGTTTTGTACCTCATTCTAAAGAGGCCATGTTTTACACCTGAAATAGCATTTCACACCATAAAAAAAAACTTTTCAAATAAATTAATTTTTGGAGGGATGATCGTTCAAGTAGGTAGTACAATCTTCAGTGCACATGCCCGTGTACTCAAAACACTCAATCGCTGCAGATGATAGAAATATTGATTGCCGGGTTTAATTTTTAAAGATTAAAATAGTACGTTTTTGCATTCATGTCGTCTTGGAAACTAAATATCCCCACGCAGATTAAAGTATTGTTTAGGTTCTCAGATTGGATGACCGCGAGCCTTAACCGAGAGGTGATGTCGCGGATAATTCAATATCGCGGATAATTGAAAATCGTAATAATTTTTAAAAAGCAGGTAATCGATTTTGATTTTGGTCGTTTAGCGGCTTTATGTGCAAACGCTTGACGATTGCTTGATACGAAATTACTCTGTGTGAATAGTTGACGTCTTCCGAAAAAAAATTGATACTTTAAAATTCCAACCTCTCGTCGTCATAGAACACTGAGTACTTCCGAACTTTTAGCGATCCACCAAAGCCAAGTGCTATTTCTATGGTCTGTTACAATTTTAGTAATTCGATATTAACTTGTTTATCACATATCCTGCAAACTGATTTATATCCCAGAAGGAAAGTTTCATCGTTTTGCCATCGCCAAAAAATATTGCATAAATCGCTTAATGGTGTGCACGTTTTAGCGAAATTCGCACCCGATGTTTGTTTCTAGTATTTTTTTAACGGAAATGATAATAAGCCAATATTTTTTTTTAAATATGAATTCATTTCAGTAGGGGGATGTATATTAATATGTTAATATGATAATATGTGTAAACATAAGTTAAAGGGGGCAAGTTGCTAGCGTGAAGTCCATTTCAACGACCATATTAGTGGTTGGTTACGTCAAATAAAAAAAATTACTTGCATAATATAAAATAATGTAATTATAAAAAGGGTTTTCGTAGCAAAGCTTTACCACACACAGTTATTTTCAAGGTCTCGTTTTCGCCAAAGTAAAAAAAAAACACCAAGTAACGAATAATATTTAACAAACTGGACACTTTTTGTAAACTGAATATTTTGAAATTAACCCTTCACGTATGTGACATACTTTGGTCAATATATCTAAGAATAATTGTGGGCTTCGAAAATTGAGAAAAAAAATTTAATGCCTCCCTCCCCCCCCCCCCCAAACACAAGTGCTTGCGGTGCCAATGCATGCATTACCTGTGGTTCACCGTGCTCCTACACTAGTATCAAGAACTCATCATCATCATCATCATATACGTAGGAAAAAATCCAGGAACGAATCACACACCTTCTTCCGCCCTTTGCGGACAAAAAACTGCTTTCGCTTGTAAGCCCCAGTTTTTATTTCCCTGTGTGTCTTATAGCTTTAAAAAAAAAAGGGAAAATAATGGGGAAATGAAGAATTGATGGTTATTAGCTTTTAATCTAGAGTGCAGCTCAACACATTCTGATTGGAATTGAGTTTTCAAGATTCGAAATGAAAAAAAAATATCAAGACTTTAATGCCCCGTGTAGGCCTATCGACACGATTACAACGTAATTCGATCGGTGGCATTTATTTAAAAAATCAAAATATGATTTCTCCGAAGAAAAAAAAATCAAAATCGGTTAAAATAGAGGAAAACCATTATCGAAAATTTTAAGTTCTGGGTCGGCTATTCCAAAACTCCCCTCACCAACCCACCACCCCCCTCACACCACGGTCCTGTGTAAGGGCCTCTCTGAAATATCAGTGCCTCGCGGAAGACTGACTGCCAAGTGCAGGACCGCCATGGCGCGTCTCCGGGCGTCGAACCCGCGACGCCGCCGGCGGAGATGGCAGGCGCCCGGGGTCCCTCGCGACGCGGTTGCGCAACTTTCCTGACCCCATCGCACTCACCTCCCCCCCCCCTCCCCGCACAGCCGCTCTGGCTCCAAAGCACCGCCGTCCCTCCGCGGCAGTGTTACGCGACTGTTTATGCGCCGGCGAGACCGTCTCCCCGGGGTCAGCCCCAGTGAAGAAGACCTCCGCGCTACTTGCGCAACCGGCGGCGACACCCTCCGGGACAGGCTTGCGTAATAAGCCCTGGCCTCAAGTCGGTTCCCCGGCCAATGCCAACTTCCGAACAATGCGCAGCGAAAGTGTGGTTTGCAATCCGACAAACCCAAAAAAAATTGTTATTTTTGCATTTTGAATATTTCATGTTGTTAAAGCTATTTTATTACTATCACCTATGTGGTTGGCATGCATATATATGTTTCAGGGGCGTAGCCAGGGGGGTTTTAGGGGTTCAACCCCCCCCCCCTTAGCACCAAATCTTTAATTAATTTCTTATTCATCACTTAAACAAATTTCATATTAAAATTAATAAAAATTTTACCATTACAATATTTAAATTTAAGTACCGAAAACTGCTAAAATAGCACTATTTTACACCTTAAAATCCAAATTTCCCCGGGGGAAGACCCCCCCTGACCCCCGCTTTAATTCTGGGGGGGGGGGGGAAAGCATGCTTCTTAACACCCCCCATACACCAATCCTGGCTACGCCACTATGTTTATATATATTTATATAAACTATTCAAAATGTGGTCACACGTTTACACGTTTTTAAATCGCGTGGGTTTCTTGTGAAGTTCTGCACGCCGCATGTGTTTCCAGAAGTGCGATTCTCAAATGCACACAGCGAGCAGGCGGTAGACGTGTGACTGTTTTCGGGTTTCCCGCCTTCAAGACGTGTCGTGGTACTGTCTAATACTAACGACAAGCCACGGGCGATTTCCTACAACTAGGGCGTCAACTTTACAAGCTCCTCAGTTTAGATGCTGTGCCCATCACTGACAGCGCCTGCGGATGGGGTTCCATTTGACCAGTGATCGTAGCCTCGGGCGCACAGGAGCTCCGGAAAATGACGATATATGTTTGTCGTGAGCGACAGAGGCGCGGTCGAACTCCCCGCCTCTGGTTCGTCGCAAGTATTTGAGAAGTACCACAGTGAGGCCCACAGGTTGGGAGAAACCCGTCGTCAACATGGCGGACACACGTGTTGCAGCATAAGCAACTTGAGTACTTTCGAAGTTGTAGTGACAAAGTTTCTCTGTTGTTCTTTTTGACGTGACAACGTCTAATAAATCGATGAACGCCGGCTGCACGCACGAAAAAGTGTCCCGTTACGCACATTGTCCCGTTACGCTGTGTCCCGTTACGCTAATTGTACGCTTGCGCCGCATCTATCTCTCTTCCACTCGAGTGGAACAACCATCGATTTGACTTTTTCGAGGCACATTAAACTTGAAACACTCCCATTCGTTTCCTACTTTTCCTATCATCGTCCTATCCTAAACAGGGTAACACAGATTAGAAGAAGTTAAATAGCAAACATGTACCTATAAAAGTTATAGTTAAAATAATCTCTTCGTTGAAGTAATAAACATATTTGAATTAATGTGTGCAAATAAAAGTAAATTTATCAATTAAATTGTAGATTTCATTTCACTCCTTCTTTGTATCCATACAAAATAGTGATAATTCAATAAAAATGATTTAATTTTATTCATAAAAGTATGCAAATATTCCATCAATGTTTTGTTATGACGTTGTCACGTTAAACTATCGTCCGTAAACCGACTTTACAGACAACCAATGTTATTTCTTCATGATCGCCCGGCAGGCAGGCGGGAGCTACGGCAAGGGTCCTGGTCGTGAGCCACGCCGCAGCTGCGCTGGAAGCTTCTCCTCCCCGCAAGGAGGTGGCGCCCCAGCGCGCGGCCGCCGACCATCCGGGCAGACCCTCCACGCGCTCTTCTGCGGCGGCACGGTGGGTCGGCGGACGCACCACAACGCCGAAATACCACAACGCCGAACGTACAATAACGCCGGAAACCATAACGCCCAAATGCCAAATAAACCACAACGCCGACAGCTAGCAAACTGCTGTGTACCACAACGCCAAATCACTACAACGCCGAAATACATTAAACCCCGAAAAATGTCATTGCAGGACTGCCACAAAGGTTAGGTTAGGTAAGGTTAGCGCACAAATTCATTCAGTTGTTTTTCATTTTGCTCCTGTGGTCCCCCCCCCCCCTCCCCGCAGCAACATTTTTCGGCGTTACAGTATTTCGGCGTTGCGGTACACAGCAGTTTTCTAGCTGTCGGCGTTGCGGTCAATTTGGCATTCGGCGTTATGGTATTCGGCGTTATTGTACGTTCGGCGTTGTGGTAACGACCCGGTGATTTGGCCTAAAGTGCCCCCCTCCCCCTTCCCCCCTCTTACAAATAACACCCCTAATTATATAACTAGATATATATTTTTATAAACACTGCTCTCTAAATTCACGGACACGTAACCAAAGAAAAAAACTAAAAGAATGTTGTGAGTGTGGGAGAGAATTAAAATGTTAATTATATTTTAATGTTTTTATGTTTAAAAACAATATTTAAAATCTTTAAGGTTAGTACTAATCTTGAATGTTGAATTAGTGGATGATTCATCAGTAAGTAATTGCTGTAAATTTGAAAAAAAATGTTAGTTTTTAATTTTACGTTTTATTCCTGGATATAACTTATCATACGTTGTTTATGTCTCATATATCGGGGTAAGAGATGTCTTATGACGCATAAACTGCACCTACAAAATATGAACACATAAATAAATAATTATCTGGAATGACTCTTCAAGACGTCATGAATGCGTTAAAACAGTCTAAATGTCTGTTACTCTACCAAATTTCTGACTTTACATTTACCTGGGAATATTCCATACCTACCGCAATAATTCTCCAGCCATTCGCTAACCCCCAAACCGAAACAAACCCACAAACCACCCCTCCACGAAATTCGATGTTGGGTCCACCCATGTCTCGCAACCGAGGAATTGCCCTCTTCAGAAAGTACTCGTAGTTTGACTTGTGTTATCGAGCGCTTAGTTTGTTTGATTTCTTCTTTCGTTAGATGTAGGTGCAGCCGGAAACCAGGTGGGCGGTGAGTGTGGCCACCCACCACCAGGAGCGCTAGCGTCGCTGGTTACATAAACCAGGTGTGGATTAAAAATATGAAAGCGGACCTAGCGTCCAAGTGCCCCAATCCCCGCATGGGAGACTCTTTTATGCCTCGACCAGCTCTTCATCCAGATCATCCTGTCTCGTTTATTCTGCTCAAGGTTGTCTCTGTGTCTGTGAAGGTTTTTACCTGGGCCCAACAAAACCTATGTAGTGTTACGAACGCATACAGGACCGCGACGCGCGCCAGGTTCGCTCGCACGAGAAACCGTCGCCTTGTTTTGGCTTCAGGCCATTCAGTTCGCGTTTGCCTGTGCACAGAAATTGCTTTTGATTGGTGTGCCGACGGCAGACGTGTAGGTACACGCGGAAACAACAGACGATGGTACAGTGTTTTAACACACATCTGGAATCGAAGTATTTTCGCGGAAAATAAATCAGCGTCTGCGTAGGAAAATGTCTGGCAATCGGAAAAAAATTGGGCGTATTTAGCAATGATTACATAATAATATGTAAAAAATTTAAGAGGTGTGGATTTCTTTGTATTTCCCTGAGATAGAGAGAGAGAGAGAGAGAGAGAGAGAGAGAGAGAGAGAGAGAGAGAGACTGTACGAAGAACAAAAGTTCCAAGCGAGACCGCGTACCTGGCCATTGTGAAAATTGCTTCGACCAACAAAAGCGGGCCCGTCGCTGTGTCGGGATGTGCCGCTTGCGACAACGTAAACACCGACCAGCGCAGTAGGAAAGAAAAAGAGAAAGAGAGAAACCGGCCCCGATGTTTCCACTACACATGGGAGAGGACAAACATTGCCAAGTCAACGAATGATATCACTCCCCCCCCCCCCCTCCACCATACGGCTAGTCACGCCACTTCCGGTCCGCGCCGACGGCGAAGTCGCGAATCCGCCCGCCAGATGCGCGAATAACGTATTTTTTTTGCTTACCCTCCCCCCCCCCCTCTTCCTGCAGCAAAGTTCCTTACTGCGCAGGCGCGCAACAAGACGCCTCGTTGTTTCCTCTGCGCGGACCGAGCGGAGTGTTTGCGAGCAAACACAGCGCCCGAGCCGTCGACCGCCAGCACACGTCCTGCTTTCTCGCCTCGCACCGCCATCTTGGCTTTCATTGGTTTACACCAGCTCCGCGAGTCTTCCAGTACTAGCCAGAGATGTGTAACATCTACCCTCGGTGACGAACAAGCCGGCAGCTCTTCAATTATCTTTGAAAGATTTGTGCAATAGGAGTGCATGACTTGGTGTAAGCTTTTGGACACATGCCATTGCTAAGCACTATGTCTGTAGAGGAAAACTACAAAAAACTCTAAAGACAAAAACACAAATTAAGCAAAAAATTGATGTTGTCAACAGAATATAAACACCACATAATATTCCATAACAGGACTATGGTCAACAAACAAACAAAAACAAAGAAAAATGGACTAAGAGAACGAAAAAAAACCATAAGTGATGACAGCACAAAAATACTGAACCCAAAAAAATTCAGCACAACAGTTGAAACGAGACAAAAACACGACAAAATGAAGACGAAACAAATACAATAGTTTTCCAAAACAGAAACAAGCGACGTTTCGGGAACTGCTATCTGCTCCCGTCCTCAGACAGGGACGCACATGGTACGAAAACACAGGTGCGACACTTTAGGTTTTTTTGTAGTTTTCCTCTACAGACATGCATGTGCTTAGCAATGGCGTATGTATAAAAAGCTTACGTCACGTCATATCTTCAATTGTTCTCAAACGCTACACTCCGGCCCAAAATGCGGTCAAGGAGAAAACTTATCATCTTCGTTCGAAACATGATCTTACAGAGAGCGTTGGAAAAAAAAATCTTTATTTGCTGACGGCACCGATCAAAAATTTGTAATAGACCACGACGGGAAATTGATCATTGGGAAAAATAAAAAAATCTTAAGGAATCAAATGCAGACTGCCTATTTAAAAAAAAAAAACTCACGGAATCTCATAAAACCTATACTGCAAGAAAGTTACTCTCAGAATCCGGAAGCAGCAAAATCATTGTAACTGCGATCTGCTCCTGGGCGTACACACTTGGAGTAGCGACAAACCAGATATCCTAAAGACCGTCGCAAGAACAGCTATGCTGGGTGCTTCTGCCGGAGAACGCTGACGGTGTGAAGCTGTTTGGAACTGCCACGCCCTAGCTGATCCACACGCGAAGCTCTTAGAACTCGGATCCAATACATCTAGAAAAGGCACGTGCATTCGCTTGCTCCCCGGGAAAAGTAACACAGACGAGTCTAAGAGGCCATGCTGTAACCGTCCCCGTGAAGATCAGCCGCCCATAAGCCGATCACTAGGGGCAGGCATTTTTCGCGAAAAGATCTGAACACTTATTAGACTGCAACAAGGTATACCCGCACCTGTGGTTTCTTCCTTGTGATTGGCGGCCGTCTGCTAGAGAAGTCGTTGCCTTGTTTGTTCGAACCACTCAGGACACGTTTACTTCCACACTGAATCAGTGTGATTGATGTTGTTACAATCGATATGCACCTGGGAGAAAATCACCCAATCATGAACACAGACGATGCTATAGTGTTTCAACTTTCATCTAGTCTCGAAATCTTTTCGCGAAATCTGCATGCCCCTACCGATCACCATACCAGACCAGAATTTTTATGTTCTCTTCAAATAAGGTCACGGAAGACAGTCGCTTCAGTTCTCGGTCCAGATAAAGAGATTCATTTATCTCAGGATGATAAAGCGCGTGTCACCATTGGACTATATGCAGCTGATAAAAAAATGCACCATTTCTCTTCTTGCACGTAGAATATAAAAGTTTCTCTGCCAGATCACGACTTCCCGATTGCTTCTTAACGTGAATTTATCCTAAGTGTGTACGCTATCTGGGAAATTATACTAAATGGGGCGCCCTGAAGCTGTTGCATTGAGCCGACGTACATCGCTATCCGCGGTGCCAAATACACTTCGTCCGTGGCGACATCTCACGTTGATGGTTTAAGTAAAACTGTTAAACTTTTAAAGCATACGAAACATATTAAAACTTTATGTTAGTGAAACTACCCTGGACTATATTTGGTAAACTAAAATAGCCACAGTTAAAAGTAATCACAAGTTTTAAAACAGCTAAGAAAAATTTCATTACAATAATTATTATAATACATAATATCCTATTACATCCCAAATAGGGTTAGGAGCACAGCGGTAGAGCACACTCTTGGTATCCTCAAAGGGCGTGGTTCATATATTGTCACATGACTTTTTTTAACTTTCTTAACATTATAAAATAATAATGATAATAATAATAATAATACCGCATCAGTTCAATAACGTGAAACAAAATAAAGTCCAATTATTGAATTCGTTTATCTTTTCTATGGTTGAAAATATTATGCTTGACTGAACATAAATTAAAATATACATTTTTGCGCCAATTTTCGTAAAAAATACTTAGTTTTATCTAAAATATAGTTATATCATATATGGAAAAATTACCATAGCCATGATTTGTACACATATATGACCTCGTACGTCGACGAGTCGCAAAGTGCGAGTAAAAAAAAAAACCACATAATGCGTTCGTTGCACGCGTGTTTGCGAGACTGCAAGGTGTTACGAGCTAGTTCAAACTCGTGATTAATCCAACCATCGCGACTAATATAAACACCACTATCAATTTACGTTCAAACAGTTTTCTTTTATTTTTTTCTTCTGGCAGTCATTGATCGCAGGTTTGACCCCTTTGACGGGCAATGACACCGGGTTCGCTGGAGTCATTCAAAGGCTGGCGGTTATTTTTTTTTTTTGTTTTGTTCTCAACCCGGCCGGGGAAATATAAATCGCTCTAATTCCTCGGTCCTGAATAGTATTAGTTGTGGGGAAAGGATTGGATAACAAGGTTACTCCGAGGCAGCGACCTTTGGTGAACTCGGATTGCGACAGCGGACTGAGTGGTCAGAACATGGGCCTGCGTCATATAACTTGTCTCGAACATGACAGCTCTCGAAGGCAGTCTATCAGTGGTACCAGCTTCCTTTCTGTCACTTGCAAAGCGACACGTGGTTGTTTACAAAAACTGGAAAAAATGTAAAAAAAAAATTAAAAAACCAGAAATATTTGTGTAAAATTACAGGTATTTGTAAAAATTTACATTTACATGAAAACAACTGTATAACTACAAAATAGTGTTCGCAATAATACTGGGTTCGGATTATTACCCGGGCATTTATGTCATTCTTCCGAGTACCTACAATATTAAAGTTTTTGTAAACCGTTCCCTGAATAACTTTCCAGTATTAACCACGCATATAAGCATAGTAAAACAAATAGTGTCCAGTTACTGAATATTCGATTATCTTTTCCATGTTTTAGAAAAAATTATGCTTGAATGAAACATTAATTAAAATATAAAATTAATAGCCAGTTTTCGTAAGAAAACTCAGTATCATCTCGAAACACCTATTTAATATATGCAAAAATATCCATAGGCATGTGTTCAAACAATGTTGACAGAATAACAGCGACAGAAGGAATACGGTGACCAATCTATGCATTGTGTTCCGTCTTTTGAATAGTTCAGAACAGTTGAACTCATTCGGTTTACTTTATGTTCTATGAGATTTTACAAGCTTTTTTTGGGTTATTTAAGCATGAGATAGTTTGTCGGCCAAATGGAAATAACGACAACTGCAAAAATTGTCAGGAATGTACGTCTCCAGAGAAAAACAGCGAAAATCAAGTATTTCGATAATTCGCGCATGTTTTTTTTATGGGAAATTAAAAAAAACATGGGGAATATTTATTTTTTTGTATTTCGTAATATCGTAGGTTCCTATAATTACAAAACACGATAAACGAACTTTTGGGGGGGGGGGGGGGGGAATGAATGTAAATTATTGTAAGCAAAATAGTATCACGTGTTCATTTTGTCTACAAAATATGCCAATTAGAACACGGTCTTGATTTTTAATTGTCATTCACTTAACCTAAGTCAACCAAACATTCATTTAAGTTCTGTTTACCTAGACATGCACTAATCCACCCATACAACAACTTTAGGTATTATTTATGTAACAGATCTAACTAAACGTTAACATTAACCACACGTGATGGAAGGGAAACTTCTTTGGCAATTCAAACCTCGATTCGTAAGTATATCGTAAGGGGCAAAATGGCAATGAGAAAGAGAGAGAAAGAAAACGATTTTCTAAATAAACATGAATTAACAAAATTATTACTCACTTTAAAACACCTTCTCAGGATATCAATAATTATATATCAATAAATAATGATTAAAAATAAATATTACTCACTGTTGAAATACAACATAAATAAAACTGTGCGTGCTACTGTTTTTTTTTCCTTCAAATAATTCTGCCATTTAGAATTCGCCAAATCTTTTAACGAAATA